>NC_141699.1:730942136-731542136 GCF_964263255.1 Lissotriton vulgaris
TTACGGCTGTCTTTAACTATCCAGCGAGGGGCGGGGCCTTCTTTGACTTACTTCTCTCAGGGCAAATGAAACCTTTGTAAGGCCACAAATGTAGTGTACTTGGATGATGGACGATATTGCGCAGCGTTAAAAAGACACCCCGGAGTTTCTTGCCAAGAGCCCACTTGTCACTGGAGCACTTTCACAGGACAAAAGAAAACGCAAAAAAGCTTTATGAGGTTCGTTAATTTTTCCTCTCCCAGGTGGCGGAGTTTTTTGTTTTTAACTTAACAGAACCCACCCTCCCTAACTAATGATTTGTGGCACTAAAGGAACGATTCGAGCCTAACAATCCTCCCCTCTATGCACCCCCACAAGGAGAGAGCATGCGTGTTACGCCCACTGTGTTTCGACTGTCACTTCTGCGGGTTACAGCAGCGGCGGACCCAGGTGCGGCGTCACTTTATTAACGGCCTCCGCTCGGGGGTCCCTGACACAGTTCTACCTGTCTTGGAGGGGGCATTTACCAGGAGGCTGTGTCTTTTGCAGGGATGCGTGTGTGTGCGTGTCTGTCAGTGTGATGTCTGTGTCCATGAGTCAACGTGATTGCGTATGCATGCCTGTGGCTCTGCGTCATTGTCTATTTATGTACGTGTGTTTGCCTCATAAAAATTATAGGGATGCATGCGTCTGCCCTTAATATAAGGAAGTGTCTATATGGTTATAGGTGCCAGTCTGTTCTTCACTGTATAACTAAACACAACTTATATTTTATTATTAGTGACAGTATTTTTAGACCCTGCACATGGGTGTGTGCACGTTGGTTGCATGTTTAGACACGGATCTGCGCCAAGGTACTTGTGTGTTTTCATTCAGTGTGCAGTGTGTGATATGTGTGTGTGTGTGTATATGATGTCTGCATCTGTACGAAGACCGTCTGGTGAGTCTACGTGGACATGTCGGAAGTGCCTGAGCGCGCTCTGATGCGTGCCTTTGTCACGCCTGGCTACGTGTGTCTGTACCTAGTGTGTGTGCGTGTTTAGATCCGGCAAGGTGTGCGCCAAATGTTGTGCGTGTTGTTCGTTTGTCTTTGTGATATATATGTGCACCTGTTGTAGTTCTGTGTATTTAAGCAGTTGTCAATGTTTGCGGTGTGTTTCTATGAGGGATGTCTGCATGCGTAGGTGATTCGGCATGGTTTGTGACGGTATGTATTCGTCCGTGTGTGTGTCTGTGTGGTGTAACTGCGTGCACCTGTGTTGTGCGTGGCACTTTAATTTGTTGTCAATGGATGGGGTGTATTTGTGTGCGGTGTGTGTCCGTGTCTGTGCTTGGGTGTTTTATGTGGGGTGCACCTGTGTGTGGGCGTGCATGTCTGACTTTGTTGCGTGTCTGTGCTCATTCGTATCCGTGTGTCTGTCAATGTTTGGTGCATGTGTGTTTCTGTGTGTTATGGGGTGTGTCTGTGTGCCTGGTACCCGGCAGGTTCTGAACTGAAACTACCGTCTCCAAAACGTGTATGAATCGCCCGTCCAGTCAGTGCCACCGACACCGAGTGACGTACACCCTCATCAGGACAGCTTGGGGGCAGGGGCGGTGGGTGAGATTTTAAAGTGGTGGGCCGCAAAGTGATTTGCATACAGCACCGTAGCGAGCGAGCCCGAACCCCAAAAAGGGGGAAAATCGTGCATTTTTCAAGCAAATTTGAGAAAGCAGGAAGATTAATAAAGCAATTGTGACAGTGCAGTTATTACATTAATAGATGGCATAACATAGGTAGCTGCTTATTCAGTATAACCACAGAGCTTCATACATTCCGTCCTATTATGCTCAGGTGCTGAATTCAGACTATAAGACTTTCATGAAAATCTCAGCTCTAAGAGTAGAAGAAGTTGCACAGCAGTGTAATGGTTGCCAGGCTCGTACTGGAGAAGACACTTGCTGGACCCCAGAGAAACATGTTGAATGTTTACCCTCAAGCCAGAACACATCTTCGATCTTTTCCATGAAATGCCCAGGCCCCACGTCCACCAACCGGAGACTGACAGTCACGTTCAGCTTTAAAACAACAGTATTTCTTAGTTCCCCAACCTACTGGACAGAAGTCTCATCAATCCCGCCCATAGCCATGCCACTTTGCCCAGAAGCGAAAACACCATGGTAGCATTTCAGTTAATGGCATTTTATTGGCGTATCATATGCAGTAGTGTTCTTTTAGCAGCTGGCTTTCTCAAGACACAAAGCTGTAAGCCCTTTTCATTTTGAAAACAGGCAAAAACTAGAAGGAAAAACAAACACCACCAACTACTAAAACACGTTTTAGTTGTTTCTAATTGAAAAAATCTCAACCGTGGGGGCTACCCCTCTTTCATGTATATCAGGGATGGTACTGGTTCAAGGGTTTATGCTGCTCCAGACATTAACTGTTGCCATCGTCCATCCACCACTCACAAAATCGCAGCTGCTTAATAAATAGGAATTATTTTGTGATTTATCAGGTTTGTCTAAATGGTCTCACTTGTCCAGACCCATCACAGAGGCTTCTATGCCATTCTCTCGTGTAAACCAAGGGGTGAGAACAGTCAATGTGCACACCTAGATTCTGTCCTCCCTCCTTCTAAAGTGCCCTTGGAACGGGTTACTCTATTCATGCCCCTAACAGTAGGGGTAAGGGGGCCCTGAAGGATTTCTGAATAATTACTGTAAAAACCGTTACGGTGAAGCAGCCAGGCCAGCAGGGAGTTTCTGTTTACATTTCACATATTTAATTCATCTTGCCTTCCCTAGGCGTTTGCTTTCTCCAGTATGTGGTTTCTGCAGTTTGTCATTCAGATGATTACTCCTCTATGCTTACTTACTATGAACGGAGTCGCCTCTAGATGTCTGAGTTCAGGTTACAGGCCTTTTTTTTAATGTATTTATTTTTTAATGGGCCACGGCTTGAGGCCCCTGGAATTGAGGCTGAAGGTATAACAAGCTTCTCAGTGTTCAGAACATGCGCTAATCCAACCCGTGGTCTCACGGAGGAAAAATTCAGATGTACCAGCTGGAATTGTGGTTCTAAGCAAGTGTGTGTGAATGCGGTACACAGCTGTAAAAATAGTGACATGAAAGTAAAAGAAAATACTGAGTTTACAGGTAAGTGGTTGCGTTGTGGGATAGTGAAGGCTATGCTACAACCCTGCATGCACATCGCACCCCCTCGGTATCCCACGAGTGCACGGCCCGAACCACAGCCGTGCACGCTGGCCACACACATCTATACCATTCGGCTTTATTACACCTCTGCTTACACCCACGGGGCAATCGGCAGTGCATTTTTTCTGTTTCAATTCAAATACTGGTCGGTGTAACATGAAAGCAAATATAACTGATGCGAATGCTGCTATATATATAGTGACTGCTCCTAAATGCGTATTATAATTTGGAACTTATGTGATGGCCTTTTTCGTGCAACCTTTGTTATTGTCCTTACGTAAACTAACTGATTGTATGGAGTTGGAAACTGTTCTCTGTAAAGCGCTGTGATATCTACTGGGTCTTGTTCGCGCTATATAAAATGGCAGGAATATAAAGTCGCACAGTCTTCCATTGTAACAATAACATCCATCATAGTAGTACTCACTAGAAGAAGTAAATAATGATGACGACGGGTCCAGAAAGAAAGGCAACAGGCAAGGTAAGCAAAGGCAAGCACAGGCTGACGGTGATGCGCACACTGTCTCCACTCCACACACCACGAGGCGAGTGAACCGGATCCAACGCCAGCAGCGCCGCAAGCCGCAAAATGGCCAATCACTGCATGACTACATTAAGTCAGAGACAGTGATTGGCCATTGTGCAGTGCGGCTGAGCCACCACCACGCGCGGCATCCAATATGGATTGCCCCTGCTCTGCTGCGCGGTGACCGGCCAATCCTGGCGCTGCATGCAGCGCCAGGATTGGCTTGGAGGGCACACTAACTGCTCGCCCTGTTGCCCTTTTAACGCCAGGGGCTGCCGCTGCCTGCACCCCCTGTCACTAGCTAATGTGGATTATGTGGGGGGACTTTAATGCGCATGCTTGGGCAAGTGCTGCCCCAAGCAGTACATGCGCGTAGAATGAATATACATGGAGAGTCGACTGTCAATCACACCAGCCCCGCAGCCCGCCCCGCTGGGCACTCCCGTTTCAGTCGGGTGCTGCCCGGCGGCGCTTGGATAAATATCATGAAAATATTTAAAAATACACAGTGAGTCTGGAACATTTCTTTTAATTATTTTACTTGGAAGCCGCGGGTCCAAGGGCTGGTGGGGCTACGCCCCTACGCCCCAATGGACACACCGCGGCTGCTCGGGGGCCACCAAACCCCACTTAACCCAACTGCCTGCTCGCAGATTCCCACAGCCCAAGGAGAGGGGTGTGGGGGGCGCTATAGGTGAAAATAAATCCCCAGGTTGTTGACCCTGACCTCCCATCTAAATAGGCCCGCTCCAGGAAAGAGTGTGAGCGTCCTGTCCAGCGCTTTGAAGAAAGTGCTGCTAACTATTTTCAGAGGCGCTCCCGCAATAGATTGTTCCGCCCAAGAACACCCAAGGATGGGGTGGTTTCCCGTGGAGGTTACACTGGCAGTACCCAGTGCATTGACCCCCCGAGCATCAACCAAGAGCTATTGTGACTGGCAAGGAGTGAAGGCGTTAAATGGGTTTTTTGGCAGGGCATCGGTGAAACGGAGAGTGGCCGAGACCGGGTCTGGCAGGAGAAAGCGCCGCTCCGAGACAGCTTCCAGCTCCGAGACAGCCTCCCGCTCAGATGGCCTTGAATATTTAATGCCTGGCCTTGGAGGGGGCAGGTTTACTGCAAGTTCACCTTTTAACCCTGCGGATTCAGATTCCGGTGCTGCCGGGGTCAGGTCTGCCGGACAGTATACTTCTGAGACGCTCCTGTCCTCCCGTTCCCTGACGACCGTCCAGCGCCACGAAGCTGCTCACTCTAGGCGCTGTCTACGACGGTTCCGGCTAAAAGCAGCACTTAGAACCGCTGTTGTGTCCACCTGTGAGAACAGTGACACCTGTGCCGTCAGAGGCTTGTTTTTCCAAGAAGGCGGCTTTGCCGGCGCACCCCCTTCCAGACGCAAATCCGGAGACCGTTACGCTTTGACGCTGTGAGAGCACATTCTGTTAAATTAAAGCAGAAAAAAGACGTGGGAGCGGGCTCGGCTTTAAAGTAGTGGTGTGGAGTTAGAAACATTATAAAGTTTATTAAACATTGTGAAAAGAAAGTAGTTACGCTACTGTGGAATTGGGTCCGAGGGCTTCTTATGGCAATCCAGCTTCCTCTGAGACACAGTGGTGCGCATGTCACACACAGTGCAACAACAAGACGTGCGCGTGCACTGGCAAAAACGAAACCTGTGGTGGGCGGGACTTCCGTCTTCTGCGAGAAGACCGCGCCCACGGAGTGCCTGGCCAGAGAAGCAGTGGAGACGCAGGGCTCCCATGTCTGAGGGAGAGCCCCGCGGAGGCTGAAGAAGTCCGGAGTGGCGTCGATGAGGTGAGTGGGGCTTAGTTGTAGGGGGGATGTGTGTCTCTGTACGCTTGTGTGTGTGTGTGTGTGTGTGTGTGCGCTCGTGTGTGTGCGCGGCGGCGGGGGGTGTCTCTATGTGTGCGTGCGTGTGTGTAAGTGCTCGTGTGTGTCTGCTTACATGGAGCTAAAAGGGAGACAGGAGATGGTGAACGCGCACGCGACCTGATCCGGTTCCTGAAGCTGCGCGTGCACATCTCTTGTCTCCCTTAGCTCTTTGTAAGCAGAATCGCCGACAATAGGCCTCGGAGCGACATCGCTTCGCAGTTCATCGCAGGTGCGAGACCTAAAAAGGGACACCCAGGGGATGCCACAGTGGTGTGACTTTCATAGAGCCCATTCATTTCTTACCCTTGGAAGAAAGGCTGCAGGGCCTATTCTCAAATGGGGACACAATACCTAATGCGTGGCTGGATTTCATTCAATCCCCCTCTTTTTTCTCTTGTTCCCTGGTATCTAGTCTGGAGCAGAATTGGTGTGAACCAATTATGGACAGCAGGAACATGAAAGGGAAGAGCAAACAACACTGGCAGACTCCAGCCCTCACTTGGAAGGCTTCTGTGAGTTGACATCCATGGACTAGCTTGCAGGTTATTCCCTTCTAAGAATTCCTGATGATTCTTACGAGTTTATCTAGCAATACATTTTGCCGAAGGAGTTTCCAAAGGGTCTCTCTGTCCACCCTGTCAAATGCCTTCTCATAGTCGAAGTTGACATACAGGGGGGAGTGCCATTCCATTGACTGCTCAATGATGATGCGCAGTGTTGCAAGCTGGTCTGTGTGGGATCTATCTTTGCAGAAGTCCGCTAGCTGGTCTCCCAAGTCAAAGGCTATTTATTCCTTTGTTCTGTTCAGGATGATTCTGTTGAGCACTTTGCCTGGGCTTGATAAAAGCGTTATACCTTTGTAGTTTGCACAGTTACTCAGGTCACCTTTATTGGGGATTTTGATGAGATATCCTTCCTTCCAATCTAATGGCACCTTTTCCTCTTGCCAGATCCTTCCAAACATGGGGTAGAGCATATCTACTGCTGTTTCAAGGCCTGCCTAGAGTGCCTATATAGGAATGTTGTCAGGTTCTGCTGCCTTCCCATTTCTGCCAAGTCCTTGTCAGCTGGATGTATGTCTGGTGGAGACTGTGGTACAGGGGAGGTTCATTAGATCTTCAAAGTGCTCCACCCATCTTGGTTGCTGCCCTTTGTTTCTCATGATTGTCTTTCCAGCTTTGTCTTTCACAGGTCTTTCTGGCTTGCAGTATCTGCCGGAGAGTTTCCTTGATATGTCAGAGTTCTTTCAAATTTCCATGGCCTGCTCCTTCCTGGGCTTCTGTGGCAAGACCATTGATGAATCTTCACTTGTCAGCTCTAATGCTTCTCTTTGCTTCCTTGTTAGTTGTGCTGTATTCACCTTGAGCTTTCACTTTTTTCTGCTGATGTTGACTGCAACTTTCTTTTAATTTCCCTCTTAGATTTTTTGGAGTGTCTCGGAGGAGATCTATTCTTTATGCTGGTGATTTTTGGGGCCCAGTACCTCCTAGCAGGTTGATGCAACTGTTTCTTTGATCATCTCCCACAGACTGTTTACTGGGTCTCTGTAGTCTGTTATTTCTTGCAGGACTTGACACTTGTGACTGAGGGTGAAGGTGTATTCACACCATTTCTTTGCATATTTGAGTAGGGTGGTGTTATATTGCTGGTTCCATTCATGCTTTCTTCAGTTTTAGTTTTAGCCTAGCTACGACAAGGTGATGGTCTGACGCTATGTCCACTCCTCTCATCACTCGCACATCCTGCAGGGACCTCTAGAACTTCTTGGCAATGCAGAAATTGTTCATCTGATTCTCTATTGAATGGTCTGGTGACACCCAGGTTGCCTTGTGTATTATTTTGTGGTGGGATACACTACTGCCTATCACCAGATCATTCAAGGCACAGAGTTCTGCAAGCCTTTCATCATTCTTGTTCATTACGTCAAGGCCATGGTTACCCATGATTCCTCCGTACACAGTGTTATAACTTCCAGCCTTGGCATTTAGGTCCCCCATCAGTATGGTGATGTCTCTCTTGAGGCATTTCTCCAGGATTGGCTGGATTCTATAGTAAAACTGTTCTTTCTGCTGTTCTTTGCTTTTCTTTGCAGGTGCAGGTGATCCTCTTTTTCTTTGTGCGGAAGGTTGCTGTGATTCTGGGACCGTGGACTTCCCATTCAATTAGAGCTCTGTTGGCTGGTGGTGCTAGCATCAGTGCTACTCCCTGAATGTGTGGGATGTTCTCATCCTCCTGTCCATAATAAAGCAGCTCTTGTTCCTCCTGTCTCCAGCCTTTTCTGTCAAGACTGTGTCCATCTGGTGTTGCTGATGGCAAGCAGGGCAAGGTTGTATTTGTTCACCTCCGCTGCCACTTGGACTGCTTTGCCTGTCTCGTACATGGGCCTGAAGTTCCATGTGCTAATGGTGATGGTCTTGGTGGAAAGTAAGTGGACAGGCTTTGTGGCTTCCAGGGATCTCCAGGGATCTCTGCCTTTCATCACAAGGTTCATAGCGCTCCATGAAGGAGATTCCTGTTTACCCAAGGCCGGGACGTCTTTTGGTCAAAGTTTCTGTAGGTAGGATTTATTTTTACATGGTGGGTAGCTAGCTCCTCCTTTTGCAGCTGGGCTTGGGAGGGCACTGGCCGAGTTAGACTGCCTAATAGTACTACTTTATGCAATTGCCATTTGAGATGTCAATTAAAGAGAATTGCCAAGAGGGTTGCGCCATTGTCACCCTTTTTGGCATTTATGGATGTTAGTGCTCAGAGTATGTGACTATTTGGGACCTGCAGGGTGGACTACGTTACAGTTCTCCATTGACCAGTACCCTCTGGCAGATCTCTTTGGTCTTGGTAGGCCTGTCTGGTTAGTATGCAGAAGTTATTTAAGCAGCCTTGCATAGCTTGTTTCTGTGACATACAGTAGCAAGCAAGGGTCCACAGGAACTTTCATACATTATATGGCATTGACAATGAGTGATCAGATAATGAATTGTTATATGAAATCTTATAGTTTCATGTCAATTTGATACCAACCGGACTATCATTAAGAATATAGTAAAAGCATCAATCTTTTAGTCAGAGGTAGGAGCTAGAGTATAGATTGTTCACCATGTCTGTGAAGTGTGGAGTATTGTCTAAAGTTAGAGTCTCATGTAATTTTCAGGTTGCAGGTCATCAGGTAGAAGGCTTCTCTTACAGATCTACTACTTTAGCTGTGTGGAGACAGATTTTTCAATGATCTACCTAGATGGGTAATGGGGAGAAACTTGATGAGATCATCTTTATCCATGGTTGTTTTTTCACCACCGGTGGATCAATGCATTCTTGGGGGCATACTGAAGGTTCCTTTGAGAGTGAAGAGAGAGTGCATCTCCTCAAAGTAACTTAACGATGAATAAAGGTAGAATATCATCTTCATGGAAGAAGGCTTTGAGAGAGTTCCGAATGTTGGAAAGTTCCACATGTGAGAGGAGGCTGAAAGTAATCAACTTGGTATTGGAGTGATGGGGGATAGATGTTAATGTTGATAGTGTAGCAAATGGAGAGGCAGCATGCCACAATCAATTACACATGTAATTAAACAATTCCAAAAAAATAAGGGTCCAAATGCCTGAAGATGATGTTGGTAAAAATCAATTCTTTATTATTCTTTTAAATCTCTTTATAAAATACAGTAAGCAGCCAACGTGTTTCGTTCAAACACCACAAGCTTCATCAGTAATCTACGAACAGTCTCCAAACCAACTGTTTGATGCCATGTCTATGGTAAGTCCACCATATAAATATAGGCGGTTTGAAACAAGGACTTATGGTCTACATTCATTACACGATGATGGACTTTCAAATGAGACTGTGTATCTGGAAATAAAGCTGTCTAAGAATTTTTCACCAATCTTGGAGACAGGAGGCGTGAAGTTAGTTAGCTTCAATGCTTGGATCAATTTTTGCTTTTTAGTAGAAGTCTGACCATTGCCTCTACTACAAGACATCAAACCTCTACCCAATGGTCCGAGAATAATGCAAGGATATTGCTGCTCTGGCAAAGTACAATTGGGGCATCAATCTTTCTAGTAATGTGAGAAATTCTTATGGCAGGAGTGACCTTCCAGCCTCCTCGTCTAGTGGTATCCTAAGCAGTCCTCTGGAATCACTCTGCAGCTGTGCTGGCAGTATAAGTATCTTTTTCAATGATACTGCACTAAAATCTTATTTTAGAATTATTGCAGTCAAGTAATTAGATACATTCCTTCACATCCCAAAAGCAAGGATCTGTCCTCACATAAACGGAATGCATACATTAACTCCTGGATTTCTTACAGGTTTCAACTACTCTTCCTGGACTTACCTAGTCACTAAAACATTATCGGTAGCCGTGCCTTCAAATTGCGGAAGCATTGATTCCCATAAATCAGATCCTAGAACCTTTGTGTGCCACACAAAAAGGTCAGAGTGTGTGAACTCACAACACATGCGGACTGACAGCGTTCTGTGGGTGGAAGAATCCAAAGATACCATCTGCTGTTCAGATATATGGCCAATTATTCATACATCTGGTGACTGCCAGCTCTTACAAACAGGTCTATGGAAGTGTATTTACAGTTTTCTAGTTGTAACGGACCACAATTAAAAGTGTATTTTTTATTCTACCCTCCTAGCTTTGATTGTTATACTATGAAGGGAGGATGAGATATAGCAGTTGGGCAGACATGTTTGGCGGATTTGCATTGGGCTGGTGTCTTTATGTGAAGGCGTAGTCAAGCTAAAATTGATGTAAATGCTGCCTGGGGTACTAAAAGTAGTTTGGGAAAGGTGGGGTCAAACATTATTGGAACATGTTCATCTTTCTCCTTATTAACAAATCAAGCAGTGTTTCTTTCTAGTGCACGAATGTAAATGTCTCTCTGCCCACAGACCATTTTATCATGACCTTCCTTACTAAGACCTCTATGTCTGATATATAAGAGACAACTTTCACGAGTAACACATCCACTTTTCATCAAAGACAACAGACAGGTACAGTATACATGTTGTCCATCTGGGTTTGGTTCAAATTAGACCATTAACCATCCTCCTCCTTTTTGCACTGCTTCTACAAGGCAGAGAACTTCTATGTGTTGGTCATTTCAAGCAATGCACTGTGTGCAAAGTGTAACGTTCGTTTCTGGTCTGACCTACAGACAGGGTCGCAAAGTATGTATGCTTCTTTCACCAACCAATCCTGAAACCACTCTCTTGAAGGAATATTTATCTATGTTTACTTTGCCGCTACCAGAGAGGCAGGTAGTCATGACAGCACTGCCTCTGCGCAACCAGCACAGCCTCATCACCAGCATTCCACCTCTGTTGCCTAGTTACTCGGATAAAAACTCTTCACTGGTGCTGCCAACCCACCTCCTAGCCAGCACTATGTTACCTCTCCTCCGTCTTGGAAACAAGAACTATATATTCTCGTTCCACCCACTCTCCATACCCCGAAAGCACAGGCTAGCACTGGGTCAGATCACCATCATGTTTTTCCTGTGTGCCCATAATTTTGTCTATTCAGAATTTAGTGGCCGGAAAGAAACTAAAGTTGATAGTCCCACAATGCATTTAGACCACAGGAGATATAACAGCACGTTTTGGAACCTCCGCCATCTTTCACTGGGCTTCCCAACGTTGCATCATCATTGCAGTTTGTAGTGCCAGGACAGGGGCATAAGATAAACCTAGATATTTCTGTATTTGAGCTGTTACCAAAGTGACTACTTTTCCGCCTTTTCAGAACTTCTGACTGTTTGTACTGACCACTGTTTCCATTTCAAACATTAACACAACGTTTAGCATTCATCCCTTAAGGGATTTTTCTGCAACTCAGTTTTTGATAGCTCTACTGATAGCCTATGAGATGACAATTGTTTTTTCTGCTCATAGTTGAGCTATTTCCTTGGCTGTCTGCTATCACTATTTTTTCTGTGAGTTTCTTCTAGCAAAAAGTGTTTCTCCTACCTACCTTCATTAAGGCGTTTACAAACTACAATCCCACTTAACCACCATGTGCGCACATGCACGCACAGAACCACGCACAAATACAACAAGAGAGCTAAAACAAAGTAAGGTGGTCTAGTGCTTTACTAACATGCCCAGGTTGTTCTATGCCCTGCAACCGTTGCACACAATAGAACGCTATATGGCTTACCAAATAACCATAGCACACTACACATAACCACCCAGCCTGTGGTCTGCACAAAATGTCACAACTACAGAGAAAAGCACATTCCAGATGACACACAGCGCTAAGAGGCCACATCCATGGCAGAGGTGCACCAAACGAATGTCAGTGATTACACTTTCTGACATGCTAGTTAAGTCCGAAAGTGCGTTCAATTGCTACTTTTCCAAATATGGGCTCGATTTTTCCATTTGTTTAGGGAATAAAACGTTATTGGTGCTTCCATTCATGACTTAGGGGTCTTACACATGTCTAAGCAATAGCACATCCATTTAATTTATACTGGGTGCAGTAGACCACTAACATTTAACATGTCACAATGGTCACTTCAGAGTACAAGGAATGAAGCAAACTGTTAGAGTTTAGCAGGATGTACGGGAATCCAAGATTCAATCGCTATCCATGATACAGCTAGCTTTTAGCTGTTTGGTTGCGAAGTACCTTTTTTTGGCTATATCAAGAAACTTAGTGGGCTCAGGGAATGCCCATTGCTTCCATTGGTTAGTTTTATTGTCAATTTTATTTGCTTTCTTCTTATTTGACGGCTTCCCTTCGTCTTCTTTCATTGTTTGTGCTTATCCTACCCTCCGAGCATATCATCTTTACCATCCTTTCAATTGGCTGTCTTGTATCCTTCCACTGCACAATTTTAGGAAACAACTTTTTCTTTTTTGTTAAGCCCTCTCTAACAGTGCATATTTGTTCTAGCTCTCACCCTAATTTGTTTCTCCCCTGCCAAACCCCCTACCTGTGTTGCTCTCTCCCTCGTATGCTGTACCCTCTGACATTGATCCACATTCGGTCCATCACCTGTTTTGTTTGCAATTGCCGCCATAAGTGCGCTGGGGATGCTCAGACGTGGGTCCCAGGCACTCCACACCACTGGAGTCAAGCTAGCCGGGCTGATGAGAGGTGTTACCTCGAAACCGGTCCGGTCCTCGGATGCTTGATTCCGTTCTGGGAAGGACATGGCTTTTGTAGTTCGGACTGGACTGTTCCCATGGGGCACAGGGTCAGAGCTGATTTGCATATCGCCATTGTCTAACCCAGGGTGGTGTGGAGTGCAAAAAAACGATGGATTTGGGCCCAGATCTTTGGACTGGGGTGAATGTGTGACATTGATCCACATTCGGTCCATCACCTGTTTTGTTTGCAATTGCCGCCATAAGTGCGCTGGGGATGCTCAGACGTGGGTCCCAGGCACTCCACACCACTGGAGTCAAGCTAGCCGGGCTGATGAGAGGTGTTACCTCGAAACCGGTCCGGTCCTCGGATGCTTGATTCCGTTCTGGGAAGGACATGGCTTTTGTAGTTCGGACTGGACTGTTCCCATGGGGCACAGGGTCAGAGCTGATTTGCATATCGCCATTGTCTAACCCAGGGTGGTGTGGAGTGCAAAAAAACGATGGATTTGGGCCCAGATCTTTGGACTGGGGTGAATGTGTGACATTGATCCACATTCGGTCCATCACCTGTTTTGTTTGCAATTGCCGCCATAAGTGCGCTGGGGATGCTCAGACGTGGGTCCCAGGCACTCCACACCACTGGAGTCAAGCTAGCCGGGCTGATGAGAGGTGTTACCTCGAAACCGGTCCGGTCCTCGGATGCTTGATTCCGTTCTGGGAAGGACATGGCTTTTGTAGTTCGGACTGGACTGTTCCCATGGGGCACAGGGTCAGAGCTGATTTGCATATCGCCATTGTCTAACCCAGGGTGGTGTGGAGTGCAAAAAAACGATGGATTTGGGCCCAGATCTTTGGACTGGGGTGAATGTGTGACATTGATCCACATTCGGTCCATCACCTGTTTTGTTTGCAAGTACCCTCTCTTATGGGCTTCTCCCCCACGCTGTGTTCTTCCTCTTGGTCCCTTCAAGGCATTTACAGTTTTTTAACCTTGTTTTTTTTTTGGATGGCCCTGCAGCTATTATTTGTTGCAGAGTGTACCACTACACAAACATCACTTTTGCACACTTTGGGGTCTATTATAATGGCGGGCGGATCGCCACCGCCCATATGGCGGTAGGGATCCGCCCATCATTATTTCCCGCCCGCCTCCCATTTCCCCCCTGCCATATTATGATGGCAGGGGGACCCCGGCGGACAGAAAGACCGTCCACCAGTTTTCCGCCAGTCGACCGGGCGTAAAAGGGGCTGGATATGGTGGGGGTGTCTGCAAGACCTCACCATCCGTATTAAAGTTCAGGCAGAGTAGTGCCTTTCCATGGTGGCGTTGCCGCCATGGAAGGGCATGCGGTGCCTGAATGTGGGGGCCTGTTGCGGGCCACCAGGGTGTTTGGGGGTCGGGGGTGCACATGGGGGGTACCTATGGTAACCCCCTGCATTTGCATGCACACCGCGCGGTGCCTGCCACGTTCTGCATGCAAAGGCACAAATGTCTTTTTAACATTGTGGCGGGTCCTGCTGAAAGCACCGTCCGCAGCAATGTAAGAAAAAGCAGGATGCGCCTGCCAGTGTGGCTGGCGCATCGTAATTGGATTTGCGGGTCCGCCGCACACATAGCGGGAGGTCCCATTTGCCGATACGACGGCGGGCGGACTTTGTCTGCCCGCCATCGTAATAAACCCCTTGATATTTATTATTGTATTGCCTGGTCTAAGTGGAATGCGCCACATTAGATTGATCAATAATAAAAAGAAAACAGTACCCATAAAGCGACAAATGACTACAGAATGACTGATGGCAACAGTGATGTGTCGTCCTTTATTTTGTTCTTTTTTTGTTTGTTGGTGCTGTAGAGCATAGACAAAAAAAATTGCAATGCTTGCTGGAAGTAGCCCAGACCTTTGACCCAGCATACATTATGCAATTAGCAGAGAATTTTAAATTTTATTCTGGGTTCCACTAGAAGCCAAATAAGATCCCTTCAAGGATGTTCTGAAACAGCCATGTCCTTGTAAATGAAAGCACAGACCTTTGGGCAGCTCATTTTGCAGTCTTTGAAGACTATTGAAGACTAATTGGGGAAACCAATGTACAATATGAAAGAAATCATAGACCGAGAGTCATAATGAGATGTGTACCATAAACAATAGAGTGGAGATAGTGAGGTCCATCAAATCAAAAATGCTTACCCCCTGGTGGGTGATACTTTATTAACATGGTTATTTGCTGAGCTTTGGATAGCTGGATGTTTACATGTAAGCGGCTGAACGTTCAGCACAAGCATTCCCCATTTCTGCTTCTCACCCTAGTATGTCAAGCATGCTCTGCCACCTCTGTCCGAGCTCTCTTTTCGGGAAGCCCCTACCTCTTCAAAGTTACTAGCATATCCTGCAGTCCATGCAAGGCTTTAAGTGGGCCAGGGCCTACCAGTGCTCAGCACCAGCAGTTCTAAAAAGCAGGTGCTGAGACTGGTCCCGATCCAGCTGTCCTTTTTTGCCCTCACCCTCAGGGTGAAAAAAAAAATCTTACCTCGGCAGCAGTACCACCCTTCACTCCTTTGATGCCATTCAAAGGATATAATCGAAAGTCAAGAAAAGAGGGGCAATCTAAAAGAGGGCCTTTCCATCACAGCCTTCAGGTCAGCTCAAGCAAAGAAGGTTTGGGAGTACATAGAGGAACACACAGAAAAGGAATGGCTCAAAGTGTTCTCCCTGGTGAAAGTAAAGAATCACACCGGGTTTTGTAGGTACATCAATCATCTGAGCAATTGAGGAGCGTCGAGAGAGAACGGGGTGGCTGAGAGTGACTGGTTAAACCATGTAAAAAACTATATTCTAGTAATTCCCTTGACAGAGGTCCCACAGAAACGCCCAAGTGGAGAGCAACCTCTGCCTCCTTCAAAAAAGAAGTGAAAGCAATCCTCATGGCTCAATTCACGTGAACTCTGCCCGTTTGCTAGTTTTTCTGTATATTATACCTATCTATGTCTATGTCCTCATTAGCTGTCATTTTGTCTTTCAAGATAGCTGATTTGTACATGTATAAGCTATGTATAGCTGTTTCACCTATATTTTTTGTTACTACTTCTTGTTTTCTTCTTACATTTGACTTGTAAAGTGCTCTGATACTCATAAGAATCTTGTTCGCGCTATATAAAACCTTCCAAAAAAAATAGTGGGCCAAATAATGCAAAAGAACAGCACTCGGCTTTCAATCAGTCCACATAGACTTGAACAGCCCGAAAGTGGGGCACCGCAGTTCCCCAGGGACACCCAAAAAAACAGATGCAGTTCTTAAGGCCATCAGGAAAATTAGGAATTTTGGAGCACCAGGGCCAAATGGGATACCAGCACCGGTATTTAAATCAGTGCTGGATTTTTGAGCAGCAGTCCTAACCCCGCTCTTTGATAATATCTTTTTGACAGCAAGGACATCAGACTCCTGGAGGGATTCCATACTTTTTCCTATTTTCAAGAAGGGCAACCGCTCTAAACCATCAAATCACAGGCTGGTCGCCCTTCTCGATATGGAAGCAAAGGCCTACGCTCGACTTGTTCTGAAGGATCTGGAGTCATAGGCAAAAGAAAAAGACGCCATTCTGTTTTATCAATCAGGATTCAGGTCACATTCCTCAACCATGAACAACGTCATAGCATTAGCCCCCTATCAATTCAGGCAGTTAAGAAAAAGAGTCTCCCACTGTTCTGTTGCTTGATCGATTACAGCAAAGCTTTTGATAAAGTGGACAGCACAAGGCTTTGGTGGAAACTATCAAGCTGGGGGAATCCTACCCACACTGTTAAAAGCAATAACATTGCTATATGAAGATACTTGGGTCCGGGTCAAAACAAGCACCAACACAATGACCTCTAAAATTCCACCAAGCAACGGTCTTGAACAGGGCTGTGTTTCTGACCCCTCTTCTGTTTAATCTATACTCCACAGACACTCCCCGAGACACTGATCTCTCAACTACGCCTCAGTGCGGACAACGGCACAGTCATCAACGACCTCGTTTTCTGCTCCAGATGAATCCCCTCTTGGCGCAATACCTTTTCGCACCTCCTTAATGTATGCTCAACCAGGAACATTCCTTACGGCACTAAGCTCACAATAACACCCTCCTCAACCCTGCGAGCTGACCTCACCATCACCCTCTACAAAAGCGGCATTGTATTGATCCAAGCCTCAACCAAAAACTTTAATAAATTTGCAGAACTTTTTATCCTCCTCAGAAACCATTTGCATGACACTGGCAAGGCGACCAACACCCGCCTTGACGATCTTCCGACCTTCCTGCCCAGCACGACTAATCTCCCTCAAACCTCTTCTCTAAGGGTTACCAACTGTCATGAAACCACTCTAACCTAGTTCCCAAAACTCATCATGTGGTTTCTAGTTTTCCGTTCAGAGCTTATTTATCCTTTAGGGAAACCCACCCCTGTCCCGTGCAGCCAGCACTCCTGTGATCTAAAATTAAAAAGTTCATGTTATTACAGGAATTCCTTTTCCTATGACACTGTAAGAAACTGTAAATACACTGTTTTGAGAGTAAATACTCTGTAAGGATTTTTTGAGCGCATGTTGAACACTGTAGTGCAAAAAGGAAAAAAGACGCGCGTTTAAATTTGACACGCATTTGCTCGCGCGCTGATGAAAGATTAATCCAGTGAAGGTACAAGTGCTTCCCTGCTAAAGCTTGGAGTGACTCAGGGCGGGGCACGTTGTTCTCCAGAAACTTCCCGGGGCGTGGCAGCTCTATAAAAGCCACACCCGGGTTTCTGGAAATTGCTTAGTCTTCCAGACCCAAGACTCAAGGACATCGCGCATGGAAGAAGACGCCGGAAGACATCCTTCAAGACGGATCACTGACAGAATATCGAAATCACAAATATCGACCTACAAGAATATCGAGTCAACAATATCGATGGCAAAAATATCGACATCCTATCTACAACATGGTAAGTACAAAAATATCGAAAAAATAATATCGATGTAAAAAATATCGATGTTAAAAATATCGATTTTTTTTAATATATATAAATGTAAAATTAAGTATATAACACTAATAAATAAAATATACATATTTAAAAGTATCTAATAATGTTTAAAATTAAATAATTAATACATATATATTACTAATACATTAATTAAATATATACACTAAATATATAATATATAAATACAGAACAATAAGTATTAATACTTATTTTACTAATTTATAAATTAATAAAATATATTCTAATTTACTAATTAACATTTACAAACATAAAACAATAACATAAATAAAATGTAAGTAATAAAAAATAAAAAATATTTTTTTTACAATTAATTATATAAAACATTGGATAACATAAGGGTAAAAATTACTATTCCTACTCCAGAGAGTGCAACAGTAGGGAAAGCGTTTCATAGCGTAGGGGTAAAATTACTATTCCCACTCCAGTGGGTGCAACAGTAGTCAAAACTGACCCTGATCCCTAAAAATACCCCTTTACCCAAAAACTGAAAACTGACCCTGAAGCCTAAAAATACCTTTACCCAAAAACTGAAAACTGACCCTGAACCCTAAAAATACCCCTTTACCCAAAAACTGAAAACTGACCCTGAACCCTAAAAATACCCCTTTACCCAAAAACTGAAAACTGACCCTGAAGCCTAAAAATACCCCTTTACCCAAAAACTGAAAACTGACCCTGAAGCCTAAAAATACCCCTTTACCCAAAAACTGAAAACTGACCCTGAAGCCTAAAAATACCCCTTTACCCAAAAACTGAAAACTGACCCTGAACCCTAAAAATACCCCTTTACCCAAAAACTGAAAACTGACCCTGAACCCTAAAAATACCCCATTACCCAAAAACTGAAAACTGACTCTGAACCCTAAATATACCCCTTTACCCAAAAACTGAAAACTGACCCTAACACTAAAAGTACTCCTTTACCCAAAATTAATTAATATTACTATTAAATTACTTCCCACCCTATTCCCCTATAAACCCACAACCCGCTCCAGTAGTAAAACATATAATTTACTTAAAAATATACATAAATTATCAATTAATTAATCAATTAATCAATTAAAATAATTAATTGACAATTAATATTTAATTGAAAAATAATTAATCTTTTAAAAATAATAATTTAATTAAAAATAAATTACTTCCCACCCTATTCCCCTATAAACCCACAACCCGCTCCAGTAGTAAAACATATAATTTACTTAAAAATATACATAAATTATCAATTAATTAATCAATTAATCAATTAAAATAATTAATTGACAATTAATATTTAATTGTAAAATAATTAATCTTTTAAAAAAAATTATTTAATTAAAAATAAATTACTTCCCACCCTATTCCCCTATAAACCCACAACCCGCTCCAGTAGTAAAACATATAATTTACATAAAAATATACATAAATTATCAATTAATTAATCAATTAATCAATTAAAATAATTCATTGCCAATTAATATTTAATTGAAAAATAAATTAATCATTAAAAAATAATTATTTAATTAAAAATAAATTACTTCCCACCCTATTCCCCTAAAAACCCACAACCCGCTCTGGTAGTAAAACATATAATTTACTTTTATATTTCTTTAAGTTATAAAAACATATTAAACACATATTATAACAATTACTTTAAATACTTAACTAAAATTTCTAACACATATTAGTAAATCGAAATTACTTACATCGATATATATGCTATCGATATTAGTAATTTCGATATTACTTACATCGATATATATGCTATCGATATAAGTAATTTCGATATTACTTACCTTAGGGTCGATATTCTGGCCATCGATATTCTGGACATCGATATTCTGTCCTTTCGATATTTGCAACTCGATATAAGTGTAGGTCGAAATTACTGTAATCGATATTTTGACTGTTTACCCTTCAAGACATCGCAGAAGGCTTAGAGTTCAAGGAATCTTCTAAAATCACCTGCTGGACAGAAATAAGAGAAGCTAAGTACCTTTAACTATTAAGGCGCCCAACGCTAGCTCAAAGAACGATTTTGGACTATTTTTGAAAGAGAACTTGGACTTCAAAATATTTTAAGGGATCTGATTTAATGTTTAAGAATTGTAATGAGTGTTATTTATGTAAAAAGATGCTAAGTCTTATGTTGTAAAAAAAAAGGCTTTTGGAAGTGAATTTAACTTTTAGAAGCAGCCACAAGAGAAGTCGTCGAACAATACAAGTTTTAAAGAGAAGTGAGTAGAATAACAGGTTTATTTCACAGGGGAAAAACAAGTTATAGGAAAGGGCAAATAAATATTGATGTTTATTTTAGAGCAAAACAAAGTCCAACATTGGAGGCGAACAAACCAATCACCTTCACCACAAAAGCAGCAATAATCCGACCACGCCTAGACGACGACGACTTCCTGGACACGAAGCCTTGACTAGTAGTTCGCAGGTAGGAGATAATTTCTAGATAAGAAAAGACAAGTAGATAGTGAAAGAAAGTAGAGAGAGAGAGCAAGAGACAAGGTGTGAAAAACCTGTTTTAAAGAGTTTCTTGTTGTTTGCAGGTCGACTACAAGAATACAAGTAGCGTCAGATCCGGACTCTCTCCCTGACTGCTATCCGTCACCCTAGTGTATGTACGAGAACCACAGGTTGTAAGGTAGGGTTCTGGGAGATTGGTCCATAGCGTCTCTGCAAAACCGATCAAGCACCTTACAGGTAAGGTTGGTGTTCACCACAGGTAAGAGTGCTTGGTCTCCCCTGACACCAACACAGCTCCTCCTAACCCCTCCAGTTCGTTTGCTGGCCTTGCTAACACTACTGCCCCGAGACAATTGGTCTCCTCCCCTCTATCTCCCCCTATGATCTCCATGGTTTCTAACACAGCTTATCCTAACCCCCTCAGCTCATGTACCGGCCTCGCCAACTCAATCGACCCAAGACCCTTGTCTCCTCCCGCCAAGCTCCCCACTCGGACTCTGAGTCAGGTACGCCTCTAACTACCTATGATGCAGGTCTTTGTTTCTCATGTGCTTTGCAAAGATGTAAGTGTCATTTATTTGGCTGCCCTTGAACTCTTTCCTTAACTTCCATTTTTCTGAGAGTTTTTAACTTGTGATATTCAGTATTTCAAATGTTCCAGCTCTGATTTCTCCGCAAGAGATGAAGAGCTTGAGTCGAAAGAGTGCAACTCCCTTTGGCCCATAAAAGTAAGAATGTTATGGCATGTGTTTGCAGGTCAGTGCACTGTTTGCAGTCAAGCTTGCATGCAGAGGGTATTCTGTGACATGTTATGAGACCCAGAGAGGCTCTTTGGACTAGAGTCCAGCATGACCATAACATTGTCCGCGTATAGGCTAATGCGGTGCTCCCCCCTCCATGGGGATCCCCTTAATCCGGCCATGGTCTCTGATGTGCTGGGCGAATGGCTCCATGTGTAAAGCAAACAAAAAGGGCGATAGGGGACAGCCCTGCCTAGTGCCTCTACCAATAAGGAACTTTTCAGAACTCACCCATTGACTCTGACAGACGCCTGTGGTGCCTTATAAGGACTAAAACCAAGGACCAAAAGCATTCCCCAAAACCAAAATGCTCCAGTGTGCAGTGATAAAAGGCCAGTGGACCCGATCAAAGGCCTTTTCCGCATCCACTGTAAGCAACATTCTGAAGCCTCATTTACGGCGATCTTTGTCGATGGCATGTAAAAGTATTTTTGTGTTGTCTGTGCAGAGTCTGTGTGGAACAAACCCGGCCTGGACGGGGTGTATAAGTTCCTGCATGAGAAGGTTAAGGTAAGATGCCAGTATTCCTGTGACGAGTTTAGAGTCAGAGTTAAGAAGCGAAATTGGATGATAGTTCGCACAAAGTGTGGGGTCTTTCCCTGGCTTTTGGATAATGGTTATGGTAGCATCCAGCAGGGATGCTGGAAGAGAGCCAGAGTTAGTTATGAAATTGAAAAAGTTGGTCAGGATTGGGGCAAGGTCGGGGCAGAAGGTCTTATAAAACCAGGCGAGAACCCCATTTTTGCTAGGGGACTTCAGCAGCATCTGTCTGGCTAATGCCGAAACGACTTCCTCCACTCCAATAGGGAAGTCGAGTGATGACGCCAAGTCATCAGTGAGCTTAGTAACAGTAGAGGTAAGCAGATAGTCAGTAATATCGTTGGATGAGGTGGTCTGTGCAGTGTATAGGGAGGAATAAAAGAGTCTAAAGTGCTCAGCAATGGAATCGTCCTCTGTAAGGTCAGTACCCCTCTCAGTCCGTAACGCTCATATTATGTTAGCTAAGCATTGGGCATGCAATTTAGCAGCCAAGAGCCTACCACTTTTGTTACCACTAAGATAATACAAATGCTTGAGGTGAAGCAAGCTGAATTCTGCCCTGTCTAAGTCCAACCCCGCCAACTGTTTCCTGGCAGCTTCCAATTGGCGCCACACTCTTGGGGCTCCTGTGCGATGATGAATCCCCTTCAACTCCCTAACTTTAGATTGGAGTACCCCCCGTTTCCATTTCCGGACCCTTATTGTCAGCAGCTGCCAAGGAGATAAATTCTCCCCTGACAACAGCCTTCATTGCGTCCCAAACAACAGCCAGAGGAACCTCCGGGGTGTCATTAGTGGCTAGATAGTCAGTGATAAGTTTCCTGATCTTCCCCTGGGTCTCTGGTTTGCTTAACAAGGTCTCCTGTAAGCACCACTGTCTTCTAGCCTGTTGGCGGAAGGGGGGTCTGAACTCCAAAACAAGCACGGAGTGGTCAGAGAGGGTGTGCGGATCAATCTTAACTGAAGTAGAAAGCCTAAGGAAGTCCTGAGAGCCCATGAAGTAATCAATTCTAGTGTAGGTCCTGTGTGCATGAGAGAAGAAAGTGAAGTCCCTAGAGTTTGGGTGGTGAACCCTTCAGAGGTCTACAAGTCCAGCTGCCTTCAACCAAGAAATGCCTGCGTTCCAGAAGGCCCCTGCCCCGCCCTCCCTGTGGGGCGAACGGCCCATGAGGTTGTCCATGACCAGATTGAGGTCGCCACCTATTAGTATGAGGCCGTCATGCGAAAGCAGTGAATAAGCCAGAGCATCCCAAATAAAACGTTTCTGCCCCTCGTTCGAGGTATATATGGTGCCCAATGTCAAATGCCAAAAGGCGACCCTTGAGTTTTGCCAGTTTTGGACCAATGGAACCCCTAAAGGAGTGGGAAAAAAGGATAGCCACCCGCCCTTCTTATGGTCAGAGGAGTAAAATAATTGTTGCATGAATTTCCTGGATTTAAGCCGGTGTGCGTCCCCGGTCAGGAGGTGAGTCTTTGGCAAGAGACAGATATCTGCCCCTGAATTCTCTAGAAACGGGAGGATGGCCCTCCATTTAACCGGATTGTTTAGGCCCTTTACGTCAAGGGAGAGAACCTTCAGCCAACCATAGGGCGCCATACTAAGGGAAAGAGAGTATACCATGTCAAAGGGCCTAGCCCTGAGTCTGCCCTCTCAGAAAAGGTACCCCATGAGTACCCTGAAACCCACAGAGCGTAACCTGAGGTGTCCGTAGGTGTCCGTAGGTGTGTCAAGCATCAGTGCTCGGTGCAGAGGTACTTGGTGTGGAAACAAAAGACATAAAAAGAACCCCCACAAACATGACCAAACAGTAAGAAAAATAGAATCTCTGGGGGGATAGGCCCGGGAAAGGGGTCCCCTACCACCGATGAGGAAAGGTCCGGATGGGGCCGATCATGGACATAGTCAGTCCAAGCGCTGCTCCG
Organism: Lissotriton vulgaris; assembly: GCF_964263255.1. Lineage (NCBI taxonomy): Eukaryota > Metazoa > Chordata > Amphibia > Caudata > Salamandridae > Lissotriton > Lissotriton vulgaris. Next base: position 730,965,566 of record NC_141699.1, read on the forward strand.
CCCTGAGGCCCAAACTGCAACCAACAGGCCTCCGAGGCCCTGAAAATGGGCCCTGTAGGATCAGTCTGTCCTTCCCACCGAGGACCTTCCTGTAATGCTCTCCAGGACTGCCTTGCGTTCTTGGATGATGACCTTGGGCTAGACTTTGAAAGTTTCTTGCCCCTCCGCCTCCTCCGCTGTGTCTCCCAGCACCCACCTCCCACCCCTGGCTCATCCAAGCTCCCAGCTTGAGATTCTGGCTGTGCGATCTTAAGGAGGGCATATGCTGCTTGGTGCGAAAGGTTCAGGCAAGTCTAACCTTCCCAGTCGAAAAGTAGATTTAAAGGGTAGCCCCAAGAATAGGGGATTCCAAGGCTGCGAAGATGCAATGTCACTGGGCAGAATTGTCGCCGCTTCTGGAGGGTTACACCAGAGAGGTCCTGAAACAGTTGGAGGGAGTGACCCCGAAAGCTAATGGAATCGGACCCCCGGACAGTTCGCAGGATATGTTCCTTCATGGGGAAGCTGTGGACACAGGCCAGGATGTCCGGCCGGGGCCTGATGGAGGCACATGGGAGTCCGACTCGGTGCACACCGTCAAGGCGTATCTCAGAGACGGGTACATCCTCCAAGATCTGTGCGTAGAGGGCCTAGACGAACTCCTCAACATTTCCTGCCTCCACTGAGATCAGCACATTCTGAATCCTCACATTGTTGTGTCTGACCTGTTCTCCAGGTCTTCAGCATGTGCCTGTAAATCAATCTGTCTATCAGAGAGGCAAATTATTTCTTGGCGGAGAACTCAATTTCTTCAACCCTAGCAGTGTTGTTGGATTCCAAGGAGTCCACTCAGTCCCCAATCTCTGAGACATCCTGCGGGACGGTGTGCAAGTCATTAGCCAGGTCGTTCTTGATCTGCTGGTGGTCCTCCTTCAGCGACAGGAAAAGTGCATCCATACAGGAGCGAGTGATGGGGGATTCCCCATCTAAGACTCCCTCCGGGTCCGAAGGTTCCTCAGAGAGTGCTCTTGGGGTGGGGGTTTAGCAAGCATGTCCTTGATCGTACGCTCCTTCTTAGCCCAGGCAGTGGTCATCTTGGAGGCTGAGGTGGGCTCCGAGGGCGCAAGGGGGACGGACAGGTAATTAGTCCAAAGGGAGCATGGAGCTTTCCACCCTGTGAGGCACCAGAAGAAATCACCAGCATAGAGCTCACCAGCAGGGACCCGCAAAGCATCTGTTTCCAAGGGGAGCCCCAAAGGGAGAACCCCCTGAGTCACCACAGGCAGTGGGAGGGTGCAACAGCCTGGGCCTCAGATAAGGCTTTAGGAGCCAGTGAAGCATTAGGTCCCCTCTGAGTCCGGTCCCACCACCGAGGCACTTCCAAGCTCGGCCCCATGCCATAGTGCCACACACTGCCGCTGAATACTGGAGGCCACGTAGTCAGCCCTCCCCAGGTCCTCAGCACGATTCACTAACTAGCACCTTTCTCTGGCAATAAAGGCCTAGACAAAGGGGGGAGGGGCGGAGCCACAGTCCTGTTATAGCCCCCAGGCCGCCTGGTGTAGTCATGGCGAAGTAAAGAGCCTTCGTGAATGAGGGGGGCCGGCCTCCGGTCGGGCCTCCCACTGCTGATGGACTTGGGAGAGTCTTTAGGGGGAGCACAGCGCCGCCCCTCTGCGGGTCATGGAGCCAAGCTGCCAGATGTGCGGTAATGAGAGGGGGTGACCGCTACCTCCAGGAGTATCCGCCATACCTTCAAAGACCAACATGGAAGGCCAGGCGCCGCCGCCTCTCCGACGCCTCTAGGCCCCGCAGGAGAAGGCCAGTGGCAATGCAGATGCAGGTGGTTGTTCCGACGACGACTCATCCTCCGCGGGCCACCGCGTGAGATATGGATGGGGGCCAGCGAGCAGGCCTGGACGTCACGGAGGCTTCACACTCAGTCTGCTGGGCCTCAGCTCCCTAGTCCCACACCATTCGCATCCCACCGAGCCACAGCGGAGGGTCCAGCCAGCCCTGCTCACTCAGGTCTAGGCGAGCCAGCTCATTAGCGCTGGCGCTTCGTCCGAGCCCCCGCAACGGCCTCCAAAAACCCCTCCGGGCCGTCCAATGCGGCGGAGAATATCCAGTGCCGCAGCTGCCGCAGATGGGCCCCCCCAGGATCCCGGGGTTCAGCGATGTAGGTGCAAAAATCCATGGCCGGAGCGGAACGGTAACAAAGCACGTATGCTCACAATGCCATCTTGGCCACGCCCCCCATTTGCCTCCTTAGAAAAAGTATACTTCCTCACGCTAGGTAAGGTAGCACATTCCTTTAATCTAATTCTGAATGGTGAAGCAGTACGAATAAGACTACATCATCTGGACTATTAGTCCACAAGGTGTCTGGTACATGGGACAGATCTGCTTCCCTAACAGAACCAAAAACTACCTGATGTGTGCATCCTTACTTCTAATACTGTCCTCAATGGTATGTCATTTTGAAAGACGACAACTGTTTTCATGGAATCATCACAAAACAGTTGGTCATCCATTTTTCCTGGTTCAATGAAGATAACACATACCCATAAGACATGATTATGGTCACTGGCTGTTAGAGCGCCATAAGTTGGTATCACCTCTAAAGCCTCTATTTGCAGTGTTAATTCAGCATTAGGCATCTAAGAGTCTTGCCAGTGTTGCCAAAATAGAAATTCTTTAGGCAACTCTTGTGTCTCTGCTATGATTGTATATACTGCCATAGTAAATGCATCCATATATGCAGGTCATGCTCTGATCTGACCTTTGGTAGAGGAATCTACTGTTAATGCCATGATCCTGGAAGGTACTATTACAAGATACTGGGCTAACCCATACAAAACTCATAGGACCTGGGTAACATGTGGTATGTAAAACAGTATGGTTCTACTGGTACATGAGCAATGACAAATACAACATTTAATTTGAGCTTCAGGTGAGCACAAAACAAATTTGAACACAAAAGGCAACAACATAAATGAAATGCACTCAATGAAGAGTCAAACAATGGGATTCAGTTTTTGTGTCAAGATTCATTCGTTATAATTCAGCAAAGGAATACATCAAATTTATTGTATAACGGTTGCTCCAAAAAGAAAAGATGTGTTTCAGATGGTGCTCAAGTGCGCAGTGATATGGAGAAGGTAAAGAAAGGATTAATACAAAGGTAGCCTGTCTACAGGATTTAGTACGGTCTCTTATTTCTCCTTGTTCAATAATCAGTCCCGGCTTGTTAGTCTAAAAAAGTCAACGGTTAGACCCGACTGTTGCCTAAGGTGACTTAGATCCTAGCCTACCGGTCTTCATCAGGACAGAGAGAAGTGCGATGAAATGTAGGGCAACCTCACAATGGTGCAAGAGCTCCATGTGATGCGGGAGGTGTAGAATCAATGTACATTCTCCCCTAGCAATTTTCAAGAGTGGTAGGTGTTCGCCTTAAGTGTTAATTAAATGTTGCATTTGTCATTGCTCACGTACCAGTAGGACCCTACTGTTTTATGATCCTGGAAGGTAGCACTCCAGGGCAAGAACAATTCATGGTACCATCAGATTCAAAATGAATAGTCATATCTAACTTGGCCTTAAGATTTCTCCCTAACAAATTGGCTAGGGCAGCTGGCGATAACAGTAAACAGCCATTGATGTACCTCCCTCCTACTTCCACCTCAACTGGTTTAGTAAAGGAACCCTCAATACTTCCCCAGATAATTCTTGAGTGTCCAATGAGCTGTCGGAAATCAGAGGGTCTCCCTCTCTAATACAGGATCTTGTTGCTCCTGTATCTATGAGTAATACATACCTTTTGTCATTGAGAGCTACTGTCACCATCTGGCCTGTATGTCACTGACAATAATGGACACATATAAATACTCTGTGGTTACCTTCCTTGTGTATTTCCTCACACAGAATTAACCTGGAAAGGATTTCCTCCTCTCACAATGACACCTCCTTGTTCACTTTGAGGTGGAGTCACCATTTGGAGTGTTTTGGTAGTTTTGCTAAGGCGGCACCTGTTGTGCTTGAGGCATTACTGGTGGCTGCATATTTTGTGATGGCGTCTGAGGCACATATATGATTTGCAGATTTGGCTGTGGCTCGACTATTGTGGTTCCTGGCTCATTGTAAACTCCTATTCTTCCATTTTGCTCATCCCATCTCTTAGTTCTGAAGTCTCTAATGAAATGTCCATACCTCTGACAATAATGACCTACTTGATCCATCCTTTGATGCCGTAGCCTACCTCTTCCTATTCCTCCTTGTCCTCCTCTAATACTTCCCTTTATCCTTACATTATCCTGTTGTTGAGGGTACTGTTGTCGAGTAGTCACTGGGACCAATCCCACAGATATTGCAGTCATCCGAATCGTGACTGCCACTTAAGCTCCTCCTATTGCTCCTTTCTTTGCCAAATTGTGCTGCACTAATTTAGCTGCTGATTTTATGTCACCTCTTGTTTGTCCATTTTTCTTTCATCCTATCAAGGAACTGCGCGGGATCCTCATTTTGCTACATTGATTGAGCCATGAGAGATCTAATGTCTGGCCTATCAGGATACATTTTCCTCAGCTGATCCCAAACCACTGTTCTAACCAAATCAAATGGAGACCAATCATATCTGGTGTCAGTGAGGGCAACGTCTCTCACTCCAGCTTTTCGAAAATCAATGTCTGTTTCATCTTCTATAAGCGACCTAAGAAGACACTTTATGCACCCTACTGCCAAGGTGATACCTCCAGTTTGCTGTTCGAAAGCTCTAATCCATTTCCCTGCTCCCTCTGTAAGCAGCGGGAAACCAATCATTTCTTGGGTCCAAGGAACAGAACGAGGTGCCCCAGGTCCCCTGCTTATCAGGACGCATCTGTAAGGGAGTGGTAGAATGCTGGGGATAGTTCTGTCTAGCACATTTCTGACATTCAAAGGAACATTTCAGCATGTAGGGATAATCCCATTCTAGATCTCCCTCACTAAAAAGAATGCAATCCTCAGCATTTGCCATATCATATGGATCAAACAAGCCTTCCCTTCTGTGGCCATGGATTCATCTGTGAGGCTAACCTTTCAGTCTCATCTACTAAATTATCCCCATATGGCACACCACTGTGCCAGCTATTTCCTTCTCCTTCAGCGACTATCTCACTAGGGGTGAGATCTGTGCTGTGCAAAGCTGATTGAAAATTAATTTGCTGTACTGGTCTATCATGTAGTGTCAATCCTACAATGGCCTCACAAGATCCCATCCTGAGGTCCGGGTGGCCATGTGTTCCCTGAAACTGCAATCGTTCAAGCTCTGTTGCTCAAGTTTTCCTAACTCTAGAAAGCATTTTCTGCTCTCCTTCTTTAATATCAAGATGATTAGGCAATGGCCTTGCACTCTTTGTGTGATCCAAATCGATAAGGGTTTTTTCTTGAATATTAACATCATAGGTAAGGTGCCTAGCCTTTGGTGGTTGAAGCATTGCACCCATACTATCCACACACTTATGTATATACTCTTCCATTTGTTATTCGCCCAAGTCTTCCCTGAATCTGTCCGGAAAAATTATTGTGATATCCCTCTCTCCTCACTTCCCTTGCCTCTCTTCTATTCTCACTTTGTGATATCCATTCTTAAACACTTTATGGTGAAACTATTACGTTCCCCTTCTGCCAAGTTAGTAGACTACCTTCAGTCCTATTCCTTTCTTGGGATACTGGCCATTGCACCATACCTACAGCCCTATACACTAGTCACTATATCGAACATCATCTCCATCTCTTTGCTGTGGGTGGGCATCTGCTTCCTAACTGCCCTTCCTTTTGTGTCTCTTCTGTGCAACAAAAGCAATGTTGCTGATGAAACATGTAACTGGTCATCACTATCTCATGGTCTTTGCTGTTCGCTTCTGTCTTCCTGGGGAGAAGCTGGATCTAAATGTAGTGTTAACTGTGTTTCTAGATGTCCTGAAAACTGGTAGTCACCTACCCTTACTTGCTGCCTAGTAATATACTTGCATGTTTTTGCTTTGGCATTTGTAGAGTAACATTAGAGGTAACTTTTAGAGATTGTAAGGGGGTCCCAATGTCGGGGTTCTCAAATACCAATGAGGTTTCCTGGAGCTGCACCAGTGAATAAATAGCAGGTACCTTGGGAGAGGTGCCCCTAGGATCATATAGGGGTGGGGGAATAGACTGGGTACTATGGATATCAACTTTCGAGGGGTTCTTAGGCTTCTCACAAAAATCTTGCCACAAAGCTAAAGTGGCTTCTCGCTTCTGTAATTTGGCTCCTGCATATTTACTTCTGAGATGTGTACCAATATGCTCTAATATTTTGTCGTCAAGTCTCCCTTCTTTTGGCCTGGGATTTGTATGTTTCTGAAAGGCTTTAAACCGTTCTAAATAATATTTTTGCAATTTTCTCTGATCATTTGGAAATATCTTTTCTATATGCACTAAGGGAGTCTCCATGATTATTGGTATTTCAAATTCTTCTACAATGTAATTTTTTTTATCTATCTGGTCAAATATTACTCTTACTTTAAAACTTACACATGCTTTTTTTTAAAAAAGAACATTCATCAACTTTGCCGTTATCAATTGTGCAATACACATGAAAATAACATTATGCAACATTACACAACATCAAGCTGAGGCCACATTTTATTTATATACACACACACGCACTTACCATAAGCATAAGAAATATGAACACTTCAACTACTTCTAAATGTTAATCAGCATTATTGTACTCTAAACGATAAATACACCTGGCAACCACCGGTCATTTGCCTCTGCGCTCAGAGAGGGTAATCTTTTCAAACCATGTATCTCTTAGTCTATCGAACGACTTCTGGACATAAGGTCCAGGGCAGTAATTTGCGTGTTCAGATCGTACCTGGAGGTAAAGTGTGGCTACATCAGCTTTGCACCTGTCCCTGTATGTCAAACATTGGAACACATATTGGCACCTTCCAATTTCAAATTTCACATATTGACCAATTCCAACTTTATATTGGGACTAACAAGGTAACCAGTTATGTAGCGCCTTTCCTGACATTGTGCAACACATGTACACAAGCTTGCATGCAATACCCTTATGTCTCTTATAACCGTATATATTGTATATCTACATCTGTGTTTACTATTGCCAAGGGAAACTACTGATACAATATATACAAAAACAAGGACCATTATCTGCATTGTCCTCACCTTAAAAAGATGGCAACCTCTGGATCCTACCAGTCCCCCATGTACAGCCAGAAATTCAGAGAACACAGTGGCTGCTTTCCTTATCAAAAGGTGTGCAATAATCTATACAGCAGGGGTAGGTGGTCTTATAGCTTTAGCAGTCAGGTGAGGGCAAGAGGGACTTCCAGGCTGGTTTGCTAACTGTTGCAGGGTGACTTTAAAACTTAACAAAATTTAAAAAGACAGACTCCTCTTTTGCAATGTAAAGACAGCTTTTTACTGTTGTGACCAGGAAATCGACCCTCCTCATACAGGCAGGCAGCCGGTCTCAATTTGCTGTTTCACAGTCAGCTTCTTATATACAAAATAAGGAAGTAATTTATTACAGACCAGCAAATAATAATTGACTCAGTAGTTACAGATTGAAAGTAGAAAGCATTGAAATGCACGTGGCCCCGTAACCTCAAACTCAAAACGAATCCTCTACCCAGTCTTTATTGCAGTTTCCAACAATGCTTAACAAACTAACCAGTCTTCATTCTTGAATGCATGTATATTTGTGGTAAATACAATTTTAGTGGTATGTGTGCTTTATCATCGTGCCCCTAAGACCTTAGTATATGTTTTTTAAGTAATTTTATCTCATGCTCTTACTGTCTAGTCAAGCTTCAATCTATTTGGAAACACTAAATAAGTGCCAATAAACCAATTTGCTAAAGCCATACAGTTCTTTAAGCTTGTTAAACACGAGTTGCCTTTTAACTGCATTGCTTTCAAGTTATTTATTATATTATGTCCTCAAGTGAACTCTTTGAATATGTTCTTTTACTTCGCATGTGTTACATTGCATGCCTTTACAACGCGGTTGTTACAACAACCGCGTTGTTACAACACCAACTATTACATCACTAGTCATTTCAACGACTTGCTGTGGGGGCGGGCTGGATTTAGGAATAGTATAATTTACTATTCCTACTCCAGTTTGTGCAACAGCAGGGAAGGTGTTGGATTCTAAATCCAACACCAGTGCGCCCCCTACAGCAAGTCGTTGAAACAACTTGCTATGTAATGGTTCACGTTATAACAACACGGTTGTTGTAACAACCGCATTGTAAAGGAATGCGATGTAAGGCATGCGTTGTTATGGCTGTTTCCCAAACTCTTCGCCTCTCTCTTGTCTGTACGACATTTTGGCCCACACTGTTCTTTCACTATGTATGACTGTGCAATGCTTTCTGCTGGTGTTTTTTGTTTCGCTATGTTTTCATATTTCACATTTTCCACTACAGTTGTCTCAAAGTGGTTGTAGCGGTGAACCCCGATCGAGAACATCATGACCCATTCCCACACATAGCATTTGACAAATTGCCACTTAACTCACTATGAGAGAATCATTTTGGCAGCAGAAAATGTTTCCATCAAGAGATGTAACACACTAAACCCATCTTATCTTTTGCCGAATCCAGAGGGAGATGATGAGGGCAAATTTTACCACAACTGTGCTAGCATTACCAAGTTTTTGCACAAAACCGAGACCTGACAAACTAGATGTACCTCTTCCCGAATCTGACCACACTCTTTTGTTGATGGGTCCTGCCTAAGAGACCGACATAGTATCTTAAGAGCCGCTTATGGTGTATGTACTCTGAGTGGAGTCTTGGAAGTGTCCTACCTGTGCCATGTAACTTCTACACAAGTAGCCAAACTGATTGCCCTGACAAGAGCTTGCTGTAATTCAGAAGGTTCACGAGTCACCATTTACTCTGACAGTTACTATGGGTTCAGAGTGTGTATGACTTAGGATGTCTGTGGTCATAGCGAGGTTTCATGACCTCTTCTGGTTCTCCTGTTTTGGCACTGCATAAGTACTTTACACATTAACCTAAGGTATGTCTGCCTGCTCTGTGCCACAACTACCAGGGGGTTGAGTTCAGGTTTTATTTAGGGACTTTATGGTTTACCCTAGCCAGTTACTGTCATTATTCCTTGAAATGGGCAGCTGCCCTCCTCAAATAATAATCCACTTCTTATACTGGTCTCCTGAGGGGATGGAGCATCAGAAACATCTCTTTTAAGGTTGTGCAAGTGTACATACATAGTATGGTAAGAGCTTGTCAGTGGCGGTTATCAGTAATAATGCATTCTTACAAGGGAAGGGAGAGGATCAGCTCATCTGACCACTTTCAGTTCCAATTTATTAAACAAAATGTGGGGTCCATCAGATTTATTAAACCACTGCCTGACATCTTGTCTGTCTTCTCAACTTCCCTCTGGGCATCCCTCTGCATACCTCCCAAAAAAAAGAGAGCCCGTACCACCTTCTTCTGTTTATCGTAGGTCTGTAGAGGTCTGCCCGTTGTTGGACAAGAACAATTGTTACTTACCTGTAAACAGGTGGTTCTCCAGTATTGGTGTCTTTCATAGATTCACATGCTTGAATATTCCCCGTCGTCGGAGTGGGAGTCCCACGGTAAATAAAATAGCACTAAATATATAATAATATATAATAAATATATATAATAATATATAATAAATATATATAAACATAGTAAGGAAAAACCCAAAAAATGCATACAAGAAGCATAGGGTACCTAACCAAAAAATTCTCCATAGGAATGCATGGGAATATAACAGTTGCAATGCAGCCTATCCTTGTCATTATGTTAGTCCAAACTGCAGCCAATCAGGCGCCAGCAGCCCTCTAGAACCTTCTCCTCAGAGCTCAAGCCCTCAGATTTTCATAGCACAAGAGTGACCACAGAGTCTATGAGGAGAAGAGAGCCTCTGAGGGGAGGATGGGAGGGTCGCATGTGAATCTATGAAAGACACCAATACTGGAGAACCACCTGTTTACAGGTAAGTAACAATTGTTCTTCTCCAGTATTGGGGTGTCTTTCATAGATTCACATGCTTGAATATAGAATAGTTAGCAGTCCGTATCCCAACACAAAGTTTCCAGAATGCAATGTATAAACAGAAGGTTGGACTCAACGGGTGAAAAGACCCATGTCATAGAAGTTATACAACTATATGTGTACATAGAGAAGACATGCATAAAACTGGAAACTAGTAGGAGGAGGGTAGAATAGAGGCTCACCTTATTGAAAAAGATTACGGAGCACAACTTGTCCCACTGCGGTATCTCCTTCAGCCATGGCACCCAGATTGTAGTGCTTTGTGGACGTGTGCCTGCTGGACCACGTGGCTGCTCTGCAAATCTGATGCAATGGAACTCCGGCAAAGAGTGCAGTCGAAGAGGCCATAGATCTGGTAGAGTGGGCCCGTACTGCAGTCTGTAAAGGCTTTACCGCTTTCTGATGGCAGAAAGCAATTGCCGAAGCCACCCAGCGGGCTACCGTAGGTTTGGTGACTGGCCGCCCTTTTTGAAAGCGGCCATAGGCCACAAAGAGCTGATCCGACTTTCGGAACTGGGCTGTTCTGCTGATGTAAAACTTTAAACATCTTCTAATGTCCAAAGAGTGCAAGCGTTGTTCCGCAGGAGATTGCGGGTTGGCAAAGAAAGGCTTCAGTATAACAGGCTCATTAATATGGAAGTCTGAAGGCACTTTTGGAAGAAAAGTAGGGTTAGTGCGTAAAAGCACAGAATCCAGTTTAAACTGTAGAAATGGTGGTTTGATCGTGAATGCATGCATATCACTCACTCGACGTGAAGACGTCAAAGCAAGTAAAAGCGCGACCTTCCAGGTGACATACTTGAGGTCTGCTTTATGGATTGGTTCGAAAGGTGCAGTCATTAATTGTGATAGGACAATGTTGAGGCGCCACTCGGGAGGGGGACGCCGAACTGGTGGAAAAGTCCGAAGAAGTCCCTTGAAAAATTGACGTATTAACCTGGATGAACATAGGGAGGCGGAGCCATCATGGCGGAAGCGTGATATTGCCGCCAGAAAAACTCTTAAAGTAGCATGTGACAAACCCGACTGAGCCAGTTGGAAAAAGAAAGGGAGGAGCTCAGCGGGCGTGGCACGCAATGGATGTACTCCGGCGTCTGCACACCAGTGGCAAAAGCGTTTCCATTTCAACTTATAGGTCTTTATAGTTGATGGAGCCCTGGCCTGAGCAAGGATGTTACGACACTCCTGAGGGATGGTTAGATGTGCAAATTCACAGTGTTCAGGTTCCAGGCTGATAAGCTCAGAGAAGAGGGGTCTGGATGGTAGATTTGACCCCTGTTCATGGAAAGAAGATCCATTCGAGGATGAAGAAGAATGGGTTTGCATTGAGACAGGAGTAGCAGCTTCGAGAACCACGCCTGTCGTGGCCACCTGGGAGCAATCAGAAGGATGTGGCAGGGTTCTCTCCGAATCTTCCAAAGTACTCGTGGCACTAGCGGGATCGGAGGAAAGGCGTAGGCGAAGAGATTCGACCAATCCATCAAAAGGGCATTGCCTTGGGATCCTTTGTGGGGATGCCAGCTTGCGTAAACGGGGCATTTGCGGTTCTCTGGAGCTGCAAAGAGGTCGATTTCCGGGAATCCCCAACGACGAAAGACCATATCGAGTGTTGGCTGGTGGAGTTCCCACTCGTGGTTGGATGATCTGGATCTGCTTAGGGAATCCGCCAGAAGGTTGGACAACCCCGGAAGATGAACTGCGGTGATTGTGATCTGATGATTGATGGACCAGTCCCAAATCGCCTCTGCCAGGCGGGATAACACCAGAGACTTTGTTCCGCCCTGCTTGTTTATGTAATGCATGCAGGTTGTGTTGTCCGTCTGTATGAGAACCGACTCCCCTTGCAGCACTGGTTGAAATGATTTCAGGGCCAAAAAGATAGCCATGAGCTCCAATTTGTTGATGTGCCAGGTCTTTTGATGCAAAGTCCATTTCCCCTTGACGGAAAGGTCTTGGAGGTGAGCTCCCCAACCCTCCAGGGATGCATCCGTCGTTAAAGTTAGATCCGGGGTGTTGAACAGAAAGGACGTGCCTGCCGCTAGCTGATGTGGTTGTGCCCACCATCTGAGCGCTTTCTTCATGGGGACGGTGATGGTAACCTGATCGTTGAAGGAACCGGTGACTTGACGCCACTGTTTGTCCAGAGCCTGTTGGATAGGTCGCGCTCGTAGTCGGCAATGAGGGACAAGAGCGATGCACGACGAAGCCATCCCTAGAAAGGACTTCAACAAACGGACTAAAGCGCACCTCTTTGCCAGAAGTAGCGAAACAAATCGGAGAATCCTTTGCTGACGTTCCCGGGAGACAAACGCCTTTGCTAGCTTGGTGTCGAGCGTTGCTCCTAGGAAATCCTTGCAAGTTGTTGGCTGCAATTGAGATTTCTCCAGATTGATGGACAGACCCAAGGAACGGAATACTGTCTGACAAATGGAAGTATGATGTTGGAGTTGTGAGCGGGATTGCGATTTCAGGAGGCAGTCGTCGAGATATGGGAATATCTGGATGCCTTGGAGACGAAGAAAGGCCATGACCGGAGCCAACATTTTTGTAAAGACTCGGGGGGCCGACCGGAGGCCAAATGGAAGGACCTTGAATTGGAAATGAAGGTGCCCCACCTTGAAGCGCAGGAACTTTTGATGACCTGCGAGTATTGGGACATGGAAGTAGGCGTCTCGGAGATCGATGGTCGTCATGAAATCTCCGACAGAGAGTAAACGCAAGATTTCTGTAAGCGTTAGCATACGGAAGGTCTGATCCTTGAGATAGTGATTGAGTGCTCTCAAGTCCAATATGGGTCTCCATTCTCCGTTTTTCTTGACGATAAGGAAAAAACTGGAATAAAACCCCTTCCCTCTCTGAGACTTTGGTACTACTTCCACCGCACCTTTTTGAATGAGAAGGCGAACTTGATGAAATAGCTCCTTGAGGTGCGGAGGGGGTGGTCCGGAAGGTGGCGTTGGAGGAGGTACCTCGACAAATTCCAATGCATGACCTTTTTTCACAATGTCGAGTACCCAACGGTCCGTAGTAATGGAGGACCATTGAGAACCAAACAGGGAGATTTGACCTCCAATTCTCCGTTCGACAGACAAGTCATTGACGTTTGTTGGATTGTCCCCTGAAAGTGGACTTTCCTCTGTAATTGCTGGCAGGTTGTTGACGGGAAGACTGTTGACGGTTACTGGTGAAACGTTGGTTACCTTGGTTAAAGGACCGATATTGACTACTTCCTCCACGAAAAGTGGATGTAGTGCCACGTCCTCGAGCACCCCGAAAGGGCTGCTTCTTAAATTGAAGGGTACCCAAAGCACGTGCAGTGTCCGTGTCCTTTTTTATGGATTGTAGCGCTTCATCAATATGCGCTCCAAATAATGACTCGCCGTCATATGGCATATCCAGGATTCTTGTCTGAACTTCCTGTCGAAACGAAGTTGAGCGTAACCAACCTTGTCGACGCAAGACGGCCGCTCCAGCGAGTTGGCGAAAACCAGTGCAGGCCACATCCACTGCACAATCAATGAGTTCCTCTGCAGTTCTTTCTCCTTCTTGTAAAATTTTCTGTGCTTCTGCCTTGGAAGCATCCGGGAGTAACGCCACATAGGCGGACATATCAGCCCAAGCCTGACGGTCATAACGACCTAAGATAGCCATAGCGTTAGCTACTCGAACCGTTGTAGAGGACATGGAGGAAAATTTACACCCAATAGCATCTAGGCTACGGCCCTCTCGGTCTGGAGGAGCGGTGATTGTAGACGCTGGATTCTTTGAACCTCTTTGAGCTGCCTGCGTGACGACAGAATCGGGCTTAGGTTGACCTGTAAGGCATGCTGGAGATCCCACCGGTGCCTTATATTTCTTTTCCAACCTCGGCAGTTGTGCTGGTAAAGAGTTAGGCGTTTTCATTAATTTGACCCCTTCAGTCCAGATGAAGTCTATAATCGGGACTGTGTGTATCTGTTTTAATGGTTGATTCTTGAAATCATATAGGAAGCAATCTTCCTCTCTGTGGGCTCGTGGTAATTTGAACCGTTGCGCCGCCCTGTCCATTAATTGGTGGAAGCCTGCAATATCCACTGGAGGAGAATCCCCTGGCGGCACCTGAGAAGGGGATGGTGTCTGAGCACGATAGTCATCCCACTCCGCTAAATGTTCTTCACCATCCTCATCCACATCAGAAACTTCTCCATCCTCACGCTCTGGAGGATTCTCGTCATCATCATCATCTGGATAAATGGTTGTGTGAACTCGAACTGATGTACTCCTGCGAACAGTAACAGGCGGCGCCGGTTGTGGAGGAGCCAGTGCCGGCTCCGTAACTGGATTCAACACCGATGGGACAGCGGTAACCTGTGGAGATGGTGGGAATCGTCGATTGTAATCTTCCAACATACTTTGGAGGTTCGATATCATTGATATAGGCAACATCGCAGCTGGTACTTGAGGGTGAGTTGCTTGATGTTGGCCATACTGATCCTCTTCATCGTTACTGAAGTCTTGGCACTTTATGTTCAAGTCCGAAAGACTTTGAGCTTGGTCATCAGACTCTTGATCTGAATCAGTAGCAAACAAAGGAGATGGAGGATTAATCATTTCTCCTTCTGTAAAAGTCCTGAACTGGACAGATTTGTTGGACTGTAGAGGCAATAAAGGCATTGAAGCAAATGAAGAGGCTGGCGTGGAAACTGTGTCCTGCGTACACGTCGACGGCATGACATCAGTCGTCTTCTGCGAGGGAACTGTCTTGGATGCCGTCGCCGACGAGGAGACCGTCGACGGAGTAATCTTCATGGGCATCGTCGTCGTCGCCGGAAACTTCACTTTCAAGGTCTTCGTCGACGGAGCCGTCGTCGACGGAGTGGTCGTCGACGGAGCCGTCGTCGACGGAGCGGTCGTCGACGGAGCGGGCGTCGACGGGACAGATGGAACAGGTCCTCTCGTTGACGGGACAGACGTCGACGGTACGCTCGTCGTCGAGGGCGTAGACGAACCCAGAGTCTTCGATCCTTTCGTCGACGACGACCGGGTCGTCGACGAGTGAACTCTCGTCGTCGACGAAGATGAAATTGGAATTAAAGAAGAAACAGTCTTAGAACTGAGAACCACTCTCATCGACGACGAAGACGTTGACGCCGAAGCCGTCGACGATCCAGAGGCCAGCGTCGTCGTGACTGTCGTAGTCGATTTTGATCCAGAGACAGCCATTCTCGTCGACGGAGCTGAAACTACCGTCGTCGACGGAAAATCCGTTTTCTTCACAGAAAAACTGGAATTTGAAGCAGAAGGAGCCTGAGAGCTAAGTCTTGTGGGCCCAGACGTGGTAGGTAGTGGTGAGGACACCGCAGGGGTCAAAGCGAGGGATAGTTTCCTCTTTTTAAGAAATGGGGAAGGCACCTCCTGCACACTACCACGCTTAGAAGCTGCTTTAGAACGGCCTGACACAAGACTTTCAGCATCAGAAAGTGTATTGTCTTTGTCCTTCAGCCTTTGAAGCCAAACTAGTAAGCGGCCTTCTCTGTCCTTAAGAGTTTTCTCTGAGAATTTTCTACAGAGCTTACAGGTTCCCACTTCATGGTCCGGGTAAAGGCAGTAAATACACTTACTGTGTGGGTCGTCATGAAATAATCTCAGCTTTCCACAGGAGGAACAAGCTCTGAAGAGAGACTTCTTACTTGAAGACATTGTGGAGAAACTGGAAACACTTGAAGAGAAGAAAACTGAGCAGAGCTCAGGGAGACTCCCTTACACACGACGTGCGGTAGAAAATCTGAGGGCTTGAGCTCTGAGGAGAAGGTTCTAGAGGGCTGCTGGCGCCTTATTGGCTGCAGTTTGGACTAACATAATGACAAGGATAGGCTGCATTGCAACTGTTATATTCCCATGCATTCCTATGGAGAATTTTTTGGTTAGGTACCCTATGCTTCTTGTATGCATTTTTTGGGTTTTTCCTTACTATGTTTATATATATTTATTATATATTATTATATATTTAGTATTTATTGCTATTTTATTTACCGTGGGACTCCCACTCCGACGACGGGGAATATTCAAGCATGTGAATCTATGAAAGACACCCCAATACTGGAGAACTATTATGTACATAGGTCTACAGTTGAGAGGGGTCTCACTTACAAGGATACTGGCACATTAAGAGCCCACTCAAAATGGTCTCTGTGCAACAACATATGTTCAAAACAAATTTATGGGCATGTGTGGAATTCTGCATGTGCAAGCTGAGACTAAGAACCTGTGTGATCTTGTGCTGTGATATGCTGTCAACCTATGAAACCCATGACCATGGTAAAGTATTAGAACCCAAAGCTGATGACAAGGATACCAAATTGACCTGGTGTGTGCTTGCTCATTCTAGGCGCAGAACACCACCATTTGCTCATTTTTGAAACTTGGATTGGGAGTCCCACTCAGATTACATGGTCGGACCGGGCTTTCCTGTGAACATGGAAAACACCATTGGAGAATGATAACAGCAGCAATCAAAGCAAAGGGGATGAGGCTAACACATCAGAAGTGCCAGGGGGGCACATCCTGCAGTCTCGTCTTATTTTCCCTATAAGGGAAGAGGAGGTACTGGATGCCACAGTGATTCTCAGCTACACTTGGCTTTTCTCCTCTATTCATCTCACTATCTGATATGTGATGAACATCTGTTTGCCCTAGGTGAGACTGCAGCCGGGCCAATTGTTCTCCGATCATAGAACCGGAAGTAACACTGGTAACAGGTGCAAACATGGAGAATCTAATACTTGTTTTTGGCTGTGTTTCTTGCTACTGTTTGAGTTTTTGCTTCTTTTATGACTGACGTGACTTGCTCAAAGCTAGTAAAACAAGCACTGAGAGACATTCTCGAGGGACGAGTCTCAGTCATGACACCCAAGACCAAAGAGGGAGCATTTCTATTGTCTTCTCACGTACTTCAGCCAACAATTGGCACTCCAGAATTGAAATCATGTTGAACAGTGCAGATATGATGATCCAGCCTTTTGACATACTCTCTTGCTGGAACATCTCGATAGCTCATTAAAAAAATTACCTGTCGGCTAATAAAGAGAAAGATCTATCCAATAGGTCTATTCTACCACCAAAAGGCCTACTCCACTTCACCTGGTGGGGGAGAAATGCACAAATGTTCTTCACTCTTCCAAACAAACGCTGGAGAAATAATTATAATGCCACAATAGCAGCCATAAATGGGCAGCTCAGCACACAGTCAAAATCTGACTGCAAGAGGTTCATTGTCAAACTAAGCAAGGTCTGGACAAAACTATAATCTCAATCTATGCCCGCCTGTGCAATCCTGCCAGCACAACTGAGCTACACCACACAGATGAAGAAATTCGAGCTGAAATAATCCAGGTCTGCTAATCGCAAAAACTAAGGAGAGAATTCAACACCAAGTGAAAATGACACTACTGGCTATGCTCACTCTAGAGCATTCTCGTGAATTATCAGAGGTGGGCGCTGCTTACATGGTAGCCTCTCTAGCCTCTGCCCCATCAAAATAGAACTGGTTAATCACTGAGCAAAGAAAGTGATGTGTTACTGAAGATGCCTATCAAGTAACCTAATATATTCTGCAGTAAATATAGCAACCCTGAATATAGGATGTGACCTGCCAGCACAAGGAAAAACTGTTTGCCAAAGCCTGCCGATCATCAAGTGGCAGCAAAGTTGAGATGGACTTTGTGTGTTTGCCTTTGCTGGTGGTTTATTGTTTTCTGGTTTGTTTATATTTTTATTGGATGGGGGGTCCTCTCTCCGGTGAGCTTTTTACTTATGGCCCTTTGGGAGGGTCCATCCAGTCACATCTGTCTGTGTGGTCCCTTCCATGGTCTTTCCCCCTTTCTTGGCTCCATAGCATAAGACATATAGCCCCATGGTTCTTTACAACCTGATGGAAGTTAAGGTAGTCAGCTATAATGTCGGAGGCCTTATCAATCCTACCAAGCGGAGGGCAGTGCTCTCCTTACTCGAGCAATTCGGAGGAGGATATATTTTTACTTCAAGAAACCCACCTGCTTCACAAAGATAGACACCGTATGCAATCCAGGGTGTTACATTTGCAGTTCTGGTCTTCAGGGAAGAGTAAGAAGGGTGGGGTGGCCATCCTGTTCTTCAAACGCTTTAGAGGTTCCATAGAGGGCTCAGTGGCAGAGATTAAGGGGCAACTCTTTGCGATGAGGCTACAAATCAGCACCTACAACCTCACAATAGCCTCAATCTATGCCCCAAACGAACATCAGGAGAAGTTCCTGACTGAGGCCCTGGCCGAGGTTCTCCACATGCCCGACTCCTCGAGACCGGCGGTCTCGAGGGAAGCCGAGTCGGTTTTCCGATCAGAAAGAGTCTCGTAACAAGTGTATACGTGGACTCCATATCCTTTCCCGCGATTGACCATGAGGCCCAGTATAGCCTTATAAAACATACGCCATTGACTTGCAGATAAAATGTATGTATAATTTTATACTAAAATAGGCATACTTTTCACCTTTTTGGAGTGGCACTCACAGGGCGGGACCCTGTGAAGTCCGGAAGAAGAGCTGAGGGGTACAGCTCGAAACTAGTTGACTTTTTTAGTAGGGTCCTGTTTTTCATAATAGAACCAGCCCACCTAGTAAACCACCCCACTTTTAATGTATCCGCTAGGCGCATGAATAAAGTCTGTTTAGCTCACTAGTAGGATATTTTTAACCTATACCACTCCACTCACTTCCCCCTTTTTCACATGACACGACACATAGTCTACAATTGAAAGTGCTCCTACGCAATATCGTTAGTCGTAGCACGCCTCAACCCGCAGCGAGTTGGGAAGCCCCTATGATGAAGCATGTCACCGTGAGGAAACTCCGGTGAGTGAGGGGACTAAAGAAAAAAAGTTTTTTTCCCCTTGCCCAACTTGTCTTCCTTGAGACATATCCCATTCTGGAAGTGTCTCATTTGCCAGCTACGTTCTCTTGATCTGATTCCTTCGGATTGTTTTTTACGAACAACAAAGATAGAAATGTAATGTCACCCAGGGAGAATTTCATTGGGTACTATCCACGATCCACCTTACCACAGTTACTTGAGGATGAATAGATGGACTTAAAAGAGTACAAATAAGAATTGTACCCACCACTTATTCAATGAGGGCTAATGCCCTAACTTTCATTTTAGAACTATGTTATACCTTTCTCAGAAGAGCGGCATAGATTAGCTCTATGAGTCTCAGCACACAGCGATTATTGCTTTCACAACTTTGTATTATTTGTTTGCTCTCAATTGTATGAACTGTTTAGATTTTTATGTTAGAACTAGGACTTTTCATGTGCATCCACTGCTACTTTACCAGCCACGGCACAAAGACCAGCACACCAACCAGCCCTACCCTGAACACATCACAGACACCACCTGTACAAAACACCAACTCGCATGTGCCCTTCTCCACCCATGCTTACTATGCAAGCATTCTTTTGAATTATGGGACCTCATCGCCACCCTCACACTGGGCATCCATTATCCACAACAAAACCATACAGTGTACTAGCACCACCGACAACACCACCACTCCCATGGAACATCTCAATTTCATGCTCCACATGGATGACAAGACAACTATCAGAGGTACCCTCACATTCTGACCCATGGCCCTGCCTCCAGTTTCTGCAGCATCATTGCCGACTACAATGCACCCCTCTTCTTTGGCGTCCTAAATTTCCACATCGATGACTCCAATGACAAAAACACT
The DNA here is from genome assembly GCF_964263255.1 of Lissotriton vulgaris. Taxonomy (NCBI): domain Eukaryota; kingdom Metazoa; phylum Chordata; class Amphibia; order Caudata; family Salamandridae; genus Lissotriton; species Lissotriton vulgaris. The sequence continues at coordinate 730,985,387 of NC_141699.1, forward strand.
GCACCCCCCGAAGTATGAGTAGCATCAGATTGACCCAGATTGTCCACCACCCTACACACACTGCTGGACACACACTGGACCCAATTTTCACCTTCAGCAACCGTATCAAATACAGCCATGTCATAGAATTCACATGGACCGCTCACTCCATCATCCACTTCAGCATCTCCAGCCCCCGCACCATCACCCCCAAGATGACCAACAGCACCCACTGGAGGTAGAACAAAATCTCTGAGACCCGCTGTGCAAATGCCCTCAACACCTCCAAGCTTACTACCGACACCAACCTCGCACAGTGAGTGAAAAACTTTAATGCATGGATCACAAATTCCACAGACAGAATCATCCATCTCAAGAGCAAAATCCAGAGAAAATTCCCCAAAAAGGCCAGATGGAACATCCAAGAAGTCAGGACAGTGAAATGAGACAGCAACAGTTGGAGAGAAGATGGTTCAAGGACACCTCGGACAGGGCAGCCTTCAAGCCCTCCCTCAACCTCTACCACCACCTGCTGGGGGCAACAAAGGAGACAGCTCTTGCCGCACACATGGAAACAAGCATCAACAACACCAAGGAACCGTTCAACGTTATTAAGGAATTCTCTTACCTGTCTGCCAGCAAAAACAACATCACACCATAACAGGAGCTGTGCAATAACCTCGACCACTTCTTCATTGACAAGATCGCAACCTTATACAGGAACTTCAAACCCCAACCCACACCTACGGACTTCCTTGACAGATACAACACCACCGTAACTGACACAAACCACACACTGACCATCTGGAATATCCTATCAACCCATGACACCACCTCCACCATGAAATCCATCCACTTAGGAGCTCCTACAGACCCATGCCTGCACCAAACGTTCAACCTCATAAACCAAAGGTTTAGCCAGGAACTCACCATCTTACTCAATACCTCTATCACGTCCGCAACATTTCCCGACACCTGGAAACACGCAGATGTCAGACCACTACTCAAAAAACCCTCCGCTGACTCCAGCAAACTCAAACACCTCTGGACAATCTCTCCCATCCCATTCCCAGTGAAGGTACTGGAAAGGATTATCAACAATCAACTCTTGACACACCTGCTACTCGACTCCTCCCAATCTGGCTTCCTCAGCAATCACAGCACAATCGCAAGCACTGATGACATACGAACCCTCCTCAACTATGGAGAAACAGCTGCTTTGATCCTCCTCGACCTCTCAGCAGCCTTCTACACCATATCCCACCACACTTTTATCGAAAGGATCAAACATATCGGCATCTAAGGGGACGCGCTCAGATGGATCATCTCCTTCTTCACAAAAAGAACCCAGAGGATCCACCTCTCACCGTTCACCTATGAACAATGTTTGCACCCCATATGTTTTAAAGGAAAAAGCACCCTCTCAGAGGCTATTTGAGATAACCAAGCAGCCATATTAAGATAGCAAAAAATGTGTTTTATTGAAAAACAAAAATGTGTTTTTCACAAAATTGTTTTGGTTTATTCCTTGATGTGTTTATCACAAATTTGTTTTGGTTTATTGCTTGATTTGCATTACTTCTTTGTTGGTGTAAACAGCATGATTTATTTTCATTTTGTTTTCATTAGCAGATCTATTTTTTCTAAATTAGTTTAGGAATGATTACTTAAGTCACATGGTTCTCACACTTTAGGATAGTTGCACGGCAGGTTTGAAAAGGTTGCACGTGCGGTGTTCACAATGGGGCTTTGGGGGGGTGGCTGTCCAGTAGGGAGGCTCACACCCTTGGTTTGTTTTTGCCATGGGTGCAGCCCGGACCCAATTTTGCTCTCTTTAGGCTGCATTTGGGCTTCGGGCTTGGGTTTTAGGCCAGACATATTAGGGGCTTTGTTACCATTTTGTAAGCTGACACTGCAGCCAGCAGTTAGGGACAGTTTTCGATCACAGTTTCCAAACGTTGAGATCTACCATTTAGTTTTATGGTAGTGAGGCAGAGTGAAATCAAGAGTTTCTGGTAAGGTTATATGAGCGTATGGGTCAAAGGTAGGGGCCCCAGGCAAACAGGAGGGGGTACTCTGCGGGAACAAGTAGAGGAGGTTTTAGGCAGATGGTTGGGGGGGCAGGGGTGTGAGGGGGCACTGACAGTTACCTGAAGAGCAGTACAGGTCCAGGGAGTATTACCAGTTGTGCCCAGCCCAATGGGAGGCAAGGACGGATAGGGATACTAAACCCTGCCCGCCGGACCTTGCCATTTCATTGTAGGATCAACGGCTGCGAGAAGCACACACCTCCGGTGAGCCAGATGCTGCTCCGCAGTACCAAGTGGAAGCGATGGCAGGGTCTTGGAAGGCCGGCCGGACCACGGCCAGGGACTAGTGGAAAGACAAGGAAGGTAGGCGGGAAAGCTCAAACAGCAGTGACAGAGATGGATGACACAGGAGATGGCAAAACAGATGGAGGAAAAAGCCAAACGATGGGGGCCAAAGAGAGCAAAGAGGTCTGATTGCCTAAAATTAACTAAACCATTGAAACCAACTAAACGTTTGGGAGCATACATCATATTAGCCACAAAAGAAAATATTTGGAAGGTTTAGTTTAGTTTAGTTTATTTGTTTAGCATAGTTAATTAAAACCATTGCTATAAAAAATCCATATTAGCACAATTATCACATCAAGAAACAAAACTGGAGAAGTACACTGTCATTTTAAAAAAAATCTGTACATTTAAAAACGGTCTTATTACTACCAATGTTAAGTTACTATTAAAGTCCAAAAATGAAAAGATTAGGACAGGAGGTGCTAAACCAGGGGACAAAAAAAGTCAGAAATACGTTTTTGGGTGGGAGGGGCAGGTAGCGCAGGAGCCGAGAAGGGTGTTAAGAAATTAGCCAAGAGTCTCACAAACTTTCCAACTCAAGCAATCGCTTGAATGTCTGTGGAGGTAAAACACAGAGACGTAGCCTCCCAGCATGACCTAGTGCCCCATTTTAAAAATAAAGGTTTTAATAAATGCCTTCTGGGGGCGTCCATGGCAGGGCAACAACACAGAAGGTGCAGCCATGATTTTTTATGGTATGAGCACAGTCTGCAGGCCCCCCCTCCTTTAAAGGAGCCCATCTGTGGGAGGCCGTAGAGCACAGGCCTAAAAGGCGCATAAACATTATATTTTTCCGTGCAGCTGTGTTCAGATTTTCCAATAGGTAAAATTGTGATACCCCAGGTTGGTATGAAACATTCAAGGGAAGCAAGACAGTTGGTGTATTTAAAGCCTTTAGGTCAATCCGATGGGAGATTAGTTTCACCTGCTTGTTGATGACTTTTTTCCACACTGAGTATGGAATTGTGTCTGAAGTTAGCAGGGAGCTGTCAATCTCTAACGATTTGATGGCCTTTGTAATCTGATGATTTCACGGATTTCCAGGGATGGTAAAGATCTCTTTTAGGCAGAATTTTAGGGTGGTATCTGCTGCTTTTAATCTATACTACTAGTATAAAGAGAGAACAGAAACCTTTTGGCAAAGTAAACTCGAGAACCACAGCGCCAATCCACACACCCAATACATTGTTGGAATCCTCAGGGTGTGTAGATGGACATAGGCGACATAAAATAAAAATAAAACGTAAATTAAAAAATTAAAATTTACAAACAAAGTAGTCCCCTAAAACTAGCGCCGGCCGCGATGTAGCGCTGACCACGACCTAGACGTGCGTGATGACGACAGATGGGGAGGAGCGGTGACGAGCGCCGAGGAGTGGCGGTGAAGTCCAGAGCTCGGGGAGGAGCGGTGCCTCAGGTAAGGCGAGGCGGGAGGCGGTCTGGGCAATGTCGGGGCGGGCGGGGGCCCGGGAGTGGCGGTGAAGTCCGGAGCGCGGCTCAGGTAAGGCGGAGGCGGGAGGCAGGCGGGCGGGAGGCGGGAGGCATGCAGGCGGGAGGCAGGCGGGCGGGGGGCGGGAGGCGGTCTAGGCAATGTCGGGGCGGGCGGGGGCCCGGCCGGGACTGCACAAAAGCCGAAAATGCTGCCCCCAGCCCCCTTCTGCCCCGGGCAACGCCGGGGCGGGCTGCTAGTGACCTTATAAAATATTTCAAAGTGTCTGCCTCGCAGTAGATGGACTGCCTTTGTAGGCCCAGCTCCAGACGTTGTCTTGCCCTCTGAATGAATTTTGAGAGATGAAAGATTTTTTTGTAGATGGAAACTTGGGCGTGGTCAAGACTGACAGAGCATGCACCGGGAAAGGCCTGATGCCCATAGTTTAAGGCGGGGAGTAATGTGGCTTTGGTCACTTTCAAGATCGGTTCTGCGGAAGGGCTGCTCAGAGACTGATTTAGTAGAGTCAGGGAGTATGTTATTGCACATGCTCTCTTTTTCATAGCTGCTAAATGAGCTGTTGATCTTGAAGTCTCGCAGAACCATACTCCCAAGTAGTTATATTTTTCTGTTGAGTTGATCGTTGCAGGCCCAATGTGCCACCTTAAACTTCTCTTGTTCTTGCATCTGCCGAATATCATCACCTTGGTCTTTTCTTGGTTGATTTTTAGTGCGTTGGCCATATTATATGTATGAAGCTTACTTAATGCTCGTTGAAGCCCCGTTTTTGTCTGGTCCATTATGACAATATCGTCCCCATATTGTAAAATATGCAGATCCCATTTTGCAGGACCCAACTTTGGCGGGAGTAAATTGCTTTTCTTCAGATATGTTCCCAAGTCAGCAGTGTAAAGATTGAACAAAAGCGGGGCGAGAACACAGCCCTGCTTCAAGACGTCTCCGGTGGCAATTTATCTGGAGACTGTCTTAGGGCCAGTTTTAATTCACACCCAGGTGTTCTTGTGCAGAGAGATAAGGGCTCCTAGCAGGTTCTGAGGAATCCCCCATTTGTCCAGTTTCCTCCATAGGATGTCGCGAGACACTTTATCGAAGGCTGCGCTGTAGTCGATGAAGCAGCAAAATAGTGGAAGATGATTTTTTTGTGCTGCCTGTTGACTGAAAAGCCAAGGTTGTGATGTTATCTATGGTGGAGGCTGAGGAGCGAAACCCTGTTTGAAAGTAAGGTAGAATATTGTTTTCTGCTACCCAATCTTCTAAGAGCTTAAGAAGACACCGGGCGTATGCCTTCGCCTCAAGATCTAGTAGGGCAATGAGGCGGTAGTTTGCTGGGAGCATGGGGTTTCCTTTCTTGAAGATGGGGCATAAGATCGAGCCAAGCCAAGAGTCTGGTAGCTGGTGGGTCATAAACACGTTGTTAAATATTGAGGCAAGAAGTTCGGCTCACTCCTCCAATGCACAATTAAATACTCCTGCAGGAAGGCCATTGGGCCCGGGAGCCCCGTCGTTTTTCATTACTTTCAGAAATTTGGAGACTTCGGCTGCAGAGGTCAGCTCATGGCGTTCGGTCATCGTTAGATCGACATTGTCTCTTAAATCGGTCACCACGGAGTCCAACGTGACACTGCTGTATAGTTGAGTTACGTGCTGGGCCCAGACTTCTTCGCGAACTGCGTTCCCTCTGTTGTTATTCGACGAGCGGAGCTTGTTCATATAGTTCCAGAACTGGGATAAATTCTTGCCCTTTAATAGGGCAAATATTTTTATCCACTCTTTTTGTTCTTTTAATCTCTTTGCGGCCCATACTGATTTTCTGAAGGACTTGCGCAGTAATGCCATGTTGTGGGCCGAGTGCGCCGTGCCATTCAATTTGTGCAGAGGCACAGCCCTCCTTAGGGCTTTTCTTTTGATGAATAACTCTGGGTCATAGATCCACTTCGGGCGTAGCTCGTAAGATTTTTGTTGGGCCTCGGGTCCCATTAAAAGATTTTGCAATTTTCTGATAGTGCTGTCCCAGCGATGGTGTAAGTCCGTGGAAGAGCTGTGCCTGAAATTAGGAATCTCTCCTGAAAGCCAAGTGCTCACCTTGGCAGAACCTGATGAATCCCTTTTGATTTTCCTGACTAAATGATGGAATTCAGCCAGCGTTGAGTGCCCCACAACTGTTTTTTCCGCGGCGGCTGGCACTAACAGTTCCATTGTTACCGTTAAGGGGTTATGGTCACTCTCGTGGCGATGGGGGATTTCCATCTTAGTTAACTTATTTCCTAAACATGGTGAGAGGAAAATATAGTCAACTGTGGAGATGTTTTTAAAGGTTGGTGGAAAATAAGTCCTGGGATTCTGTTCTAATCTAATTTGTTTTGCGGAGCATAGATTGTGATTGGTTAAGAATGTAATCATGGCTTCTTGTTCTTTGCTTCTGAAGGCCGGACCCACATTGGTAACCAGACCTTTGATGTTAAAATCCCCTATTAGCAGAACTTCTGCTGATGCAAATTCCAATAACAGATCTGCCAGCTGCTTAATCAATCGGTCTGTAGCGGTTGTTTTTGTGGTTTTCATTGAGTTGTTGTAGCAGTTGATTAGAAGCGTGGGTAAAGCCCTGCCTGAAGATAATAGGCCATTAATTAATACTGTCTGCCATGTCATTGAGTTCCGAAGAATAGGGGTCACCGTTATCTTGCATCTATGTTTGATGTAAATAGAGAAGCCCCCTGAGGGTCTTCCGTGTGATTTGGCCTGAGTAGCTGGTTGAAAGAGTTCATAATAGCCGAAAAGTGGTGTTGGAGCTAGGGACCAAGTCTCCTGTAAGCAGATGATATCGCTTTTATTCAGGTACTCCACGGCTGATTTAGAGGCAAATGTTGACTTTAGCCCAGCCACATTTCAGGACGTGAGAGTCAGATTATGATTCGACCGGTTGACTTCCCCGTTAGGAGGAACACTGCCGGGCAGAAGCACTTGAAGGCTCTGGGTGGGGGGGCCCGTGATATGCATCGGCAGCACGGATAGAGCGACTCATTTTGCAGCTCACCAGGCGATGATTGCTGTTACATGAGATGTTTATCAAGTTGTCCACTTTCGTCGCTTCTGGGAGCCAAGCATGGGTTGCACCCTGGGACCCCTTGAGAACGCTAATATGCTTCCTTACAGGGTACGATGGAAGGAGGACGTGAGGATATTTTTGTTTAGTTGGTACCCATGTTTCAATTCCCCACTTTTCAAATGTGCCTGCTTCGCCTAGGATTGCATCCCTTGTGGACTCCCGGGACCACGTTGTCACGGTTGCCTCTGAGCCCCATTTGCCTTGTATTGTGGAGAACTTGACCGAAGTAAGGTCCGAAGAATTGACCCCGGACAGTGCTAGATTATTATTGAATAGCCAAAGCAGATTATTTCTGTTAAGGATGTCGTGTGGGCCCTTATGGGCATATTGAGGAAGGAAGACAAGTTCAGCATCCTTTTCCGGGCTTTGATGGTTCAGACTCCTGGCTAGTTTACTTGAGGATACATGCACCTCCAGTTGTTGCGGTTGTGCTCCTGATGAATGATTATTCACCTCCTGGAGATTTTGTGCTCCCGGGGCATGATTAAGTTGGGGCTGGTGAAACCTCTGCATTTGTATAGCCCAGTCCCCGCAGACGTTGGTTGTTGGCTCAGGTAGATGGCACGTGGAGCAGCCCATCACTCCTCCCTCTGGTACAGTTTGAGGATCTCCTGTCAAAACATTTACCAGGCCCTGGCCATTAATTTGGCTGCTCCGAGCTTCTTGCATAGCTGCCTTGGGCTGTTCAGTGTTGTTCGCGCTCCCAAGGCCTGAGACATAGAAAGGTGTACCGTTGATTTTGTTTGGCAGGGATCCGAACGTTGCCGTTGTAGTTTGAAGTTCAGTCACTCCCAGAGCCGGAGGTATTCCCACAGGTGGATCCTGTGTTGGTAGTCCTGTTTTTTTCTAAAGTATCCTTGATGCACACCTGGGTCGTGCTTGTCCCGGTGGTTTTCGTCTTGGGTTTTGAAGCCAGATTGAAAATTGGAAAATAAGGAAGGCCTTTAGATTTGATATCTGAGATGGTAGGAGCTGCTGGCCCGTCAAAACCCACTCTTCTTTTTGCTAAACGTTGTTTCTTGGATTGGTTTTTCAATTTCATTCTCTCCCTCCGTGACAAGGGAGGTTTCGTTGAGAGATTCGATGAAGTGTGAGCCGTGTTTTTCTGGATTGTATTAGTGAGGTTGGGCCGCTGCGTCACTGATTTCGTCAGTGCTGGGCTGCTCAGATCGGGGCGTTCCGGGCCCGCTTGGAGGTTGCCTGAGCTGGTCCCCCGAGACAAACGGACCAATCTATTAGCGTCAGATTCAAGAGACGGGGAGGTCGGCTTTCTCCCAGATGGAGAGCCAACCAATGTTTCAGCGTCTAAGGACTCCTCGAGAGAGAATTAAGTTTGGAGCTCTTGGGGGAGATTCACTAATCCGTTTCCGTTGGTGTTATTCTTCACAATGTCCAATAATGCTCCCAAGATTTCTGGGAGGGCGAAAAGTTTATTTATTATTGGAGAGCAGGGACAGATGTTCGTTTTATCCTGTAGCCCTGTAGACCTTTCAAGAGAGCTTAATCTGGAGCCTAGGTCAGACAGTGTTGAGGCCAAAGTTTGAATTAGGTCAACCTGCAGTTCCATTTTCTGAGATTGCCAAAGCATAGCTGTAGCAATTGCATCTTGCTTTACGTTGAGTGATGTCAGTGAGACCGAAATAGAATTTATAGATCCCTGGGAGACAAACACTGGTAGTTCTTGATCATCTTGCGTAATACTAGAGGAGTTGGGATGCGAGCTGAGGCCCGGTGTATGAGCAAAGGAGTCCTCAATTCGGGCTTCTAAAGAAGCCAAGAATCGCCTAGATGACAGGGGGCTTTCAAACTTTAGGCTATTTTTTAGCGATGGAAAGTCCTTCTGAGTGATTTGGAGGGTATATGAACCTGGGGTGCATTGTGATGTGGACTTAGGAGTCATATCTACCTCATTGCGGTTGTCATCATATTTTGGAGGGGTAGATGGCACTCTGCTGTGAACTTGTACTTGGACTTGTAGCTTGGCCGCCGAGTTTATTGTAGTGGTGTTTGCAGTAAGAGTTGTAGAGTTTGAGTCCAAGACTAAGGCTGTTAGGTTCCCCAAACCAGTAGGAGATGCACTTGGAGAAGCAGTGGTGGTAGTCTGTGATGTTATTGCAACATCCTGGGAGAGCGGTCTTAACTGGAGGTGCTCAGGTGAAACCAGCGCGTTAGGCGATGATGAATTAGAATTTTCCGAAAGTAAACTTTTGAGGTGAACAGGGCTAGAATCAGAGTATTTATTATGGCCCAGGGTGTCCGCGTTTGATTCCGTATCCTGCTGGGATGTTGCAGTGGAGGAAGAGCCTGTTTGAAAGCTTGTTTGAGGAGCAGTGTCAAAAAAGTCACTAATCCGGAGTTGCGACAATGAGCCACCAGTTTGAGGGTATTTGACCTGGTGTGCGGGCAACTGCTGCTGGTTGGCCTCCGGGGAGACGGCACGTAAGACTGTGGCCTTTCTCTTGGGCAGTTTCCTAAGCGGTTTAGAAGTCTCCATCGCAATTCCGCGAGTGTTACAGCTCCTTGGTGCCCTCCTGGTGCCCTCCGGAAACTGTGGCGGCACAAGAGTGATGAAACCAGAGCTGCAGTCACTACAAGCCACCACAAGCCACCAGGCAACCCCCCAGGAATAGCACGTCAGAGTTACCAGCAACGGTGCAAAGAAATCCTCCAGTAGCCTCACTGCTCCGAACCTCCGGGCCTGCGGCCGATCCTGTCCAGGACTTGGACGGGCTAGGACACGACTGAGCACACACTCTGCCTTAAAACCCACCGCCTGCGGACTACAGCCCACGGACTGCAATCCACAGCTGAATCGCTTGGTCTGGCGTACAGCTCTCTGCTGCCCTCTGCTGCTCCAAAGTGTTTGTGGCCACTACAATCAGTTAATCAGTCAATCCATTACTGACATTTATATAGAATATCCTGTTTCTGTAATTATTAAACTAGAGCCGAAGACTTGTTATGCGCTGCAGTTTACAGCTCTGAGAGCAGATAAAGTCTTTCACCGGGTCACTTCCGGGCCGCTCCCGGGCCCCCGCCGCAGCCAAGCCGAGCCGCGGGCGATAGCAGCGCAGATGGGCCACCCGGGGCTGTAGCCGGGCAATGGCAGTTCTCTGGACACTACTCTCGGACCTCCGCGGCCCTTCGCGGCTTTCACGACTCACCGGGGCTCATAGGGGCTCACGGGCTCACTGGTATGTCCGCCGCGCTCCCCGGTCTCCTTACCACTACCTCCTCCTCCAGTGGGGGGGGTTTTCGGCGCTTGGCGTGGCATGGCTGCGGTGAAGCGTGGTGCTTGTGGCGCTAGCTGCTGCTCTTCGCTTCGTGGGATGGTGTACTGGCTCTCCGGCTTGCGGCTTACGGCTCTCTACTGCCCTCGTGTGTCCGACAACACTGACCATTTTTGGAAGGGAGAATATGTGGATATGTTGAAGCTCCTGCATAGGGAATTGCAGCCCAAAGAGAGATCAAAAGAGGACCATAGAAAACTGGACAGCAGCTTTTCTGATTTTCGCGAGTGTATATTGCGAGAAATACCCAGACAGGTGTGTGTCCTTGTTTAAATACATGTACGTGGTTAGGAGGGCACCGTTGACATGCGGGGTTATGCATGGTCGCACTACTACAAAGAGTCCCGAGCCAGACTTGTTTGGGATCCCGAGGCAAATTGGGAAGGTATTGTATCACCAGATGATGGGGGCAGTCAACTTTGGGAAGACAACGTATACGGCCAGTGGGCTACATTTAGTTTACCGCCCCTTTCAAAATCGCCCCACCCGGTGAGGGGTAGGACACACCCCGAAGGAAGTGGCGGGGTCCGGGGGTATGTTGGGTTTACAATAAAGGAACCTGTACGCGGGTATATTATAGATTTCGTCATGAATGCTCAAAATGCGCAGTAGGGCACCCATTGGTGCTATGCTTCGGGGCAGGATATGCAGTAAGGGGACAGCAAGGGGGGCAAGGTTTCCAACAACAGAATGTTTATAGTGGACAGCAGGGACAACAGGGGGCTGAGAGGCAGGGGAGGAAGAGGGGCGCAGGGTTACATGGGCAAATGCTCATACATCCATTAAGAATGACTGCGTGGATGCCTGGCTGACATACTACCCACAGGAGCAGGATGCATAGTTACTGAGTAAGGGTTTCAGGGAAAGTTTTAAATTGGGGTATGAGGCCCCTCGGACAGCAAGATGGGCAGAGAATCTGAAGTCAGTGGTGGCTCATACATCAGTGGTTTGGGGAAAATTGAAAAAGGAAGTTGAAGCAGGGCGCATGGAGGGCTCATTCGCTGTTAGCCCGATAACGGATTTGATTATTTCTCCGGTGGTAGTGGTGCCAAAGAAAGAACCAGGCTAGTATTGGTTGATTCAGAAGTTGTCATGGCCACAGGGAGGGTTAGTGAATGATTTCATATCGAGGACCTGACATTAGTTTCCTATTCATCAGGGGACAAATCGAGGGACCTAGTGGAACACATTGGCAGAGGTGCCTAAAAGGCAAAATGTGACATTAAGGCTGCCTTCCATCTGATGCCAGTATACCCAGAGGATTTTCAGCTGCTGGGCATCCAAATGGATGGGAACATCTTTGTGGATAAGGAGTTTCTCATGTGTTGTTCAATATCATGTGCCTTGTTCGAGAAGTTCAGTTCCTTCTTGCAATGAGTCTTCCCTTGGAAAACGGGCAAAGAGACGGTGACACACTACCTTGATGGCTTCTTCCTGGTGGGATGGCCTGGTTCGTTGGACTGTCGGCAACAGTTGGCATATTTCCAAGAGCTCAATGGGGCACTAGGTGTGCTCCTGGCACCAGAGAAGACGCAGGGTCCAAGCACGGTGTTGTCATTTCTAGGTATTGAGTTGGATTCGGTGGCCATGGAATCGAGGTTGCCGGCGGATAAGAAAATGCATGTGAGATTGGTTATTAATGTTGGCCAAGACAAAAGGGATGGTGAGGATGGTACAGGTGCTGCTAGGGCATCTGAACTTTGCATGCAGGGTAGTTAGTAAGTATCGGCGGAAAATCCGTTCCGCTCGCGGATTTTGCGGATTTTCGGCAAATTCGCAATCCGCGAGATTCGCGAATTTCCCGCAAAATCCGCGAGCAGAACGGATTGGGTCAAAAGTTGAAGCTGACTTTAGTAACTATTTTAGAATGGCGCCGGCAAGCTGCCAGCAAGCTGCCAGAGCCATTCTAAAATAGTTACAAAAGTCAGCTTCAACAGGAAGCACTAATAGATAAAGTAAAGCAGGTGCTCGAGTTGAAGGTCAAATTAAGTTACACAATCATTAATCACCCCAAACTTGGGGTGATTAATGATTGTGTAACTTAATTTGACCTTCAACTCGAGCACCTGCTTTACTTTATCTATTAGTGCTTCCTGTTGAAGCTGACTTTGTAGCTATTTTAGAATGGTGCAGGCAGCTTGCCGGCGCCATTCTCAGTGGGGCTGAGGGCAGAAGTGCACAAAGTGGGGCAGAGGGCAGAAGGGGACAAAAAACGAGTGGGTCAGAGGGCAGAAGGGGACAAAAACGAGTGGGGCAGAGGGCAGAAGAGCACAAAAATGAGTGGGACGAAGGGCAGAAACGAGTGGGGCAGAGGGCAGAAGACCACAAAAACTAGTTGGGCAGAGGGCAGAAGAGCACAAAAAACGAGTGGGGCAGAGGGCAGAAGACCACAAAAACGAGTTGGGCAGAGGGCAGAAGAGCACAAAAACGAGTGGGGCAGAGGGCAAAAGGGCACAAACACGAGTGGGGCAGAGAAAAAAAAAATCTGCAAATTTGCACAAATTCGCGAATTTCGCGGATCGCGAATTCGCAAATCCGCAAATTCACGAATTGCGAATTCGCAAAATTCGCCCATGCTTAGTAGTTAGGTCAGGAAGGGCATTTTGCAGGAGATTGAGCAGGTCATTGGCGGGACTCATGTTGCAACACCATCACATTGACTGTCCACAGGGACGAAGGAGGATTTACACATGTGAGGCAAGTTCTTAGAAGAATTCAATGGGATTCCTATGTCCGCACCAGAGGAGTGCGAATGGGACATGCAGATATTTTCCGACGCTGTAAGAGCATGCCGGTTTGGGATGTACTGGCAGGGCAGGTGGTGCCCAGAGGTACGCCCGCAACAATGGAAGAATGGGGGCAGGAGTATTGCTTTCTTGGAGATGTTTCCTTTAGTCATAGCGGTCACAGTGTGGATGCAGAGCCTAGCGCATGGAAAGGTCATTTTCGGGGTGGTTAACATGGCAGTGGTGCAGTTGGTCAACAAGCAGTCAGCAAGAGATGAGCAGGTCCTGAAGTTGATGAGAGTATTCATTCTAAGTTGTCTGAAGTGTGATATACAGTTGCGGCCGAAGCACATCCTGGGAGTGGACAATGACAGTGAAGTAGTGTGGCTCACTGGTTAGAGGCGGCAGACCCGAGAGCAGAGGACGGCCCGGGACCAGGGTTCGATTCCCGGCACGGCAGGTTTCTGGACCAGGGTCAGCGGACTCGATAATTCTCGCATCGGTGCCCACTCTGATCAGCGATCACACTCGGCAACTCTGGGCATTAGCTTGCCTCATCTTCACTAACGGCCCCACCAGACCGCCGGGGATGCCTGGTCTCACCCTGGAGATACCCATTAAGGGACCATCTGTCAGGGAAGCCAGGAAGGGTTTCGCAGCGGTCGAAGCGCCTTGGGACCCTACGGGTAAGTAGTGCGCTATATAAATGCCAATACATACATTGCAGATGCTTTGTCTCGTTCGCAGTGGGGGAGGTTCCATGGACTGGCCACGAAGAGGGAATTTCAGAAGACGCTGGTGCCTGCAGGGATGTGGTCCGTAGGAGACAAAGGATGCTGCAACTGGTGGTAGGGTCATTAGGAGTTTGTACGAGACGGGCATATGGCCAGGATCTGGCAGGCCTTTATAACAGGAGGGGCAAGGAGGAGGACAGGGACTTGGGCCGGAGAGGAGGATGTCATACAGTTAATTATTTCTCTGATAGGGGTTTGGTGAAGTTCACTGTTGCTGCCAAGCTAGCGGGGATAGCACTCATGGACAAGTTTTGGTGGCGATATGCCCCATCGGCAGGTGAATTAGGAAAGTGGATGCTGGAAGGTTGGGCCAGGCAAGCAGGGAAAGGACAGCGGGCCAGGATGCCGGTGTCAAAAGCATTATTAGGCAGGATGATAGAGGAGCTACCCAGGATATGCATTAGCTTACAGGAAGCAGATTTATTTGCTGCCTTAATGTAATGGCTGTATTTCAGAGCATTCAGGGTATCAGAGTTGTTGGGTAGGAAATGGATTGCTGGCCTTCATTGAGGGAAGTACACAGAGTGAAGCGGTCATGATCCTCCTCACGCACTTGAGGACTGACCAAAGGGATGTGTAGAAGACAGTATTACTAGGGGCCAATGAAGAGGCTTTTATATGTCCCGTTCGATGGGAGGACGTATTACAACCATGGACATGTGTCTTTTCAGGTGCAGTAGAAGGGCCAGAGTTGGAGGTGCTAGCCATTTGCATAGTCGGGCATTCATTCGTCAAGTTGGCAGAGAGACACTAGCTTCAAAAAGGGAAAGGTGTTAATTTAGGATTGGAACCTGCCTTGTTTAAAATAAGTTAGCATGGGAAAGGGAGTTTGCACTGGCACAAGCTCAATCTCAGTTTGAATAAATTGATCCCCGAATGTTCTAATAATTAATTTCGGGGAGAATGATTTAGTGGTTTACAAGGGTTTGGCCCTACTAAAGCAAATGAAAAGGGACTTGAGGGAGATTAGGCAGCAGTGGTCGGGATGCTTTGTCGTTTGGACTGAATTCATCCCTGGAAGACAATGGAGGGTGCCGCCATTGATAAAGCCAGGAGGAAGATAAACAGGGGCATGAGGGTCTTTTGTGGTGAGTCAGGTTTCGGTAGAGTGGAGCAACCAGAACTAAGATATGCTGCGGTGTACTTTTTCAGGGTTGATGGTGTTCATTTGTCTCACTACGGGATGGAGATTTACCTGATATACAAATAAAGGATGTTTTAGACAAAGCACTATACATACGAAGAAACCCAAGAATAGCCTAGGTGTTGGGGGGGGGTGGGTGGTCAGAAAAGGTATAGGGACTGTTTCTGAGTGGCGTCTGGTAGCTGATTCTGTACAGTTTTCCTGTTCACTTTATGGTTGGGAACAGGTTACTCCAGCAGCAGATAATAAGGGTAGGATAGGAGATACTTAGTTAGGTAGATATTTAGGCAGGTAGAGATGTTGTTACAGGATTTAAAGGGTAACCAGTTATTGACTAAGTTGGGGTTGTTAAATAGTTGCAAAGAAAGGAGAAGGGCGGGGAAACTTTAGGGGTGGGGTGGAGGATATGTAGATGAAAGATTTATAGCGGGGTTTAGTCTTGTGAGGCATAGGACAAGGTTATGTTTTTGTAAGATGCACCTGTTTTCAATAAAGTGTCCTTTTTCACACATCTTGAGATTTGATTGTGGTCCATTCGGGGCGTGTGGCCCAATGGGGCTTTGGGGAGGCTCGCACCCCCAGGGTTTTTGGGCCGTTGGTGCAGTCTGCGACAAATTGGGCTCTCTATGGGCTGCACTTGGGCTATGTGCTTGGGTGTTTTAGCTGGAACTTTTAGAGGCTGCGTTACCATTTTGTAAGGGGACATGGCAGCCGGCAGTTAGGGACAGTTTCCGATCCACTCCTACCGACCCTTTAGAAGGTAAGAGGGGGGGTTATTTTGGTTATTATGGGATGGATGGCCGAATTTGTTGAGCACAGGTGCATCGGGGGAGTGAAAATGCATGTAATTGGTTGTCACTTGAAGCAGGTTCATGGTGTCTGGGAGCTAGTTCTGTGCAATTTTACAGTTCACTTTATAGTTGGGAACAAGTTACTCCAGGAGCAGGTAATAAGAGTAGGATAGGCGATACTTAGTTAGGTAGATCTTTTGAGAGGTAGAGAAGAGGTTACAGGGTTTAAAGGGACAATCATTATTGACTGAGTTGGGGTTGCTAAATAGTTGCAAAGACAGGAGAAGGGAGTGGAAACCTTAGGGGTGGTCGAGGGGGATACATAGATGAAGCATGTATAGAGAGGTTTAGTTTTGGAAGGCAAAGGCCAAAGTTATGTTTTTTGTAAGATGCACCTGTTTTCAATAAAGCAGCCTTTTTCACACAGCTTGAGAGTTGACTGTGGTCCGTTCTGCGCTTGTGGCCCAAAGGTTATTCTTTCAATGCGTTACAGGCATGTACTATTTAACAAGCGGCTCCACTGAAGGTTGTAAGGCTGAGTAAGAAATGACTAAAAACAACGTTCATAGAAATCTTGAGCTGGGTGTTTGGGTTAGGTTTTTTATAAATAGTGTTTGATTTTAACACAGGGTTTATTCACTTTTTGTTTCATTCACTTTTTGGTGCTTTATTCATTTTGCGGTGTAAAGGCACATATGCATATATGAACAGCATGGGTAATTTTTCACTAATTTTCAATTTTAAGTAATTGATAATAGGCACACATATTTTGATAAAATATATGTTTGAGTACAATATGCATAACATTTTACATTAATTTTGAAGAGTTTAACAATTTATACATGGTTCCTGATGGGTTGTTCTAAATTTCCAGTTACCCCTGACGAAGGCCTGTAGCCCAAAATGCATTGGGTGGAATTTAAATCTGGTTACTCAAATTGAAATGTGATACACAGAGCTGTTGGACAAAGCCCAGATGGGCATTCTTGGAGCATTGAAAGGTTTTAAATCACATCCTCTCTGTCTAACACAGATAAAAATAGATGAAAAGGATTACTCATAAGATTACTGGATTTTTTACTGAGACGATTGATTGTCTGTATGCAGAGCTGCTTTAAACTAGTGCATGCCGATGCTCCAGGTACTCATTGTAATTGAATTTGTGACTCCTGAAAATCTCATTGTACCCTGTAACTGTTATAGTCAATGAATTAATCGGGGTAGGAGTAACAAGTGAAGTAGGCCTGCTGCAGTCTTAGTTCATGAATGCATATGGTCTCTGTTGGACCCGGGGTCTCCGGTCCACCTAGGGTAGCTTGGCACAAAGTGATAAGGCCTACCTCCAAGGCAATCTGTCGTGCTTGCGTCACACTCAATACAGTAACCCAATGTACCCCCCACTTAAAAAAAATGACTCGACACCATCTTTAGAAAAATATGGAAAAGCTTTATCTCTTGCTCATAGATCAACTTTAGTTTTTAGCAGTGAAGAACTTGCATCATAAGCATTTCCTCATATGATTTATACAACATTAAAGCATCACATTCCTTTTGTTTACATTTCAAGAACCAATATATGTAATGAGCTAGGCAGCTCTGCTTAATACTTCATCCCTGGCAGTTACTTTACAGTTTTAATACATCAAGCAGCAAGTTACACTCATAAATAGGAAGAACAGGTAATCCTATAGGGTTGTGAAAGAAGTTGTCACATATACCAGGGGGATGACGAGCAGCTTTTGTATCCCAACTAGGCAGCCATCCAGATCATATCCATCAGGGCTATTGGCATAACCCCACAGAGGTGATTAACTTTGGCATTTCAAGGTTATTTATCTTCCTCTCTTATCTGCCAGTCTCCCCTCAAGTTTTGGTTCAGAACCATGTGGGAATTTAGGTCTGAATACCCCCACAGGCCCCACTTCACAGGGGCTGAGGCAAACAGTCTTCCTTTTCCTTCCCCCGACTCCCTAGGTCTCTAGCTCACTATCTCCGTTGTTCGAATATTCTTGGTTCCAGTTATAATACCTCAACTTGATCCCCATATAGGTGTAGAATGGAGGGGGGAATACTTTAACAACATGGGGAACAATTTCCTCACTCGTGGCTCTCACCGGCACTTGGAACTGAAGGAGCCGGCAATCCCTTCGAGCCCTGCCCCGTTCCACAGTCTACATTTGGGGCCGAGTCCGGAGGGTGAATGCGGCGTATCTACCGGCCCAATTCCAGGCCCGTTTAGCCCTTCCCCTTTCCTCACGTCTCTGTCTGAAGTGGCCGGCGCCTTTTCACACGTCACTGCTTCAAGTGAGCCGCCCGCTTCCCAACTCTAGCGCCGGCCCCGATCTTCCTGAAAGGTGAAGCTGACGATGCCCACCAGCCCAGGCAGAGATCAACGGGGTGGTTCTCTCTCGATGCGGGACCCGCCCCAACCAACTCTCACGCCTCTCGCTGGGGAGCAGGACCGGCGTTCCCGCTTGACAGGAATTCAGCGGCACCACCGGGAACAAGGGCTCTCGCTAGATGAACTTTGGGGAAATCAAGGTATTGGTGAAATACTCCCCTATCCGCTTCCTTCCTAACCGTGGCAGCAGGGGGCAGGACGCATAACGTTCATCATCATGAGGGTTTCCCCTTACCCCCCCTTTCTCTTAATTTACTGCACAGACAGCCCAGAGGGAGTCTTTCTATGGACAGCTGCTAGTCCAACGGTTCCCCCAATTCTCTCTTCACATTGGGGCTAGTTTCTGATAAGGTCTTAGGACCCTCACAGGTAGGGAGGCAGATTCACCACACCCGGCAGCAGCTGTTCAGAACCATCAACCTGGTCAGGATCACCCTTCCTCATACACAGCAGACTGCACTCCAGTCAGTTCCTTAGTGTGGACAAAATGGCCGACCAGTGAGCTCCCTTATATAACCTAGGCCCATGTCACTAGAAGGGACCAGAAGATTCTAGATCCCCCTAATGCTAACCTATGGACCATGGCTCTGAGGTAACTCCTGACAGGGCAACCATTTTGTAGTACTCAATAGGCCACCATTTTGAAGAGGGCACACCTGCGCCTCAGCACTGATTAGCAGTGAGGAGACGCCCGGAGGTTTAAAAAGTCAACACCAAAAAAATGTAGTGGACACAAAAAAAAATAGAAGGCAAAAAAGCGGTAAAAATTATGAGGGACCACCCAAAGGGCTGACAGGTCTAACAGTCTCAGCCGTCAGTAAACATTTATAACCTCTTGTAGAATGTTCTTGCTGACCACTAATTACTGTTGGTCTCTTGCTAGGTGAGAGGTGTATTCCACTAAAGCTGGTCATTGCTGACTGCTAGCATTAATAGACTCACCCACCCTGGCTCCATGATATGTGGTAACCCTCCCTGGTATTACTTTGTGAGCTCTGAATATGCTAAGAGAAGCTCTTTGCATTAGTAAGGATGATTTTGGGCAGGTGTAATAGCAAGTGATTTTTTTCATTAAGTGTTACTGTCAGCTGCAGCTACAGCTACTCATTAATGATAGATTTAACGAGTGAAGATGTCCCTATAATGAATGAGACCTCTTATTCTGTCAGCAGGATCTCTATTCCCTGTCAAGTAGATAGTAACCACAGGATGCATTTTCTGTGGAATATTTACTTCATCAGCCACAATTTAGTAACATTCAGGTACTGGTTCTTATCTCAGGTTTCTTTTGTATCTGTTACACTTAAAAAGCCCTAAGGGATAAAGGGACTTGATTCTATGGAAGATTTATAAGTACACATGGGTCTTCCAAACACATTAGTATGTCACTCAAATTTGAAATTTGGAGCAGCCAGTGAACTGGCCAATATTGGGTACCACTGGTTGATATCACTCCTTTCTAAAGGCACACCTGGCTAGGTTTTGATAGTTCCCAAAGCTGTAGGAATATGTGTGCGTTACTGCAGGTAAGGGAAAGCACACAGTCACCTCATACCCGTCCCTGAGGACCATACACATTAGAAGAAAGCCCATTTGTGAGCACACCTAACAGAGAAGTTGGAGGAACCATGATGTGCCTACCCCAATTGTGTCAACTAAATTCACTATACAGGCAATAGGTAATTAATATAATGGGTTTTTATTAAATCCTATCTGCTTAATATTGCTCAAGTTATTATGAACTAACATGTCATGGATGATATTGGTGAATGATTTGATGTAGGAGCACCAGGCCAGGGGGAAGTAGTACTTCATTATCATTCGAAGTGATCCTCAGCCATACTCCTGAGATGCGGTTGTCGTCCTTCGCCAAATCACAAAAGTCAAATCTTCATGTTTCTCTATGGCTGGTGTAGCTTTACTGTTCAACGATTTCTAATGGTTCTCTGGATGTCCTCTGGTGGGATATTGTGTTTCAGCAATTAATGTTTATGAGAAAAGGAGATAGTTAGGGATCCTCAATACATTTTGTCAGTGGTATAAGTCGCAGTGGTCGAATCAAAGGCCAAAGAAATGGTAAGTAGGCTGAAACCTGAAAGTTGAAAAGTACAAGGTCAGATAGGTCAAGTAGGCAATTGTCCATCCTCACAGTCCAGCAAGCAATGAAGGCACCAGGAGCTCATAAAATATATTTTGCTCTGTGTCCAACTTTGGCTTGCAAAGAATTTGAATAACGTTAACCAAGGTGACGGGGGAGTCAGCACTGAAGAGATTGTGACTCTTCAAACACGACAAGAGGTAAGGCAGTTTATAACAAGGTGCTGCCATACAATATTGTACTACAGCAGGTGCCTCTTGTCTTCTCCAGTGTCACACCCTGGTGTTTTGGAATCATACAGATTATTTTTAACAATGTGAAACAGGCCTAATAAATGTCAGTCCTAGGGGTCGATTACGATCTCGGTCGAAACGGAAGCTTTCCGACCGAGATGGTTGGTTTCACTATTGACTGCCTAACTACAATTTCGGTTTTCGGAAATGAAACTGGCCAGTCATTCCAGCTGGCTTCCAACAGGCTCGAGGAGCCCGTCGGCCTGTCGGAGTCTGGCCCGTAATTCATAAGGACGCATTTTTTCACCGTCTATATTATGATTAGGGTTCCCTGATTTCCGCTTTGTCTGATTTTTACAGATAAACACAGACAGAAAACACTGTTTCCCTGTCTGTATTTATTTTTGAAAGTGGAAAAATACAGATAATTTAGCTTCTTTTGAGTGATTCATCATGCTGAGATTAATCACTTTCAGGCCAGTAGCTGTACATAATGACAGCAAGGGGAGCTACAAAACTCAATGATATGTCCTTAAATTACTGCATATCTCAACATGTATATGTGTTATTACACTATTTCTTTAATGTGGGTTTATTATGTTTATATTTTTTACTGTGTAATGTGCTAAAAGCTGACAGGCATTTAAGTATGAGTCCACATTTATCTGTTAAATAAATGCAGAAATACACGAGTTATCACCTCATCTATTCACACAACACAAATTAAATATGGATAAATACCAATAAGCTGGCAAATTAAATATGGACAAATACAGACGGAAATGTTCAAATAATAAATACCATAAAACCGTGAGACCTAATTATGATGCACGGTTTCCTGGGCAGTCTTTCCATGCCGGCTTCCGACATGGAAAGCATGTTGGAAAGCGTGTTTGGGGGCCTCTAGCAGGGCCCCTTCTGTTGCGGCCTCCGGTTGGGGTCCAAGGGGGCACGTTGATCCCAGCACTGTGTGGCAGGCACCTTGAGGTGCCTGCCACGTGGTGCAGGGAGGTACACAGCCTCCCATTTCTCTATGGGAGCTTGTGCTACAGCTGATTTATAGCCACAACACATGCTCCCATAGGAAAATGTAAGTATGTGACCGCACCATGTGTGGTTGCATCGTAATTAGGCGGTCGGGACCTGCCAACTAGAGGTCGGTCGGTCCATGTTTCCATGACAGTGTTGGGCGGACTCAAGGGGGTAGATAACGATGCTTACTCATGGGCCTCCCCTTTGCATCTGTACCACATTTGCAGAATTATTTTGCTCTTCTGTGCAATCACAAAGCATCCATAGAGGAATTACTGCCAAGCTCTTGGTGGCTCTATTCTCACATGATGAATCTCTGAATTGGTAAAGTAATTCTTTTTCAAAGTTTTTACACCCAATCTTCCCCAAAATAGAGGTGTTTCTTTTATGATGACGAGTGCTTTGGACAACCCTACCCCGAAATCTCTCCTCCTCCAGCCCCAACGGGATGTGATCGCTCAGTCTCGCTAGTTCCATTGTTGGTTACATATTTCCCTAGGCTCTTGAAAACCTATGTATTTCGTTCCTTTTCAACCCTCATAACTGTAATGTAATTTAAAACAGTAACCAAAGGCCTTATATTAGAAGTGGCTCTAGAATTATGAGACTAAGAAGGGCCGATTGTACTCTTGAACGTCTAGTACAAGAATATCGTGGCACAGTAATACTGTGGACAAAATATTGAGGGACAAAATATTAAAGGGTAAATGCACAAAGGGACATATACATTTGCCATTCTTAACTCAAAATAAATAAAGATATATGTATATGTATTTTGGTACACATATGTTGAATTAGGTACAGAAAATCTTTACATACGTACCTTTTGATATTTTGTCTCTTGATTTTTTTATCAATGATATTAGTGTCCCACAATATTGTTATTCACGAGACACATAGGAAGGCCAAATTATGGAACACAGTGCAAATTATGCAGCATAATGTAGTACATTCTGTGACAATACTATGTTGCTGTTTTAACAAATATTAATGCTGTTCTCGCAAAATGTTTTGCCTCTCTAGTACCATTATAACACATGGGTGATAAATTGAGGTGAGTAGTTAACGTTTGCCACAGAGCAACACCATGTGTAATTTTTGATTCTTCTAAACTAGCAAAACATTTATTTGTAAAAAAACTGTAAACTATGTAGCATAGGGTGGATATTTTGGCAAGTATAGTAAACCCATTATTGTATGGAAGAAGTGCCTGGAGACCCTCATGGGTGAAAAAGCAGCTCTCTACAAATCAACCGTACATTTACATTACATTCCAGTGACCCCCATCGATAAGTGATGGTTTGTTGTGTGATCCTTTTAGTCTGATAGTACTCACACTCTCACTCACATTGACAGGAAAAAAGCATCAAAATCTTACCTCACCCTACTTAGAAAGTATGAACTCGCACAACCTGAGAGTGCTTTTCATCATTTTGATCATGTCCTCAAGCTGGTAGATAGAGAGAATAGAAACAAGAAGGCTATTTAGACATGACAACATGTATAACAGTTGACTTATTTTTCTCAAAAAACGCAAATTGTGTGCATTGCCAGTAAATGGTTGACCCCAAGGAATAGGAGCTTTTTTCTCCATTGATTAAAGCCAAGGCCAGCCAAATTCTTTGTCTAGTCTAGAAGTGAGGATAGAAAAAGCTAAATTTGCTCCTAGTGTGAAAGGGAAGTTTTAGCCCATAGATCCTTGCTCGCCCACAAATTGGATCAACCCCAGTGTATTTTGTTTCGCAGAAGAGGTTAGTCTAGTAGTCAGAAGGGTAATTGTTTTAAATAATCTTTTTTTCCTTCAGGAGATAAATTCCACCTCTGTACATTTACACTGTGCACTAAAACCAGCTTTGAAGTTAAGAAATCAGCTCTAGCTCTCTAAGGGTACCAGTGGATGAGAGACGGATTGAGTTGCTACACCATTCATTCCTTGTTAATAACGTAAAGAATTCCTTGTGTTTCTGAGAATGGAGTATAGTTTCCATGGGAAGTTATTTGTGTGATATCATGTGGATGTACTTTGTTTGTGAAGATGGTGTGGAAGAAACATAATTTGAGAGAGAAGGCACATGAACATGATGGTATGGTATTTTAAAGAAAACTCACATGTTTCTTAGGTGAAAAGTTGGGGATGTGGAAGTCATCCCTGTATTCTGGTGGTGGTACTTCTTCAAGCAGATTATATGGATCCTGAAAATATAATAAAAAAGATCAACATTACCAAGACCGTTGTAAACAAATGTAGACTGTCATGAGTCTTGAAGATGAAAGTCATGAAAGGCTGCACACCTCAAGCAAATAAAAAACATATGTACAAGAAACAGCATACTATGTTCACTCCTATTTTGGCATTTCACATCCTTAGCACCTTGTACTTATTACCTAAAAACCGAACGTATGTGTGAGTGAAATATTGCTTTGTGAGTAATGGATCAAAGATGCAGTAACAGTGAATAATAGTGATTTGGCAGTGTATACGTGTGCTGGGGGTTGTCTAAAAACAAAGCCCCAGGCCCAGATGGTATCCCGCCTGATTTGTTCCTAAGTTCTGTGGAATTATGGGCCCCTATAATGACAAGAGTCATTAACACAGCAATTCGCTGTGGCTTACCACCCTCCTGGTCAACAGCTATCATTGTCCCTATTTTTAAAAAGGGTAGCAGGGACGACCCCCAATGTTATCGTCCGATCTCCCTGATTGATGTGTCTGCCAAAATCTTGGGAAGGGGGATAATAAACCGGTTGTCTGAGTGGACAGAGGCAAATAACATTATCTCAGACACTCAGTATGGTTTCAGGACGGGTCGGTCCACGAGTGACCAATGCTTGAACCTTTACATGTTAGCAGCCAAATACACCAAGGCCAGTAATGAATCCATTTACATGGGGTTCATGGATCTGGCAGCTGCTTTTGACCATATAAATAGGGACAAGCTTTGGGACATGATGACCAGTATGGGGATAGAAGTTGGCCTTATTAACATCTTAAGAGAATTGCATAGTAACACCTCAGCGCAAGTCAGGTACAATATGGAGGGCGGATGTACTCCTTCCTTTGTAGAGGTGGGGTACGTCAAGGCTGTATCTTGGCGCCTTTTTTATTTTCCCTTTATATTTATAATCTGGAGCAGCATCTCCTACAGCTGGGATCCGATTGTCCACGAGTAGGGACGCGTCATGTTCCTGTGTTATTTTACGCAGATGACGCGGTCCTCCTCGGACGCACACCAAAGAGCCTACAGATTTTAATTGATGGTTTTGTATCTTTTATGGGTTCACTAGACCTGTCTGTTAATTTGGGTAAATCCTACGTTCTATCCGTTGGTAACAAACCCTGCAACAAATGCACCTTCACGATAGGGAGCCATAAGATAGAGAATCATTCTCGTATCTGGGCTTACTATTTGACGGGTCATTAAAATTTAACTGTCTGGTGGAGGAACGTTGCCATAAGATGAATGTCACCAACGGAGCAATCGCGGGTTATGGTCGAAGGTTGGGGAGGTGGTGCCCTGAACAGGTGTTGAACCTGTACAACTCCATGTGCTGCTCTAAAGTCACCTATGGGGCAGAGGTGTGGGGCTTCGTGAACATTTGCCAACTGCAGCGGGAGGAGAACAAATATTTACGTTCCGTCCTGAAAGCCCCACAAAGTCTAGCTGCAGCAATTGCACACAGGGAGTTAGGGATATCCTACCTTGAAGATTTGGTGAAGGTTAGGCTAATCCTAGCCTGGCTAAAAATCTGGGTAAACCCAGAGGCGACCTTAAGCAGGGAAATAATGATGGACTGCCTGGGTAAAGATAAATGGATGCGAATCCCGTGGCTCAGTTATGTTAAGCCCGTATTGGAAACCCTGGGCCTCGGGAATCTCTTTGCCGACCCCGCAGCGATTATCCCTCAGCATAAGACGATGGTTAAAAAAGCGTTCTTGGCACACAAAGTTACACAGAGAACAGAGCTAGAAAGGGTCAAAACCACGGTGTGTGCCTACAACCTTGTAAAGACCACAGAAGGAATGGAACCTTATTTATATTTGATATATAATGCGCAGGACAGGTTTTTAATGAGCACTAGGGTATTCATCTACAATTGAGCAGAAGGGAACCTGCGGCTGCGACAATAGGTCTCCGCAGGATTCCCTTCATTTTGTATTGTTATGTTCATTTTATTCTGAACCTAGGCGTAGATTCTTGGTTGACATCTTAAAAAAATCTAATATGAAATGTGCTCAAGAGGCTTTGATCTTTCTACAACAGGCGACTGATCCCCTTACATTGTGCTGTATTATTAATTTTATTAAAGTAGCGGTTCGATTGAGGGCAACTAGAGGGGGGGGGGGAACTGTGAGATTTCTGTGATTGCCTTTAAAGGCCTATTATGTTTTTATAACAGACTGTGACTTTGTCGTACCAACATTGGGATTCATGTCAATTTAATAGTTTTTTTAAAGAAAGGAGTGTATATTGTATGTCTGTACTTTTATGGTGATTTTTAATCATCGAATAAAGAATCCTGACTGACTGATTTGGCAGTGTATACGTGTGCTGCTACCATAAGTGCTCACTCTGCTCTTTACCTAAGAAATCTTGAATGGCTCTTTCTAAACAATACAGTTTCTACCTTATCTGATAAATACCATCCTGGCTCCCAAAGGGCTCGCCTACCATTGACAGATCACTCACCTCCACTACATTGTAAAGAAATCAAGAAAGAAATTACTGGGGGGCGTGGCCAAGCAGCCTAAGATGGTAGCCGCATTTTGAGAGATCTACATGCCAGCTCCTAGAACCTTGCTGAATCCGAACCTTAGGTGACCTATTTTCAGTTGCAGGCACCAGTGCAGTGGCCCTATAATCACCCCCTTTGGCCCACCCGAACCTATCCAGGAAGCCCTGGATGAGAGAGCCTATTTCTGCAATCGACGGCCTGGGTGTGCATACGGCCTACCTGTAGATGCGCCTGCCAGAGGCAAACACCACCTGGAGCTGTGAACCCACAGTGGCAAACCCTCTCTGCATCGACTCCTGGAGTGTGAGAGGGAGAGAAGACAGGCGAGTGGCTGAGGTGTGGCACATTGCTGCTTTCACTTCCAGGTGGTGGCCTGTAACAATATAACGGGCACCTTAGAGTGGAGGAGATGGACTGGTCACCATACGTGGCTAGGACTGAAACTGCAGCCTGGGTGAACCAACTATGGGGCAACCTTTTCTTGGATGCAAACATCCATGTGGTGCCCGCTACACTTGTCCCCTTTGGCCAACCTAAGCCCATGTAGGGAGTCGGGGATGAGAGAAACTTACTAGGCAAACAACGACCTGCCGGGAGATGGACATGCCGCCAACAGACACAACCTGGAGCTGCAATCTCACTGCAGCGACTTACCTCTACCTCCGCATTGACTCTTGACTCGCAAGGGAGAGGATACAACCACATGGGATGAGAGTGGGAGGGACCACCTTTCATTTTAAGCACCCCCATGCGCTTGTGACAGCCCAGCTGATTTGGTGGCCCAGAGTAGAAAAGAGGGGGGGGGGGGCAACATGAGAGAAATTCACCACAGAATACTTCAGAACCTGCATCATGGATTGTGAGCTATCTTCCTACTTCATTCTGGAAAGGGCGCACAGGGCACTGGCCCTAAGGCCACAGCCAGAGAGACCGCCTAGAGGCATTACCATCAGTATACTGTACCTTATGGACAGACTATATCCTGCGGCAGGCACAACAACGTCCATTGCACCAACTCTATGGTTACGCTCTCCCCCGATTACGCAGGTAAAGTGCAGCCCCTTCTTACATCTTTCTCAGAGGTTAAGTGAAAAATCAGGGCTAAGGACATTCAATATATGCTGATGTACCCTGCCAAACTGAAAGTAATGTATCAGTGGAGAACCATTTTGTTTAAGAGTCCGGAAGAGCTCTGGGACTGAGCAGCGGATAAGAAGTAACTGCCCATATTAACTAAGGAGCCAATACCAATTTGAGAGGCCGAAGGGGGTCAACCATCCCACTCTAGGAGGAAACTCGGCAGACTGATAGGATGCCAACTGCGGTCAGAACTGGAAGCAGGCATAGGGCATCCTCCTCAGAGAGCTCTGGTGATCATGGGGGAGGGGACGCTACCAGTGGATGATGAGATGTTATTCAGTGGTATAGAGGAGGAGTTTGGCCCCTTTCCTTCCTTTCTTCCATGTAGAGCTACACGTTTATTCTCATTCGCTGACAAAGAAGAGACACATTGCATCTGTAAAGAGGGGCTGTCTTAGGGCAAATCACTCCCTGCTACACAAGACTATGGTGATTGATTACTTTATTTTGATAGAGTACTACGTTGTATTGTATGTTGTTCCTATTCAGGTTGCTTGTTTTTGGGGTGACAGATGCTTCCTCCCGAAAATCAGACACTTCTAGATCTTGAACTGAATCTATCAGAAGGACTGTTGTGGTGCTCAAATGACTCATTTTTAGACTGCAAGCTTGAAAGGCCTGCTTCTATCTTGCTTTGCCCTGCTGTCTGCTGCTCTCAGACTCTGCTAAAGGAGAGCTTGACTCTGCCTTACCGCCAAGTGATCTCCAGGTGCTTGTTGCTTGAGACTCAGGGATATCAAAGTCCTTTCCCTTGCTCCTGTGCCTGAACTTACTGGAAGTGGTCCGGTTAGAGGCTACACGCAGGTATCGAGCGGGTGCCAGGCATTGTGGGCGGTGTGCCATTTTCACTTCCCAGACCTATGGGGCGTGGATCTCTTATTTTTCAAACTATACAGGTTCCTCTGATTATGAGGTAATTTTCCAACAACTTGTTGGTTTGTTCATTTTGCACCTTTTTGTACACTGATTTTTAACTTTCACGTCCTCTGGTCAGGGTGGGCCTTAGCGTGCCCATACCGACGAGGTACACTCCCCATGGTCCTGACGAATGCCCAGTAAATCACATATCAAGGGCAGAAACATGTTGACCCCACTTTAAGTGGAAATAGCCAAACAATTAACTTGGTAGTTTCCTAAACACATTGCTTTTATGTCAGATTGGCCACAGAATAAAGCTGTTATGTGAGACACAATCTGGACATTTTTAAACCCTTTTCACATTTACATAATCTTCACAACTAACCAGCTCCGCAGTAACCCTGGCATTGTAGCACACCGGGGAGGCATTCGGCTTCTCCCGGTGGGCCCGATGATGAAGCATGTCACCAACCAAGGTGGTGAGTGAGGGCTTCCTATACAAATCTAATAAGACTTGCATACCCATCTTCTCTCCTTTGGTGCTTCTATACATTTATTGATTTACACTCTTTCGTTGTTTGAAGCTTACTGCAAGTGGCCCAGATACTTGCAACATGGAATTTGGCGCATCTCCTGTCTGTGTGTAACAGAACCGGCGATCAACACTGTTGCTGGAGTTTAATTACCACATCACATTTGAACCAGCACTTTGCCTCTAGAGATTAATGCATCGGACAGCGCATCTCCGCCACTGCAGCTTGGTGAGATCGAGGCATCCCCTCGACTGTGTGGCAGAATCTGGTGAGGCACATCCCTCAACACCTCTCAACTCCAGCACCCATCTTCCGAACTGACACATCGCCATCACTACGTGGAACAGATCGACCCATCTCACTGTTTGTGACCAGGAAAGGTACTTTGATCCCTTGGTCCTGCATGGGTCCTGTAGCTGGCCTGCCCTTCCTCGCGGTCAGCCTGAACGTTGACTTTGACCTGGTCCAGCACGATGTAAAGTAACTTTTTTGATGCTACTTGCTTCTAATCGCTTCACTGTATGTATTCCTTTAACATTTAATATCTCAACTTCTATACATTGGATTTTTGTCATTTTGGTCTTGTTTTGTTTATAATAGTGTTAGTATTTCTAAATCTGTATGGAGTCTTTTTGTGGGGTATTCTTTCTGTTGCTGTGTATTTGTGTGTTGCACAAACACTTTACACGTTGCCTCTTTATATAAGCCTCACTGCTCTGTGCCAAGCTACCAGAGGGTGAACACAGGTTATCTTTTAGTGTGGATCTAGCTTACCCTGACTAGGATTACCGCTTCTGCTTGGACAGGCTGCATTCTTTTGCCAACCAGAAACCCAATTTCTAACACATGAGACCCATAGGAAAGCTGGGACAGGAATATGACCCTGTTGACACTCAAAATTAAGGGAAATATGGTGAGATAGATCTCCCCCCCGATCATGATGGAATATAGAGCCAGTCAAGTCAAGAATAACTTTATTTCAGCTCAGAGAACCATGAAAAGATTTACAAATTAATATGATTAAAATACAATACATACATAATTCATCATAAAAAGGTAAAACATCTGTACAGATTTTACTCCTAAGGCTATCTGATCGCAATGGAGTCTCTTGTGTAATTAGCTACTGCAATACAGATTTCAGCTGTAGCCAAAGACGGTAAGAAGTTAAAACCATCAATACGAGCAAGAGTGACTATTTCTTAGTAATGGGAGCAGAAATCTAGTTCTCTCTGATTTATACAATGTGCAAAATAATACAAAGTCCATAGTTCTTTAAACTGGGACATTATCACATGGGCAGAGCATAACCTTGTTTGACCACCCTCCTTGGCGAGGAAATGCCGGTAACAAAGTGCACAGTGCATAAACAGAACCTGGTTAGATAAAATCAGAACTGGAACTTAGTAGAAATAAATAGATAACATTGTGCAGGGGCAGGAAGTAAACAGGGGACTCCAATATTGTCATGTTGGTAACTAATACGCCTATTGCCCCTGGAACAGTATGCATCCTTGAAAACTCCTTTGGCATTTAGGGTAATTCCTTCAGGGTTTTCAATAAAGTATTCCAGACCAATCTCATGATAAATCCTCTCTAAATATTAAAACCATGGAACCTTTAAAACATTGTCTGATTTTTGGGAATCTTTAATAACATCACATGAAAATAATAAATCCTCAGAGG
This sequence comes from Lissotriton vulgaris, assembly GCF_964263255.1. NCBI lineage: Eukaryota > Metazoa > Chordata > Amphibia > Caudata > Salamandridae > Lissotriton > Lissotriton vulgaris. The sequence goes on from NC_141699.1 coordinate 731,015,760, forward strand.
TCCCTATCTTGGCCTATAGAAGAAAAGGTCTTCCATAAATTCTAGTTAAGTTCTGTATGGCAAAAGAGGTAGGAACACTTTTTGGGAGCATCAGTAATCTTTTCATGAATTTATTTTCGATTCCTACAAACTGTTGGTTTTTAGCGTAGCCCCAAACCCCAGCTCCATATCTGGCAATAGAGAGACATTTGGCTATAAAGGGTAATTAGTTTTTTCACAGTATTGTGCCCCAATGTATGGTTTAAATCTTTTATTAATTTTCAAACAGGAAAAAGGACAAGACCCCCAGCTCCCTAGGGACAATGCAATAAAGACAAAAAGTTGTTCCCAATTTAGAAGCAAAACTTGTCTGCTGTGCTCTTATGGTTAAAAGAGGTTTCCATCTCAACAGTTTGCTAAAAAGATTGCCCAAGTATGAGAAGTTACTGACCTTTTCTGTGTAATGTGCCTGACAGGCATCTAAGTATGTGTTTTTTCCCCTTTACTGCCATATCCTACTATGACTGTGGTACCGGAGTGACGACTGCGGAGTAGGGTTACTAACGCTTTTTCCACACCAATACCTTCCAACATAGCCCATAATTTATCTCGGTTGACAGTGTCAAAAGTACCAGATAGGTTCATGAAGGCCAGATGGATAGAACTCTTCAAGGACCTTCTGTGCTTATTAATGATTAAAGATAAATTAAGACATTGTTCAGTTGTACCCCGCCCTCTCCTAAACCCATATTGAGTATTGGCCAGAATCCAATTTTCTGATGCCCAATCTTTCAAGCGTGCAAGGAGGACTCTGCCCAAAACATTATCTGTGGCATCTATCAACTAAATGGGCCTTTGGCATGCCAGGTCACGTTTTGCACCTTTCTTTAAAGATTGAGACCACTGTTGCTTCCTTCCATGATGAGGTTGTATAGCCCTCTTCAAAATGGTGGCATTGCCACAGCTGCTGTATGTTTTGCCACACTACCTCCAGAAAATCCTTACCCATTGGTTTAAAACCATACAGTTCAACATCAATAGCTACAAGTAGGGAGGACCGGTGCCATGAATCTCTCATAAGGAGTGCATTCAATCCTTTGTGATGGCGGACTAGGGGCAGTAGACATCAGACTATAATACTGGGCAGCTCAGCGCAGCTGCTGGCGGTTAATGACTGGATCTTTGGGGACCGGGGGACCCAGCCACGAAACTTAATCAGACTCCCTTTACCGGGTAAGCACCAGGGTTTTGGCTGTATGGGGAGTTTCTCCTGCCCACTATTCCAGCCATTTTAGCTGTTCCAGCCATTCCATTGATTAACTGGAGGTTGCCCACTAGGAAGAAGCTGTTGTGCATGGATACATGCCCAACGGAAACGGTAGGGCTCCAGGGCACTGAGATACGTTTGGGATCTGTAAATAGGGAGACATCTGGCAGACATACCATATGATGTTCTACGAACAACTTGAAGCTAAAGAGGATTTACAGAGATCCCAGTTGTTTATTTACCTACTGTGTGGACATGCACTGGTTAGGCACACAGGCCACATAACAGCGCTCACAAGAGTACAGTCCATTAGAAATCTGACTCATGATGTTAGCTATTGGTAGGAAAGGCAGATCTTGCTTATACAGAATTCTGGTGCTAAATGGGTAATATTGCCTCACCTGAGATTAGACCAGGTTAAAGAATATATTAAACCCCTGAGAGGCTATGAAGGATGGGGAGGGACAGCTGCCCTGAATATTTTCGTTATGGACAGGCCTCAAGCTCCTTCATGCATGTGGTATGGAAATGCCAGGTGATTCAGGTGTATTGGATCCTGCTTTACCCTAACCTACAAAGGGTATGCCGATTTCTGATAGAACACAAGCCCATGTTGGCTATCATGGAAGTTTTTCTGGGATCGGATGGGTAAGGGGACAAAAACTGATGATTGGGACCGGTTGTGTTTTTGCTAAACGTCACAAAGCAGGTCATTGAAGAAGCAGGCCCCCACAATCTCAAAGTAGCCAAGATGGATGGTATAACTGCTCTTTAGCTGCGGAAGCAGTGTACAGATCCAGAGGGTAACCACAAAAGTATGATAGAATCTGGGGACAGTGGAAAGTGCAGCACAAAACACCCAGAGCTGGCCACCCATAGGAAGTTCTTGGTGGAAAGTGCACAGTTGTCCATGGCACATATCCATCTATTGTGAACCGGATTGGTAGCAGCAGACTTAACTGACGTCTACTTCATGGTTTTCCAGAACTAAATGGGATGTTGTGCAAGGGGGGCATGGGATGGAGTGGTATGCAGTGATACAATAGTGTGATCTTAAATGTGTTGAAAACTCAATAAAAAGAATTTTCAAAAAATAAAGAAATTACTATCCAGCTACAGGAAAATTCAACAAGAATTTCCTCTTGCGCAATAACTGCTCTTGAACCAGGGTGAAATTGCAGCAATGAAACTCAAACAATCTGTTCACTTCGCTGTCAAAGCTGACCCTGCAGTTGTGCCAGCTGGACTTTTCCCCAACTTTTAATATTATTGACTGAAGTCCTACAACCTAGCATGGGATTTTCAGGCTGTCAGAAATCCCTCAATATGGTGAGCTGTATGGCTACCAGGTCAGTGGAGTACATGCTTCCACTGCCCTGCCCAAATGGAGTTCAATATTTGATGGGCTGGCCCATCTATCAACACTCCAATATTTCGGAAGTTCAGATTATAGAAATATCTATGCATACATACATGCAATACCAGTGTAAAGTGTTAGAGTATCTAGCTAGAGCTGGGACTGCTGTTGTGACTGACATATTCTAAGAGAATCATGTTACATGTTTCTGGTTCAACAACTATTGGTTGAAGTAGACACCTTTCTTCCCCCTTTTTTGGTGCTGTTGCATTTCTCTAAACTATTAATCTAATCTGAGCCTTTCATTGTCTTGCTTTTGTTAGCCACTGATCATCTTAATCACCATTGTAATACCCCGAGCCAATGAGCAGAGACCTTCACATATATTAGCTTGCATGATTTTACAATAGGTCTCGAATTTGCACGGGTTAGAGGTATAGACGTACAGAACAAGTTACTTACCTTCTGTAACGCTTTTTCTGGTGGATACAGTATCTGCCTGTGGATTCCTCACTTTGTGAATATCCCCCTGCGTCAGCAGCGTTCGGAAAATTCTTTTGCAGCACGCCGGCGTGGACAACTTCATAGGAGCACGACATCGCGCGCGACTCCGACTGACGCCACTGACTCATTATTAGGCCTACGTCGGCATGATGACATCAGTTCCGCCCTTTTTTCCGTGCCTTCGAGGCACCCGGACGGACCAATGACAATAGATATACACATATACAATGTACATAGCACAAAATATTCAAGATAACACACACAGTGTGAATATAAAGCATGAAAACTCAATATATAAAAACAAATATATATAAATATACATATAATATCACATAATATTAGGTAAAGAAGAGTGGACAGCGGGGAGGCGGGTGGGCATGTGAGGAATCCACAGGCAGATGCTGTATCCACCAGAAAAAGCGTTACCGAAGGTAAGTAACTTGTTCTTCTGATGCATACATCTGCCAGTGGATTCCTCACCTTGTGAATAGAGTCCCACAGCAGTCCCCACTCCCGGAGGAGGGTGTCCACTCTTCTATACCAGAAAATCCTGGAGAACAGAACGCGCAAAGTGGCCATCCCTCCTCACTTCGGTATCTAAGCAGTAATGCTTCGCCAAAGTGTGGAGGGAAGCCCAAGTTTCCGCTCTACAAATATCCTCTACAGGTACACCCCTAGACAAAGCAGATGTAGAAGACTTTGCTCTAGTAGAGTGTGCTCTTATACCCTCTGGAGGTTCCTTACCAGCCAGGGCGTAGCAGCTCTTGATGCATAGTATAATCCATCTTGAAAGAGTGCGCTTGTGCACAGCTCTTCCTTTTCTGCAGCCAGCAAATCCTACAAAGAGCTGGTCACCCACTCAATAGTCTTTTGTTCTATCAAGATAAAAGCTCACCGCCTCTTGGGGTCCAGACGGTGAAGTCGCTCCTCCTCCTTGGAAGGGTGAGGGGGAGGATAGAAGGTAGGAAGGGTAATGGACTGTCCTAGATGGAAAGGAGTTACCACCTTAGGCAGAAAAGCAGCCCTGGGCCTAAGAACCATTCGTTCAGCATGAATGGTCAAGAACGGGGGGTTTGAACTAAGAGCTTGAAGCTCACTTACCCTCCTTGCCGAGGTAATTGCAACCAGGAAAACCGTCTTAAAAGATAAAAGTCTCATTTGACAGTTGTGCAAAGGTTCGAAAGGAGAACCCATCAGAAATGTAAGCACAAGATTCAAGACTCATTGAGGCACAATAAAGGGAGTAGGAGGAAATGTATTTGTAAGACCTTTAAAAACCTTAGAACCACAAGAGATTTAAACAAAGACGGCTGATCCGGCAGGCAGAGAAAAGCCGACAAAGCCGAAAGATAACCTTTAACTGTAGCTACAGCAAACCCTTGCTGCGCCAGGGAAAGAGCAAATTGCAGTATGTCAGATAAACGAGCCCTCAAAGGGTCAATGGACTTCTCCCCACACCAAGTCACAAATTTAGACCATCTGTATGAATAGATTGACTTGGTGGAGCCACGCCTGGCCGATAAAATGACATCCACCGCATCATGTGGGAGAAAAAAGGAATTCAGGTTGCCCTGTTCAATCTCCAGGCATGAAGTTGTAAGGTCTGGAGGTGGGGGTATAGAACTTGCCCCTCCATCTGAGAGAGGAGGTCCGCCCTGAGAGGGAGAGGGAGCGGAGGGCACGAGGAGAGGTGGAGAAGATCTGTGTACCACACCCTTCTTGGTAAATCCGGGGCGATCAATATGACTCGGGCCCGGTCTTGGCGAATCTTCCTCAGAACCCGAGGAATCAAGGGTATGGGAGGAAACGCGTAAAGGAGTTGCGAATCCCAACTCAACTGAAACGCGTCCCCCAAGGCTCCCTGCATCGGAAACTGGAGGCTGCAGAATGACGGGCAGTGAGCATTCTCGTGAGTGGCGAACAGGTCCACCCGAGGAGTACCCCACGTCCGAAAGACGTGACAAACTACCTCTGGATGAAGCCTCCACTTGTGGTCGGCTGAGAACTGCCGACTGAGACTGTCTGCACGTCTGTTCAGAACTCCGGCCAGATGATTTGCAATCAGAAAAATCAGATGATCCTGAACCCAGGACCAGAGACGCAGAGCCTCTCTGCAGAGTCACTGCGACCCTACTCCTCCCTGCTTTTTGACATACCACATCGCGGTGGTGTTGTCTGTCAGGACCTGAACCGACCGACCGCGAAGGGAAGGGAGGAAGGCCTTGAGCGCCAGACGTATCACCCGTAATTCTAGAAGGTTGATGTGAGGCAACCTTTCCTCTGGAGACCAAGGACCCTTGCTCTCCAGATCCAACCAGATGAGCACCCCACCCTAGAGTGGATGCATCCGTTATTACTGTGGCAACCGATGGAGGTAGATGGAAGGGCTTTCCTTGAGACAGATTGCCCTCCACGCTCCACCAAGACAGTTCCGCTGCAGCTTCTCTTGAGATCCTCACTGACTCCCTGAGATCTCCGTTGTGTTGATACCACTGGCTGCGGAGGCACCACTGGAGTGCCCTCATATGCCTGCGTGCATGGTTGACCAGCAGAATGCAGGAAGCCATCAGACTGAGTAGACGAAGGACCTTCAAGACTGGAACGACCGCTCCATTGTGAAACAAAGGCATCATTTCCTGTATGTCACGAATCCGTGGTGGAAGAGGGAATGCCCGACATACAGCTGTATCCAGTACCGCACCTATGAACAGGTTGCGCTGGGAGGGCACCAGGTGAGATTTGGGTACATTTATCGAAAAACCCAACCTGTACAACAACTGAGTTGTGTCTTGCTGATGATGGAGCACTTTCTCTGGAGATTCGGCCTTGATCAGCCAATCGTCCAGATAAGGGAATACTGGAATCCCTGATCTTCTGAGGTGTGCTGCCACCACAGCCATCACCTTGGTGAAGACTCGATGTGCAGTAGTAAGACCAAACGGAAGGACCACAAACTGGTAATGCTGCGATCCCACCGTAAAACGGAGATACATCCTGTGCGACTTCAGGATTGGGATGTGAAAATATGCATCCTGCAAGTCGATCGACACCATCCAAAAATAGGTAAGCCGACCCCCTACAGGACCCGCATGATCCGGAATGGCAGATCTAGGGCTGCTTTGCTGCTGTGGGAGGGGGTGGGTAGCAGAAGAGGAAGAGGAGGAGGAGGAGGCCTGACGTCCATGGGGACAAGCTCTTTGTCTACCTCTGCAGGACCTATACAAAGGATTTTGCTGCTGCTGCTGTGTCTGCCTATAGGGTCTAAAAGAAGATCTTCCAAATCCCCTATATCTCTTGGTCACAGAGCCTCTGGATTGCAAACCGTTCTAATGCAGCATCAGCCTTCTTCCCAAAAAGGCCTGATCCATCAAAGGGCAAATCCATTAATGCAGCCTGAACATCAGCCGAGAACTCCGAGGACTTTAGCCAAGCCGCTCTTCTAGTGGCAATCAAAGAACCCATTACTCTTGCCACTGAGTCTGCTGTGTCCATACCACTTTGAATGACCTGCTGAGCAGCAGCTTGCGTGTCAGATATCACCTCGTTAAAAAAATTGTTGTCTTCTTCAGGAAGCTTAGGTGACAACTGCTTCACTGAATCCATCAAAGCATGTATATACCGTCCTAGCAAACAAGTGGCATTTGTCGATTTTAAGGCGATACTGCCAGATGAAAATACTTTTTTTGCAGACTGGTCCAGCCTCTTTGACTCCTTGTCACCAGGCACTTGATGAATTGAGCCTACAGATCTCTTAGAGCAGGCAGCTTGCACCACCAAACTCTCCGGTAAGGGATGAGATGACAAAAAGTCAGGGTCACCAGGAGCCACTCTGTAACGCCTAGCCACGGCCTTGGATACTGCAGTAGCCGTTGGGGGCCTACTCCATACTTCCAGTATTGGATCCGTAAGGGCGTCAGTAAAGGGAAGAATGGGTTCAACCACTGATGATGGTGAATGAAGCACTTCAGTCAGAATATTTGACTTGTATTCAGCTTTAGGCAAAGTCAAATTCAACACATCTGCTGCCTTCTTAATCACAACGTGATAAGGCGCCACATCTTTAGAAGGAGCACCTGACACTGATGTCAAATCCCATTCAGGGGACAGCTCTAACCCACTTGCCTCTCGCAAGTCATCAAAATAATCCTCTTGATCAAGAAGCTCACCTTCCTCGTATTCAGCTTCCCTATAACTCTGCTCCTCCAATAGGCGCTGGGCTTCATGCCTCGACCTCTCCATTCGAATCAACTTCATCGGGTCCGGTATCGACTCCAAGGCTCCGGAGCCGGCGTCGAATGCGGAGCCGGGGCCGGCGTCGAGCTTCAAGGCGGATCCCGAGGTCTATCCGACGTCGGTGAAGCCGCATACGGCGTTGATGACTTCGGCGGCGCCGAGATATGCCAAGGTGGAGTCGGCGTCGGCATAAAAGGAAGGAAAGGCGCCGGAGCATAGGCTTGAGGCACACCCAAATTATAAGCCAACGGACCCATGGGACCAGCCGGGGCTCCAGAGCGGTACATGGCACTCGCATAAACACCATACATGGCATTTAAAAAATGCGAGGGGTCCTGTCCAGGACCTGGAAAGGGAGGATACGAACCCACCGGCTGCTCCTGAGGCGGCTGCACCGGAGTCGACACCTCTTGTTCCTCTTTGTCCTCGTGTTGACCAACCGGAGTCGTCGAGCCCTGAGGATCAGCAACCTCTTCCTCCTCAGGTTCCGGAGATTGCGATGGAACTGGAGACGTATTCAACTCCGAAGCCGGTGAATGTTCCGGAGAATCACAAGGCAAGGCCTCACCTTCAGGATCCCGACTCGGTGAGGGAGTCACCATGCCTCTTCGATGCCTTCTTTCAGATGACTTAGCTTTTAAGTCCGAATCCTTCCCTGAATGATGCCTGGAACTATGTCTCCTCTTCTTATCTTATGTTTCTTCTTCGAAGACCTGGAAACATGCCTTGACGTCGACTTAGAAGCCGACCTTGAACGAGACCGAGACCTCGGTCTCGACTTCGATCTTGACTTCGAGTACCTCGACTTCGACCTCAAACTCTTCCTGGCCTCCCTACCTTTCAATTTGGCAACAAGCAGTTTGGCCTCACGTTCTCGAAGAGCCTTCGAGTTCATCTTTAGACAGGATCGACAACTCTGCACGTCGTGATCCGAACTAAGTCACAAGATGCAGTCACTATGAGGATCCGTGATGGACATCATCTTCCCGCAAGCATCACAGGGCTTAAAACCTGTCTTCTTCTACGACATCCTTCGAAAAGACAGTTACACCAAAAAAGATACAGTAGAAATATAACTGTAACAAAGTTGCCATGAATCGCAACAGAAGATTCCCAAAACCCCTAGCGTCGAAGACGCGGAAAAAAGGGAACTGATGTCATCACGCCGACGTAGGCCTAATAAGGAGTCAGTGACGTCAGTCGGAGTCGCGTGTGATGTCGTGCTCCTATGACGTCATTCACGCCGGCGTGCTGCAAAAGAATTTTCCGAACGTTGCTGACGCAGGGGGATATTCACAAGGTGAGGAATCCACTGGCAGATGTATCCATCAGAATGATAATGTCTTTTACTTCTGTTTTTTGGTTTGGCAGTGTAGTGGATGTATGTGGTGTCCAGTGGAATTATGTCTGTTGTATTCAAGTTGTTAGTTGTGAAATTGTGTGGGGTGGAAGTGTGTGGTGTATTTGTGTAGTGGAATTGCGGTGCATTGTGAATAGATAAGGGCTGAGAGCTGCACAAAATAGAAAAAAATGGATGATAGAGAGGGATAGGTAGTTTGTGCAGGAAATGGTGATTGAATTTGAGATAGAAGAGCAGAAAGAGTATGTGAGTAAGAAGGGGAGAGCAGGCCACAGATGCATAAAAGGGAGCACATGTTATGTTATGTTATGTTAAAAATTTGTTAGAGCGCAAACAGCTGCCCCAGCAACGGGGCGTCCCGGCGCTAAACCATGAAATAACAGCTGAGGGGGAAGGGAAGGAGCAGCGAGAGGCCTAGGACATAGGGAACAGATGAGTTTTAATTGCCTTACGGAAGGCAAGCATGTTATTCAGGGAACGAATGTGCAGTGGCAGAGAGTTCCAAAGTTTGGCCCCCAAAACTTTGAAGGAGCGGCCACCCATTCGGCAGAGCTTAGTTCGAGGAACCGATACAAGATGTTGACCTGAAGAGCGCAAATTGCGCTGAGGTGTGTAGGGTACCAAGAATGGGCGAAGGAGTTCAGGACATTCAGATTTAAGAATTTTAAAAGCAGTGGTAAGGGCCTTAAATTGAATCCGAGATTCGATTGGCAGCCAGTGAAGTCTTTGAATGGTAGTTCTAACGGAGCATCTACGGGGAAGGCCCACCACGGCCCTTGCCGCTGAGTTTTGAACTCGTTGCAGCCGTGTTATCTCTGCTTTCTTTGCGCCTAGAAATAAAACACTGCAAAAAACACAGTTGATGGACAGAATGTAGAACAATGTCATACATTCACCCCAGTACAAGGATCTGGGCCTAAATCCATCGTTTTTTTGCACTCCACACCACCCTGGGTTAGACACTGGCTATATGCAAATCAGCTCTGACCCTGTGCCTCATGGGAACAGTCCAGTCCGAACCACCAAGCCATGTCTTTCCCAGACCGGAATCAAGCATCCAAGGACCGGTTTCTGTCGTGGCAAGAAGAATACGGATGTGCCTTAAAACATGTAAGCTAAAAATATGTGCTTCTGTATAGTGTGCCTCCCCACTAGTATATTGGAGCTGCTGTCATTGCACCCAGATATATAATACAGCAGGTTACATGGCTGATACAACAAGCCCAGGTTGTCAGCTTTGTCAGTGGTGTGTATTTCCATTGGCTATATCTGAGGGTAAACATTACCATGCCCTTTACAAATAATTTGTTTCCTTTTAAGTCTTTTCTCTCTCAATGGGGGCTGGTTATCAAAGGGAAGATTTGCAAAGGTTAGTTTAAATAGGCCATCTTCTGCTTTTCCTGAGTTTAACGCAGGATATCCAAGCAAAGCCCTTGCCTTTCTCTCAAAACTTTTTTTCCTGCACAACCTATTTTTAACCACCTTGGTGTTTAACAAAATATATGCTTCAATACCTCGATTACACACTCAAAGCATTTCTTCCTGCAGAACAGTTGTCATGTAAAAATATATGGTTTACATGTAAAGCCCTTTAGTGCCCTAGGGCCAAGTTTACACTATATAAAAAAGAAATAAAAAGCATAACGTGACCTTGGTGTGGCCTGGCTAGTCATATGTCCTTTTGTGCAACAACAGCATGTAAGCATAATCGCTGCCTTAATTGCAGAAGTATACAAGCACATGAAGGGCAGAAACCTTCCCTAGTAGAGGACAATGACAGTTAATGTCATTTGTAGTGAACACTGTAATAATGTACTCTGCATTATATTGCTGTTCTGCAGAGTATGTTGCAATGGTAAAAGACCCATGCTTCCCTGGAGCAAAGAACATTATTTCCCTTAAGCAGCGGGATCAGAGCAGACATTCCAGCAAAAACAGGAATCAGACAAAACGGAGGTTTCTGCCTGGAGGGTGCAGGCAAAAATGGAGACCCCGTTAAGGACCCGTCCCAGCGCTTGCTTTTTAGAACTGCTGGTGCACCAGCAAGACCCAGCTCACTTAAAGCCCTCGGCCTATGTGATATCTATTTGTGTCTGGGTTGTTAAAAACATTATCTGCAAGACGTGCGGCAATGCTATGAAACTACAAAATCGCAGTTACATGAGCAATAAATGAAAACATACATTATTATTATTACGGTGTTCAGGCTGTTAAACATGAACATGTGCGCAGAGTCAGAAGGAGGAGAGCAGAAAGAAAGCATACGAGTAAACTGAATGTTTCTGCTGGGTGAGAACGAAACCTGCAGAGAAGACTGCAGCCCTATGCAGCGTGTACCCCATGTTTTCACATCTTGTTTGGTCCCATCTATGATCTTACTGCCAGGTCCTATAGGCAGGCTTGCTTCCAATGTGATCTGACTGAGAGCTCCTATTTGATTTTCACAACTTAGAAGCAGCGTTTTAGCCAACACAGCATTGGGCATTGTCAGAATTATGCTCTCACTACAGAAAAACTGCTTTTTACACGACAGGCATTGTGCTGTTGAAATTCCAATTTCTTTGCGATACCCCTTAGATCAATGAAGCAGCGGCCATAAAGGGGCACCTGCTGAACAACGGAAACACCACAAACGGAAAACAAACCTGAGCCAATAATGTGTTGAGATAAAAGCACAAGATAACAATAAAAAGACAAGCATTTCCAAGATCAACGAGAGAGTGCGCCTGTAACCACTGTGCACAGTAGTTCTAACCAATGGAAAAAGTATTCCCTAAATGAGTACCTAAAATGGCCACTGTGTTCACACATAAGTAATTGGCTGGTGCTTTCAGGGGCGGTTCCATACAGGAAGAGGCATGATGTATTCATGCCACGGACGAATGGAGTGACGATTGGGGCAGCTAAAGGGAAGCCAATGGGCAGGATGGTAAGAGCAGCGCACACGCGCTGCCTAGAGCAAACACCTATGAAGTAATCACTTTTGTAAGTTAAGAGCTTTGCCAGGAAGCGGATCTTTGAACTATCGGAAAAAGTAATTTCATCCATCTAGTGACGACTTCATGCAGCTTCTGGGCACTGCTAAACTTCAAACGAAAACCTAAATTTCAGATATCGATCCATCACACTTAATATCATTTATAAACTTATACAGCTTGTTTTTATTTCATTTAAAGGGTGCAGCTCATAGGTTTCATGCCTTAACAAACAAATTTTTTGTCATAGCTATTGGCGCATTATTGGAGTGCAGCTTCCACTTGCCCTGGTACGCAATGTACTGTGAAATAAGTGAGGGATGTGCTAGACAATTGGGGTGGCACAGGCAACATAAATTATTCACTCAAAGTTGAATTATGGTGTCAAAGAACTTTTGGGCAGCACTACCTCATGCACCTGTCTGCTCAAAAGACACTTGTCCGCTGCCAGTGTTATTTAGGTTAAAATTTAGAAATTAAATATTGAGGAAAAAAATACAAAAAGAAAAGTGAGAAACTGATATTTCAAATGTTAATGCTGTATAAGTATATGAAAATGATTTTTTAGGATTTTATTCTTGTTGTAAGGTACACAAATCCAAAATCCTATGCCTAACCATAATGCTATCAATATCACTTGCCCATTACTATTATGTACTATAACCGAAACCCAAACCCCCTAACACTAGGAGGATAATATACCCACCACTTTTCATAGACCTGAACCTAGTTCATTCCAGAAAAGTATGCTTAACAATATTCTTTACCCTAACCCTGTATCATGTCCATACTTCATCTCTAGCCATAAAGTTATCCCTAAGACTAACATTAAACAAGAACTGTTCCACCCCTTACCCTAACTCTTATTCACACACACACACACACCCGCACACACACACACACACAACCTCAAAGGCGGCAGGAAGGCCACGAAGAAAATGCCCTGCAAAACCAATGATCCAGTGAATATTGCCTTACCCGGCTGCCTAAATCAACCCTGGCCTCAGTGTCACCCAGCCCCCAAATACAATGATCCTCCCTGGCCTTGTCCTAGGCATAGGGGATATGTGTGGTTCTCTGCCCCTACAACGCAATCACACAGCCTTACCCATGTGTCAGGGTGGGTTGTTCACGTTGGCATCATGAAGGCCCATCCTCAGACAGGAGAGGTAGTCCTGTAACACAACACACCAGTGCTGGTGCCGGTTGCCTCCTGGCCCGGGCCAGTCACCATTTCAGTAGGAGTTTAGAACACAGTAAGCTGTGTGCTATAGAATATGGACTCAGCCTCATACCTTTCCTCAATGTAACTGTATTCTGTAGATACAGAGCCCAGCCTTTACCCAGGCCTGTTGTTAATTTCGAGTACCACACCCCCTTGAGTCCAGGGCCTGGTCTTAGACCCGGTCTTGTATTGAACACCCACATTCCTAAATATAAGTTGTCTTGGAGGGTGGGATTTCCGTTGGTGCTCCATTACTTCTGAAGTCATGAGTAAATCAAAGGAGAAAGTAAAGGTTGAATGACTTGTTTTTATGGTAAATCTAAGAGATTGCTGCATTTGGTATCATAAGCCCCTTCAAAATAAATTTTCTAAACAAATTTCTAAATTTCTTCAACAAATGTTATATACACATGAGGAATGGAAGCTGCACTGGCCATTTATTTGATACAGTTTTATTTTCGGAATTGTAGACTGCCTATATCTTTAGACATATTTTAGCTTTTCTTTCTCGTAAACTTTTATCTAATTGTAAAATACATTTAATAAATGTGAACTGCCGCTGCTGAGGAAAGTTTGAAATATGAGACAGAAAGAGATGCATGGTGCTTACCAGCTCAATATCAGAAAGACAGCCCTTGTACGCTTCAAGTACCTGCCGGCATGCGAAAGGATGAACCTTGGCACATGTTTGGAAACCAATTACTATGCCCTGCAAATAGGGAAAGACAACTCACAGCCTCAGGGAGACAATAGACATTAACCAAACACAGACATTTAGTACAAGAGATTTCATATTAGAAAGAAAGGATAAAGCTGGTTCTTGATTTCACATTCAGTGTTTACAGCTGGTATTGGTGAATGATTGTCAACTAGTAAAGCAAATATATTCAGTGGCCTGAAAGCATGATTTAAGGATACCTTTATACAGCTATGCTGGAGGGCCTTTACCATGCTACTTAAAAACATCTTTGGACAATAAGATGAGAGTTTCGTCACTATTTGTTTTCTGTCACTTTGTTCTCTCTGGTGTTTCACATAAAGGACAGTTCAATACACAAGCCTTTTTTACAACAAAGGAGTGTGATTTCTTTAGAAGGGGTGCTTATCCTTTCTTCCTCTTGTCTACTGTTGTCTATTTTGAAGGCCTTTCTGAGGAAGTCATTTCAAAGCATTCACATACCTTTATGTCTTTCACCGCTTGCATCTGCTACACTGATTAAACTTGATTTATCTTGTTCAAACACTGGCTTCTATCAAGAGAGATCACCTAAAGAGGCTCCTAACTATCCCTGATGAAATGCATTATTAGTCACCTGAAAAAAGGAGCTCTACATTTAGTTTCTGCTAACTTAGTCCTCATCTACTTCGTAGACGGGTTTCACTCTAATATAATTTGGCTATGCACAGAGTACAAAATCACACTTTTGGGTTAGAGAAAGTACTGAGTGAGGAATGTTTCACCGGTCATCAATAATTTACCATCAAGCTCTATGAATGAAGTTACAAACCTACACAATGTACATCCAGATGCTCCACAGCCCCATATGACTACCTTCTCAACTTGTTTTTGTTGTGGTCGTACAGGGTGAAATACCCTAGGGAAATAAATCTATGAAAATTGTAAGAAATGCACTTGATACTTACTGCATGGTGAGGCGTAGCGATGAACCTAGTAGATTCGAACATGCTTCGAAGGAAGGGTAAGATCAGTGCAGTATCATCACAGCTGGCCATGCACTTACCAAGGCACTGGAAAATAAAACCCTAATATGGGAGTGAATTAAAGACAGTCTGAGTTAAGAATAAACAGCATCTCCTGCCCACTCTATGAAAGTCTTACTTATATTGAAGTATTCATCTTTGATTCACTCTACACACATATTTGTCTCCCATTTTCAAATATCACTTAATAAGTTGAGTGAAATGTTTGTTATCTTATGTATAGTATAGTTATATTTTCTGGACATTGTAGAGATTTGTATATGGCCCTGAATATGACTCAAAACAAGGAAGTGAAGGGTAATGTGAGCCAATGAAGGTCTAGTACCTAGGCTCTGAAAGTGCTAATGTAGACACCAGTGGAAATACTGCTCCTTTCAGGAAGCAAAGTAGAAAGAAAGGCGGACAAGGAAAGGGGAATCCTAAGGATTTTTTCTTGGTGCCTTCACAAATCCATGAGCATGTAATGTCTCATCATCAAGGGTATTCTTCATAGGGCTGACAATGCAATGCCCTATGGGCCCCACGAAGGGTCGCTTTAGCAGAGATCTTTTTATTTTTGCCATCTGATGAAAGGGCCAGTGTGAGGGTGTTTTGAATGTGTGAGGTTGAGTGAATGTGTATAGTGAAATGAAGAGAGACTAAAAAGAGGTATTGAACTGGACTTTAAACTGATGGTTTCCTTGGCAGGTTTAAAAAAAAAACATAATTTGGTACGGGCGACTACAGGGAGGTAATGTATCCAAGTAGCCTAAATCTGTGAATGTGGTCAGGTCAACGTGTTTCTTGCCTGTTGGCCCAAAAAGCATCTGTACCACTTCTTCAGGACCTAATAAAGGGAGAGCTAACCCAACCCCACATCTAAGATGTGAATAAAGTGTAGATAATCCCCTAAAAGAAAATACCTTTGTTCAAAAAGTTTAAAATTGATCGTCCAACTTAGAAAAAAAATGAGAAAATGAAGAAAACACACAGTAAACAAATGTTTTTTATGTATGGGCATGTGTCTCCAGGATCGCTTTTCCGGGACACTGTATGTGCATGCTATTGTTATGGCTGATCAGTCGCCACAATGTGAAGGAAGTAAAAAACACACTAGTACATGCAATATAACAGAACAGGCAAGTGGACATACAGGTAACAGACAACATAAAACCAATCTGTGTTGATGTTACACAGTGTATCACAAGTTGTCCTTAGGAGTGAGTGAAGGGTCTTACCCTTTGGATCAGTTACCCATAGGTCAAAAGCAGAGTGTAGCACTCAGCTGCTAACTGTGGAAAGAACAATGATAATCAACATAAAGAAAAAGTAAGTCAAGGGGACCCAAATTGCCTTGGGGTGAGAAAAAAAAGAAAAACAGAGAGTTTTCAAGAGATGCAACCACACTCATGTGGTTTCTGTGCAGAGAGCGCAGGAGACCTACCATCCTCTGTTCATCTGGATTGAGACTGAGCAGGGGAGAAGACCCGTCTTTTAAGGTGCAGGTAATTGTAGTGCTTGTCCTTGGGTGGGGTGCATGCGACCGTGGGAAGGAGTGATGACGCACTGGGCCCCTTGAGATTCCAGAGCCATGATTCACTTTTAAGTGTACCCAGAAACTGAAGGACCTCCTGGTAAACACCAGACCTCATATTCAACAGTCCCACATGCATAATACTTTGTGGGCCTTACCACCTGTCACAGGGCACTATCCCTGTGGGTCCTACGGGGTATGCCCACTGACTAAACATTCCTAAGAGGTCAGGTTGGGTCCCCAATTCGCCTGGAAACAGAAAAGTCACAGTAACTGCAGTACAAAAAACTGTGTTTACCTGATCACCTGCCTTTGTGGCCTTCATTACGCGGGAATGACCACGAGCACTATAGAACCAAGAATAATGGAGCACTGGAGCAACATATGCTGCAGACACAGCTCTACAAAAATGTGCCATCACTTTTCCAACTCCAACCACTCTCCAGATGACCTCCGGCAGATCATTTTGGAAGCTATTATTTCATGGAGCCCTTTAAACCTTTTCAGAACGGAGCAAGGGTAGATTTTATGCCTCTCCACCAACAGCAAGGGTTTGAAAGATGAAATCCTCTAGTGCGAGGTGTATTTCAGTTCCCTGTGAAATCAGATACTCTATTACTATGGCTGGATTGACATTTTCTTCATACATGGGAACTGATATACCATATCACCATTGACACCATGTCACATATGGAATGCCCGGCTACGGAGTCCCAGACACCACACTAATCAGTGCTTATGATAAGCATTTTGCGACTTGGCATTGGTCTCTTCTTCAGTAACACAAATGATTCTGTTGATACCGATGAGCTGGTACCGTCCAAAAAGAAACCATTTATCTGTCTTAGTCTACTGTTTGAGATGAACAAGTTACTTACCTTCGGTAACGCTTTTTCTGGTGGATACAGTATCTTCCTGTGGATTCCTCACCTTGTGAATATCCCCCTGCATCAGCAACGTTCGGAAAATTCTTTGTAGCTTGCCGGCGTGGACTACGTCACAGGAACGCACGACATCGCGCGCGGCTCCGCTGACATCACCGACTCCATAATAGGCCTACGCCAGCATGATGACATCAGTTCCGCCCTTTTTTCCATGCCTTTAAGGCACACGGACGGACCAACAACAATAGATATATACACAGTATACACAGTAAAAACTAGTCACGGTAGCACACATAGTGTGAATATAACATAGTAAATCATGTACAAGAACACACTTCCTTTGAGGATAACATGTATACATTAAAAAAACATTACCAGAAATTCAGGTATAGAAGAGTGGACAACGGGGAGGCGGGTGGGCATGGGAGGAATCCACAGGCAGATACTGTATCCACCAGAAAAAGCGTTACCGAAGGTAAGTAACTTGTTCTTCTGATGGATACATCTGCCAGTGGATTCTCACCTTGTGAATAGATTCCCACAGCAGTCCCCACTCCCGGAGGGGGGTGTCCACTCCTCTATACCAGAATGTCCTGAAGGACAGAACGCGCAAAGTGGCCGTCCCTCCTCACTTCGGTATCCAAGCAGTAATGCTTCGCGAAAGTGTGGAGGGAGGCCCAAGTTGCCTCTCTACAAATGTCCTCAACAGGAACAGCCCTAAGCAAAGCAGATGTTGATGACTTTGCTCTAGTAGAGTGAGCTCTTATACCCTCCGGAGGTTCCTTACCAGCCAGGGCGTAGCAGATCTTGATGCATAGAATAATCCATCTCGAAAGTGTGCGCTTGTGCACAGATCTTCCTTTTCTGCGGCCAGCTAATCCAACAAACAACTGGTCATCCACTCAATAGTCCTTTGTCCTATCAAGATAAAAGCTCACTGCCCTCTTAGGGTCCAGACGGTGAAGCCGTTCCTCCTCCTTGGAAGGGTGAGGGGGAGGATAGAAGGTAGGAAGGGTAATAGGCTGTCCTAGATGGAAGGGAGTTACCACCTTAGGCAGAAAAGCAGCCCTGGTC
Organism: Lissotriton vulgaris; assembly: GCF_964263255.1. Lineage (NCBI taxonomy): Eukaryota > Metazoa > Chordata > Amphibia > Caudata > Salamandridae > Lissotriton > Lissotriton vulgaris. The sequence continues at coordinate 731,033,853 of NC_141699.1, forward strand.
ATAAGAACCATTCGTTCAGCATGAATGGTCAAGAATGGGGCTTCGAACTAAGAGCTTGAAGCTCACTTACCCTCCTTGCCGAGGTAATAGCAACCAGGAAGACCGTCTTAAAAGACTAAAGTCTCAAGGGACACTTGTGCAATGGTTCGAAAGGAGAACCCATCAGAAAAGTAAGCACCAGATTCAAGTCCCATTGAGGTACAATAAAGGGAGTAGGAGGAAATTTATTCATAAGGCCCTTTAGAAATCTTAAAACAACAGGAGACTTAAATAAGGACGGCTGATCCGGCAGGCAGAGAAATGCAGACAAAGCCGAAAAATAACCTTTGACTGTAGCAACAGCAAACCCTTGCTGCGCTAAAGAAAGAGCAAATTGAAGTATAACCGATAAACGAGCCCTCAAAGGATCGATGGATTTCTCCCCACACCAGGAAACAAAACTAGACCTTTTATAAGAATAGATAGACATGGTGGAGTCACGTCTCTCTGATAGAATGACATCCACCACATCATGTGAGAGAGAAAAGGAATTCGGGTTGCCCCATTCAATCTCCAGGCATGAAGGTGTAAGGTCTGGAGATGGGGGTGTAGAACCTGCCCCTCCATCTGAGAGAGGAGATCTGCCCTGAGAGGGAGATGGAGCGGCGGGCACGAGGGGAGGTGGAGAAGATCTGTGTACCACACCCTTCTTGGCCAATCCGGGGCGATCAATATGACTTGGGCCCGGTCTTGGCGAATCTTCCTCAGAACCAGAGGAATCAAGGGTATCAGAGGAAATGCGTAAAGGAGTTGTGAGCCCCAACTCAACTGAAACGCGTCCCCCAAAGCTCCCTGCATCGTATACTGGAGACTGCAGAATGACGGGCAGTGAGCATTCTCGTGAGTGGCGAACAAGTCCACCTGAGAAGTTCCCTATGTCCGAAAGACGTGACAAACTACCTCTGGATGAAGCTTCCACTCGTGGTCGGCCGAGAACTGCCGACTGAGACTGTCTGCACGCACTTCAGAACTCCGGCCAGATGATTTGCCATCAGACAAATCTGATGGTCCTGAACGCAGGACCAGAGACGCAGAGCCTCTCTGCAGAGACACTGCAACCCCACTCCTCCCTGTTTGTTGACATACCACATTGTGGTGGTGTTGTCCGTCAGGACTTGAACCGACTGCCCGCAAAGGGAACGGAGAAAGGCCTTGAGTGCTAGACGTATCGCTCGCAACTCTAGAAGGTTGATGTGAAGCAACCTTTCCTCTGCAGACCAAAGACCCTTGATCTCCAGATCCCCCAGATGAGCACCCCACCCTAGAGTGGATGCATCCGTTATCACTGTGGCAACCGATGGAGGTAGATGGAAAGGTTTTCCTTGAGACAGATTGCCTTCCACGCTCCACCAAGATACATCCGCTGCAGCTTCTCTGGAGATCCTCACAGATTATTATTATTATTCTGAGTTTTGTATAGCGCCTGGTTACCAGTAGGCATCCCAGCGCTTATCAGAACATAACACTACTAAAAGAATGCAGGGATTAAGCGGAGAACAAAAAGGTTTTTTAAAATTAAAGGAAGAGCAAGAGACCTCCCGGCTTCCGCCTCAGGAGGGGAAAGGTGTGTGCAAAAGTCTGATGTTGACTCCCTGAGATCTCCGTTGTGTTGATACCACTGCCTGCAGAGACACCACTGGAGTGCCCTCATGTGCCAGCGTGCATGGTTGACCAACAGAATGCACGAAGCCATCAGACTGAGCAGGCAAAGGACCTTCAGGACTGGAACGACCGCTCCATTGTGAAATAAAGAAATCATTCCCTGTGTGTCGAGAATCCTTTGAGTTGGAGGGAATGCTCGACCTACAGTTGTGTCTAGTACCGCACCTATGAACAGGTTGCGCTGGGAGGGCACCAGGTGAGATTTGGGTACATTTATTGAAAAATCCAACCTGTACAACAACTGAGTTGTGACTTGCAAATAATGAAGCATTGTCTCTGGAGATTCTGCTTTGATCAACCAATCGTCCAGATACGGGAATACAGGTATCCCCGACCTTCTGAGATGTGCTGCCACCATAGCCATGACCTTGGTGAAAACTCGAGGTGCAGTAGTAAGACAAAACGAAAGGACCGCAAACTGGGAATGTTGCGATCCCACCGTGAAACAGAGATACTTTCTGTGCAACTTCAGGATAGGAATATGGAAATAAGCATCCTGCAAGTCGATGGACACCATCCAGTCCTCTTCCAGCAGTGCCTGAAGAACCTGAGCAAGGGTGAGCATCTTGAACTTCTCCTGTTTCAGGTAAAGGTTCAAGATCCTAAGATCCAAGATTGGACGAAGTCTGCCACCCTTCTTGGGAATCAGGAAATGAAATACCAGGAGTAGCATCCCTGACTTCTTTCCTGCTCTGGAACCACCTCTATCGCACCCTTTTCGTAACAGTGACAGGACTTCCTCCTGCAGGAGAAGTAGGTGGTCCTCTGAGCAAAATCCTTGGCAAGGAGGGTAATCTGGAGGAAATTCCCGAAAGGGAAGAGCATACCCATTCTCTTCAAGATTGAGAACCCAAAGATCTGATGTAACCGATTCTCAATCCCGTAGAAAATGGGTAAGCCGACCCCCTACAGGACTCGCATGATCCGGAATGGCGGATCTAAGGCTGCTTTGCTGATGGTGGAGGGGGTTGGGAAGAGGAGGAGGAAGAGGAGGAGGAGGCTTGACGTCCTCGAGGACGAGCTCTTTGTTTGCCCCTGTAGGATTTATATAGTGGATTTTGCTGTTGCTGCTGCTGTTGAGTTTGACGGTAGGGACGAAAGGACGAATGTCCAAAACCTCTATACCTCTTAGTCGCAGAGCCTCTGGACTGCAGCCCCAAAGATCTGGCATTAGCCCTACTGTCCTTAAATCTTTCCAAAGCTGCATCATCAAATGGCAAATCCAACAAGGCTGCCTGAACGTCCGCAGAAAAGTCAGATGACTTCAGCCAGACAGCCCTTCTAGAGGCAACAGAAGTTCCCATAATGCGAGCAACTGAATCAGCAGTGTCAAGACCACTTTGAATCACTTGACGTACAACCACCTGTGCATCGGCCAACACCTCATTAAAATCCTTCCTGCTGTCCTCAGGAATTTTAGGAGCCAACTGCCGTACAGAATCCATCAGGGCATGTATATATCTCCCCAAGAGGCATGTGGCATTGGTCGATTTTAGAGCCATACTTGCAGAAGAGAAAATCTTCTTCGCAGTCTGATCCTGTTTCTTGGACTCCTTATCCCCAGGCACTTGAGGGAAAGCACCAACAGTCTTCTTCAAACAGGCTGCCTGTATAACCAGACTTTCAGGCAAAGGATGCGAGGATAGAAACTCAGGATCACCAGGTGCTACCCTATACCTCCTTGCAACACCCTTAGGCACTGCAGGAGCTGTAAGAGGCCTGTTCCAAACCTCCAATATAGGTTCAGTCAAAGCCTCATTAAATGAAGCAATGGTTCCACAACTGAAGATGGGGGTTGGAGGACCTCAGTCAAAAGATTAGACTTGTATTCAGCTGTAGGCAAAGTCAAATTTAAAAGATCCGCAGCTTTTTTGATGACCACATGGTATGGTGCAACGTCCTTTGAAGGGGCATCAGATACAGAGGACAGCTCCCTCAAATCATCAAAATAGTCCTCCTGAAGCTCACCTTCTTCTGCCTCAGCCTCAGCCTCTCCAAATCTTTGCTCCTCTATAAGGAGCTAAGCTTCTTGCCTCGATCTCTCCTTCAAGTGTCGTGCCGTTGGATCTGTGACCGACTCCGACGGAGCCGGTGCCAGCGTCGAGATCGGATCTGGAAGCCCAGGTCACTGCTTACGAGGTCGAGTCAGAGCCGGTGAGGATGGAATCGGCGTTGACGGCCTCGGAGGCGCCGAGAAATGCCAAGGCGGAGTGGAGCATAGGAGTGGGGAACTCCTAAATTATATGCCAATGAACCCATGGGACCCGAAGGCACACCAGAGGGGTACAAAGCTCTCGAGTAGACTCCATACATTGCGTTTAAAAACAAAGTAGGGTCTTGACCTGGAGCTGGGAAGGGCGGGTAAGGACCCACAGGGTGCTCTCTCGGAGGTTCCAGAATCGCCTCCTCTTCCACAGGCGGATGGACTGGAGTCATCTATTCCTCAGGTAATGGAGCCTCTTCTTCCTCTCGAGCCGGGGACGGTGCCAGAAAGGGATCCGATACCGGAGCCGGAGAACGCACTGGCGACTCCAAGGGCGAAGCCTCACCTTCTGGAACACCAGGTGAAGGAGACACCTCATCTTTTCTATGCCACCTCTTAAGCGACATCGGTCTCAACTCCGAGTCCTTACCGGAGTGATCTTGAGATCCATGTCTTCACTTCTTATGCTTCTTCTTTGTTGACCTCGAAGCATGACCAGATGACGACCTCGAAGGCCACGCCGTGCGGGACCTCGACCTCGCCCTACTCGAACGCGATCTCAAAGTCTTCTTCTCCTTTCTACCTTTCAACTGCGCCACCAGAAGTTTTGCTTCCCTCTCTCGAAGAGCCTTCGGGTTGATCCTCTTACTCGAAGAACAGCCTTTGACATTGTGGTCCAAACTCAGGCACCAGATACAATCCTCGTGCGGGTCCGTAATCGACATCATCTTGCCGCACTCCCCACATGGCTTGAACCCGGTCTTCTTAGACGACATCTTCAGAAAGAAACAAAGAAGCAAGAAGACACCAAACAGAGAAAAACAGTAACAAAGTTACTAACAGCTACAGAGGTTCCCCGAAACCCTTAGCGTCGACGACGTGGAAAAAAGGGAACTGATGTCATCACGCCGGCGTAGGCCTATTATGGAGTCAGTGACGTCAGCGGAGCCGCGCGGGATGTCGTGCATTCCTGTGACGTCGTCCACGCCGGCGAGCTACAAAGAATTTTCCGAACGTTGCTGACGCAGGGGGATATTCACAAGGTGAGTAATCCACTGGCAGATGTATCCATCAGAAGCCGCCTTACTAATACCATTGACAACTTTGGTCGGCCTGCGTTTGACCGCTACACACTCCAAGATGTCCACCACGGAGGGATGATACTTTTGCTACACAAGCACATGAGGGGCTTGCACCTATTGGCTCCAGCCTACCTCTTCTCTTTCCTCTTCTCCTCATTTGACATTTCCCAATAGTGCTCAGCAAGCATCCTAATCCAGTGGGAATAGACCACTTGGCCGCCTCGTGTTACTTATTACATGAGGTGGCCTAGATTTCCAACATGAACACAGATGCCAATATGACTAGATTCCACCATGAGGGATCGCTAGGAGTTATGTGCACCTGATTTGCTCTCCATCACTGTATATGCAAGAGTACTTAGGTTTACTATACTTTTCTCTTACCATTACCCTTGATGAACAAAACATTCAACTGTCTTAGTTTTCTACTTAGACGCCACCTTACAAAAACCATGGATGACTTTGGGATGCCCAGCTTTTAACCACTGCACACTCTGAGATAGGCGCCACTGAGGCATGATACCTCTGTTAGATCAGCATGTGAGAAGTTCACTCCTTTTGGCTCAAGCTCGCCCCTCCCCTCCTCTCCTCTCCTCACTGTCCACTAGGTCATCACTCCTTCCAGCTGCTGCCCACACCACACCTGAGGACAATCGCTCCAATTGCCCGTACCTTCTCCTCTGCTCAGTCTCGAGCCAGGCAAGCAGAGGAGGGTAGGTCTCTTGTGCTCTCCGTGCAGAAACCATGTGAGTATGGTTGCTTCTCTTGAAAACTTTTTGTTTTTCTTTTAACACTAAGTCATTTGGGTCCCCTTGATTTACTATTTCTTTTTATTGACCATCATAGCTCTTTCCACAGTCAGCAGCTGAGCACTACCCTCTGCTTTTGACCTATAGGGCATAACTATTTGATCCAAAGTGGAAGACCCGTCACTCACAATGGAGAACAACCAATCACTTATGATATGCTGAGTAACACAAACACAGATTTGTTTGTTTTGTCTGTTCCATGTATGTTCACTTGCTTATTCTGTTATATTGTATGTACTTGTGTGTTTTTCACTTCTTTCACGTTGTGGTGACTGGTCAGCCCCCAAAATAGCATGCATATGTCTACCTTTAGAGACACTATGATACAGTGAGTTGGAAAATCGATTCTGGTGATACATTGAACCAAACATACAAAACATTTGTTTACTGAGTGTTTTCTTTATTTTTCCATTTATTTTCTAGGTTAGATGATCAATTCTAAACATTTTGAACCAGGTATTTTCTTCTAAAGGAATACCTTAGCAGCATATCATGTCTTAGGTGTGAGGTCGGACTATCCCCCATATTTTTGGTCCTGACGAATCATTGTGGAACCTTTTTAGGCCATCGAAACCTGGCCACACTCACAGATTTAGTCTACGTGGGTACATCACACCCCTGTATTAGCCCCAACCAAATTATATTTTTTTAATCCTACCAAGGGAACCATCACATTACAGTTCAGTTCGGTATCTCTTAGATAGTTTTAGTCTCCCTTTACTTCACTGTACACATTTACTCCACCCCTCACATTCAAAATGCCCTTACACAAGCACTTCTCATCAGACAGCAAAAATAAAAAGATCTCCCCATAAGTGACCCTTCGGGGGGCCCGTAGGGCATTATAGCACTAGAACTATGAGAAGCAAGCCCACTATGAAGCATTACATCCTCAGTGATGTGGGAGGGCACCAAGAAATAATCCTTAAGATTCCCCCTTCTTTGCCCGCCTTTCTTTCTTCTTTGCTTTTTGATAGGAACAATACCTCCACTGCTTTTTGCATGAATATGGACTCACATCCCCTGAATGGGGATTGGCTCTAACATGAAGACGAGTATAGCCCTGAAATGTTGTGGCTTTTATTGATTCAAGTGTAGAGGATTACCTCAGGGAGTTCATCTCCATCTGCTTCTTAGTAGGTCAGTCCTTCCAAGGAGTGGGAGAACCATACCTGATTTTCCCAACAGGCTAAGCCCAATGCTGTGTACCCATATTATAAAAATTACCTTTACTAATGGAATACACAGTTCAACCCTTCTCCGACTTTGTGTTAAATTGACTTCCCCAATGGTTCAATACTGACCCTTGAGAGCACTAACCTCCTCATTCACATGATTGGCAAAACTGTCAATCTGTTCGGTGAGTTCTTCCATAAAAGAGACATGCCATTCTCTGTGTGGGGCTTGTTTTAGGATAGTCCCCAGGAACTGCAAGTAAAACAGTGAGAGACTTAAATGCAGTAATAGAAACGGAAATGCAGTATCCACGGCTGACGTCTGATTTTGAGAAGATAAGGGTAAACAAACTTCAGCTAACAACCTCTGTAATGACGAAATTATATTTGGACAGAAGAACCAGAGAACACATACAGCAATGCTTAAATAGTGTGGTGTGATATCAGTGCTCAGAAGAAACAGGAGGCCTTGACAGTGGCCGTGATTTACACAGAAACACATGCAACAAAACCATGCTGCCCACAAATTATTGTGAAAAGAGCAACAGTGCAGCCATCCAGACGGAAAACACATTGGGAATATGCAACAATATCACATACTTAGAAGCAGAATGCAAATGCATTTTGGGTCTCCAGCATGGGGGCAGAATGTAAATTTAGTGTTAACAAGGGTGGAGACTGAACACAAGGAACATAAAATTGCATCTCAGGAGCACAATAGAAGCTCAGTGGAGTGTGATGGCCTGGCAAAACAACAGTGACAGAGTGACAATTCAAATGAAGATAGGGAGCATGGATCATGTGCCAATCCGATTGCAGAATATGAACTTACTGATAATGTGAAATGAAGTCGGAAGTTGTGCTAGTGTGACTATCTTGGGGGATAAAAAAGAGTCGGAGGAAACAATTACCAGTAAGGGCCTACATTTGTAGCCCTGTGCAACAACAGTCAGATTTATGAGTAATGCAATGATCACTGTAGAGCCTGTAATTTACCTGGGTAAAACATGCAGATAAACTCTGATACATGTAGGACTAGGTGTCGAAAGCATGCAATTTCCAGTTTTATGAGTGTCAACTTGGGCCAATAAGGTTTTTAATGCTTCTGGTAAATATTGCATATTAGGGAAATGGTATGTACCGAGTACAGCTGCTCCCCCTCTGTGCCCAATCATAATCAACGTCATAGTAACGATCATACTCCATAGAAATAATAGGGATATGGTGAGAATATTGCAACCTCATAGCAGAACAGCACTATGATGGGGTGAATTTAATATCTGCATATATTCACGCTGAATGAGTGGCTATGGAAAACAAAGAGACAAGAGTCATGTGTGACATTCATTAGCAATTCATCCTTACTGAAACAAGCGTGCATTTCCACTTTGCCAAGTCAAAGGTTCTTTCCGTGGAAGCTGAAATAGTAGTTGGTAAAAAAGAAATATATGTAAGTAAAAGTGAATAGCAAGCAACATTTCAAAGGCAATGTGCTTACATACCAAGCACTAGCAGAAGTAGATTCACAAAATTCAAAGTGTGCAAATTGTGTTTGTTGTCTCAGCCTGTCCTGGAAATTGAGTTCAAGGTCATTAGTTCATGTGCCCTTGAAGTCACTCTTAGCTACTTATATCTGGTTGTAATTTTAGGTTTATATAATCTGGTTTCCTTTCTTATATAACAGAAAGGTCACCACACCACTTGTTTGCAGAAAATCAGTTTATTACAGAGCTACTGCCAATAAGCATTTCAGCTGTCAGATGAAGCCTTGATCACATAGGGGATCACCGTTGTGGTTCAGAGTAAAACAGTGCATATGTGCTCTAAAATTACATACACATGGAAAAATACTCCTTTATTATATCAAAGACCAAAATATTTTGTAACATTAATTTGCTATAATACCCAATGAACCCCAATATAGTCCTAGGTAGTTGCACAAGCTTTTACCTACATTTGTCCTACCTTGCTCTACATAACAGTTCTGGTCCTGACCTTTAACCTAGTTAGGTGCTGCATAAATGTTGTGTGGTTTTCTAAAAATAAATAGGCTAATTTATTATGTATGAGGATTCTTAGTATCACAGCATGATTACAATCTTCTGCAAAATAACTCTGTATAAGGCTCACCACTATCGTCATCCTTGGCTGACATGCCCACAGTACCATGGCACATCTAGGTAGAACGCCTGATGGTACCTTTCAGGTATATAAGTACCACATCTTTGCTGGGCAAGCCGGAGGAGAAAAAGATTCTATGCTGACATGCTGACACGAGACGCTGAAGTCCCTGCATGCAGACACTCCAGTTAGCAGTCGTCTGACATTACTTGTGGGTTGTCCACTCGAGACCAAGATGGGGTCCTTTGCTTTCTCACATCAGGTATTTGGGTTTGCTCTTTCCTAGGAGGTTCTTGGCTATACACCAACATACATGCTAGGTACACTTAGGTACATCTAGTTAGGGTTTGCATCGTAGGAGTACGCTCTATTACCTTCATGAATTTATATGTCTGCATATATTCACTATTTTTGCACCATGGTAGAATTCTACTTTTTATTTACTCTATTGGTGCTTGTAATCGTCTATATCTGTTTCTGTCTCGTGGTTGTTGCAGCACATGTATTTTATGCTAGAATGACCCTGGTTCAATAAATACTTATTGAAAACGCCCAAATCATTTAGTCTGTGCATCTCTCTGAGATAAAGTGAGCACAAGTAACCAAGCAAAAAGTATTTTACTATTTCCATGATCCCTGAGGGGTCAGGGTTCTCATGTTTGATAGTTTCCAGAAACTATTCTCTCCTTGGTAAGGTTGTGGGGCTTATAGTGGCACTGTGAGCTAGCTGGTCAACATACTAACATATCCTTTGGGGGTGTTTGGAATCAGTCTGGACACCAATCCCTTAGTTTATGTTGTCTAAAACGTGGAGATCCTTTATAGATTTGTAGGAACTACCCGACTAATTCACATAAGTGACATTATAATTTGCAATTAATTTTACCTTAAAAACACAATAAAACACTTCTGCATGATATCTGCTACACAGGCTGCAATATAAATCTTGTTTTTCAGAAAACAAGGGTGTCTAACCGTACAGAAATATGTATCAATCAATTTATTAACAACATAATATCACCAACTTTTCTAAATGTTCCTCCTTGTGAACTTCTCACATAGTAGGATTCAATTATGCAACAGTTAAAACATTACTTTTAACTGCAACATATGGCTGTACCAGAGTTCTAACATTTTCTTTCATATTAATTGCTGTGAAATACCCTGTTCATCCTTAATCATCACACAAACAATGTTATGCCCGAGTAGACTAATCTAACCTACCATGTACCCTGATTAATACCTACTTCAAATACAAACGCAGAGAGAGCGTTTGGTGCTTATAAATGTGTGTGCAAAATCTCTTCTGTATTGAGGCCACCGGGGGTCTTTGTTTCAAGTTTAGTCATTAGAAGAGTTGGTGCTACTGAGTTGTTACAATAAGTCACAATTGAAATAAAAGAAAAGGTGCCAAAACAGGTAGTGCTCTAAAATAATGTTGACCTTGGATATACTGAAGAAATATTTTTTTCTATGTTTATGGAATTTTTGGGCACATAAGTACTTTAAAACACTGAATCAAGATGCCGCATTCTTATGGGATCGAGGCTGCGTCTGACAGATAAAGCGCTCCATGGCAGAAGCTTTGTATTAAACTGATTTTTTCGGCAAACCAATGTGTCAACGGCCTTTCTGTTATATGCGGAAGTAACCCAGAAATTGCAAGAAGATACCTGACTCGGTTTCTGTTATTGCCTCATTCGGTTTGGAGTATGGCATCGGCCAGCTACAAAGAAAGACAGTTACTATTTCTTTTTTTGCTTACTTATACAAGCCTTCAGCCAGACCTCCTCATCTGCTGGTCTAACGTGTCCTATCATTCACATTCTCTTCTACCCTCCACCGCATACATCATGGGCCAATTCTGCCGTTGGCTAACTTCACTGTGAACAATGGCGTTCTGCTTTTTCACAAGGAGCACCTCCACACACAAATTATTTCCATTTAGTTCCAGGGACAACAATAGAAATGTGAGCTTTTGAGACCAAAACAGTATTTTTTATCTTGGTATGTACCTGGCATCACCTCCCACTATACAAGTTTATAAAAACCGTGAAAAAAACATGAGTGGACAAGGTCTAAAAGCTAGCAGCCAACACCAGACTTAATGGCTTTGTCATTGGTCAATGGTTGTTTGAAATGCCATTAAGACTTGTTTAAATTGTGTGCTCACTGGGTCATGCTTTGGGGTCTCACCTTCTAAATATGTCATCAGCGGGGGGATCTTCATTCTGAGGATTTTTGCTAGAAATGGGTAATTTGCAGGAATTAGGCGCTTGAGAAGAGCCAAGACTGAAGTTCCCCTTTCGACATCCCAGCGAGGATATGAAGAAATTACCTGAAAACCCACAACAAATAATTCAGAAAGTGATTCTTTCATGAGTTCCTATTCTCTAGCCTTTAAAACTTCTGGAAATGCTACCTTGTTCTCTAAGCAGTACTTAGTACCAACCACATTTTGGCTGTTTCTGTACAATGTAAGTAGCATGTCGTACTGATAACCAATTGACTGGAAATAAAAACATCAAATTCAAAAGGATAAAAGCTGAGTTGAATTCAAGATCTCTATTAGCAGGTTGCATAGAAATGGCAGCAAACAACTTGGGAAGGGGGATCTGGTGGAATATGATGGGGGTGGAATGTGATACTCACCAGCAATCTTATGAAGAGTCTGTGTATTGGAATTTCTTTAGCTGTTTAGGTACAAAAGAACGAAGACATGTTATACTCAATCCATAAATTACTGAGCAATACTTGCCAAAGGAAGACATATGGTTGACACACACACTTAAGACACCCAGTAGAACCTTTAAAGAAGATGATGGGTGATGGGTGGCATTTCAATGAGCCTCTAGCGGTGATGAGGATGCTTTGAAATTCCTACAAATACTGGCAAAGGCACCCCTGCCATTAAGGAGCGCCCAGGGGTGTATAGTACCTTGACAGCCTATGCTGCAATTCTCTTCGTCCCTCCCTTAGCTGTTGCTGTCAAGGAATGAAAGCTGGAGGAGGAGCTACCTAAGCTGCCATGCACAGGTTCCTGCAACAGTTTTCATTGAGGGATAGAAGACTCCAGTGGGATAAGAGAGGATGCGTCAGGAGCCGTGAACGTGCTTTACATCCTGAAGGACCATGGAAAAATGGTAGACATTTTCTGACAGTGGATACCCCAGAAGAAAAGAGGACTCCAGAACATGTTCTTGCATATCTATTTTCTAATAAGGTTAACGACCTGGGGCAAGCAATAACAAGCACATATGTTGACTGTTCGATTCTGCTTAGGACTCCTAACATGAGTGACAAATAAATAGACTATGATACCATCTGCCCAGGTCACTTGCACTTTATCAACACATCCACTGGAAAGTTGAGCGGGGAGAGCTAATTGGATACCTGGAATTATAGCAATTACATGTATTCACCACGGGGCGTGGCTTGGATGCCAAGGAGGTAGGCAGCGTGAGCCCGGAGCTCCGTGCCCGATCCCGAATATCATCCTGAATATCCGAGCGGATTCCAGTAAAACTGGGATAATCCATAATCTGATGTCGTCGCGGAGGATACGGCGCTCACAGTAGACGACCTGGAGCGGTTCCTTGCCCTGAAATTTGACTTTGAAGACCAGCACCGGGTGTGATGCCGTCGATCTAAGATGGCGCCCTGAGGCCTGGACGAAGCAACGAGGGTGCGCGAGGCCGGATTCTCCTGCTGCTCTATTACTGGCGGTGTTTGATAGACTGAAGGACCCCTCTTGCCCTTCTCGGCAGGCACAGATGAACTTTCCTCACGCCGATGCGAGCCGTTGGGAATCATGACCATAATTATGCTCGCCGACGAGGCACTAAAATGGCGGCGGCTTTGTGACGACGGTCCCGACGATCCAAGCACAAGCTGGCATCTGAAGGCTCAGCGGCAGCAGGGGACCCTAGAGTACTGCACTGTCTAGTGTGATCGGAGCAGAAACCGCTGCCCTAAGTACATCTGAGGTCTCTGATCCTATTGCCCGGGGAGCTCTCTAGTGGCGGAGCTCTGCAGCACGGAGGTAGTGAGGGTGACAAAGGGACCCTAGAGGCCGCCATCGGTTGCAGCCGAGATGGTGAAACTGAAAGGGAAGGGAGACGGAGCGACTGACACGGAGGAGGCGGATGGAGCGGATCGAGATCAGTCAGCTCTCCAGCGCATGCAGGATCGTATATTGGAGGCCATCGCGACCACGAAAGATGCCCTGCAGCAGGACATCGCCCAGGTGGCGACGGGCTTGGGTCTCCTGAAAGCAGATCATGACAAACTTAAGGATAGAGTCAAGTCCGTGGAGATCACTGTTCAGGAATTGGCCCCGGACCACGCTGCTGTGAAAGCGCAGATGGCGGATGCCCTGGAAAGGCTGAAGGTGCTGGAAAGACGGGCCGAGGATGCGGAAAACAGGAGTAGACGCAATAATGTTCGCCTGGTGGGCCTACCGGAGAAAATTGAGGGCGACGATATGGTGGGCTATCTTGACAACTGAGGTGGCACCGGAAGGACTATCTCCTTTCTTCTCCCTGGAACGGGCCCACAGGGTTCCGGCTCGACCGCCGGCCCCGGGCCTGCCACCTCGCCCGGTGGTGATCAAGTTGCTCCATTACAGGGACCGGGACTGGCTACTGCAGAGGGCGAGGGAAACGGGACCCTTTCAAGTCGACAACAACAGAGTCACCATGTTCCCGGATTACACTTTTGACACCCAGAGACTCAGAGCCAACTTCTTGTCCCTCAAGCGTGAGCTCCGTGGTGAGGGCATAAAATACTCCCTGCTTTTCCCAGCGAAGCTGAGAGTGATGGTGGATGAAAAGTCGCTCTTTTTCACGACCTCAGCAGATGCTTGGGCCTGGTGGGACACTTATAAAGCTGGAACGGACGGAGCCAAAGCCAGGGCGGAGGAGGCTAGAGTAGCCCAGCCGATCAGGAAATCGCAACGGATTCGTAAAAATCGCCGGAGAACTGGCAAACCATCCGTGTCACAAACAGAGACAGAGAGGAAGGCGGCCTTACAGGCAGTGGCGGACCTATCTAGCGCAACCAGAAGCCAGTCTGGGAAGGGCACGGATTCTGATGAGCAGGGCACGGGGTCGGAGACGGGGCTCTCGGAATTTGGTGGAGCCAGAGGCCCTATATTGACACCGCAGACATCTGGGGAGATAGTTGAGGCATGACATGCTGGACAAGAGGAGCGGCCTACCGGTCAGACACTGGGGCGCTGTGCCCGTGACCGCAGTTTACTGTTCTATGGGATTTCGTGAATCTGTAATGAGGGGATCATGGGGCGGGATATGCGGGACTGATTTGCTTTGACGAACCCTCTCGACATCGGTCCGCGCCCTACTGGCCCTTACGGTCATCGCAGTGGAGACTGCGAATACTAGTGCCTTCCTTTGAGGGGTAGTTGGGTGTGATAGTTTGGATGGGTTTGCTTCCAATTGTGGGGGGGCCTGTCCTGGGGGGGTGGGAACCGAGAGTAGTTGGGGATGCTCAGGTTGTTTTTGGGGGGGGGGTTTCATTTGTTTGGAGTGGGAGGGAGGGGCTGCACGCTGTTGGCAAAAGCGCATGGTTGATGACTTTTATTGTTCTGTCTGTGTGTGCAAAGGGACATGGCTAGTACAGGGGCTCTGAAATGTGTGACCTGGAATGTGCGGGGTCTCCATACTATGGTACGCAGGCACAAGGTTCAAGCATATTTAAAGCGTAGGGGTGTGCATATTGCTTTCCTACAAGAGACGCACCTCAACAAGCAGGAGGGAATTGCGCTGCAAAGAAGGTGGAGGGGGCAATTATTTAACACGACATATTCGGCCTTTGCGAGGGGGACATTGATTTGGATACGGGCGGGGGTCCCTTTCCAGGTCACCAAGACGATGGTGGACCCGGAGGGTAGGTTTGTGGCGGTGGAGGGGAGACTGAGGGGCCGGGTGGTATCTCTCTGCAGCGTGTACGCCCCCAATGTGGATTTGCCAGCTTTTCTAACGACGCTCTCGGGCAAACTGGCGAGTTATCTAGCAGGGCCGGTGCTCATGGGGGAGGATTTCAACTCGGTAATAGATGTTGATTTGGATAGATCTCATCCCCCGCTGCGCGCATCCCCAGCACACAGGGTAGCGAAGCGCAGACTGGAATGGCAGGAGAGTTGGGCCCTGGGGGACGCCTGGAGAACATTACACCCCACCACTAGGGACTATTCCTTTCATTCACATATACATGACCTGCATGTTAGACTAGATGCGTTTCTGTGCTCATCACATATGCTCTCAACTGTGGGTAGCGCGGAGTATTTGGCTCGCACAATGTCGGACCACAATCCTTTATTGTTGTCCCTGCACTGGATGGTGGAAGTTAACTGTGTACCAACATGGCGACTGCAACCTGATACCTTAGATGACTTGCTCTTCAGGGAGGCCTTGGGGGAGCGCATAGCGCGCTACTTTGAGGAGAATAGTGGCTTCGCCTCCACTAGAGCGGTGGAGTGGGACGCGTTTAAGGTGGTGGTCAGGGGGCACTGTATTGGGGCAACTGCAGGGGCTCGTAAAACTTTGCTAGATGATCTTGAGAAGGCAGAGCAGCGACTGAGGGAGAAGGAGAGGGAGCGCCCGAATCGCCCTGAGCTCCAGGAGGGGCTTAGTGGTGCCAGGGAAGAGCTAGCGGTGGAGTTGGAGCGGCGGAGTGTCTTCGACCATAAGGCGTATATGAAGAGGGCGCATGCGGAAGGTGATAAGGTGGGGTCGATGTTGGCGTGGCTTGCTAATCCGATCAGGCGGGGCGCGCCAATCATGGCGATTCGGGCAGAGGGGGAGGGGCTTTGTCACACCCAAGCCGGGATTCTGGACAGGTTCAGGACGTACTACGAGGGTTTGTATGAGAGCGGACAGACGGGCGGGGCGGATGAGCTGGGCACCTTTCTAGAAGGGTTGCAGCTACCACGATTGGAGGACCCGGAAGCGGAGGAGTTGGGTCGGCCCATCACGATCGGGGAGATAGGATGTGCAGTGAAGCAGATGGCTAGGAACAAGACTCCGGGGCTTGACGGCCTCCCGATAGAGTTTTATAGTAAATATTTGGAGTGTCTAGCTCCGCAACTGCAATTGGTTTATAACAAAGCACAATCGCGAGGTAGGCTCCCCAGCTCCATGTGCGAGGCCCTTATGATCCCATTGTTAAAGCCTGGCAGGGAGGGCGCTGCCCTTTCCTCCTACCATCCTTTGTCCATGCTCACGACGGACTACAAGATCCTGAGCAAAATCCTGGCAAATAGATTATTGACCCACATGACCGGTCTAATTCACAAGGATCAATGCGGCTTTATCCCGACTCTACCCACAATATCCTCAGGCTTACGAGGTTGATGGGGGCCCAGTGGTCGGGCGCCATTACTCCATTCGTGCTCTCAATAGATATCGAGAAGGCCTTCGACAGCCTTGAGTGGGACTATCTGTACGAGGTGATGAGGCGTTTCGGGCTGGGGGATGGGTACATCAACTGGACCAAAATCCTGTATACGGAAGCCACAGCTAGAGTCAGAGTGGGCTCTCTGATTTCGAAGCAATACCCCGTACGACGAGGCACTAGGCAAGGGTGCTCCCTTTCCCCCCTCTTGTTCACTTTGGCAATGGAACCATTTGCAGTGGAGGCCAGATCTGGCCGCCATTATACGGGACTGATATACAGGGACAGGCCGCATGTCATCTCATTGTATGCAGATGACCTACTGATGTTCTTGGCTGATGCGGAGGCAGAGTTACTGGGGGCGAGACGTCTGTTGGAGCTGTTTGGGCGAATGTCGGGCCTGAGGGTCAATTGGCCCAAATCTTGTCTATACCCTCTGAGACAAGGAGAGCCGTGCCCTCTCACGGTGCAGGAACTCCGGTGGGAACCGCATTGTCTGCACTATCTTGGCGTTTACATCTATCATACACCAACGGATTTGCTGGATGGCAATATTAACCGTTGTATTACTGCCCTGAGAGGGTGTATGGATTTCTGGTCCACTCTTCCACTCTCACTGGCTGGTCGGGTCTCCCTACTTAAAATGGTGGCTCTGCCCAGGCTGTTGTACTACTTTAGGACTCTCCCGATATGGGTTCCAGGCTCCGTTTTCCGACGCCTGAGGTCATTGACCATAGCGTTTCTCTGGGGCACGGGCAGGCGACGAATCGCGCTGGATACCCTCTTGCGGCCCAAGGATGAGGGAGGCATGGCGGTGCCCGATTTCGAAGGTTATTATCTGGCACTCAGTTGCAGACCTTCACTCAGGAGGTCGTGAGGGTATATCGAGGCCCGGAGCAGTCCAGGGATGAGGGCACCCCGCTGCATGTGCTGGCATACATCACGCTGCATCAGAGGCTCTTGGTTAGAGATTTGACGGTAGAGGAACAGACATTTCGACTCTGCTGGAATCGGGCGCGCAAACGAGCGGGGGTTCGCCTTATGTATGCTCCGGAAATTCCGCTGGGGATGGTTACAGCCCTTCCTCACGGAGGGGACTGGTCGCGATTACTTGGCTGGGAAGAGGCTGGGGTTCAAATGCTGGGCGACTTGTATGAGGATGGTGCGTTGCTTCCGTTTCAGGAATTACAGGAGCGGTTCGATCTCCCGCGAGGTGATTACTTGTTACATGCGGCGGTAACAGGCGCCATGCAAGATCACGGGGGAGAGGGTTTGCAGGAACCGGCGACCTCCATGGCATGCCAATATGCGATGATGGCGACCGGGACCTTAAAGCGGTAACCTGCCTGTACTCCAGAATGTTGCGGGAGGCCTTGCAGCCGCTCGCAGCTTTGAAGGCTAAATGGGAGTTGGACCTCCAAATGGAGATCCCTGATGCAACTTGGGGTCAGTTGCTGCGGAGAGCGCGGAAAAGCTCAAGGAACGCCAGGTTCCAGCTCATACACTTCTATATTATTCATCGGGCATACCTCACGCCTGGGAAAATACGGCAATACTTTGGGGTGGAGCAGGCGGCCTGTCCCAGGTGTACCACGGTTGGGGCGGATCTGGGTCACATGCTGTGGGACTGCCCTGCCTTGGGGGCTTACTGGCAGGAAATAGGGAGGGCTCTGAATAATGCCACGGATAGGGACATACAGTACACCAAGGCAGTGGGGGTCCTACATTGGTTTCCACACACGTCTAAAAATAAAAATACCAGCCGATTTATAGATTTGGGGTTGATCCTTGCAAAGAGGGAAATTACGAGGAATTGGAAGTCGAAAGCGGGACCCACGTATAAACGGTGGTATGGTGAATGTCTGCGGTGGGCGGCGTGTGAAAGTACTTTGAGGTACCAGATGGCTAGGAGGACAGATGATGAGAAGGCCATGGAGAGGGCAACAGCATGGGAAATGATGGTGCAGGCGCTCCGGGATGATAATGATGAGGAGGAAGAAGAAGAGGAGAACCTGGTGGCAGCTGACCCCACTAACACAACCTAGGAACACACCTTAGTGAATGTATAGGACCTTCTTGCTCACACTAGACCTTACACTGACTAGGATTATCACACAGCGCTGCCACGGGGGGGGGAAGTTCGGGACTGACGGGAGGTGGGGGGAGGATGGTTGACGGGGGTGGGGGAGGGGCGAAAATCACAAAAGCAGTCCACTTTTCCTTGTGACTGTGATGTCGGACATTGACTTATGCAGCGAGGAACAACTCAGCAACACAGCAGTTTAGTCTTCTTTCTGGAGACGTGCCGGACATGATGGGGGGAGAAAATTGATATGGTGTCCTCTTGCTATGTTTATTAATTATGCCTTGAAGATATTGTCTGTACAATTATTTTGGTGCTGCAATAAAAATGATGTTACAAAAAAAAAAATTACAGGTATTCACCACCAGATGTGAATCTCCTTTGTAACCTTGAAGTCAGTCAAAATATTTATTTTCACTTACCATCATTGAGCATGCATCCCTGCTTACAAGTGAGGGCCAATAACTAGCATTTTAGTCTGGAGCTGAAGTCCAAAATGTTGAATCAGAAACATTGCAGAGACAAATATCATAACTAAAAGTAACTCCATGGAATAATAAAATACATCCCTGTTGCGGTCGGCAAAAGTAACAACACATAAATAGGTACCATACCCAGCAGAGCATGATCAACATACTAGACAGAAGTAACATCATGGAGAGCAAGAATACTTCAAGGTTTGAAGATGAGCATTAGAGCCCTGAGTAGCATCATGGTGTGTGGAAACCTGGGACAGTTAGTACATTGCAGTTAGGGGGTAGGAGCATTAACCAGACTAAGAGCTGAAACAAACAGGAAAGTAAGTTTATGTCTGGCAAACTACAAAAAGTATATAGGGATTATTTACAAGCCCCTTGTGCCACCTGTGCATCACTTTTTGAGACACACCAGCAGTGCAACCTGCTGCTCCATATTTACAAGGACAGGTAAAGCCACCTTGCGTGGCTTTTAATGCCCTTGTAAATATGGCCCCTTTACATGCAAACACTTTGTGTAGAACAGTTGTGCCATGTGTTTTGCTGTGAGATTTCCTACGCAACACCCAAGGCTTCTGCCGCATTTCCAGATTTACAAGAAATAGTACATCTGGAAATGTGTCATAATGCTAACCTCCCCAGTGGGAGGTATAGGGAGGTGCAACAAGAACAAATGTTTTTATTTCTCCTCATTGTTTACCTCTTTGAACCCGTACTGCATACTGCAGCACATTTAGGAAGAGGAAATTACCTATTGTGATTGTTTTTGTGCACAAAGGTATGCCTAACTGCATAAACACAAAGATATGCCTTACTGCACAAAAACAATCATCCCTGTGACGCAGCCACCCTTGTACCATCGTACAAGGGTGCCTTCATAGGTGCATGGCAGCTAATTATGCACCAGCACTGAGAGAGCAAAGAGATCCATTATATCATCGTAGATATGAAGCATCCCGGTGCTTCGGAATTAACGCAGCGTGGCACAGCCAAATGGCTTGAGGCACAGCAATTAGTTAATTCCTTGTGAATAAGGCTCACAGCGAGCAGCAACATCAGCACAGATACATATATCTCTAAAAGGAAAGCAATACATGTTATTTGAAATATTGACACCCATATTCTATAGTAACTCAACCATAACATCCTGAGCTAATGGACTGGTTCTTCAACTCATGCCTGATCATGACAAAGTAAGAGGGGATCTGGGGAGTGGAGAAGGAAGCATTAGCCACCTTCAATGGTAGATCCCACTATGTCAATGAGTAGGATGCTTAAGACTTACCACATTCATGAAAGTTGATGCTTTCTTTCTTATCTGCAACAAGTAGCATCTGGCACAGTGCTGGCACAGATGAAGTATAGTCCTCTTCCATCATGTAGCTCAAAATCTCTTTCCAAAATCCCTGCAAGAAAGAGCAGCGAATGTGTTATTAGTATCATTAGCATTTAATAAGGCTGCATTCCCACAGATAAACAGTCATTGCCGGTGGGAGGGTTTCTGGTGGGTCTTCTGGAGATGGGGCTACATTTGAATTATCCCCTTCCTGATACCATTCCTTGCTGATGGGGTCCAAGACAGATTGCTGGTATTACACTGATGTGGCACCAACCCTGTTCAATGCTACAATCCGTGATTCTGTATCCGAGCAATTATTTGCAGAGAATGAGTGCAGCATGTATTCTCCAAAAACCCTGCGAGTAGGCTGCTTTGTAAATTATCTCATTATCTGCTGTTAGCCTCATAACAATCACAATACAGAACTATCTTTATAAATGTGCCAGAGTGTGCAAAGCTATGGCTGGGAATGAACGACCCTGTTGATATGAAATATTGGTGCTTGATCTATCATCGGGCAAGTAGCAATTAGGAGATGCAGATTGAGTAGCAATGTTTTGCAATATGACTGATGTGCAATCAATCTTGTTTCAAAGTGGCTATTTACAATAATTTGGAAAACCTCCTGCCTCATTAAAAAGAATGAGGTAGGATTCGACAATCTTCTGTGAATGCCGGAAATGCTGGGAATGAGGACTGCATGGGACAGCAGACCTCTATCCCTGCAGCAGAGGAAACAGACTTTACATTGCGTCTCAAATCACGCTGTGCCTTAACAACTTGGTCCAAACCACTAATAATAATAATAATAATTATTATTATATTTATAAAGCACATAGCTACGTCAGCTGTGTGTCCCAGCACTGGGGTATCAGTCCTATTATACAGAGTAAGAATATGAATTCCCCTAATCTAAGTTAGCGTGAAAAAACATGTTTTTAAATTCTTACGATAGCGTATTTCAGATTTTTCTTGCCTAAGCCAAAGTGGTAGGGAGTTCCACACCTTGCCTGCCAAGTAGTTGAAGGAACGGCCTCCAATGTGAGCACTTTTGATTCTGGGGATAGATGCAAGAGAGGCATCAGCTGATCCCAGATTTCTTTTAGGAAGATAAGGTGTGATCAGAGGCGAAGATATTTAGGGCCTCTATGATTGAGAATCTTGTGACGATAGCACATGGCTTTGAAATATACCAAATGGAATAACGGAAGCCAGAGCAGCACTGGTAGAGCTGGGGCTGATGGTGAGTGTCAATGCAGATGAAATAGCAGCCGAGCTGCCATATTCTGCATCCACTGTCGTCTTCTTCATCATGCCCGTGGCACCCCGAGATACAGAACATTACAGTAATACAGTCTCAACATGATTAAAGACTGGACCACTGTCTTTCTGGCAGCTTCTGGCAAGAAGACAAGATGTTTTTAAGGTATTTAAGATCCCAACACATTGCCCTGCAAGACTCGTAATTGCTGTACGTGCCCTAATTTGTCTTTTCAATGCATTCCTTTATCAAGCAAGCCGCTACAACCACTTGCCTGAAGGAAAGCATTGTTGGACTTTTAGCCCAACTCTTTCCCTACAGTTGCTCAGACTGGAGTTAGAATAGTAAATACTAATCCAAAGTCCAGTGCTTTCCCGAAGGCAAATCCTGGTAACGACTTGGGTGGAAAAGGAATGCATTTCAAACATGCATTCATGGTTCAGACCACTATGTGCATATTTCCCACATACAAACCTGCAGCAGAGGGAGCTTTACTAAAACATCCTATTATGTGAGTTAGAGGATAATGAAGATAACCTGGGAATTGAGGAGTCTTTGAACATTCTGCAATTTATATTTTGTACACTTCTAGTTTATTGACCCACCTTATTTCACATCCTTCTCACTTACCTCGTCAGTATTTTTATGGCGTAATGCAATTTTATTGAGGAGCTGAGAGATTTGGATGTGGATGGTCTCTTCTTCAACATCAGATTCATGATCCATGTGACTAGTGCCCTGTGAAAATGTGGAAAAGCAAAAGAAGTAAAGTAACATATATTTTCACATCATTTTCACTGTGTTTTCTCTCCTCATGGAGGTTCAAGAGATTTGAGAGTGAAAACATCACAATTTTCAAATCAAGGTTGTAAGCACAGAGAGAACCTCTTGGCTCAAATTCAAATGTGAAATTAAAACACTATCTCCAAACATGTCAATAAAAATGTATAAATGAGGTTATGCACCCATGCTACGCTCTACAGAGTATAAAAGTTTATGGTCATTTGGCGGAAAAGTGTAAAGTATTCATATACAGTCAAAATACCGGTGGACTAACGAACAAGTTACTTACCTTCGGTAACGCTTTTTCTGGTAGATACAATATCTGCCTGTGGATTCCTCACCTTGTGAATATCCCCCTTGCGTCAGCAACATTCGGAAATTCTTTTGTAGCCTCGCGCCGACGTGGACTCGGACGTCATAGAGACACGACATCGCTCACGACTCCGCTGACGTCACCGACGCCTACAATAGGCCCACGCCGGCGTGATGACATCAGTTCCGCCCTTTTTTCCGTGCCATCGAGGCACACGGAAGGACCAATGACAGTAGATATATACAAAGTATACACAGTACACAATAGTCAAGGCAAAAAACACAGTGCAAAGCAAATGCAGGAAAGCAATTGAAACATTTCCTTGACATCAAAATAAATATACATTGTAGTACAATAACTCTGGCATAGAAGAGTGGACAACGGGGAGGTGGGTGGGTCAGTGAGGAATCCACAGGCAGATATTGTATCTACCAGAAAAATCGTTACCGAAGGTAAGTAACTTGTTCTTCTGATAGATACATCTGCTGTGTGGATTCCTCACCTTGTGAATAGAGTCCCACAGCAGTCCCCACTCCCGGAGGAGGGAGTCCACTCTTCGAAACCAGAAAATCCTGAAGGACAGAGCGAGCAAAGTGACCGTCCCTCCTCACCTCGGAATCCAAGCAGTAATGCTTCGTGAAAGTGAGGAGGGAAGACCAAGTTGCCGCTCTACAAATATCCTCAACAGGCACACCTCTAGCCAACGCTGAGGTCGAAGACTTAGCTCTTGTAGAATGAGCCCTTATACCCTCTGGTGGTTCCTTACCGGCCAAAGAGTAGCAGATCTTAATGCAGAGAACGATCCATCTTGAAATGGTTCTTTTATGGACCGCCTTTCCCTTCTTGCAACCAGCAAACCCACACTCTAGACGGTCTGTTTACTAACAGCCCCTTAGTAAAGTTCACCCGAACTATTCCTCTCGTCTGGACAGACCATGAAGCGATTTTCTTCACTGTAGAAACTAATCCATCAAAACCTACAGTCTCAGCCTCCTCCCAATCTTCATACAGAGACTGGAAAAACATCAATCTATCGCACTTAGCTGAGATGATGCAAGAAAATCTCATTCCTGAAGAGAATGACCCCATCATAGCGTCCTCCACCTACTTGAGGAACCTAAATATGGCCTGTAATAAGCTAGCCCCAATCAAAACCTCCTATCGAAATAGGAAAACACCATCAGCACCATGGTTTACTGAATCCCTTCGGATGCAGAAACAACACTGCAGGAATCTTGAAAGGCACTGGCGACGCAACTATAGTCCTGCAGACAAAATGACCTACAAAAATGCCTTGGCCATCTATAAAGGACTTATAGTTGCTGAAAAAAGCCGCTATTATACCTCTCAAATCGAGCAAGCAAAAAACTCAGCAGGAGAACTCTATAGGGTGGTCAATACTTTGTCCAACCCCCCGGCACCTCACCTAGAAGGCTCTCAGTCATTAGTGGATGCCCTGGCCAACTACTTTGAAGAAAAAGTTAGATCCATCTTCATCACTTTTACGAATTCCGCTCCCCCTCCCTTCGCCGAGGCACCCCCTACTAATACCCTGCCCTCCCTATTATCCTTTGATACTGTCGATCAGGATCATATTCATCGCTTGGTATCCAGCACCAAATCCGGTTCCCCTCTTGACCCCTGCCCTCCAGCTATTTTAAATTGCATCCCTGATGCAATCTCCCCTGCTCTGACCACTATCTGCAACGCCATGTTTGCAACTGGCGTATATCCTTCAGTCTGGAAGGAAGCCATTATTAAGCCCCTTCTAAAGAAGCCTACACTGGACCCTCAGCTTCCAGCTAGCTACAGACCCATCGCTTGTCTCCCCTTTCCAGCCAAAATTTTCGAAAAGTCTATCAACATCCAGCTTTCCAAATTCATCAATGATAACAATCTCCTTGATGAGACCCAGTTTGGTTTCAGACAGGGTCATGGGACGGAGACGGCATTACTAAAGGCTGCAGACGAAATCAGAGCAACTATGGACATGGAAGGAGCAGCAGTCCTAATACTTCTGGACCTCTCGGCTGCTTTTGACACGGTCGATCATGTCACTCTGATCGACCGTGTCTCAGCTTTAGGAATAAGAGGCAAAGCTAAAGATCTGATTGCCTCATTCCTAGCTAACCGCCCTCAGACCATCAAGATGGGTAATTTCACCTCCCACACCTTCTCCCTCCCTTGCGGTGTTCCCCAGGGCTCCTCGCTAAGCCCGACGCTGTTTAATATCTATGCGTCGGACTTGGCGAGGGTGATTAAATCTTATGGAATAGCCCTCACTACCTACGCCGATGATACCCAACTTGTATTATCAGTGCATAATAATGGAACATCCATCGCAGCCAACTTTCAGGAGGGAATGAAGGCGATAAGCTCCTGGATGTCATCAAATTGCCTCAAGCTTAACTCCGATAAAACGGAGGTGATGACATTCGGGAGCTTGCGCCCAGCATGGTCTCCTCAGTGGTGGCCACCTCAGCTGGGGCCCCCACCCCAGCCGGTGGCAAAGGTCTGCAACTTGGGAGTCATCTTTGACAATAAGTTGACGTTTCACCACCATGCCAACGCCGTTGTCTCATTTGCTTTCTACACTCTCAAAAAAATAAAAAAACTGCTTCCTTACCTTCCACAATCAGCAGGAAAAACTCTCATCAGTACATTAGTGTTCTCGAGAACCGATTACTGCAATTCACCTCTATTGAATGCGCAGGAAGGAGTTCTCAATAAATTACAAACAGTACAAAATGCTGCAGCTAGAACACTACTGTCTATCCCTAAATTCTCATCTGTTTCCCCGTACATCAGAAAACTCCATTGGCTCCCCATCAGGAGCCGAATCAAATTTAAAGCTATGTGTATAGCTTATAAGACCCTGAACAACACAGGACCACAGTTTCTAAAAGAAGCTCTCCGTCCAGTTGAACAACATAGGACTCTACGATCCTCTTCAGCCTCTCTGTTGAAAATCCATCGAACAAAGAGGGCCAACTGGGGAGACAGACGCTTCACCATTGCCACGGCCAAACTGTGGAACACTTTACCTCTCCACATTAAAACCGCTCCCACGCTTCTAAAATTTCGTAAAAGCCTCAAGACATGGCTATTCTCTTCTTCCTAACTCTCCGTTCAGACACGGTTATCCTCCATCTTAACTCCCCCGACACCTCTCAGTGAGTTCTGTGAATTTAGCGCCGAGACACCCTTATGGGTATTTGTTTGCGCTTTAAAAATTGCTAAAATAAATAAATAAATAAAATAAACGAAGAGCTGGTCCTCCAAACGAAAATCCTTGGTTCTGTCCAAGTAAAAGGAAACCGCCCTCTTAGGGTCCAGGCGGTGCAGTCTCTCTTCCTCCTTAGAAGGGTGAGGGGGAGGATAAAAGGAAGGTAGGGTAATGGACTGACCCAAATGAAAGGGAGTTACCACCTTAGGCAGAAAAGCAGCCCTGGTCCTGAGAACCATTCGATCAGCATGAATGGTCAGGA
Organism: Lissotriton vulgaris; assembly: GCF_964263255.1. Taxonomy (NCBI): domain Eukaryota; kingdom Metazoa; phylum Chordata; class Amphibia; order Caudata; family Salamandridae; genus Lissotriton; species Lissotriton vulgaris. The sequence goes on from NC_141699.1 coordinate 731,060,100, forward strand.
ATGGGGGCTTAGAACTCAGAGCTTGAAGCTCACTTACCCTCCTTGCCGAGGTTATTGCAACGAGGAAGACTGTTTTAAAAGTAAGAAGCCTCATGGGACATTTGTGAAGGGGCTCAAATGGAGCACCCATCAAAAAGGACAAAACAAGATTTAAATCCCACTGAGGCACAATAAAAGGTGAAGGAGGGAACTTGTTTGTGAGGCCCTTCAAAAATCTCAAAACCACGGGAGATTTAAAAAGAGACGGCTGGTCAGGCAAGCAGAGAAATGCTGACAGCGCCGAAAGGTAGCCCTTCACAGTAGCAACAGCAAGCCCCTGTTGCGCCAGAGAAAGGGCAAACTGGAGAACATCAGACAAATGGGCTCTCACAGGGTCAATAGACTTCTCCCTACACCACTCAACAAATTTCGACCATCTATAAGAATAGATGGACTTAGTGGAGTCACGCCTGGCAGATAAGATGACATCCACAACGTCAGGCGGGAGGGAAAAGGAATTCAGGTTGCCCCGCTCAATCTCCAGGCATGAAGGTGTAATGTCTGGAGGTGGGGGTGTAGAACCTGCCCCTCCATCTGAGAGAGGAGGTCTGCCCTGAGAGGGAGACGGAGCGGCAGGTGAGAGGAGAGGTGGAGAAGATCTGAGTACCACACCCTTCTTGACCAATCCGGGGCGACCAATATAACTTGGGCCCGGTCTTGGCGAATCTTCTTCAGAACCCGAGGAATCAAGGGTATGGGAGGAAACGCGTAAAGGAGTTGATCTCCCCAACTCAACTGAAACGCATCCTCAAGGCTCCTTGCATCGGATACTGGAAACTGCAGAATGACGGGCAGTGAGCATTCTCGAAAGTGGCAAACAGGTCCACCGAGGAGTCCCCCACATGTGAAAGATGCTGTGAACCACCTCCGGGTGAAGCTTCCACTCGTGGTCGGCAGAGAACTGCCGACTGAGACCGTCTGCTCGAACGTTCAGAACTCCGGCCAGATGATTTGCCATCAGACAAATCTGATGGTCCTGAACCCAGGACCAGAGACGCAGTGCCTCTCTGCAGAGACACTGCGACCCCACTCCTCCCTGTTTGTTGATGTACCACATCGCGGTCGTGTTGTCCGTCAGGACCTGAACTGACTGACCGCGAAGGGAAGGGAGGAAGGCCTTGAGCGCTAAACGAATCGCCCGTAACTCTAGAAGGTTGATGTGAAGCAACCTTTTCTCTGGAGACCAAAGACCCTTGACCTCCAGATCCCCCAGATGAGCACCCCACCCTAGAGTGGATGCATCCGTAATCACTGTGGCCACCGGAGGAGACAGATGAAAAGGCTTCCCCTGAGACAGGTTGCCTTCCACGCCCCACCAAGACAGATCCGCTGCAGTTTCTCTGGAGATCTTCACTGACTCCCTGAGATCTCCGTTGTGCTGAAACCACTGCCTGCGGAGGCACCACTGGAGTGCCCTCATGTGCCAGCGTGCATGGTTGACCCGGAGAATGCAAGAAGCCATCAGACCGAGCAGGCGAAGGACCTTCAGGACCGGAACAACCGCTCCATTGTAAAACAAAGGGACCATTTCCTGTATGTCGCGAATCCTTTGAGGTGGAGGGAATGCACGACATACAGTTGTGTCCAGTACAGCACCAATGAACAGGATGCGCTGGGAGGGCACCAGGTGAGATTTGGGTACATTTATCGAAAAACCCAACCTGTACAACAACTGGGTTGTCTCCTGCAGATGATGAAGCACAATCTCCGACGACTCCGCTTTGATCAGCCAGTCGTCCAGATAGGGGAATACAGGATCCCCGATCTTCTGAGATGCGCCGCCACCACTGCCATCACCTTGGTGAAGACTCGAGGCGCAGTAGTAAGTCCAAACGGAAGGACCGCAAACTGATAGTGCTGCGATCCTACCGTAAAACGGAGATACTTCCTGTGCGACTTCAGGATGGGGATGTGGAAATACGCATCCTGCAAGTCGAGCGACACCATCCAGTCTTCTTCCAGCAGAGCCTGAAGAACCTGAGCAAGGGTGAGCATCTTGAATTTCTCCTGCTTCAGGTAAAAATTCAAGATCCTGAGATCCAGGATAGGACGAAGCCTGCCATCCTTCTTGGGAATCAGGAAATACCGGGAGTAGCATCCCTGACCCCTTTCCCGCTCTGGGACCACCTCTATCGCACCTTTCCTCAATAGAGTTTGGACTTCCTCCTGAAGGAGAAACAGATGTTCCTCTGAGCAATACCCTTGGCAAGGAGGGTAATTGGGAGGGAATACCCGAAAGGGAAGGGCATACCCATTTTCTACGAGATTGAGAACCCAAAGATCTGATGTAACCGATTCCCAATCTCGTAGAAAGTCGGTAAGCCGGCCCCCCACTGGGCCTACATGATCCTGAATGGCAGATCTAGGGCTGCTTTTCTGTGGCGGGGAGGTTGGTGGAGGTGGAGGAGGAATTGGGCTGACGCCCTCGAGGACGTGCTCTCTGCTTCCCCCTGTATAATCTATACAAGGTATTCTGCTGCTGCTGCTGTTGTTGCTGCTGCTGTCCTTGTCTATATGAACGAAAGGAGCGACCAAAACCTCTAAATTTCCTGGTCGTAGAACCTCTGACCTGAAGGCCAAGAGATCTAGCCGTTGCCCTGCTGTCCTTGAATCTTTCCAAGGCCGCATCTGCTTTCCTCCCAAAGAGCCCCTCACCATCGAAAGGCAAATCCAATAAAGCAGACTGCACATCAGTTGAAAAATCGGATGACTTCAACCAGGCTGAACGCCTAGTGGCAACCGCTGTGCCCATGATCCTTGCCACTGAATCCGTAGTATCAAGCCCGCTTTGGATGACTTGACGGGCAGCCGCTTGAGAGTCAGACAAGGCTTCCTCAAAGTCTTTTCTGCTATCCTCAGGAACCTTAGGGATTAATGAACGCATAGAGTCCATTAGAGCATGAATGTATCTACCCATAAGGCAAGTGGCATTAGAAGATTTCAGTGCCATACTAGCCGAAGAAAAAGTCTTTTTAGCAATTTGGTCCTATTTCTTGGCCTCTTTGTCGCCAGGCACCTGCGGAAAAGCCCCAATCGACTTTTTAGAACATGCAGCCTGAATCACCAAACTCTCAGGAGACGGGTGGGATGACAAGAATGCAGGGTCCTCAGGAGCCACCCTATATCTCCTAGCCACATTTTTGGAAACTGCAGGAGCAGAAAAAGGCTTTTTCCATACCTCCATAATGGGTTCCTTTAAGGCTTCATTAAATGGAAGTAAAGGCTCCACTGCTGAACTTGGAGAATGAAGAACCTCAGTCAGTAAATTCGACTTAAATTCGACAGTAGGCAAAGACAAACCCAAAAGTCCAGCTGCCTTCTTCATAACTACATGATACGGTTGAACATCCCTGGAGGGTGCATCATATCCCGAAGGCAAAGACCATTCCGGGGAAAACTCGAGACCACTTGCCTCAGCCAGGTCGTCGAAACTACCCCCATCCAGTTCACCTTCCTCCATGTCAGAAGAAGACTCATCAATCCTCTATTGTTCAAGCAGACGTTGAGCTTCTCTTCGAGACCTGAATTTAACTCGAAGTGCAGCCGAATCCAAAGCCGAATCCGACGGCGCCGGAGCCGACTTCGGAACCGAATCCGAGGACTTGGAAGGAGGATCCACAGACTTGCTTGGAGCCGGTGACGTCGGAGCCGGAGTCATCGACTTCGGGCGGGCCGGCGTCGATACCGGCGTCGACCCTGGTGGAGCTTGGTACTGCCACAGCGGAGTCGGGGTTGGCATGTACGGCATGAATGGTGCCGGAGCATATGAGTGAGGAACACCCAAATTAAAGGACATAGGACCCATGGGACCTGAAGGCGCACCAGAGGGGAACCATGATCTCGAGAAAACACCATACATCGCGTTTAAAAACGCGGAAGGGTCCTGACCTGGTGTCGGGAATGGTGGATGCTCAGGATGACTTCGAGGTAGGTTTGAATCTGTCCCTTCAACAGGATTCGAAGACTCTCCCTCAACAGGAACTCTATCGGCGTCATCCGGAGCCGGAGAATGAGCCGGAGACGGAGCCGGAGTCGGATCCGGAACCGGAGTCGGAGAATGGACCACCGACTCCGAAGGCGAAGCCTCACCTTCATGATCCGACACTTGTGGAGGAATCACTTTCGACTTCACCCTCCTGGGAGACTTTGACCTTGAACCAGACTTATCCCCTGAATGATGACGGGATTCATGCCTCCTCTTCTTATGTTTTTTCCGAGAACCGGAAGCGTGGTCAGACGAAGACTTCGAGGCCGACGCCTCACGAGACCTCGACCTGGATCTCGACTTCGATCTCCTCGAGTGCTTCGAAGATTTTCTAACCTTACTCGCTGTAAGGGTTGTAGTTACTGGGGTAGCGAGTAATGAAGCGAAGTCACAAAGTAGAATATAGTGGTACTACGGATTTATTAAAGTAACAACGAGAAAAGGACTGTAGGATGATGAAAAGCAGCTTTCCGGTTACGCCAGGGCTTCCGAGTGGTACATCCGTTGGAAGGTCTTCTCACTCTCACGGGGCGTTGAGCGGAAAGGAAAAGAAAGAAAGAAAACGCCAGATTACTGGACTGCGCTGTTTATCTGATACACGTGAGGGGTAGGGCAGGGGCGTGAGGGGGATCACCAGGGACCATCACCGGTTTCTTGGGTTTCCGTACCAAAGCGGCACTGTATTCACTCCTGTCCCTTATCCACCCCAACCGCCCTTTAACCGTTTCCTCCCTCCGAGTGAAAGAGTCCCCGTATACGAGCTCGTACCTTGCGATGCCACACTTCTCCAGGTGAAGTGTGGCTGGGCGGAGCGTGGTTCCGTTGGCCTCCTGGCTCTACTGCTGCCGGTCTCTCCCCGTCTCCTGCTTCTGTCTCCTTTAGCAATCCGGTTCCGGGTTCCTTCAGTCCAGCGGCGAAGACGTCCGATGCTTCCTGTGCTGCTCCGGCGTTCGCGCCCTCCTGTTCGAAACCTCGCGTTATCAGCGCCGTCGTGGAAGATGATTGGACATCAGGGTACGACGTCACCGATGGATGCCCCGCCTCCGGGTAAGCCCAGGCGGCCGTGGAAGGTGCACGAACATCCTGTGTGCGCCGAGGCGGAAACGAAGAGGGGCAAACATCAGTAGCAGAGTCGTGGCAGGTAGGAACCCCCTGACACATCCCCCCCCCCAGGATTTCCCAATCGGGGGAAAGAGGAAACCGGGACAAGAAGTCAGCATTGCCCTGGTCACGACCCTTGCGGTGTCGAACTTCAATCTGGAAGGGCTGGAGAGCAAGAAACCAGCGAAGGATGCGGTCATTATGGCCACGGTTGCGCTGCAGCCAGGTCAAAGGGGCATGGTCCGTATACAGGACAAAAGGACGACCCTCCAGATAGTACCGGAGCTTGTCCACACTCCAGCGGACAGCCAAACATTCCTTTTCAATGGTGGAGTAAGCCTGTTCTCTGGGGAAGAGTTTACGACTGATGAAAAGAACCGGCCTCTCGAGTCCATCAGAGTCCTCCTGGGAAAGGACTGCCCCTATACCCACCCCAGAGGCATCAGTCTGAAGAATGAAAGGCTTCTTATAGTTAGGCGAAACCAGAACAGGTGAAGTGGTAAGGACAGTTTGTAAGGCCTGGAAAGCGTTCGACTCTTTGGGACCAGGGGCCGGCAGCCTTGGGGACGACTGCGACTTCTTCAATAAGTCTGTAAGAGGACTGGCTAATTCAGCAAACTGTGGAATGAAGCGCCTGTAGTAACCCACTAAACCCAAGAAAGCCCTTAACTCCCTCTTGGTTTTGGGATAGGAAAGGTCCACGATAGCCTTTACTTTCTCAGACTGGGGTTCGATCAGTCCATTGCCCAGCACGTACCCCAGGTACTTAACCTTTTTGAAGGCCACTCTGGTTTCCTTGGCATTAATGTGGAACCCCGTGGTTCGTAGACTAGAGAGTATGTTCTCGAGATGCTCTTTGTGTTCTTCCCATGTTTTACTAAAGACCACAATGTCGTCCAAATAAGCGGAAGAATACTGCTGGTGTGAGGATAGCACTGTGTCCATTGCTCTTTGGAACGTGGCCGGTGCTCCATGGAGGCCAAAAGGAAGAACAGTAAAGTGAAAATGGCCTGAGGGGGTGGAGAAGGCCGTTTTCTCCTGATCTGCGGGATGTAGGGGAATCTGCCAATACCCCTTGGTGAGATCAATAGTTGTGATGTATTGGGCCTCACCAAGACGCTCCAGCAGTTCATCCACGCGAGGCAGTGGATAAGCATCCTGTTTTGAGACCCTATTGACAGCTCGAAAGTCAATGCAAAAACGAATACTGCCATCCGGTTTGGGAACAAGAACAACCGGAGAACACCAGTTGCTTTTAGAGGGCACAATCACTCCAGAACGTAACATCTGGTCGATTTCGTCCTGAAAGGCTTGTCTCCTGGCCTCAGGGATCCTATAGGGTTTTTGTTTCACTACAGTACCCTGTGGAGTGGGAATTGTGTGAACCGCTATGTTGGTTTTCCCGGGCTGGTCAGAAAAGACATCCTTATAACGGAGAAGTAGGGTCAGTATCTCTTCTCTTTGAGCCTCCGTTATTTCGGGGTTGACAGGGGTGTTGTGCACCGTATGAGGTACGGCCTCAACAGTTTGTACCGATTGGGGTGGTTTTCCCAACCATTTTTTTAAGAGATTGATGTGGTACATTTGGGTCTTATTTCCTTTTACGCGCAACACATAGGTGGTCTTTCCTATTTTGCGGAGAATCTCAAAAGGTCCTTGCCATTCTTTCTTGAGCTTGTGGGTAGAGGATGGCAATAATACTAAAGCCCAGTCACCCACATCTAGTTCTCTCCATTTTTTTCATCTGTCGTAAAAGGTCTTTTGTTTCTTTTGGGCTACAGCTAGATGCTCGTGGGCCAGCGTTCTTAATTTGTGCAGCCTAGTCTGGAGTTGTCGTGTATAGTCCAAGAGAGCCTCGGCCTCTTGAACTCCCTCTTTTTCCCAACTGTCCTTCGTAATCTCCAGTAATGTCCTGGGAGCACGACCAAACAACAACTCAAACGGGGATGTACCCAGACTAGCTTGTTTTTGGCTTCGAAGGACAAAAAGGGCCAAAGGCAACAACTGGTCCCAATTCTTACCATCCCCGGACAGAAGCTTCTTCAGCGTAAGTTTTAGGCTACCATTATATCTCTCGACTAGGCCATCTGTCTGGGGATGGTATACAGAGGTTTTGATATGCTTGACTCCCAGTTGTTTACACACTTGGGCCATTAGTCGTGATACAAATGGGGTTCCTTGGTCAGTAATGATTTCGCGAGGAAAGCCCATTCGGGAAAAAAGGCATCCTTTAATAGAGCAGAAAACCCCGGGTTATCAGTGCCTATGATTACGGGCTCCGGGAGAGAAGGCATAACTCCCACCACCACTTCTGTTACAGTTCCTGCAGCGGTGCACAGACTAACAGTGGCTAGGGGATATTCCCTAACGTCCCCATGAACACAGCGTATATGCACAGTTTTTCCAGCCATTAAACACGAGGGAGGCACCAATTCTTGGCGTACAACCTAGTGTTTACAGCCGGAGTCTAGAAGTGCCCTTACTACCTTCCCATGTATGGTGACACTTACGTAAAATACCGGTCCAGTTTCTTCTGCAAAGAGAAGGGAATACGGTGCGTAACTGACATCCATGGGCTCTTCCTCCCTTTATTTTGGTTTTTTTCTGCAAAACCTCGCTATGTGTCCCCACTCTCCGCAATCGTAACATTGAGGACCAGGAGTAGGTTGTACCTCAGGTTTGGGATAACGTGGTCGCTGAGGTTCAAACGGGGGTTTTACAAACTTTTTCTCGACTCTCGCTGGTAAGGGTTTCAGAGGTTTTTCTGGTTCTTTCACCGGGGGTCTACCCTGGGCACAGGCATAAGAGGTGGCCATTTCAATGGCATGTTCGAGAGTTAGTCCTGCGTGCTGTTTCAACCAGCGTTGTGTGCCATAGGGGAGCGCCTCTAGAAATTGTTCGAGGTATATTTTATTCATTACATCGTCTATATTACCTTCCTGTGGTTTCAACCAGAGGTCTGCGGCTGCTTTTAATTTATAAAACAGGGTTTTAGGAAGGTCCCCAGGGGTACCGCGTTCCTGTCGGAACTTGAGTCTGTGAGTTTCTTCATCAACGCCCAACCGGTCCAAGATATATTTTTTTACGACGGCATACACTGCAGTGCCGTCTCTATTGATCATTTGGTAAGCGGATTGGGCGTCACCTGTTAGCAAGGGTGCCAGATAGAATGGCCACCTATCCCCCGGCCAAGCACTGGCCCTGGCAGCCCTTTCAAAGTTAAGGAAGAAAGCCAAGGGATCATCACCCGGAGTGAACTTTTGTAGCGGAACAACAGTACCAGGGGCGTTTGTTCTGCCTTGTCCCAGCACAGTCATAAGCTGATTCTGTCCCTCAGCCAGTTTCACCAGGTTATCAACTTGAGCCTGTATGGCGTTAGAAAACGTCGTGCGGTCAGTATCAGCCTGAGTGGCGGTCTGGCCTATTGCCCACTCGAGTTTATCCTGGGACTCTTTCATTTGCTGTATTAGGGCTTCAATCTTGTATCAGAGGACGGTTCAAGGGAAATCCGAGTCACAGCACCACTTGTAAGGGTTGTAGTTACTGGGGTAGCGAGTAATGAAGCGAAGTCACAAAGTAGAATATAGTGGTACTGGGGATTTATTAAAGTAACAACGAGAAAAGGACTGTAGGATGATGAAAAGCACATTTCCGGTTACGTCAGGGCTTCCGAGTGGTGCATCTGTTGGAAGGTCTTCTCACTCTCATGGGGCGTTGAGCGGAAAGGAAAAGAAAGAAAGAAAACGCCAGATTACTGGACTGCGCTGTTTATCTGATACACGTGAGGGGTAGGGCAGGGGAGTGAGGGGGATCACCAGGGACCATCACCGGTTTCTTGGGTTTCCGTACCAAAGCGGCACTGTATGCACCCCAACCGCCCTTTAACCGTTTCCTCCCTCCGAGTGAAAGAGTCCCCGTATACGAACTCGTACCTTGCGATGCCACACTTCTCCAGGTGAAGTGTGGCTGGGCGGAGCGTGGTTCCGTTGGCCTGCTGGCTCTACTGCTGCCGGTCTCTCCCCGTCTCCTGCTTCTGTCTCCTTTAGCAATCCGGTTCCGGGTTCCTTCAGTCCAGCGGCGAAGACGTCCGATGCTTCCTGTGCTGCTCCGGCGTTCGCGCCCTCCTGTTCGAAATCTCGCGTTATCAGCGCCGTCGTGGAATATGATTGGACATCAGGGTACTTTAGAAACAAGGGGGACCCAACGGATAGCTAAGGACCATGGGTATAACTGCGTTATAGAAAACAAAGGTGCCTAGCTTATTCAACAATATTGTGAGTGTAAACCCACTCATGGGTGTCGACGTTTCGATCCCTATTGCTCAACTAGATACATGGGATCATCATCATTGAAAATAAAACTCCAGGCATGGAAACCGGCATTGACCGAGTATCCCCGGCAGAGGCGAGTCGTCATCCAGACTGACGCCTGAACGCCACATTGTTGGTGCCCCGCGTGTATGGCCATTGATGCCTACACTTTAAATCCCGTACCTCGCTCCCACGCAGAGTGGAGAAAGTGCGGCCACCAGACGAAACCGAAAACGGGCAACGAGTTTTATTTTCGATTGTTAAAAACTAACATTGCGACTGGACCCTAATAAGGACCTCCACGACATACAACCCCGTGCCTGGCGCGACAACTTCCGCCAAAACCTAGAAGTGCAGGAAATCTCCCATGTGAGGCTCCTTACCTCGAACAACAGAGGCTTTATTTCATTCAGGCATGCTTTGTTTATTGTTAAAGTCCTGATGATGATCCCATGTATCTAGTTGAGCAATAGGGATCAAAACGTCGACACCCATGAGTGGGTTTACACTCACAATATTGTCAAATGAGATTGTGTACACTCCACTCCAGGCGACACTGCCATTGATCTTTAACACCTTGGCTGCTAGGTGTTTTCCCCCCCTGTGCTGGAAATTACTCTTCTCCTGTATTCATGACGAGCTCAGCTCGTCATCAGCACAGCTCAACTGTGCATCATGACGAGCTGAGCTCGTCATCAGCATCGAAAGGGTTAATTTATCTACAGTGCCCTGTTCTTGCTCCCTTCCTTTGCCTGAAAAACACCCATTTCACCCTACTCCTATTTTTCCTTTTCCTCTTTTGGTATGGCACAGGCTTGTGTCATGTTATTTCATTTGTATTGTATATTGGACATTGTTTCTTGAGAATAAATTCCTTTCCCGGCTGGGTCAGGAAACCTTAAATCGTATAGTATTCCATTGTGTTCCTATACTGTATTGCATTTATGTTGAATAAGCTAGGCACCTTTGTTTTCTATAACGTGGACATCAGGGTACGACGTCACCGATGGATGCCCCGCCTCCGGGTAAGCCCAGGCGGCCGTGGAAGGTGCACGAACATCCTGTGTGCGCCGAGGCGGAAACGAAGAGGGACAAACATCAGTAGCAGAGTCGTGGCAGGTAGGAACTCCCTGACACTCGCTTTAAACTTAACCACAAGAAGCTTCGATTCCCTCTCTCGAAGAGCCTTCGGATTCATCTTCTGGCACGATGAACACCCTTCAACGTCGTGATCCGAGCTCAAACACCATATGCAGTCTTGGTGAGGGTCCGTAACGGACATCATCTTCCCACATTCTCTACAAGGCTTAAACCCTGTCTTCTTTGTCGACATGACAACCAAGCAAAAAGGACAGAGAATGGAGAATCAACGAAACAAAGTATAAAAGATACTAGAAGCTACAGAGTAACCCGTTAAACCGTTAGCGTCGACGACGCGGAAAAAAGGTAACTGATGTCATCACGCCGGCGTGGGCCTATTGAAGGCGTCGGTGACGTCAGCGGAGTCGCGAGCGATGTCGTGTCTCTATGACGCCCGAGTCCACGTCGGCGCGAGGCTACAAAAGAATTTCCAAATGTTGCTGACGCAAGGGGGATATTCACAAGGTGAGGAATCCACACGGCAGATGTATCTATCAGAATTATAAATATGTAAGGTTCTGATGCATGGGGCACTACATCTGAGACATTGTACCTCTGGCACCACAAGGTAGTCTCTCTTGCTCACTACACAGATTGTGATGCCCCATGAGCCCTCCCCTTGCTGCTTGATGGGGAAGTATGTGCTACATTAGGGTACTTCTTTTACTCAATAGGACAAAAACATACGGGGAACTGCATTTTTGTGAGGCAGTGTTGATATGAAATACTGATTTGAAGTATGTTTGTGCTACTTTGTGTAGGATTTGGTAGTTTGCCCTGTTAGGCATTTTGACGATAAAGCGGGGTATGTAACAGAAAGGATCCCACTAGATAATGTATTATCAGTGAAAAACACAGCTTATCAGTGCACTCGCTGAATGCCCATGTGCCTTGCCCAATCACCTAAGAAATTTCCCAGTTAACCCCGGCAAAGTCTAAAGGCCAGTTGTCTCACATAGGCTGGATTATGCGGTAGGCCTATGTACTGCATGGGAGCACTGCTGTTGAGACGTGTATGGAGCGAGTCCCATTCTCACAGTGTCTGAGCATCTTATTTCTTTACACTCATGCCAGTCAACATGTGCATAAGGTTACTAAGATGGGATCTAGGTTTTCAAGCACCATTGTTGCAATGCGATGCAACATAAGGACAGGCATCTGAATTGTTCCTGGCATGATGCCTCTGACCTGTGGTAAAAAAAAACTATGGACAGTGTCTGGTTCATCTATTAGTTGAGCTTAATAAGAACCCAAGAGTAAGACTAAGCATGGACTGCAGACACTCTGGATTATGGTCAGGCCCCAAGGAGATGGATACCAAATGTCATCAGTGGCGCCCAATCCCCACACATATTACTGAGCATGGACTTGAGTTGTGCATCTTGGTACAACTACTCTGTAACATGGATGCATTGGCCAAGCTTGAGGAAGTCCTACCTGGTTCACAGTGATCAATAAGGTCATGGCACCTCTACTGTTATGGAGGAATTGGTGAGACCATAAGCCACTGTGGCCTACTCTCCCAGAGACACTGACAAATCCAAGAATACTGCGGTTTTCAGACACCATGCCACCTGCCATTGCCCATGCTGCCACATATCACCTGCAGCCCCACAAGCACCAGTGAAGAGCACTGATCCAACACCCATTCCTGGCCCCTAGTCAGATGACAGGTGTTTCCTCCAGCTACTAGAGATAGGATCAAAGTGTAAGTGCCCAAAGGACTTGAGATGGTCCAAAAAAAGAGAAGAATCAGAAGAAGAGCCCAATACAAAATCATACATGAGACCTGTGGAAGAGGAGGGCAATGAATGAGAAGGAGAATAACTAAAGGATATTATCAAACCACTTTCTGAAACTCGTTGTTCACAACAGTGGACAATTTTGCACAACATAAGAGCAGGATAAAAGTTATAAAATTGCCAGAAGTGCCACAGTACAAATCAAACCAGCTGCAATAATTTAACTTCGGGACAACGACTCCACTTGCATTTGACATCACTAACTCAGACCCCACAATAGTAAGGGTACACTAGGTTAAACTTTTCACAATAATGGAAAAACCATAGATTCGGTATACTGGAAGAATGACTCTTGAAGTGAAAGCTATAAGTAAATTCACTTGAGTGGTTTGGTTCACATCATGGGCAGCCTGGACATGAAGAAAAGGCATGTACAGTGTTGGCACTGATGGGCAGCTGCTGAATTCAGGTGCAAATGTAAGCAGACAAATGGATAAGGGACACTCATAAAAGTGACAGAGGGAGAAAGACGCACTGGAGTGGAAGTAGGGAACATCAAGCTCAAATGAAGAACATAGAATGTCAAGGTGAGCCTATGGGAACTAACGAGAGGGACATGAGGTCTATATTCCACCACCAGGGGCAAATATGTGACACTGCTGATGTATATTATATGGCAAAGTAATGACATTGGGGCACAAGGGGGCTAAAAGGTCCACTTATTTTTTGTGTGCTGACTACTGTTGCTGTTTGTTCCCTAACACATTCACCTACCCAAATATGTACTTCTGCCACTTACCTGCTCTTTGATGAGGAGGCTGTTTTTTTTAAGCACATATTCCATCACAGCTCTTCCGTTCACATCATAAAAACCCTTGGCTGTTAAACTGGATATTAAACTTAAAGTGGCAAGAATAACCTATAATTAAGAAAAAAGGTAAGCATGGTTAGTGAGAATCCCTTTTGGTGTATAAATAGGAGAAAATCACACACTCCAGTGAGAAAGTAGCAAGGGAGTGTGAGAAAACCATACATTCTCTCCTTCCTTTTGTCCACAGAGTAGACAAATATACATTTTTATGTGTGGAAAGCCTGTACCTGCATACAACCTTTTAAAGTATGTTGCAAAAAGGGTTATTATGACACTCTGAGAATGAAACTAGAGTCAATTTAATTAAACTGTTTTTACAGAGTGTCTGACTGAAGTGTGATTGAGGGAATATTCAAATATTCCAGGTGGGCCACACCTTCTATAGGTGCCTTAGATTTGATAAAAGATTTTTTTAAAACATTGCAAAATATGCCTAGGTAGGTTACAACCAACAAAAAAGCTCTCAGGACCTGATATTGATTACAAAAATGCAAATGAGAATTCAATATGCTGTGGAGTCGTCTATGGGAAGAATGATGACCGCTGTCTAACTCCACCTGCAAGATTGAGCAGACATCCCAACACGGACAGCAGATAACAAATGGGTTGCAGTACTTAGAGTTCATTGTCCCACACCTTGTTGTTTGGTTGATCCATATCACTTTCAAGAAGTCGTTTTGGCTCAAGACCGTAAATAGTCACAGTCTCCTGTATCCAGTATTGAGTTAAAATTCACATCCCTAACATGGTTCTGTACGCTGTATATTTGCACAATCTGGCCACAATGGCTTCAACTGCCAAATAATACATCCATGCTTGATTTCTGTGATTCTAACATTCCTAGCAGAGTCCTGTCTCTGATGTTTCTGGTTTAATCTGAAAAATATCTAAGGTTAACTTGGTTTATATCATGCCCTGTGGTTAAAAATGACAAACCCAATACGCCTCTCAAAGAGAATCCAATAGAGACAAAGTTATGGCAATACAACCTTTTGTTCGTTATCCTGTGCTTGCTTACATGCTGAATATGGTGATTCTGATACTGAGTTACTTGCTTTCTCCATAGCAGTGAAGTCAGGCACATTGTGGACATACATGGCATCAAGAAAGTCACATATATTCCAATTTCTACATAAAATACATCTTTTATATCAAAATCAGACTTTTCAAATGTGCACATTGAATATTATCCTGTATTATCGATCCACGTTTGGTGAGATTTGGCTGAGACATAGCCCAAATATTATTCTTGGTAGAGACATTTTAAATACCTTACACCATGGTTGTTAAAGATTTGAGGAGATATTAATATTCGGAACTTCAAAACCCTTATTTGATCATCAACATTCTCCTCCTCAGTGAGGGGTATTACAGATCAACTCAATGTGAAATACAGACCAAATATGTTAACAGCGTACAAGAACTTTCTTTTAACACATATTTATTAAACAATTAGGGATCAGCAACCTCTGGGATTGGGTCTGAAAATAATGCATTGACACAGACTAGGGCAGGAAAACTGGGATATGTCCACTTGCCAGGGAGGCAATGGAACACAAAACACACTGAACTGACACAAATGGCTGGCGGTTGCATGACCCAACACCTCCACGGAAGACTTGCCTTGGAGAAAGTCAACAGACTGTGGTGTGCAAACCACAGCTCTGAGTCCATGTAAGTAGGACTACTGCACTATGCAAAAACTGCATAACTTTAATTAGATTGAGTTGCTAATTATGTAAGTGCTTTAACACACGTATAATAGCTTGATGGTACCTTGCGATTGTCATCCTCAAGCACGTGATGGACAGCATCCAGATAAAAGGCACCTTCTGAATCTATGAAATAAAGCCATACACCAAATGTTTATAATACATAGATATTGACTTTGTCAAGTAAGATCAAGATTAATACATAAGTAGTGAAGTTTCCACTATCAACTGTGATTATCACCCTGAGGGTCCTGTCTTCCAGTTTTGGTGTGTGAGTCTGTGACTGTGAGCCCCATGGGGCTATCAATGCCTTCCTGTTTCGCCGTGCATGTCTGTGTCATCATGTACCACTGAGCATGTCTGTGTCGACCTGCTACATATTTTATTTCCCTTTATGTTCCTGTCCAGTGTCTATGTCAGGATCGGTTTTCACAGTGTCCCTGTCCCATTAATGGCTCACAATGGGAACAATTAACCGAAAAGAAAACGGTGACATTCCTTTATTTCTTCACCATGATTCACATAATTGAAGTTGATGTAAGCAAGACTTTATTCGTAAATTGCAGTGCTCTACCAGGAAAAGTTGGCAGTTAATGTAGCTGAAGAATATAAAATTGAAGTATTTTGCTTCTAGCTGCACCATGTTGGACAAGTAAGGGAGTAAGTTGGGAATACAACTTAGGGCTCCAAATTCTATGACAAGCATTATATCCCTTGAACTATTTTCCCTGCCTAAATTACACACTGCCACCCACCCACTGACAGTCTTACCAGTTTCCGAAAGGAGCTTGCAGAGCAGCTGTAATGTTGTGGCACGGGA
This sequence comes from Lissotriton vulgaris, assembly GCF_964263255.1. Lineage (NCBI taxonomy): Eukaryota > Metazoa > Chordata > Amphibia > Caudata > Salamandridae > Lissotriton > Lissotriton vulgaris. The sequence continues at coordinate 731,075,820 of NC_141699.1, forward strand.
CTCTGCACCTATCTGCATCAAGCTACTTTCAAAATATTTAAGGACCTCACTAGAGTGAGAATGGGCTGCAAGAGTAAAGTGAAGAGAAAAAAAAGACATAATTGAAAAATAACACAACATAAAATTATGCAAGAAGGAACTCAACGCAGGGGAGCAGCCCATCAAGGCCATTCTTCAACGCATGTCCAGGAGGTATGTTATCAATGGTCTGCAACATTTAATGATGATCTTACGAGCACATGGTACTCATGTGACTACTATAGCTGTATATAGTAAACTGGGCACCATATTCCAGTAGCAAGCCAACCAATGTACTGGGAAGGGAGATTACTGAAGCAATAGTAGCTTTTAAGATGATCAAGTTACGTGCAGGGCAGTGTACAGAAATTAATGTTACAGAGGACCTGATCCCTAGGAAAGGCCAATATATACTTGCAGTATCACAAATATATACATACATACATTTATGACCAACTCACCCAGTGACAGGATAATAGCCGTGGACAACTTGAGTGGCTCTTCTGTTTCATCGGAAACCCCACTTGAGGGTGTGCAGATCTGCCAATAACAAAGCCATAATAAATAATAATGGAAGCTAGGCTATCTGAAAGCCAATCCCATACATCCAGACAGCAAATAACTTCCAGTGGGGGGATTAACAGCATAGGAGTTTGTCAGGACTTGTGGGGCCATGATCCATACCGTGCTACAGAAAAAATAATTGTGTGGAATGCAGCATATTCAGGGTGCCCGATATTGGTGGAAGTGCAAATTCTCAGTTACCACTCTAAGATGGATGCCTTAGTTTCCTATGGTTTTTGGACAGTTTGTAGACTCAGAAGTCTGGCGAGATTGCAGAAGGTAGTGGTACGTAATGCTTTTAACAAGGCTGGCACTAGTGGCGGCTATTCAAGGTAATCAAGACGAAGGCTGTTGTTACACTTCATCGTGGTTTATCTCTGGGGACGGTAAAGCTGTTCCCTTTTTGCATCCTACGGTGTCTGGCCAGCATAGTGGGTTGCATGCTTTTCAGAGCAGACCTCTTTTGCTTCACTTTTTGCCCATTTTGCGTCCCAGGTCTCTAGTCAGCAGAGTGGGGAGCGAGTGTTTCTGTCAGTGGCTTCATTAGGGCCTTTTTCTGTTCTCACCTCCACTCGCTGTTTCTGCTGCACCACTTCATTTTTTTCTTTACCGGCATTCAGTTCTTGCACTTTGGTCCTCATCAGAGATGCTTATCTTTTGTTTCCCATTAATTCCAGATTCCACATGCCAGCATTGCTATTTGGAATTTCATGCTTATGGCCGTCAAGTTGTGCACCTGTTTTCAGAGGGCCTTCTTATATGTGAACTGAGGTCTTGAATGCTTCAAGTTTTGATTGTAAGGATATTCCACAAATGTTGTGTATTTGGATTATTGGAACTAAATTGTGGGGTAGTTTCTGCACATATTGACTTTAGGAACCTTAGCGGGAAAATACTGAATTTCCTTTGATTGATGGCATTAATCAAATGTATATGATATAGCCATATTATTATTAAATATATAGATTTAAGATTGGGTATACTGTTGTTGGGAAACTCATGAAGAGTCCAGTATATGTTATATAGGAAAGTCTAACTGGACAATTGAACCTCCGAGGTAAGCTTTGTTAGTATTATGTCTCAGTTGTAAACCATTGTTATTGGGTACAGCTTTTTTCTTTCAGGTCTCCATCCTTGGTGTTCCCTCTGGGTCCCTTCCCTTCCCTTTCCCTGTCACTCTGTTCCTCTGTTACCTATTATCAGAGCCAGAGCTGCCGAGAGGCAGACTTATGGGGGTTCTTGCCGAGGAACTCTCAACACTGACAGATTTATATCCATTGTCTTCTTTCTTTGCATCCTAGAAGCAAATTGGTTCATATAGGATTTTTAGGGATTATAATTTAATATTTTATGCAAGAGAGTTCCCAAATGTTGCCCTTTAAAAACACTCCTACTATAAATTGGATTAAGGTAGAAACATTATTTGTTACAATATGTTACACAGGAAATGTCTGTCACCTCCCACTGAAATACTTCGTTTGTCCTCATGTATATACTTACCAGGTGATGCAGGACGGCAAGCACGATTGGCACAGTTCCATTCAGCGCTCTGCATCTCTTAGTAACAGCTGCCTTGATGCATAACTCAAGGGTCTGCAAGGAGATAAGAAAATTGAGATGAGGCCAAAGGGCAGTTTGTGCAAATGATGATGGTCAGTGGTGAATTACAAACTTCAAAGTGTAAATTCTGTCTGAATGCAAGAGTGAGTTGGTGTGCAAAAGAGCTCTCTTGTGTACTAATTCTAAATACATATGACCACAAGTAGATTTTGACAGATGACCATGCTTATGTCTAATTTTTTCTTTCCTGGTTGCTCTGTTTTCTTGACTCACAGTGCCTTAAGATCTCTCAGATCCACGTAGTGATATCTGTAGAGGTTATCTGTTGGAGTCAGATGTTGGATTTTAGTCCATCAAGGAATCAGAAGATAACATGTTCAGCATTTAACAAGGACATGCCCTAACACATGTAGCTTAGACTCACTTGTCATTGCAGGCCCTGTATTCTCAGCCACTGTTGATGATGGCCCTTGCCTCGGTTGTCCTAGTTCTCTTGGTGGTTAGTTCTCTTGGTTGTCTGCTACTCCTTCTTCTTTTGGCACTGTCTAGATCCTCTTGGCCGTCTCAGTCCCTTCCTTCCTGGCCTTGGTCTTTCTGCTCCTGGTCCTCCTGCTGGTCTTGGTCTTAATGGTCCCCATCAGTTTTGTTGATCTCTCTTTCCTTTTCAAAATTTGCTTTTCCTGTCTCTAGTTCTCCTGATGCATGTCCCGTTGTATAGTTCTCCTAATCTTTGTATTGATTTTCATGTTCTCCTTTTTCTAGGTCTCTTCCTCCTGATCATCCTCTTATTCTTCTTTCCCTTCTGTCAACTCATATGTTCCTCAAAATCATCCTCCTGGCCGTCATCTACATATTCTTGGTCCTGGTCTTCTAGGTATTGGTCATTGGTCATAAGTAGCCCTCATCCTCCTGAGATCCTACTCCTGTTAAAAGGATTATCTTTACCATGGCGCTTATTGCTGTGTCCCTCCTAGTTGTTCTTCTGGTGCTCTTGCCCTGGTGTTCTTCAATCTTTTCATTCTTCTGGTCCCAGTCCTGCTGGTCCTCATGATCTTCATTGTCCTTATGCTCATGGTCCAGCTAATCTTGGTCATCCTCTTCCTGGTCCTCTGGATCCTCTGGTGCTGTTACTCCTAGCAATCCTGGTGTTGGCCCTCAGGTTTTTCATGGTGGTCATGGTGCTGACTGCTGTTCTGGACCTCCTAGCCTCTGCTTTCTCTTCATAGTCTTCTTCCTCTTACTGGTCTCCCTCCTCCTGGTTTTCCTCCTTATTCTCCTAGTCCTCTTAGAAATCCTTTTCCTATTCTTCCTGGTCTTGATCCTCTTGGTTTTCCTAGTTCTTGGACATGGTATTGGTTCCCTTTTGGTTCAAGTTTTCCAAATCCTTCTGGTGGTCCTGGAGTTTCTAAGCTTCTTGTCTGTCCTGGACCCCCACCTCCCCTTCTACGCATCCTCATGGCCATCTTCCTCATCCTCATTCTGTGTAGGGTCTTCACAGTGGTGTAGGTTCTCCATGTTGACCTGCCCATCTTCTTCCTTCTTGTTCTGGCAGTCCTGGTCCTCCTGATGACCCTCCCTTTCCACTTGTACATCCTTCTTCTCCATTCAATTCCATTCCAAAGTAGCTTTATTCGAGGTATACTCATAAAAGCACAAAACAAACAACATTTAGATACAGTTAAAAATGCCTTGGCTGGATAGTTAAAAATGTTTGATAAAACTTAGATCTCAGAACAAATGGACGAGATAAAAGTTACATTAATACAATTTTCTTCGCTTTATAAAATACATTACAGCAGATAAAAACAATTTAAAATAATCAATCACATTCAGTGGCCAGGCTACGGAAGTTAAAATGAATGCTCACCAAAGAATTACCCAGATTTAGGTTTCAGCCTTATAACCCACGCCCATCCTAGGTATTTGGCTACCGCTATTGTGATAAATGGTAAAATGCTGGCGCGCATAAGCCTTTCCGCTTCGGCGCTCCTAAATGTGCCAAGTAGTTTGCACACTGGAGCCAGCCAAACTCGCCTAGGGAGTGCATAGGCGGGACAGGCAAAAATCAGGTGGGCAACTGTTTCGCTATGACTCCCACAGGCAGGACAGATGTTATCACTTGTGGGAGTCCACCTGGACATAAGGAACTTTAAAGGTAATGAGCCTGCCCTGAGTTGGAAGTAAAGCTTCCTATCTCTCGGCCTGGTGATATTATCCCAATAGGATTCTAATGTGGGTGTGAGATTTGTTTCTAAGATGAGTCAGAGTTACTCCAAGCATTAAAAGCAGCCCACTCCCAATACTTCTCTTTTAGGATGTTTTCAGAGGGAAAAGAAGCCTCTAATGGGTTCTCCCATAGCATTCTCATTCCCAGGCCAATCAGGCTATTCCTAACACCTCTTAACCAACCCATTGTGTGGAAGGCATCAGATTTTATTACATCCAGAAAACCTGAGGCATATGATGTGAGTTCAGGTGTCTTTCACAACCTGCGCCAATATAAAATCGGACGTAACTTGGCGACATCAATAATAGCTTTTCTACCCAAATCATATCTAAGTGGCTTAAGAGGGGTGCTTTGTGAGAGATTGGTAATGCTACGGAGAAACTTATTTTCAGAAAAAGTTAAAGGAGCTGCTTTCTCAAACCCCCATAATTCGGCGCCATAAAGAGCGGAGTTAACAGCTTTAGATTCATAAACTTGGAGGACTGGTCTAATTGGTTTTGATAGAGACCTTTTATGCTTCAGACTTAAAGCTCCCGTAACTTTGATGTTTCAAGGCTGCTAAATCTATATGGCAGTCCCACTTAAGTTTCTTCTCTAACTGTATACCCAAATAGGTAAAAGCCCTGACCAGTTCAAGTGGTTGTTTATTCATAAAAACCCTCCCCTTAAAACTTCGATGCGGATTAAAAGCCATGAATTTCGCTTTTGACACAATAACTTCCAGGCCTCGAGCAGCACAAAAATCTTCAAAAATTGATAGAGCTAGCTGGAGGTCACTAGGAGGCTTGGAAATAATTAATGTGTCATCTGCAAACATTAAAATCTGAATTTTTACACTTGCTAGAGAAGGGGCATCTGTATTCACTGGCAACAAACGGTCCACTATTCCATTAATATACAAAGAGAATAACGTTGGTGCCATGGCACAGCCTTGCCGTACCCCTCGTTCAACCGAAAGCTGGGTGGTGACCCTACCCTGCCCTCCCCAGCGTATTCTAGCATGATTGCCCTCGTGCAGCCTCATTACGAAGGTTAGGATCTCGTCCGAAAGGCCTAATTCCCTCAACGTCACCCATAACCGGGAACGGGGGACAAGGTCAAAAGCTGAACGTAGATCGACAGAGGCAGCATAAAGGCTGTCCTTGCCCAAAGTCACAGTCTTCCACTATAAAAGAATTTAATGAATGGCTTGATCAATGGGGCTAGTGTATTTACAGAAACCCTCTTGGAAAGGGGACAATATACTATTCTCTTCAATCCAGTCTAAGATTTTGTTCAGGATCAACCTCCCAATTACCCTCTGAATCGTATCCATCAAGCTGATAGGTCTGTAGTTCCCCGGTTGAGTTTTATCTCCTTTTTTATATACTGGACTTATCACGGCCCCTTTTCAGGAAACCGGGATCTGGGCACCCTGGGCCGTTGCATTTGCCATCAACAAGGTGTATCTACCCCATCGTATTTTGTTGTAGAGGAACACATCCGCAGGGACACCATCGGGTCCTGGCGCTCTACCTCCAGCAACTGCACTAAGAGCTGCTAAAACTTCTTTGTCATTTAAAGCCTCATCAGTATAAAAAACATAACTAACTTCTTCCATTGGATCATCTAAAGGGTTACGCGCATATTGGGGCCTAAAGTAATTAACCCATCCTTCATGAGAGACATGACTTAGGGGCTGATCAGGTTGACCCCCTCTGCCTCACTTATTGATATTCCAGAATAATTTGGTATTATTCTGCAAACTAGCTTCTTTTAGGTCCTGTCATCTAATGACCCCCTCTGCCTCACTTAATGATATTCCAGAATAATTTGGTATTATTCTGCAAACTAGCTTCTTTTAGGTCCTGTCATCTAAGCTCATCCCATAGGCACTTGGCTTTATGGATAGCTTTTTTGTATTCATATCTTGCAGTACGGACAGTACCCATTTTCCCAACCCTGATAGCATTGCCAAGGGCAATTCTTGCTTGCCTACATTCATTGTTATACCACCGAAAGGGTTTGGAGTCAGCTAGTTTCTGGCTTCAATAGCGCTTAATAAAGTGTCTACTTGTATTTCTTCTCCTCTTTGGCCTCCTGGTTCTGGTCCTTCTGGTCTACTTTGTTCTACTTATTCTCCTGGTTTTACTGATCCTCCTCTTTGTCGTGGGCATGCTGGGCCTTATGTCCTTGGGGTCTCAGTCATCTTGGTCGACTGAGGTCTTTGGCTGCCTGATCCTCCAGGTTTTTCGCATGGTCCTCCTGCTATTGCTTTCTCTTCATTATCTTGGAAATCCAGTTCCTTGTGTTCCTAATCCTGCTAGTGATCTTGGTCCTCCTCCTCCATTCAGTTGTACTGAACTTTTTGGAGAGTCTTGTTCCCCTGTCCTCCTCCTCTGTTTGACCTCCCTTTCACCCTCCTGTTATATGCCTGCTTCTCCAAGTGATCCACACTCCACTAATGTAGTCTCATCCAAAGTCAGCAATATACACCCTCAAGCCAAAGGGCACACTTAGATGTAGCATGGGTGGATAAACACTATTGGAAATACATTTTCCCCTTTTTTCCTGTTAGATAGTAAAATACAGACATAATTGGGGTGCTCCTCTAAAACCTGGATCCATGTATGCGCCGCTACATCTGTTTCACTATTAACAATTGTGGACCAAGATTGCTAAATGTCCCTCTTGCACCCCTGCACACTGTGAACCATGGGAGTACAGAGGAGCCTAAAAGGATAGTGTTTGCTTATGAGAATCAAAGGCAACGTGGAGGCAGGAGCTGCAACACAGAAGATGGGTGACGACTAAAAGCAGTTTTAGGAACACATTTAGCTACACAGATGCTAATGAGGAGAATGATCACCGGTAATGAAGGCTTGGAAGAATCATTGAGGGAACAACCTCAAATTATGTATATGGTGAATATGCCATACAACATAATTCTGTCATGTTTTTATGTTTGTAGCTGGTATTCAAATTTTTATTACAAGTGAAGACTGTCAAAAGAAGGAATTGTAAGGAAATGTGAACATCCTGTCCTTTTAACTGTAAGTGCTCAGACCTGGCAGAAACTGTTCCACTTAGAGTAATAATAATAATCCACATTTGTAAAGTGCACAATCACCCGTGTAGGTCTCTAGGCGCTGGGGGCCGTTGGGAAGATTAAGCAAGCTATTGCCGAGAGTCACAGTGGTGCTGGGCTAATCAGCCGCCGGTGCTGGGGATCGAACTGTGATCACCAGATTCTGGAGTCAGTCGCCCTAGCCCCGGTGCCACACCTCTCCCGCCTCTTAGAGCCTCAACATTAATCTTCAATTCTCAAGCCTCAAAAACAATAGTTCTGTGGAAATGAAAATTTGCAGATTGGAGACGTAATGATTCTAATAGTGTGTCCACCATGGTCTACGTCACTCTTGCTTTTTCAGCTAATACAGTTCGCACGTCTCTAACTACGGACTCTTTCCATTGCTAATATTTGTTTTTATAGCAACTAAAAGTAGTATTCTATAATTCCAACACAATATTGATTACCAACATGATACATTTCCAGTGCTCCTCTTAAGACTTCACTGTTTTACCTGTATGTTCGGTCAACAGGAGTGCAATGCAAAGTCATGGGGCTCCTTAGTGAAGGTCATTTGTAAATTTACTTGTATTTCACAGGGTGTAAGCAGCCTCTCAGACTAGAGAAGATGCAATGGCACACTGTTTGTTATAAGAGGACACTAGGGCTTTAGTAAGCCCAATTACTGCTTGGGACCTATGTCAGGGCTCTAGTGACTGAAGATCTGCTGTTTTGTTATGATTAACGCATCAAGATGGAGCGTCAGTATGCTCAATTTCACTTCCATAACCAACTTTTACTTACCCAGTATCACAACAACAGGTGAAGCAAATTTCAGCACTGTTGATGTTTATTTAAATTCTAGCACAATTGCGTTGGTACACATTTCTCCTTTATTAATCCCGATTTCATATGTAACAAATACAAATGTGCATTTTGCTTCTCTGGCTACCTTCATGGATTGTGTACTAATCACAATTGAGCTGGTTCAGTATTTGGAATTAATGTTGGAAAACTATATTCCCTGTAATCCCTTCATCTCCCAAAACAATACACAAGCTCAAAACTGAAAAAATTACCAGACGTGAATGTGTCAAAAAGTGGGGAATTACAGTCCAAATTGGTGTGGTGGTTCTATTTCTCAGGGGTACCTAAGGGGCAAACTTGGAATCATACATTTTTCCTACATCCCAAAATTTCTGATACCCACCACATTGGTACTGTCGGGAGCGGAATGCCAATATGTTGGCCCAATGTACACATGATGGAGGCCTGAACCATCTCACAACTCCACCTGTCGTGTAACTAACTCACCAATGGAATCCTGTAGTTCTGTATTCAACCCTCATTTCTCAATAATGTAGTGTTTCATTGCAGCTAATCTCTCATTATGGGATACGGTGTTCGTTATGAGTGGATCATTTGGGATTGGTTGAAGTGGCAAGCATAGACAGCAAATAAAAGTCACACTCACCGTGAGCAAACGAAATGCCATATCACCAGGCAGCTGGGGCTGGAGCCTTTCAACTTCATTGACCAACCAAGGAAGCTCCTTATCTAGTTGCTCCTCTGGCAGAACGGAGGCCAAATGTCCCAGAGTGGTGATGACCTGCCCCCAGACCTGTTAAGATAAATTACACCAGGTTTTCAGTCCCACACAATAGACATTAACTACTAAAAAAAGATGAGCCACATGTGGAAGTAGAGGGGTGCCTGGAGAGGAAGCTGCACTTGACATCTGTTCACTAGGAAGTGATTCTGTCATGCAAAAGCAGTGGTTTGTTTCACTGGCAGAATATTCCAATAGACAAAACTGATTCTCTAAAATAGAAATGTTATCCATGAATTTGTTTCGCTCTTGTCTTATTTGGATGAGGGTTCCCCACCCACTCTCTATATTTTCTCCCTCTCCCCAGCTCTGTTTTAAAAATATATTTTCCCCTGCCTCCTATTCATGGACAGGTTGTGGTAGACATAGAAAATACACTACTGCAGCTGCGATTTTATTAAATTGACTTAGAATCTAATTCTGTCACTTTCTTTTTCAAAAATACTTATTGCACTTACTGTTCCCTAATACTTAAGTATTATAGCATGGTTTAGCTTTGATTTTCTTTTATATATCTGACCTGATAGGAATTCGATACTTGGTCGGGTACAATAAAGGTTTTTACACATTTTATTCAGCTACATAAATAGAGATCACAACTCTGGGTCAAGAGAATGACTTTCATTTTTTTGTATTTCATCAAATGAAGTATATATGCAAAGGCAGAGGAAGGGGCAGTCAATGTGTATGCATCAGTTATCTCACAAACCGTAACAGCTCTAAACCTTCATTCAATGCGCTCTGTTCTTTCCCCACTTTACCAACTCACCTCCTGGGGACTGGGGATGGTTTCAAGAAGAAATACCTTACAGGTTGAGTAGGCTTCAAAGAAAAGTGTGACTAGAGGAGTGTCTACACTGGAAGCAAACTGGCCTGATAACATCTCAATGACTGCACAAAAATAAAACAAAAATTACTGTTAAGTTCAAAAGCTTAAGTGTTCCATTAATCTACACATATACCACCTTGCCGGGTAGTGCATAGGAGATACTGAGCAAAAACAGTGCAATGCGTCTGCTGATAGGAAATGATTTTTAGCAGGTATTCGACTCAATTCACATAGGCATTCTCTGACTCTCATAGATACTGTAATGGTATCCATTTTGATCATGCATCCTATTGCACTTTTGAAGCATTCTAAACAATATATGGTAATAATTCCACATTACTGCAACTCATTGTATTGAACTAAAATGAAGGAAAGGCAGAATATGTGTCACCAGAGTTCTTTTTACATACAATTAGCAACAAAGCAATTTAGTTTGTACAGTTTTGTTGTTTATGGTATAAGAGTGGAGAAATCAGATTTTGCACAAGTTATTACTGTATGACAATATTTGCCTTCTTGGCAAAATAAAAAAAAGTATGTAAACATATAAAAGATGATGCATCCGAGCATTCCTTATCAGTAATTTTGTGAATCATTTTATGTGGTTAACAAAGAAGTGCTGGTTCAGACATCACCAGAGTAAAAAAGTGGTGTAATGATTTTGCACTATTCTGCTAATCAGGCAGGGAGATACTACACTGGTTTTAATCTCACATCTAAATAAACACTGATTCATTCAATTTCATTTTTTAAGCATAGCAAAACGTGTGAAACCACATTGCCCCTTTTTCTGTCCTAATATTGCAAATGTTTAGTTGGGAGCAGATCTTGCTTCCTGCATTCTCTATTTTTCAAGAGGCAAAAATGGTAAAAATATATTTACTCCATGATTTGCACCAGTCTAAATCTTTACTTAACACGGCGACTAGTTTTCAATTGTGCGAGCTCTAGGTTGCAACAAGATGTCTGTGCCATTGAAGTGAACAATTACCTCTGGGAAATGATGTACAATTGCTACAGGTTTTAATGCTCCACTTCCTAGGGAGGTAAGTTCACAACATAAGGCCTGATTCAGGCTGTGGCAGATGGGTATCACGTCACAAACGTGATGGGATAGCCCGTCCCTCTTATTACACATACAATAGGATACAAGTTGTCCACAAAACTCTAAATCAAGCCCTTGGTTTTTTATTACTGAAAAGAATAGGGTGTTTCCCGGAGGTGCACTGTACAGACTAGAGATGTGTTCCAGTCATTACATGGAAAACTTGACACAGCAGCTCAGCATGCCAGTTCAATTGGCAAATGTACTAGAAAGTAGTGGGGTTACACATTATGCAGACCAATGTTGCAGTTGAGTTTTGATTTGCGCCACAAATGAAAGTTTAAGGCAGATAAGTAATCAGTTGTTTAAAACAATGGGATGAATAGGGACTGTTATTCTCTGCACCAATCAGACATAAGAAATTGCATCTCTTTGCATGAAGGGTGCTCTCAGGAAATGTTACAAAAGTGAACTTAATAAAGATGTCCTCTCCCAACACTCTCCCAACCATCAAACCGAACCCGACCGCTCCACAAGCGCAGGTGCACACCAAGGCTAAACCAATATTTCTGGTTGATTGTAGAAGCAGTCTTCATTACAGGAAAGAACGTTCTGAGAATCAGATCCAAATATGGTTCCATTTCCGTTCCTGTAAGAGAAAATAGGATAAACAATATTAATTAAACTAAAGACTAATACCAACTTAAGATGATGAGTGTGCTGCAAAGGTGGTGTTGGTCATGAAACATATTGTAAAACAATCTTGATGCATGGCTTTGTATATTTTCCACCCAGCAGAACATAAAACGTAATGCAATAAGCGGAAAAGAACGTTTCACATTGTCTTTTCCCAGGATTCACTCACACCTTTTTATGACGGTGATGAAGGAGTTCGGCATTATAGCAGAGTTGCTGCATTTACAGAAATTCTAAATCCTTGTACAAATAAAGGCTTAATAGTTAAGTAGCTGGTTGGTGTAGAGCTGTTTCAGTTTTTAACAGTTTTTTTTCAAGAGACATAATGAAACAAAACCCTTAAGGGACATCTGGAGCTGGTATGTGGTGCTAAAATGTGAATCTACAATGTGAAATTACAAAATTTCAACAAATCTAAAACAATACGTATCATTTGAACATAATAACCAAAATAGCAGCAATACATTTGCATCTTTCAAAGGTGGCTGTCAGTGGACCTGTATTTAAGATGCAACCATTCACTTCTAAGGCCTCTTGCTGGAGTTCTATATTTTGAAGCCTTCTGATGGCATAAGCACGGAGATGCTTGTTTCTTTAATTAGCACTGTACAGAAAGTAATCGTCCTAGAGCTTATTTCAATTACCATTATGACATGGGGTCGCAACACATAGTGGTGCTGTTTTATTTCCTTCCAATTAATTGTCACTTCCTTAAAAAATTAATTGTTTTAACTATGCGGGCTGAAATGGCAAAGTCATGGGCATGGGACTCTATTCTGAATGCCACAACCAGTTTGAAATATATGTAGAAAATAACTTAAATATACCCTGTGGCTTCTTTGCACTTCAATTTGCATTGCATATGCAATGCTAGTGATTGATCCATTCTCAATCACCACTGTAAAATGCATAAATTTACCATACTGTTATGGGTTTTGTACAAAAGGTAGAAATACTTTAAACAAGCAATGGAGTAAGGGAACTGAAAGAACAATGGAGTAAGGGAACTGAAAGAACATGTTGCCGCATGCTTCAAAGCCCACTCTGTGTATTTGAGTGTTGTGATGATATGAGCCATAGACAGATAAAACTATTTGCAGACAGACCTACAATGAATGTAGAATCCGGTAGACTGCCACAGAGCACAGTGTTTGACAACAACATAGCATTTTTTCAAATTACCGTATTGAATTGTCATTTGATGAATGGCCCAAAACACAATCTCCTCTGGAATAGAAGGCACCGAAAACAGATTTACAATCTTAGTAGATATTGACTGTGGTATCCACTTGGTAAGAATATTTTGACACACTAAAGCCATCCTTTCAAGTTCAGGCGCATTCTCCTAAATATGCAGAAATAGGAAATATTGGTAATTTGAAACATTTCTGACGAACAAGAGGAGAAAAACAAATCCAAAACAAGTATTAAGTACCATGGATCAGGTATAGAGGGAATATTGTGAAACAGGAGATGCCTGAACAAATCAATAACGGCTTGATTATGAGTTTGGCCGATGGGATACGCCATCACAAACGTGACGGATATCCCGTCCGCCATATTACATGTTCCATCCATAGGATATAATGGAATTGTATTAAGGAGGTCGGGATATCCCTCACGTTTGTTATGGAGTAAACCTGTCCTCCAAACTCCTAATCCGGCTCTAAGACTCAATTAACAATAAGATAGAAGCGGAGCAAATAACAAAAATGGAATCACTCCATGAAATAGACCAAGTAGAACCAGCAATTGCCAAAACAGATTGAAAATAAGGCTGTAGCCTGAGATTTCTTGACCCCTAGCAGCAAGAAAATTTACAGGATAAAACTGGGTCATAATAAAATTATACATATATTGGTACCCCAATGAATGAATAAATAAATCCAACAAAATATCAGAAATTCTTGTCTTTTCTTAATTTCACATCAAAAAGACTTTTCTTTTTTATAAATGAATGTCTTTCTGCACTGCAGAGGTATCCAAAAGTGACTGATACCATTTAGGATGTGCACCAAATGTATTGCGTGGTACAGGCTGGGAGGTGCGAGCTATTCAACCTAGTCGCTTTCTGTATTGGCATGGGGCATATATCATCAGAAATAATTAATTCTATTTGGCTATTCTCTAGAGCTGGATTACCTTAGTGTTTTCTACTTATAAAATATCTGTACTAGGGGTATGAGTTTTTGAAATATTTAACCTCTTTTCAACACAATACTGGCCTTAGAGACTGCAATATCTTTTTGAGCGGAACAAAAGGTAAACTGGCTTTAAAAACACTGAATGGTTATTTTTACAAATATTTTACCTATTTCAAGACTAACACAAATGTATTTTAAACACTCTAATTAGGATGGACTGTCTTAGATAAAAATACATGTAAATACATGATAAAGCACAATGTCAATAAATCAACAGTACTGTAATGGTATAATACATGAACTACGTGCTAATAACAATGTGGTGTATTACGAAATAGGTCTACAGTTGTTTCATCTCCTTGTATATCTTGATAAAAACATGACCTTGCTAGTGAAGTCCTGAAGTCTCAGAGGCCAGAGAGGGTGCAACAGTGAAAGATGTGTGGCACTTCCAAGCTGCTGTTCTGTTTTGTACTGCCAGCATAGCAGAACACATTTGGAGGTGGGTATATTACTTAACTTCATCTTCATGTGGATGACTGGGTTTCTAAGACTCTCCGTAGCACCTCCCAAAGTGTGCCTTTGTAGGTGTGCTACCTTTGCACCGCTTCCCTTAATCATCTTCTGCGATCCAGTTTGCCTTTGCCAGTGCTTAGTAATCTGACAGAAACACCTGGACAAAAGTGTTCCCTTATTTGTATGGGCCCTAGCCTCCGAGCAAATGGTGTAATGCATCTTGACACAGTGTGGGGGTGAAATGGGTGCAAGTACAATGCTTGTTACAAAAGGCCCAGCACATGCCTTAGCAGCATCTGCTACAAAACAAACACCACCTACCTCTTGTGGACTTTGCTAGTTTAGTCCATGTTTTTAAATGAGTACATCCCCGGCCTCTGATCCCCTGTCTTTCTCTCTCTTCTCTGAATTTCTCACACACATATAGAACTACACACACACACCAGTACAGACATGCACACACATTTCTGTGTGCAAATCAGGTACTAAAATAGGCAATTCATTCTACAAAATACAAATCAAGATCTATGAGAGAGCTTTACCTTTGAATCCATTAGTTTGTTATATACAGATTATCTCTATTTTGTGTTCTCAGCCCTTGCCCTTACCTACATGTGGAATGTAAAGAAGAATCAGATTCCCTGTGTTTCAATATTGCTACCTTTGTTAAGATATTTAAGAAGTTCTTTAGGAGTGAAAATATGGAATTTGGGGCCTGATTTTGTATTTGGCAGACAAAGCAGTGTCCTCCAGGGTGTCAGAGGACATTGCGTCCACCACCCCAATGGTATTTGCGTTGTTATGTTTCAAGCTGACCTCTTGCCCAGCGATCATCTCTGTACTTTGAAAGGAACCACTGTCACAGCGGTTTCCATCAAGGTACAAAAGGTTTGGTGGATGGCCATCCTCGGTTTGACAGCCTTTCACCAACTATTTAACTTTTTTTTTCAGAAACCCCTGAAGCGGCAGTTTCTGAAAAACAGAAGATTCATGACCTCCACACTCTGGGAGTTTTCTCCCAAGGTGTGAAGGTCATTATTGTTTTTTCCTGACCGTCACAGGCAAGTTTTTTTGCAGTGATGGACAAAAGAAAATCATTCTAGGCTTTGGTTGTCTGAGCCATCAAGAAATCCACTGATTGAAAAGTTGTAGTCTGCCCACCTGTAAATAAGGGAGGTGGAAAAAAGCATGGAGGGCAGGGTACTCCGTCATATTTGCAACGGTATAACCTGTACGCCAACCTCTAAATCAGGGGCCTAATGTTGGTATAGTCTTATTAAAGGCTCTGCAACATATATAAAGAGGTGAAACAATTTTAGACCTGCGTTGAAATCCTAGATATATATTGAGCATCATATTGTTACAAAGAAATATTTACTTTGATGAATGCTCATTTACTTTTTAATTGATCTATGTATTTACAGTTTTCTTTTGCCGTTAGTTGTGAAATAAACCTCTCTTTCTTTTACTGTCAATGTGCAGAAAAAATAGAGTGGATAACATTTGAGATTTTATGACTTTTTTCCGTTTGACCAGATTCATGTTTTTCTAATGTATAAGGTGTGTTAGATGTATTCATAATTCAAAACCTCTGAACACAATATGCAAAAAATGTATTTAATAGTTACAAAAATCACAACCAAGAATACCATTATTTTGCAATAGAATCAGAGATAAAGCAGAACAGTTTTATAGTTGCATTGTGTATGGGTATCGGTTTGGGATGTTGTGTTTATGTTTGAGATAAGCTGTATAGAGTAAAGTTTGTGAGACTTATGATTTGGCGGGTATTGATAGTGACAGTGGTGGTGCAGGAGTTGTTGGTCAGTATGTAGGTATATATAATAGGATGTCTGGTGCAGGTGTTAATGTAGGGCACCGAAGGAGGAGGAATGTAGGTACAGAAGTAAGAGAGACTTAAAGAGTAGGCAGTGGCGTGTTTCCTATTGGTGGATTAAAAGCAATGGTCTCCAACTAATCAATCACATGTTACTAGTAGCTCGCAGACTGCCATTGAGTAGCTTGCATATGATAATTGCCTGTCAACAAGCTTGAGAATATACAGGTGCCCACCTAATAACACAGCTATTTAAAACACAGCTCCCGTTCCTATGATTTACTCAAACGCTGACAGGGCTTGAGGATGCAGACTACCCTTTTCTGAAAATAATTTCTTCTTTTTCTACTTCTTTCGAGCCTCTTTTTACATGTCTTTCTGTTTTCCTTGCTTTTATGTCTCTCATTTCTCAATGTATTTTATTCTCTCTTTCTTGCTGTCCTCTTTCTTTATTTTTTCCTCTTTCTCGCTTCCCCCTATTTGGTTACACTATCCCTTTCCTTCCCTCCTTTGTTGTGCATTCTTTTTCAGTTCTCTTTCTTTTTTTCTTATTGGCTTAATATTCTTCTTGATATTTTTCTTTCTTTTTTCTCATTTCAACCTCTTTTTTCAATTTTTCCTCCATTTTCCAGTTCTTTGTTTCTTTCTTACTATTTCTGTCTTCTCTTTTTCAATCTTGTGTTTCTCAGTAATTCTTTCCTTTGTTCTTTCATTTTTTCTTTTGTCTCCAATTTCTGTTTTTCTCTTTTCTTCGTTTATAATTCTTTCTTCTACTCTTACTTAATTTCCCTCCTCTCCATCTTTTCTTTTGTCCTATCTCGATCTTTCTCAATGTCTTTCTTTCTCTGCTGTTTTCTCTGTTAGTTTCCTTCTCTCCCTTCTTTTGTTCAGTCTTATCTGTTTTCTCTGCCTTCATCTTCCCTCCTCCGTTATTCTTTTTCTGTATTTCTCCTTTTGGTGTTCTTACTTATTGTTCGTTTTCTTTCTTTTTCTCCTTCTTCATCCACAAGGATCTTTTCTTAATTCCACCTCTGACCTGATCTTATCCCTTCTTTTTTCTTCCACTTTCTTTCTCTTATTTTTTTCTTTCTTTCCTTCCATTGTTTTCTCGCTGTCTTTTTCTTTCTATCACCTTCTTCCTTTATTATTTCTCTGTTGTGTGCTTCATTCTTTCGCCTACTTCTATTTTACCATGCCTTCTTTCCATTCATTCCTTTCGTAGTTTGTTTCTTCGTCTTTCATGTCTTCTTAATTGCTTTCTTCCTTCATTTCCTGCATTCGACTCTTTCTCTGGGTATTTTGTCCTCGTTGTTTTTTACCTTTATTTTGTTATTTCTTTTCCTATATTTCTCTACCTCTTTCTTTCTTTCTTTCTTTCTTTCTTTCTTTCTTTCTTTCTTTCTTTCTTTCTTTCTTTCTTCCTTTCTTTTTATCTTTCTTTCTTTCTTTCTGTTTTCTTTCCTGATTTCTTTCTTTATTTTGTCATTCTTTCTTTTTGTTTTATTTATCTTCCTCTCTTTTGCTCGTCTCTTTCTCTCTCTTTAGGTGTTTCAAGACCAAAGGGACAACACTGATGCTCAGGAACCCAATTGTAAACCTTTGCGTTACAGCTCCTGTTCTATTAATACTTTATGCTCACTGTATCTGGAATGAAGAACTCAAGGGTTCTCTAGGGGCAGTGTTTAAGTTATTTGGCCTCTGTGTGCATTTATCAAATTCCGATATTAGACAGTAGCTCAGGAAAGGTTTGAGACACCTGATTTAAAGAGTGCTAATTGAACTCTAGGCTGCATGTGATGGGGAAGGAAGTATATGCTAGCTAGTTGTAATTGATGTATTTTGTGATGCAGGAGTGTAGAACAGCAAACATTGGGATGTAGGTTTCATGTACGATGTAGGTAGTGAAGGTGTGGTATGGAAGTGCAGTGTAGGTGCAGGTTATAGTTTAGCTGGTGGTGTCAGATATCCCTACAAAAGTATGAGAGTGTCATGCTTACCCTAATGTGCATTGCATAATTATGTTCAGTATACTAATTTTCTACAGGCAGACCATTTAAGTCACACTATTGCTTTCTTCCTCAGGGCACTCCTTAATATCAATATAATAATTCATCACTATCAACTCTAAAGTACCACTACACCAAACTAAAGGACCTGGAATGATAAAAAACATAACATTCAAACACTAGATAACAAAAAATAACTGTTGTCTTTTGAGTGCTAACAGCAGAGAAACTCCTTACTAAAACTTTTAAAAGGGAATAATTGAATATTGCACCCACAATAGTATCAGAGATGGTAGTTAAAATGATCAGCACATTGCATTTTACTCCTTCCTAAAGAATTCTTAATCGAAATACATGAGAAACCGGTGTAACAAAACTGTTTGGAACATGCCATATTTTATAGTTAATTACTTTTTTATCTGTGCAATGGTTTTAATTAACTATGCACTTTACAAATAAAACTGACTTACTTAAACTTACTTAGTTAATAAGGCCATTGTAAAAATAATTTGTATGGATACAGTGTTACGTTAAGTGTTTGCAGTTTAATTGAAATAGAAATACTATTGCTGAATTTCAAACTCCGTGAAATCAAATATAACTTCTTGCTGCAGACACAGCTGAACTAGCACATAATCTATCATATAGGTCCATCTGACATAATGTTATGACACAGTTGCAGCTGGTGTCAATGCAGTACTGTACATAGAGTTTTTCTGCTCTGCCTTCAATGAACGGCCCCAAATGCAAGGTCAACATGTGGCCATACATACTGGATTTTCATACAGTACATAAGCCTGTCTGAGCGCTACTGATTTTCCTGCTAACAGCCCTTATTTTACTAAATCTGTCATCCTTTGTCAAATTCTATTGAAGGTGTTGTACCTGAATAGCATGGTCAGAATATTGACTGAAATAATACTCTGTACTAAACATTGTTCATGAACGTTATTGTCACATTTAGGACATGATATTTATGTCAAATGATCGAGTAGTTTTTTATTTTATTCGAATTCCATAGCAGCAACATAAATAATACATAACTGAACACATACATCAAGACATCCATCATTGCCCATTTTAGGCCCCAATCCTAACCAATGCCCTCGACATCAAGTTAACATGAGGTACAAACTATATGATACATAATAGACGTAATTACCCCGCCAACTCCCTCACCTCCCCCCACTCATTAACCCTAATCTCCCTTTTCTATATCCTTTAACAGCATATAAACTGTATTCCATGTGGTACTCATTGAGAAACTTGGCCCGCCACATCTCAAAGGGCGGAGCCTCTTGCTGTAGCCAAAGTGAGGCAATTGCCAACTGAGCAACCACCGTGGCCATAAAAATAGGATAACGGTGTTCATATAGTAGCTGTCCCTGGCGGAAATCTTTCCCATTACCAAGCAACATCATAGACTGAGAAATTTTAACACAGTCCCCGGTTATTTCTGACAAAAACCTCTCTAAAGATTCTATCAGAGAGTCCAATACCGCACATGCAAAAAAACATGCGCAATGTCTGCACTATCCTTTCCACAGCGGCAACACTTCCCACCATGCTAACCCCCCACTTCATCATTTTAAGAGGGGTATGATACAAATTGAATAACATTTTATAATGTTGACTTTTAAGGCTGGCTGCAGGAAAGATCCTCCCCGCCAAATCAATGGATTTTTCCAATGACATTTCGGGGTTCTCCAACCAAGTTCTCCATCTCATATTATATTTTTCTAGATCATCCGTTCTGCCCTCTAACAGTGTTTTATAAATTAGCTCGATGTTTCCCTGCTGTCTAATAGATTCCACAATTTTAAACTTCATAATGCAAATAGGGTATTTAAAAATTGAGTTGTGGGTAGATGGAATTTATCCGCCAACTCCGCTAGTAAGTGTAATCGCCCATCATCATGATATAAGTCGCTAAGTCAGGTAATCCCCTTCCTTCTCAAGCCTAAGGCCACCTGGTCCCAGAAGATCAGGGGCAGCACTCCTGTGGCATTAGTGGGGGTATACATAGAAAGTATTAGAATCTCAAAGCTTTTCCGTTCAGTCTTCCAGACTTTAAACACAGCATTTAATACCTTGAAGTGCGCTCTTTTATAATAACTGCTGTCCACTCTTTTGAATAGGCAATGCTTGACCTTTAACCTAGGATCATCTGATAAATTGAGGGGGCTTTGGCCAGATTACTAATCTTTTCTCTAGTACGTAAAATACGTGCATTAACCAAAATACAGGAATAGTAATACAAAGCAAAGTCAGTGATAGACCATCCTCCTCTTTCTCGAGAAGGAGTCATATATCGAGCAGCCCAACGAGGTTTCCAAGGGGCCCACATAAACTTAGTACAGAGAGATTGTAAATATGTAAATATTGAATTTGTTTATAGGATACCTCCAGGGACACAGCCCTAAAAAATACATACCTCTCGGTAAGACAATCATTTTCCGAACGTTAGCTCTGCCACTAATGACAGATGGAGATTCTCCTACCTTTCAAGTGAGCGTTTTACTCCCCAAATAATATCGCCCGAATTAACCTCAACGATCTCTTTAACAGAGGTACTGATCTTAATACACAGATAAGTAGCTTCCTTAACACACCTAGCATCCCCATCCATTGCTTGACTTGTACATAAAATTTGGGTTTTAGCAGTATTAAGTTTATACCCAGAAACTGCCCCAAAAGTCTGCGCCAGGGATTCTATTTCAGGTTGAACGAGACAGGGATTAGAAGTAACAATCGCTATATCATTGGCATAAGCCATTACAGAATACTGTTCTTGTTGTACTATACAAGGCAAAATCTTTCTACTTAAATCTAGCATAAGAATAAAAGGGTTAATATACAGCGCAAATAAAAGTGGTGAACAAGGACAACCTCGTTGTGTGCCTCTAGAAATCGCGATGGTCTCTGAGTGATATCCCATTGAGCAAATTTTCACTGAGGGGAGATGATAAAGGGTGTTTAAAGCACGTATATAGCCCTGCCCGAAACCCATTTGTTGCAGTCCCCATCCGAGGAAATGACACGAAACCCAGTCGAACGCCTTTACGGCATTGAGTAAAATCAGGCCAAGTTCTCGAGATTCTACCTGTGCGATATCGAGGAGAGTAATTACTCTATGCATATGAACTATGGTCCCTCTCCCAGGTATTAAGCTGTGTTGTTTTAACAATACTATTGATGGTATAATTTTTGCCAACCGTGTGGCCAAGATTTTAGCATAGATTTTACTGTCGGAATTAAGAAGAAAGATTGGACGATAAGACCCCAGTAATTCAGATGGTTTCCCCTTTTTCTTCAATACACAAATATTGGCCACGGACCAGGTTCGTCGAATCTTCCCTGTTTGTGAAGTTTGATAAACTTTAAGCATATCATTTTTTATCTCCTGAAAAAAGACCTTAAATACTTCCAAGGGGGGGGGGTCTGTCTGGCCCTGCAGATTTCCCTACTGCACAAGAATTTATGGCCTGCTCTAATTCCCCCAACCTAATAGGTTTAACGTCCGTTTGAGCCAATTGGCCCCATAAAGTGGCTAGAAGCCCCATATCCGTCAGAGAAAGGCCCCCAGTATCGTTCTCTGTATATAATACTGTATAAAAATCATGAAACACTTTAAGAATTTCCTAGGGATCAGACACAATAATCCCAGCGTTCTTTGTACTTCCTCTTATATTTGCAATTTCTAGGCTAAACATCGGCCCTTGGCCTTGCCATACTCATGACACTCTTTTCTATATGTTTGATATTTTATGGCGCTCTCCTTGCTCCATTCAAGATTAATTTTGGACTTACATCTCACTAGAATATTCTGAAGTGGTGTGGTATTATATCCTGCAGCTAATCCGTTAACTAATTCCCCTTCGACAATCTTAAACTCATCATATAAAACCTGCAATGCCTGTTTCGCTAATATACATTTTAAATACCCAAGGCTCTGTGTTTCCCCTCTAAATCCAGCTTTGGATGTATTCCATGCAGTCCCTCAGGACACAGAGTGTCTATTAATATGCAAAAATTCCTTTATCCACACCTTCATGTGCTCAATAAATTTTTCATCCATCAAATGCTTCCTGTCAAATGTAAACGCTCTCGGGGCTACACACCGAGCAAGTGCCGGGATTTCAACTACCACAAGTGCATGGTCCAAGGTCACCCTTGGGTATACGCAGATTTTCAGCCCAGTAAACACTGATGTAGGTACAAAACAATAATCAAGACGTACAAGTCTGTTGTGGGGCTGTGAATAAAATGTATATCCTGGGTCTTGCCTATGCAAGCTGTTCCACACATCCAATAGCCCTTGATCAGTTAGTAATTGAAATAGAGCCTTGCTGTCCCGGGGTTTCCTACCTTTATAGTTTCACCCCCAATTTTGAAAATCTTCAGAGGTCAAATTTATATTAAGATCCCCACACAAGAATAACAGAATGGGCCATGTAGTAAGCTCCCCATTCAAATATTCCAATATTGGGGCTTCACCAAGGTTAGAGCCGTATATTGTACAGAGGGTAAATATAACCCCCACTGTCCTACATTCCACAATGGCCCAACGTCCAAACATATCTGCCAAAATATGCCCAGTAGCTTGAATAAAAGGTCTTGCTAAAATCGCCACCCCTCTTGTCATGCTTGACTGCCTTGAGGTTACTAATACTGTGTAGCCTACTTCTGCTAAAACCTTACGTCTTGCCCATGGAATATGCTTCTCTTGCAGATACACCACATCGGGCTGAATCACCCAAAGCTCTCTGGAGACCCTCTGCCTTTTATTATGATTATTTAACCCGCACACATTCAGTGTGCATATTCGAAGGCCTAAATTTGCCATAAATTCAAGGTTGCCATACCTACAGGCCTATACGCGAATCTTTTTAACCCTCTGTACTTTTCTTTGCTGCTATGAATCTTCCTTTTTCTTTTACTTTTACTCCCACCCTCCTCCTTCCCCTCTCCACCACCCTCCCCCCAACACCACCCCAACAGCACACCCCACAGCCCCACCACCTCGATGCTTTAGGACTGTTAGTCCTAGCGGTGACATGCTCCCTACACACAAAAGTGCCTCCCACACCCGTGAAGTCCCCCAACAATTGAACCTAACAAAAAAACCATTAACCTACAGATCAATAGGCCGCAGACAGTACGCATACTCATTCTCTTCCCCCATGACATAACCTGTTGCAACAGCTGGGGGGTATACAATCTTCATAAACAAGAGCTATGCAAATAATTAAGCATAAGAGCACAAAAGGAAGCTGCAAATTTGATAATAATTCTATAGGCCTAATCCCTCCTTATCCTTCCTTGAGGGTTTGCAGAAACTCTTTCGCCAAAATTTCAGAGGTGAAAAACCTAGTATTCCCTTTATGGATGATGTTAAGTTTGGCTGGTTGTAGTAAGAAAGCTTGGGCCCCCTTAGTTTGAAATGGTAGAATAAGCTGAGGTAATTGCCAGCGTTTCTCTACTGTCTGATGGCCGTAATCTGGCCTAACAAAAAATGTAACCCCTTTGCCAACTCTTTTCCTGTCTGGGCGGGCCAGATCAGAAACTGCTTCTCGTGAGAAAAAAAGTTGTTAAATGAAATCAGTATAGCCCTTGGTTTAGCCACTTCTGCCGACTGACCTGGCCAGGCCCGGACAGAAAAGGGAAAACGGTGAACCCTCTGAATCCTCTGTCTGCCAGTCCCATTGAGTTCATTCTGGAAACGCCTCAGTAAACAATTCAATAATAGATTTACGAGGGTCCTGTCCTTCAACCCCTTCAGGAATTTGAAAGACTCGCAGATTGTTCAGCCGAACTCTGTTCTCCAAATCAATAAGTTTCCATAGCATATCATCCTTCACTGCACGTAAAGTCTCATTCATCGTCTTTTGTGAAGCTAGTTTATCCTCCAAATACGAAATACAGGCTTCTGCCTCGGTAATTCTTGCAGTAAACTCTGAGCAAGTCTTGGCGATGCGCCGTACTGAATTTTGTAATTTGCAACAGACATTCTGTGTCCTTTAGCTTTCTAATCGCGTTTCCTCCCTGTGAGTCATTACTGTTTGATATATAAGACTCAAGGATACCTCTTCTGATGGCTCTAGTGTTCTTCGCACCACAGAGGAGTCAGATTTATCCGGGGTTCTAACCATTGACTTTTGCACCGGTAAAGAGGAATTGGCAAAGTAGCAAGACTCCTCTGTCAAAGCTCTTTTCTTCCGCATTGTCTGGGGGCTTCCCTCCGATGAATCCCTTCCCGTATCCTCAGGGGGTGTAGTAATATGCTCACTCAGCTCATCCCAATGTTGAGCCATAGGCGTTTTCCCATTTCTCATCATCTCCTCACTGGATATATCTGAATGATCTGATAATGACAAGAACTTATCCACAAGATCCACCAACTCCGCCTCTTTTGTTAGTGAATCTAGACTGAGTGACTCTGTCCCATTAAGAGCCCCAGCCAAGCCAACCGAGACATTTTCGCTTCTAACCACAATGTTATTATCATTACAAAGCTTCTGTGGTACAACTGGTTCAGTATCTTGGCAACCCAGTTCCAGAGGTTCACCTCACTGTTGTTCACTCCTGCAGGATTCCGCCCATCCTTTTTACCAGCGCCGTTAGCCAGATCCATATTGCTGCCAGATATTAAATTGTCTACGGCAACAGCGTCATACAGAGAAATCTGCTGAGCACCTGAACTCTCCTTCATGATGACCGGGGGGACCAACAACAGCTTCAACACACAATGTTCCTAGGAGCTTGTCTGTTTCGGGATTCGGAATACCCTGGATACCCGTTTTCCCACTCTTCCCTCCTTTGCCTTGTGAGAACATTTGCGGGATAGTGCATTTCGCAGGACTGACCATGCCCGTAGAGTAACCACGGGCAAAGCTCTCACCCTTATTTGTTTTACCATTGAGATTAGAGGCTTTCTTACCGCTCAGCGGCTCCGCATTTTTTCCTACCGTTCCGGAGACAGTTCCAACGGCTGCCACTGTAGCAGCAGCGGTAGCACCATCAGCCAGGGCCTGGGCTTTCCCTCTAGCTCCTTTAGGCGGCATTATCAGTGTTCTGCGATATCCTGTTCTTGACTCTCCAGTAGTTTTGCCTGCAGCAGTTGCTGCTTCTCGGCTCGCCGTCTACGCCCGGCCCCTTGCGGTTACAATGTATCCAAATCGGATTTTGCTGAGATAATGAAAAATAGCTGTCGCAGCACACCTGAACATGCCAATAGTACCAGGACTAAGCTTTGCACACCTCGGTAAGTGCTCATACCCACTTTCACCCTCTCGTCCTCTCACTATCCACAGCACATCTTCCTTACGGGTGTAGGAGGACAGGAGCTACCAGCTCACACGACTGAGCTGGTGGCCACCATCTTGCCTCTGTCAAATGATATTCTATATGTAATATTCTGATATATAGTTCTGTTGATTTCTACATTCCCACCCACTGTAAAACTAAGACAGTGTTCTTGTTATAAGAGCTTCTATATTTCTTGTAGCTCCCATGATATCCCCAATCCAACAAAATCCCTTCTATTTCCTTTGGGTAACTGATTAGACTTTTTCATGTCAGTAATATCTTCGGTTTTTTTGTGCCCCTTTGCGTCTCCCATGCACTACTTCTGCCAGGCTCTCTACTCACATCCATTGTGGAGACAAGTTAATCATCCTGTGCAAATGTTTCAGATACTCTGAGAGAGCCATCTGTATAACCCTGTTAACCATTCAATCGCAACACTGCTAGTTTCCATACCGGCTGCAGACCATGATGGAACTATCTGGAATACCAAAGTTCTGACTGAATGATCAGAAGTAATTCTGCTTTCCCCTGAAGGTTCTGAGGTTTTCCAAGACTGAGTGAACGATCACCATCTGTCGGTGAGAACCTGTTGCTTACCGAGTCCGTCAAGATGCTATCCAGAGTGTCAGCAGTCACCAACATATTGCTCATTGTCACCTCCCTTTGAGTGATGGTAGTATACATACAATGTACAATGGCTAGTTCCTGCAGGGGTGTTAACTGGAAGAAAAAGTACATTTCATACATGTGATTAACAGAGTCAATCAGGAACTTATTCACAAACTGCAACATACTGCAAAATGCTTATCCCAAAACCTTTATCTGAAGACCTCTGCCTCCACCTCTCTTATCTTTACTACGAGATCTTTGCCCCACACATACAACTATAATTTTGTACTACCTGTGGGAGTGATGGGAGGGAGTGGCTGGAAAACAGGGAATAGTTATTACTAAATGGGAGAGCTTTAGGAAAAGGTAGATTGGGTATATATATTCATTAAAAACCAAAGGTTATAGGGAGGTTACAGTTAGGTTCAGATTTTCCACACTCAAAACCATAGAAATTCAGCAGTTATAGCTAGAGTTATCTCAAGTAACTATAACTCAACCCCGCAATGAACTGTTATCTCATCAACAATTTGACAGCAAAAGTTGCACTGCTATTATCAGTAATGTCACAGAAGATGTCATGAGTGAAGTAAAATGTGAGGTGCATGGTGACCTTGCGAGTTATAGTGGCCTTAGGGCAGAAGGTATAGTTACTCCCCATTAGTACCAGGGCTAGACCATGGGGAATGGGGTCCCCAGGGCATAAATCAGCCCGGGGAGGGGTGTCTGCGCGCCCCCCTCACCCTTCTTTTTTTTTTTTAAACCTTTATTCGTAACAAGTGGTGGAAGACAAGCATGAGATCATCAATGACATACATACAAAGCATACAATGATACAGGTGTGATGGAGTGCAGCGGCATACAAAAAATGTCCAGGTGCCATATCCAGAGGGGGAAGTCCAGTGGGCAGAAATAAGGTCACGGCAACAGTAGTGGCCTGGGATGTGACACACCATTACAGAGCATATAAACATACCAATAATACGGACAGCAAGCAAATATCAGTCCAAAGGGGAGAGCAGCGGCAGGGCCGCGGGCACATACGCACAGCGCAGTGGCCCCTGAGGCAAGGCATCATAAGCTGCATCCCAAGAGAGAGGGTAGTAATTCCCCGTTCCCCCGCCAACGATCATAACATACTCCTCACATCGAGAGAGGCCGCAGTGCATACATAGTGACCCTCACATCACGTGGACTGGGCAAGTGGCAGAAAAACGTACAATTCCAACAAACGAATCCACATTAACCCACCCCAACCCGATCAGCACTGTCCGAATCAGAATCCTGCACAGCCCTGGTAAGAAGGTACACCTGCAGTGGACTCCAGAAGTCTCTGGGCCTGCAGCGCACAGGCATCAATTCTGCGTACACATTATATTGGTCCTGACAATAAATGACATCTCTCAGCCAGTCATCGAACTGCGGTACCCTGCCCCTTCCCCAGCAGCAAGCCACACGCCTCTTCGCCAGCAGCAGAGTGACATCCACAAACCTACGATACAATGCCGGCACCGCCCTGGTATAACCCAACAACAGGACCAGAGGGTCAAGTGGCACTCCATTGTCGGTCATAGCCTGAAGAGCATCATGGACCCGAACCCAGTACTCCGAAACCACCCCACACTCCCACGCCAAGTGGAGAAAATCAGCACCTGGCGCATGACAACGAGTGCACCTGTCATCCTCCGCTAGTCGGAACCTGAGCTTCCTAGCCGGGGTGTAGTAAAAACGCTGTATGAATTTGTAGTGTATGATCTTTAGGCGGCAACTAGAGGAGATGTTGGCGGTTACACCACAACAATACTTCCATTGGTCATCAGAAATGGAAATGCCTAGCTCAGCATCCCACTGGGTCCGCGCCCGCCCCGGCGAGACAGCACGTTGTCTCCTGATGGCACTATACAATCGAGACACCAAGTGACGCCCATCAGAAAGCAACAACTCATGAAGTGGCAGGGTCACACCCGGCTCTCCGGGGAACTCAGGCAACAGTGATCTCAGGCCCTGGCGTAGCCGGACATAGTAAAACATATCAAGTGGGGAGTACGCCCCATCCCCGAAGAATTGCTCCAGGGTACGGAAGGTGCCCTCACGAAACAGGTCACCCCAGGTGTGAATCGCAAGACGACTGCACAGGCGTCGGAACCCAGCTTCCTGCAGAAGAGACAGGGCAGGGTGATACATCAAAGGCAACGCAGGTGAGTAAAGAAAAGCAACATCCAGCACCTTTGTGATGCGCTTCCAGGCATCAACAGTGCAGGTGACCGTCGTTTGGTGTGTGTCAATGTCCTCAACACGTCCTAGGATCATGCCCTCCAATGGTAGAGGGTGAGCGACCCACTGTTCGGCGGCCACCTGAGGCATGAACGGTGTGGGGCGCATCCAGTGGTAGGCGAAGTGCGCTTGAGCGCTGACATAATAAAGTTCAAACTCAGGGACGTCAAAGCCCCCATCGACATAAGGCAGCGTCAGCGTAGACCACGCCACTCGTGGCTGTTTACCCCCCCAGAACAACCGAAGCAACTCTGAGCGGAGACGTGAGAAAAAATAAGCCCCAGGATAGTACGGAATGTTTTGAAACAAATACAGGAAGCGAGGTAACACCACCATTTTGATGAGAGATGCCCTGCCCGCCATAGATAATGGCAAAGAACTCCACCTCGTGACGCTATCTGCCAAGTTAGTTATAGCCACACCGTAATTAAGCCGTAGTGTCTCCTCCTTGAGCAGTGACACAACAATACCCAAATATCGCAGGTCGGAGTCACACCACTCCAGGGGGTAGTCAAGTGGGAAACGGTGGACCGCTGCAGTGAGTGGAAAGAATTGGGATTTCTGCCAATTGATATGAACCCCAGATATACCACCAAAGACAACAAACTCACGTAATAACGCATTAAGATTCGACTGTGGGTCTTTCACATAGAGGGTAACATCATCAGCGTACATGGATATGCCAATCTGCCGCTGAAGGCAATTAAACGCGCTCTGTTGATGCAATTGCCGAATCCTACATGCAAGAGGCTCTATAGCAATGGCGAACAAGAGGGGGGAGAGTGGACACCCCTGCCTGGTCCCTCTCGTGATCGGGAAAGGGGAGGACAACACACCATTTACAACCACTCTGGCCATAGGGTCAGTGTAGAGTAGTTCAACCCATGAGATAAATATTCTGGGGAAGCCCATTCTGCACAGGACGTCAATTAAATAACCCCATTCCACCGAGTCGAACGCCTTTGTCGCGTCTAGAAAAACAGCAGCCACCGGGAGCTCCGGGGAGATGGTCGGGATCAAGGAGAATAATGTACGAAGATTATGGGAGGTCCCCCGTCCAGGCACAAAACCTGACTGGTCAGGCAGCACTATAATGGGCATGAGTTCAGAGAGACGCACCGCCAATACCTTGGCCAGGATTTTAACATCGCAGTTAAGCAATGAAAGAGGTCTATAGGAACCCACATCAAGGGGATCCTTTCCGGGTTTGAGTAAAGAGATGATAGCAACTTCCCTCATAGACCCTGGCAGGCGCCCCACTTCAAGGGATTCCTCGAAAACCTCCCGCAACACCGGAGCCATAATATCTACGTAACACTTATAAAATTCGGCGGGGAGACCATCTAGGCCTGTAGCCTTGCCATTATTAAGCGACATGATGGCACTCCTGACCTCGCCGACCTCCAGGGGCCTACCCAGAAAAGCCCTGTGATCATCAGAGAGCCAGCAAAGCGACAGCTCATCCAAAAATCCCCCATATCTCACATCTACGGAGTGCTGGGAAGTGTATAAGTGTGTATAGTGTTGCAGAAATGTGTCCCGGATAGTCTCCGAGTCCGTGCAGCGAGTGCCATCAGCCAAGACCAGTTCCAAGACATCCGAGCTGTGCCTCTGGTGTCTCGTAAGGGCCGCCAGGACCTTCCCTGGTCTCTCACCCTCACAATAATGTCTAGCTACCCAGTATTTTCCCCTATGCTTCGCTTCTCTGGCCGCTTCTTCCTCGTATTCCGATAGTTTACTCCTAAAGTGGCGCATGAGGTCAGGGTCAGGGCCAGCAAGTAGACCATTCTCTAGTCGTTTTAGGTCGGCTTCTAAGTCAGCAAGTGTACGGACAATGGTCCTGAGTACCCCACAGCTCTTGGAGATAGTGAGCCCCCGAATCGTAACCTTGAATGCCTCCCATATTACCTCCACACTGTCCACAGACCCCTTATTCCTCGGAAAGAAAGCCTCTATCTCCTCGCCCAGCTCCGCCTTAAAAATGGGGTCCAGTAGGGCCGATGGGAATAGCCTCCAAGGCGGACGCGGTCGGTGTAGTCCAGGTACCGACACCACAACCCGAACCGGACAGTGATCAGAGAAGGTCCTGGGGAGGTGTGTCACCCCATGCAATCCTGCCACTAGCCTCCTGGAAAGGAAGATATAATCCAGCCTCGCCCAGGTACGGGCCTGCGTCGTGAAATGAGTGCCCTCCTTAACAGTGGGGTGTACATATCGCCAGCTGTCTACCAGCCCTGCCTCCTCCACAATGCCCCGCAATACATCTCTGGCTTGTATATTGTACTGATGACTCCCCTCCGATCTGTCCTCAAGAGCCACCATTGCCAAATTAAAATCCCCCGCCCACACAATATGAGAAGCATCAACAGCAAGCACATGACCCCACAGTGCAAGAAAAAAAGCTGGATTATCAACATTCGGTGCATAACAATTCACAAAAAGCACAGTGATCTGTCCAATCCTTCCCCACAACAGTACATATCTCCCATCAGAGTCCAATTGTGATCCCAACTCCTGGAAGGCAAGTGATTTTTTAATCAATATTGCAACTCCCCTCGCATAAGAGGAGTACGATGAGAATTTCCTCACAGTGGCCCACCTCCCACCAAACGCATATGTCGGTGACCGGCCCAGATGTGTTTCCTGTAAAAGTGCCACCTGTATGGCATGTCGGTCTAGATATTGCAACACATTTCGGCATTTCCTGGCATCATTGAGCCCACGCACATTCCAAGAAAGAATCGATATCTTATCCAACACTTCGACCGCCATTACTCATAGGGTATACGTGTCAAAGAGCCCCGCACATCCGCATCAGGCACACCACACGAGCCATAATAGGAGGCCGTAGCCGCCACACCTTTACCCCACCTAGTAACATGAAAAGCACAATCAGCCACGCCGTCTTCCAACCCCAGAACCAACCCCCCCCTCCCAAAACCGGACAACGCACAACCATGCAACAGGCATGCAGCGCCATACGAGAACATCCAGAGCGCATCGCATCCAACAAGTGAATGTAAAGGTACCAAAAAGTCCCTACCTCCCACCGCCCACCTGACCAACCCCAACCTGTCAGGACCCCCTACCGCCCCCCCTCCCCACACCCCAGGCATCCATCCATTCATCCAAAACACCATCCGCACAACAAGGTAAAGTGTGAACATAGTAGGGGAATTCCCGTTGGGGGTGCCCACCAGAGGTGCACTTCACCACCCCCTCACACTATGCCGCCCTTCCAGCCGATGAGGCAAAGATACAAGGCAGGCACAGTGGTAGGGTGGGTGCCCGGAGCAAGAATAGAAACACAACCTCAACCAACGCCAACCTAACAGTCACACCATGCAGCCTCTCGGAAAGGCACGGAGGACCACCCATCAGCCCACAATATCACACTCTTCGGAAAAACAGCAGGCAGCGGCAGGTGTAACAATGTCAATAGGAAGCGTTCAACACAGTCATCATGCCATCAAAAACCTGATCAGGGGTCTTCTTCCTCTCCCGCCGATTGACGATCATTCTGTCCCAGTCCATCCTGGCGGTCAGCAGCAGCACGTTCCCTCTGCAGCCGCTTCACAAAGTCTTCCGCCTGCTGCGGATTCGTGAAAAAAGTCTGCTTCGCCTGATGAGTGATCCTCAATTTCGCAGGGTAGAGCAAAGCGTAGTCCACCTGGAGGTCCCGAAGCTTCTTCTTAACCGCCAAGAATTTACGCCGTTGTTCCTGCACCACCGGAGTGAAGTCAGGGTATATAGTGAAATTGACACCCTCGAAGGAAAGTGAGCGGGAAGTGCGGGCCGCATGAAGAGCCGCATCACGATCCCGATAGTTCAGGAGGCGAGCAATGATAGGGCGTGGGGCCGCACCGGGGGCCGGTCGCGGTCCAAGCGAGCGGTGCGCCCGTTCCACAATAAACTGGGTAGAAAAGGTTTCCGCCCCAACTGCCCCAACCAAGAGCCTCTCCACATACGTTTCCATCTTTCCAACATTCGTAGATTCCGGCACACCTACTACGCGAATGTTGTTGCGCCGACTTCTCGCCTCCAACTCCTCATTCTTAGCGGCTATTACACGTAGGATATTGTCCATCCGCGCCAACTGAGTGGTATGAGTGGCCGCAGTGTCGTCGTGGTCGGAGATACGCTGTTCCGCCGTGGTCAGGCGCTCCTCATGGACATCAAGTTTCTGTACCACCGCGTCCATGCGGGAGGATAGTTTGTCCACCTTGTCCACAATGGTGGCGAAGCCTTGCCGCATCTCCTGCATCATCTGCTGGAAATCAGGGGTGGCCGGTTGCGAGACAGCATCAGCGGCAGGCGGAGGAGGAGATCGCGAGGTTCCAGCCTCCTGTACCAGGCGGGTGCCCCTTCTGGAAGTCGCCGAGTCAAAGGAGAGCTTAGGTTGCTTATTATCAGGTTTGCCCATGGTGGTACACACAACGCACGCACTAATGGCGTAAGCAGGGAGGCCTGAGGGTTGAATCTCGAAAGCAAGTCCACGGTCAACCCAGCGATGCACTCAGCAGGGGACTCCGCGCAAACAATGTCAACAGTGGGTCGTAGAGTGCTCACCTCCGTACGGAACCACCAGCAGTCACAGTACAGACTCACCAGGTCGATACTGCCAACAGAGCAGCCGCTGTAAGGATAGCAGGATGTAGTCCAGAGGGGTCCAGTGATGACCCTGTCCACCACACCTCAAAGTAGAGAGGGCAGTGCCACCGACAGTCCTCAACCAGAGACTGCGTGTAGGAGTCAGCCCCAACAGTGCTCCGCAGGGTCCAGGGCGGTGCAGACCAGGATCACAGGGCAAATCAGGCACAGCAGGGGACAGCCATGGGCCGCGGTATGTGAATGGCGCAAGCGCCGCGCAAACCACCGGAAGGGGCTCGCCGCGTAGCCTAACACGGCCGGCTCCACAATACAGCGACCGCTCCAGTGGAAAAGGGCGCCAAAAGGCAAAAGTCTAGGTCCGCTGTGGTACGTGAGTTAATATCGCCCATAGACCTTATGCCAAGGTCAAGTGTTGAAACACAGCAGGGAGTGACCATGTAGTCCGCAGAGGTACGCCGCCAACAGACGAGTATAGCAGGCTCCACAAGTATGATAAACACAATGGTGCCAAATGAGCGAGCAAACGGCCCCCCCGTAGTGCAAACAGAGAAAGTCCTCTCACCAGCAGCAGATCATCTCAGTTCACAGCACGCCGTCCGCAGGCGCCCAGGGGTAGACCATAGAAGGGGGCACGAGCAGGCATGCATGCCCCGCCACTCCCCTCCGTGTGATGGCCGGTGGTCCACTCAGGGGCGATATCCACGCTCCCGTCAGAGCTCCTCAGTGACAGCCCAGCGTGACCCCCGCAATGTCGCCGCTTCACCCCTGCTTTCGATCACCAGCCACAAGCGCCGCCGCCGGTCTCGTCCATGCAGGCAGCAAAGGAAAGTCCCTGAGGGGGGAGGGGACAGGCCTCCTTCCCAGGTGACAAGCAGCGGGCTGGAGTAATCCAGGACGCCGGACAGCGGAGCGTCTGGTCTCCAGAGCAACAGGCGGTGATTCTTCAGGAGCCACGAACTCCGGATCGGAACCACCGATCGGCGCGGAAATCGAACCGAGTGTAGAATATAATCCCCCAAGGCAGAATCTCGGGTCAGATCAGGGGTCGGCGATGATCCGTAGGATAACTGGCCGGATGAAAGCTCCGGGCTGCAGGCCATGCTGCAGTGCGCCCTCTAGCGCCCCCCCCCCCTCACCCTTCTTACCTATATCTGTACCCCAGAAGATGGGGGTCCGAGGCTGAAAATGGTAAGGGGCCTACATGCTGCCCTCTAAATATTTTATAAAGCTGGGCCCCGGGAAATGGGGACATCAGGGTTGGCTCATCCTTGGGAAGTGGGCCACGTATGCCCCTGACCTATATGCACATACAAAAATGAATGTACCCTCAAGTAATACAACTGGTGCTATGTAAAGTGCTTTGATACCCGATTCGGGTCAAGTTCGCGCTACATAAAACTCTGTAAAAAAAAAAACACAGGACCTTACCCGCACAGGGAATTAAAGAAAACAAGCACATGAGGCTGTACTTGTTTATTTTTTTTGATTTGGCCACAGATCCTCTGGATAATCAGAGAAAAATTTAAATCAAAACATTTTTACCCAGACACGGTTACCTGGGGCTCCCCGCAATCAGTCCTAGGGGGTCAGAGTATTCCTACCCTACCCCATTGCATTTTTTTCCCGTTTTTTTTGTGAGTCGGGCCAAGTCCTGAGTCCCAAGATGTCTACCACTACTTTCTAGTAGAAGTGTTGGCAGCCAATCAGATCTCACTAAGAGAACTGTCGGATCTGCAGACCCTCTGTGTCTCTATATATACATATATATTTGTTTTACTTAAAAACTGCTGAACAGATTTAAACCAAATTACGAGAGCATGCTTTCTGCCAAATTTGGTGTAACTCCATTCAGCAGTTCGGGCTATAGTCACGTTCAAAATTCCTATGGGAAATTACATGAGGAAAAGTTGTTTTGGGTCCTCCTACCTAATGGCAACTGCCAGTAGGTGATTTAAAAATATATGTAAATAAACAAACAAAGGATCCCTATACTCTCAGTCCTTCTTGCAATGATTGTTTCTTCAGATTTTAAGCCGTGCAGTGTCTCTGGCCATTTTTTGTTGCTCAAGTGAATATGGAGAATGGATAGATCTATAGATAGCTCTATTCTTCACTATAAAAACAAAGGGTAAAGGAACGTTATAGTTAGGCTCAGATTCCACTTATATAAAATCTGATCTAACTATAACTTACAGGCCCGCAATGCACTGTTTAATACCTCACATATTACATCACTCATGACATGGTCAGTGACATCATTGAGGACATCACTAATGACATTATCCACAGAACTACTCACACACCCTCTCACACTCCTATATATCCTCTCATGCACCCGCTCACACACCCACACAATCACTCACAGACCCATACAAGTACTCACACAACCACTTACTCATCAATAAAGCCACTCACACACCCACTTATAGTGAAGATTCGTCAAACTACACCAAAGATATAAACAAGTTACAAAACCCTTTTCCTATAGAAACATGGTCTAATTGTCCAAACTATAACTACCTACTGGCGTCCGTCAGTAGGTAACATGGCATACATCTATGTATACATATTGTCAGCATACAAATATTTATTGGGCTTTAATCACAACCATACAAGAACATAAAATCATATGTTTATAAAATAGTAAAAACTAGTAGGCTTAACATTTTTTAAAGAAATACGAATGTGTCAACAGTAACAATACATTATATAATCTCATGCATCACATCAAGGTTAATCAGGTCTAGATTGTCTTGATCTCAAAGCAGCATGTAGAAAGCATGAAACAGCAAAAAGATAATGCTTGATCATCAGGAGCTGCAGATACATAAGTGCCAGGTATGATTGTGAGTTGTTCAGAACTTTCAGTAACGGGAAAAGGAACTGCTTCCTAGGCAAGCTCAAATATTTGCAAAACAAAATGTAGGGTAGCCTGTGGAGACATATTGTTGCATCCACAGGGCCTTAAGTGCCTGAAAGAGACTGACCACTAGATGTGGCCAAAAGATGATGTAGCACGTTAACCTTGAATCGTACCAACAGAAATCTATCCCTTTCATTAGATAGGAGAGAAAGGAAAGCTTCATGCCCTGAACAGTTTTTAAAAATAAATGCCCCTATACAATGGGTTTCACAAGCTCTATGTGTTCATGTTGTAATAAGGGACTTTTGAGAAACAAGTCTCTCACTCTTTTGAGTTCCAGGGGGTACCGGGAGCAATAATTGCAGTATATGTTCACCCAACCCATGCTGTTAAAAGCTGCCTTCACATAAGCAATCCAAGGGATTTGATGAATGTTGTCAAGGGTCAGACAATCAGACAAAATCAGTCTATTTAGTTGGCATCCTTCCCCAGTCTATATCTTGATCCAGCACAGCAAGGGTCTGAGAGCAACAAGGTCACCAATGTATCTAAAACAAAGTTCCTGACAAACAAAAAAAACTGGGGTACTTTGTGGACCCGCAGAATACACCTTAAAATGTATTTTCTGTGAGTTCAATTTTATCAACAGTCATGTAACCCCATACATCACTGTCATCTAGCTCCTTGGAGATGCACTTGGACTAAAAAAACTTAATTAGAGGGTCCAGTCACCATGAGCCCAACCTCTGTGCAACGCTAACTACAGTCCCCGTGGTCTTGACCAAATCACAAGTCTTACCCTCAACTAGGGATTTAAAACTCATATTAGCATCAAATAGCACCAGCAGGTAAGAGAAAGCTGGGACCTTACCCAGGGTATGA
The DNA here is from genome assembly GCF_964263255.1 of Lissotriton vulgaris. Lineage (NCBI taxonomy): Eukaryota > Metazoa > Chordata > Amphibia > Caudata > Salamandridae > Lissotriton > Lissotriton vulgaris. The sequence continues at coordinate 731,112,467 of NC_141699.1, forward strand.
CTCCCCACCTTGAAGGTTTTGAAAGTGGTGGAAAAGTCTGCGATATTAAGAACTCTCTCCGCAAGTTGGGCTTTAAATATGATATGCTCTACCCTTCCTGGCTATGATTTGAGGCCAATGGGAAGCCTCGCTCCTTGACAACCCAGCAGAGGCAAACGACTTTTGCAAACACTTTGCTTTAAAGTCCTCCTCTTCTAGACAGAACACGCTACAAAGTACTGGATCACCGACTCCTGCTCCTTAGTCCCCTTAGTGCTGGTATGGCCTGTAGTATTTGGATTCTCCCTCAAAATAGGGACTACTTCTGCATAACACCTGTGGACTGCCTCAGACAGTATGCTTTGCTCATAATTGCCTTCTATTACTTTTTCCATACAAATGCTGTTTATATGTGGTTGATTCTTCCTTTCTATTTCAGCTATTCCTCTAGGAATGGGCCACACCAAGCAAACACGTCAACTCTCCCCCATGGAGAACACTGCAGTAGCCTCATTGGGATTTTTTAGTTCTTTGTTTCTCCTTTTCGGGGCTTTATTGGATGTTTTCCTATATAGAGAGGGGGGGGGGGTAGGTGTGGGCCCTTTCTGCTTTCTCTTCAGTTTTGTATTTGTTTGTTACCCTTTGCACAACAGGTACACTATATGCCAGCTTATGACATGGCGCTGTTCTTTTCACACCTGTTTACTCTATGCCATCTCAGACAGGCCCTGGAGAGGTGATAGACATTACTTCCCTTACTTGAAAGATATGAAGCATCAATAATCCATGTAAAGGCAAACAAGTCCTCTCATATCTGTCCCGACATAGCCTTCCTTCAGGAAACACGTCTCCTACCCAATGACGCCCAATCATATGCGACTACTTGGGCCCCCCGCTATTTCTCCTGTCACGGCTCCTATTCCTGTGGATTCTGCCCCCTCATACTTGAAAGTAGCCCCTATTCCCTCCATAAATGTCACTCTGACCCGAATGGATACTATTTAATCCTACAAGGCAGCCTCACTGACAAACAAGGTCTATTAATCAACATATACGCCCCAAACACTGAGTATCCACAATTCTTTCAGGAGTTTTATGCCCATATGGGACATGCAGATGCCAACTTTGCTCTTCTGGGTGGGGATTTCAACATGGTACATACTCTAGCATTGACTCTAGTACCCAGCTGAGTGGTTATCCCCAATCATGGAAAGCACTCATATTGCAGACGCTTATGCTCTACAGGATATCTGATGTGCTCAACAGCCATCCACACCTGGTTATACCTTTTACTCTGCCCCACATGATATTTTGACATGGCTAAATTATTGGTTCTTGTCCGCTTATGTTTCACTCTGGACTACAAAGGTAAAACTTCTACAGCAAACTCTATCAGATCATAGCCCTGTTCTCCTAACCCTAGAGGTCCCCTATGGATGTAGATCAGGGCGCACCTTGAGTATCCATCACTAGGCTCTACATGATCCTGTCTTCTGTAGCGAACTCCTTCATTCCATCGTCCACTACTTTGCAATGAACTCGGGCATGGTCTCCACACAGGCAACCCTCTGGAAGGCCTTTAAAGCATTTATCCGTGGGGTGTGCATATCCAAGCATCTGAGTATCCTATGAGATATCCACTCCCAACCGCAATGCTTTTAAACCTCCAAGGTATAGACTTAAGTGCCTCCTAAGGTGGCGGCCTCCAACTCCATTGACGTTTAGTATTGTTGACTGAATTTATGCGATCTGGCTGATAGGCACTCTTGTGCGGATAATCCACCCTAATCGCCTAGGTAGTTATGTCGATGAATTGCGCACCGTCTCTGAGCCTTCTGTTTTTGTTGGCGAAGATGTTCTGGCAGAGTCCCAATGCTATTATGAACTCCATTATACATCCTGCATGCCTGACAATGCACCAGAGATCCCATCATACTTGGTGGAGATCGCCATAGGTCTGGCCCACTGATGGCCAATGACAATTTTTTAGCAAGATGATTTTTTGCGAGGAGGTCACCCAGGTGATCGACTCTTTAGACAGGTCCAATGGCCCATGGCCTTGATGGCCTTATGAGAGCTTTCTATAAAGCTTTCAAACAACAAGTCACCCACATCTCTTTGCAGTGGTCAACAGGATCTCCTGCCAAACACATGCTGTAGTTACCCTATTGGATGCCGAAAAGAGGTTTGACCCCTTGGAGTGGCCCTTCTTGAAAGAAGCTCTGATCAAACTGGGAATCCCCACCGCGCTCATCTCCTTGGTCATGCTCTTATATCCTAATCCTGTGGCACGCCTGGGAGTCAATGGCTCCCTCATGGATTTGTTCCCTATATTGAGGTGGACTAGGCAAGGCTGCCCTTTATCTCCTCTCCTCTACATTCCCTTAATGGACCCTTTGGTCTGCCACCTTCTGGAGCGCCACATACATGAGGCTCCCACGCTTCATTTTTTAAAATATTTTCGGCTGGAGTCACGCTGGGTGTGAAAATCCAGCCCCCCAAAAAATGCTCTTTTGGCCCTGTGGGACCCTCTGGTCAGGCCTACGTGGTCAGGGTGCTTTTACCCGGCCCCTTTTCTTCTTTTTTAATCGTTTTTCTTTCTCCTCATACCAAGTGACAAGATGGCTGTCAACACTTCCTGGTTACAAGTGTTGGCAGCCAATCAGAGGCAAGCTCCACTGTGTTACTTACTGGATCTACTGAGTGGGCTAGTTGGACCCCACACTGAAAAAACCATAGGTTTCAGGGACTTTATAGTTAGTTGGAGATTTCACTCGTACAAAACCATAGAAATAGTCAGTAGACCTAACTTTAACTCGTGCCCATGCAATGCACTGCTGATGATGTCACATATTACATCACTCATGACATGCTCAGTAACATCACTCATGACATCACTGATGACATCTGAAATTTTCCATTGGGCATACAAGTCACACAGTCCTTAAAATAACAAACGGAGATGTCGGTTCACCATCTGCCTACTGGCTCTACTGCTGTCTCCCGATTGGATAGAAAATAGCCAATTGTGACATTAAATTGCTTAAATTCTCATGGTTCTGCCTATGTCGAACATTTACTTTTGCCACACTGATGAAGGCTGATTGCTGAAACGCGTATGTGGCCAATAAAGTTATGTTGAATGCCCCAGGAGTGTTTCAGTTGCTTTTTTGGTTTTTGGTTGTTGAATGAAATTGATCACCCCCCCGCTAATTGGAGGCACCAGTTGTGAGTTCGGAGGAACTGGTGGGAAACGTGTATGGATATATATATATATATATATATATATATATATATATATATATATATATATATATATATATATATATATATATATATTCACTGAAAAAACCATAGGTTTCACACCAGTTATAGTTAGGAATTAGCATTTAAAAAACCTATTAAATTCACTGAAAAAACCATAGGTTTCACACCAGTTATAGTTAGCTGGAAATTTTACTGATATAAAACCATTGAAATTCCCACGTTATAGTTAGTCGGACTCACTATAACTTGCGCGTGCAATGCACTGCTGATGACGTCACATATTACATCACTCATGACATGGTCAGTGACATCACTCATGACATCACTGATGACACCATCCAGTGAATATGTGTCTTTCTGAAAAATAAATATTAGTGAGTTATGTTTAAATATTTAAATACATATATTAGTGTTTCACTTTGTGTATAAGTGGCTACATGTGTTGATAAGTAGCTACATGCGTATGTATATGGGTTATTTGATATTTTTATTAGTATTAGTATGAGTGTCTATATGGTTAGGTGGAGGTATTACTTAGCACATAGATGCATGAGTGACTGACTCTTTGTTTGTATGTGTTTTGAAGACAGCATATGTACAGGACTGTATGGGTGGATGAGTGTCTATATGTGTTTGTTAGTGAGTGAATGACTGTCTCACTAGTGTCTTTATCAGTAACTACATATGTTTTAATCTAGTATATATGAATATTGATGTATATAACTGAGTATATGTGAGAGTAAGAGATTGTAAGATTTCCTGTTTAAATAAGTATGTGTTTCTATAAGTGATTGTTTAAGAGAATAAATATGTGTAATTTTCAATAGAAGTAAGGTGGAAGTGTGTGTATAACTCTATTTTCAAATAAATGGTTGTTCAATAGTTTATTTGCACGTGTGAATATGTGTGTGAGTAACTTTTGGATGAATGTCGGTGTGTAACAGAATGTATAGGTGTATCTCTTCATATGATGAGTGAGTATATGTATGAGTGACTATATAGAACTGTTGGTGAATGAGTGGATGAGTATATAGATAGTGGAAGTACAGAATTGCTTGTTGTAACTGATATAGGTATGTCCATTTTTTAAAAATTTCAGTTTCTATTTTTGAATATGTGTCTCAAGGGTTACTTTACACTGAGAGGAGGTCTGTCACTATGTCACAAGGATGGTGTCATCAGTGATGTCATGAGTGATGTCACTGACCATGTCATGAGTGATGTAATATGTGACGTCATCAGCAGTGCATTGCACGCGCAAGTTATAGTGAGTCCGACTAACTATAACGTGGGAATTTCAATGGTTTTATATCAGTAAAATTTCCAGCTAACTATAACTGGTGTGAAACCTATGGTTTTTTCAGTGAATTTAATAGGTTTTTTAAATGCTAATTCCTAACTATAACTGGTGTGAAACCTATGGTTTTTTCAGTGAATTTCAAAGGTTTTTTAAATGCTAATTCCTAACTATAACTGGTGTGAAACCTATGGTTTTTTCAGTGTATTTCATAGGTTTTTTAAATGCTAATTCCTTTGTATATCGAGTTTCTAACCTTTTTTTTTTTTACAATTTGCTGTTTTTTTTAAGTATTCATTTTTTTTATAATTTTTTTTTTTTGCGCTCTGGGTGCGCGCACGGGGAAGCTTTCAGCTAAGCTCTCCTGTAAGCTTCTCCGTGCGCTCATCTGAAAGCGCACCCAGAGCGCAACTGTCGTTCGTGAAAAAAAAATATGAATGAAAAGTTAATAATAATGCAAAACATTTCGTACCATACAAATAAAATTTGTTTTTTTTAATATGGAAAATGATTATGCATTTCTATTAAAGATTGATGACGTCACTTCGGCGCGCAACGTACGTGCCCTCGGAAGCGCATACGTGCGCGGCGCCTAAACGCACGCAAAAGCGCCTACGGTCGCGCCACGTGTGCGCCCCGGAAGCGCCTACGATCGCGCTGCGTAAACGCACCCGGAAGTGCACCCGAGCGCGCATCGTAAGCGTGTCAGGTCATGTGACCCTAAAATAACACTTTTCATTGGTTGCTAACAGTTTTTTGTTACAATGAATGAAATCCCCACCCATTTCCTTCACTTCTTCTTTCACTTTTGTGACTGAAAGACCTGCCTTTTTTGCTGCTCCATATTCCTGGATTCATCATGGCTGCCAGATCATCCAGCAGTGAAGATGACTTCATTGATGAAGAGCCACCTACCCCAAAGAAGAAGGGACATTTCATCTGGAAATTCTTTAAATTTCCAGCAGACCAGAAAAAGGTGAATGCACCAAAAGTAGAGTGCAGGATCTGCAAAAAGGTCCTGTCACGGGGTAACCCCCAAAAAAAGTACTCTTTTGGGAACTTTACGATGATCAGACATGTGGAGACCAGGCACCCCCAGAATTTTGCCCGGGAAAGTGTCAGGGCTCTGGCACAGGAGGTTCCTAGAGATGGGGCCTCTACATCTACAGGAGGAGCAACTTCTTCCGGAAGAGATCAATCTCAGGGGCAGGTGGCAAACATCCAACCTGCATTCAACCATGGGGTCGTCAGATGCAGATACTGCAATCAACTCCTCACCTATGGGGAGCAAAGTGTCCTGCTCATGGTTCGGGCATTAGAGAACCATCACTGCCCTTCCCACCCCTAATTTTTTTCTTTTCTTTTTGCTCCTGTTGAGCAGTTTCTATTCCCTGTTTTTGTTCCTCTTCAGTTAAAAGAAGAAAACCAAAAGTTCTTTTCAGAACTACCTCCAATTCTCATCAAAGAGCTATAATCTTAAAAAATGAAGAGTAAGTGAAATATAGTGCATTGATAATTGAAAGGAGAATGAGTAAGAAAGAACAGAAAGGTATGAGAGGTGAAAGGAAGTGAAGTAGGAGGACTGAAAGAAGGTGAGTGTTAGAAAAGAAATTTATGACACAGTGAATAAACTGGAGGCCTCATTTCTGAAAAGTGACGCATCGCTACGTGAAAATAGCGATGCGTCACTTATCTGGACGCACTCCTTATGACATTCCACATATGTCATATTTAATATATGACTAATCAATTCGCAAGGAGTTACAGATATGTCAGTATTTCTGACATATCTCTAAACACAAAAGTAACGCATTGCAGGAGTGCGTCACAAAAGTGACGCAACTCCAGTAATGTGTCCTTTCACATGGAAAAAGCACCATGTGAAAGGTTTGCTGTGAAGCAGGCGCAAGATTTTGGCGCAACTGCATCCTAAAAGTGACGCACTGCGTCATTATTACCAAGCTTTTTGCAAGGAACACCCCCTCTGCATGCATTATACCTGACACTATTTTTTAAAAAGTGACGCATGTAGGTACATGGGTCACTTTTTAAAACTCTGCGCCATATTGTATCTGCATCAGGTATAATGTATGCAGAGGGGGCAATCCCTCGCAAAAAGCTTGGTAATAACAACGTACTGATATCTATGAGATTTCCCTGCGTCACTTTTAGGATGCTATTGCGTCAAAATTTTGCGCCGGCCTCGCATCACTTTTATGTTTACACATATGTCAGAAATACTGACGTATCTGTAACTCCTTGCAATATGATTCGTCATACATTAAATATGACACATCTGGAATGTCATAAGGACTGTGTACAGAAAAGTGACGCATCACACCAGCAGTGTAATAAAATGTGCCTCGTTGCACTATATTTAAAGGATGCAACAGCATCCTAAAAGTGACGCAGTGAAATCTCAAACATTTCACTGCGTCGCTATTACAAAGCTTTTTGTGGGGGAACACCCCCTCTGCATGCATTATACCTCACGCAGATATAATGTGGCGCTTGATTTTAAAAAGTGACCCATCTACCTAGATACCTCACTTTTTAAATATAACGCAACGCAACACATTTTTTTACACTACTGGTGCAATGCGTCACTTTTCTGTGCGCACTCCTTATGACATTCCAAGTAACGCATTGCTGGAGTGCGTCACAAAAGTGACGCAACTCCAGTAATGTGTCCTTTCACATGGAAAAAGCACCATGTGAAAGGTTTGCTGTGAAGCAGGCGCAAGATTTTGGCGCAACTGCATCCTAAAAGTGACGCACTGCGTCATTATTACCAAGCTTTTTGCAAGGAACACCCCCTCTGCATGCATTATACCTGACACTATTTTTAAAAAAGTGACGCATGTAGGTACATGGGTCACTTTTTAAAACTCTGCGCCATATTGTATCTGCATCAGGTATAATGTATGCAGAGGGGGCAATCCCTCGCAAAAAGCTTGGTAATAACAACGTACTGAAATCTATGAGATTTCCCTGCGTCACTTTTAGGATGCTATTGCGTCAAAATTTTGCGCCGGCCTTTCACTGCGTCGCTATTACAAAGCTTTTTGCGGGAGAACACCCCCTCTGCATACATTATACCTGACGCTATTTTTAAAAAGTGACGCATCTAGGTACATGGGTCACTTTTTAAAACTCTGCGCCATATTGTATCTGCAACATGATTCGTCATACATTAAATATGACACATCTGGAACGTCATAAGGAGTGCGCACAGAAAAGTGACGCATAACACCAGCAGTGTAATAAAATGTACCTCGTTGCACTATATTTAAAAAGTGACGCATCTAGATAGATGCGTCACTTTTTAAATATTGCATAACAATGCGCATTTTTTTACACCGCTGGTGCGTCACAAAAATTGACGCACAGGAAGCGCAAAACTAACAGCGCAAGGCCTTCATAAATATAGTCCTGGATTTAGGGGGTCAGAGGGGGTCTACTCTTCCCCCTTATGATCCAATCAGCTTCCTGCGCGCATCACACCAGCAGTGTAATAAAATGTGCCTCGTTGCACTATATTTAAAGGATGCAACAGCATCCTAAAAGTGACGCAGTGAAATCTCAAACATTTCACTGCGTCGCTATTACAAAGCTTTTTGTGGGGGAACACCCCCTCTGCATGCATTATACCTCACGCAGATATAATGTGGCGCTTGATTTTAAAAAGTGACCCATCTACCTAGATACCTCACTTTTTAAATATAACGCAACGCAACACATTTTTTTACACTACTGGTGCAATGCGTCACTTTTCTGTGCGCACTCCTTATGACATTCCAAGTAACGCATTGCTGGAGTGCGTCACAAAAGTGACGCAACTCCAGTAATGTGTCCTTTCACATGGAAAAAGCACCATGTGAAAGGTTTGCTGTGAAGCAGGCGCAAGATTTTGGCGCAACTGCATCCTAAAAGTGACGCACTGCGTCATTATTACCAAGCTTTTTGAAAGGAACACCCCCTCTGCATGCATTATACCTGACACTATTTTTAAAAAAGTGACGCATGTAGGTACATGGGTCACTTTTTAAAACTCTGCGCCATATTGTATCTGCATCAGGTATAATGTATGCAGAGGGGGCAATCCCTCGCAAAAAGCTTGGTAATAACAACGTACTGAAATCTATGAGATTTCCCTGCGTCACTTTTAGGATGCTATTGCGTCAAAATTTTGCGCCGGCCTTTCACTGCGTCGCTATTACAAAGCTTTTTGCAGGAGAACACCCCCTCTGCATACATTATACCTGACGCTATTTTTAAAAAGTGACGCATCTAGGTACATGGGTCACTTTTTAAAACTCTGCGCCATATTGTATCTGCAACATGATTCGTCATACATTAAATATGACACATCTGGAACGTCATAAGGAGTGCGCACAGAAAAGTGACGCATAACACCAGCAGTGTAATAAAATGTACCTCGTTGCACTATATTTAAAAAGTGACGCATCTAGATAGATGCGTCACTTTTTAAATATTGCATAACAATGCGCATTTTTTTACACCGCTGGTGCGTCACAAAAATTGACGCACAGGAAGCGCAAAACTAACAGCGCAAGGCCTTCATAAATATAGTCCTGGATTTAGGGGGTCAGAGGGGGTCTACTCTTCCCCCTTATGATCCAATCAGCTTCCTGCGCGCATCACACCAGCAGTGTAATAAAATGTGCCTCGTTGCACTATATTTAAAGGATGCAACAGCATCCTAAAAGTGACGCAGTGAAATCTCAAACATTTCACTGCGTCGCTATTACAAAGCTTTTTGTGGGGGAACACCCCCTCTGCATGCATTATACCTCACGCAGATATAATGTGGCGCTTGATTTTAAAAAGTGACCCATCTACCTAGATACCTCACTTTTTAAATATAACGCAACGCAACACATTTTTTTACACTACTGGTGCAATGCGTCACTTTTCTGTGCGCACTCCTTATGACATTCCAAGTAACGCATTGCTGGAGTGCGTCACAAAAGTGACGCAACTCCAGTAATGTGTCCTTTCACATGGAAAAAGCACCATGTGAAAGGTTTGCTGTGAAGCAGGCGCAAGATTTTGGCGCAACTGCATCCTAAAAGTGACGCACTGCGTCATTATTACCAAGCTTTTTGAAAGGAACACCCCCTCTGCATGCATTATACCTGACACTATTTTTAAAAAAGTGACGCATGTAGGTACATGGGTCACTTTTTAAAACTCTGCGCCATATTGTATCTGCATCAGGTATAATGTATGCAGAGGGGGCAATCCCTCGCAAAAAGCTTGGTAATAACAACGTACTGAAATCTATGAGATTTCCCTGCGTCACTTTTAGGATGCTATTGCGTCAAAATTTTGCGCCGGCCTTTCACTGCGTCGCTATTACAAAGCTTTTTGCAGGAGAACACCCCCTCTGCATACATTATACCTGACGCTATTTTTAAAAAGTGACGCATCTAGGTACATGGGTCACTTTTTAAAACTCTGCGCCATATTGTATCTGCAACATGATTCGTCATACATTAAATATGACACATCTGGAACGTCATAAGGAGTGCGCACAGAAAAGTGACGCATAACACCAGCAGTGTAATAAAATGTACCTCGTTGCACTATATTTAAAAAGTGACGCATCTAGATAGATGCGTCACTTTTTAAATATTGCATAACAATGCGCATTTTTTTACACCGCTGGTGCGTCACAAAAATTGACGCACAGGAAGCGCAAAACTAACAGCGCAAGGCCTTCATAAATATAGTCCTGGATTTAGGGGGTCAGAGGGGGTCTACTCTTCCCCCTTATGATCCAATCAGCTTCCTGCGCGCATCACACCAGCAGTGTAATAAAATGTGCCTCGTTGCACTATATTTAAAGGATGCAACAGCATCCTAAAAGTGACGCAGTGAAATCTCAAACATTTCACTGCGTCGCTATTACAAAGCTTTTTGTGGGGGAACACCCCCTCTGCATGCATTATACCTCACGCAGATATAATGTGGCGCTTGATTTTAAAAAGTGACCCATCTACCTAGATACCTCACTTTTTAAATATAACGCAACGCAACACATTTTTTTACACTACTGGTGCAATGCGTCACTTTTCTGTGCGCACTCCTTATGACATTCCAAGTAACGCATTGCTGGAGTGCGTCACAAAAGTGACGCAACTCCAGTAATGTGTCCTTTCACATGGAAAAAGCACCATGTGAAAGGTTTGCTGTGAAGCAGGCGCAAGATTTTGGTGCAACTGCATCCTAAAAGTGACGCACTGCGTCATTATTACCAAGCTTTTTGAAAGGAACACCCCCTCTGCATGCATTATACCTGACACTATTTTTAAAAAAGTGACGCATGTAGGTACATGGGTCACTTTTTAAAACTCTGCGCCATATTGTATCTGCATCAGGTATAATGTATGCAGAGGGGGCAATCCCTCGCAAAAAGCTTGGTAATAACAACGTACTGAAATCTATGAGATTTCCCTGCGTCACTTTTAGGATGCTATTGCGTCAAAATTTTGCGCCGGCCTTTCACTGCGTCGCTATTACAAAGCTTTTTGCAGGAGAACACCCCCTCTGCATACATTATACCTGACGCTATTTTTAAAAAGTGACGCATCTAGGTACATGGGTCACTTTTTAAAACTCTGCGCCATATTGTATCTGCAACATGATTCGTCATACATTAAATATGACACATCTGGAACGTCATAAGGAGTGCGCACAGAAAAGTGACGCATAACACCAGCAGTGTAATAAAATGTACCTCGTTGCACTATATTTAAAAAGTGACGCATCTAGATAGATGCGTCACTTTTTAAATATTGCATAACAATGCGCATTTTTTTACACCGCTGGTGCGTCACAAAAATTGACGCACAGGAAGCGCAAAACTAACAGCGCAAGGCCTTCATAAATATAGTCCTGGATTTAGGGGGTCAGAGGGGGTCTACTCTTCCCCCTTATGATCCAATCAGCTTCCTGCGCGCAAGTCGCGTGTCGCGCCTGGAGCGCACTCCCGTGCGCGCACGGGAGCGCGGCTATCCCCGCGCAAAACGAAAAAAAATTTTTAATGCCCTGCAGGACCCTATTTTAGTCCCTACATCAAACCTAGGGGGTCAGAGGGGGTCTACTCTTCCCCCTTATGGTCATTTGCCCCTTTTTTTTTCAAACTCCTTGTGTCTCGATTTTACCGAGACACAAGATGGCGGCCGCTCCGCACTGTTTAGAATGTTTACAGACAACTGAGATCCAATCAGCTTCCTGCGCGCAAGTCGCGTGTCGCGCCTGGAGCGCACTCCCGTGCGCGCACGGGAGCGCGGCTATAGATATATATATTTTTTTGAACCTAAATTACTCAAAATCCACTGGAGCACATATCTTGAGACATAGCAAAGGCACATCGGGCTACCAGTCCCTACAATTTTGCCAAGTTTGGTGGAAATCCATTCAGCCGTTCGGGCTAAAAGTGAAATCGACCGCCCTATGGAAATTAACATGGGGAAAACGCGTTTTGGGACCCCCCTTTTATCTCGGCCCCCGCTTGACGAATCCCCCCCAAACTTTCAGGGAAGGACCGGACCGCCATGAGACCATTTTCCTGAAAATTTCAGGCAGATTCGTCAACCGGCGCCAAAGTTATTCAAAATAGAATGTTGAGATTTAACATTGAAAATTATCCTAACTATAACTACCTACTGGCGACCGCCAGTAGGTAATATATATATATATATATATATATATATTTATATTACCTACTGGCGGTCGCCAGTAGGTAGTTATAGTTAGGATTATTTTCAATAGAAAATCTCAACATTCTATTGTGAATAACTTTGGCGCCGGTTGAGGAATCTGCCTGAAAATTTCCTCAAATTTGCCTCGCGGCGCCCCGGTCCTTCCCTGAAACTTTGGGGGGGATTTGTTTCCATAGGGCGGTCGACCTCACTTTTAGCCCGAACGGCTGAATGGATTTCCACCAAACTTGGCAAAATTGTAGGGACTGGTAGCCCGATGTGCCTTTGCTATGTCTCAAGATATGTGCTCCAGTGGATTTTGAGTAATTTAGGTTCAAAAAAATATATATATCTATAAGCGCGCCCCGGTACGCGCACCGGGGCGCTAACCAGCGCGCTACGCGAGTTCGCGCGCGGAAAGCTGATTGGCTCTCGGGTGTCTGTCAACATTCCAAACAGTTCGGAGCAGCCGCCATCTTGTGTCTCGGTAGGATCGAGACACAAGAGGTGGCAAAAACAAAGGGGGAAATGACCATAAGGGGGCAGAGTAGAGCCCCATTGACCCCCTAGGTTTGATGTGGGGGCTATAAAAGGGCCCCACGGGACAAATGATTTAAAAAAAAAATTTTTGATTTGCGCGGGGGGAGCGCCCGGTACGCGCACCGCGGAGCGTACCGGGGAGCGTGCCATGGGGATAAAAGAATGATAGAGTTTTTAAAAAATTTACCTTTTTTTTATAAATTGGAGGTAGTTCTAAAAAGAACTGTTTATTTCTTCTTTTTGTTGTTTTATATTTTTTTAAATGTTTTTTCGAACATTTTGTACTTTTTTTGGCTTTTATGAACTATTTTATATTTTCTTTGTTATTTTTATGGGGAGAAACAAAAAACAGGGAATTGAAAATGGCTCAACTGGAGCAAAAAAAATCATGAACAAATTATGGATTTTTGGGGCATTTGTGGTTGTCACCAGCACGGTTGATGAGCGTTATGCTTTGCTCACCATAGGTGATGGTCTTACCACAAAAAATACAAGAGATCTTGTATTGCCCAAACTTTTGTTGAATGTTTGGGACCATCTCCCTTGTTTCTGGTCCCGATGGAGTGGGTTGCTTTCGTTTGGAGGTGCTGGGTGAAGATTGGGGAGGGTTGCTGGCCAGTTCTCTCACCTCTGTCGCAGCATAGTTGTTGGGATGCCTGCGCTGCATGTGCCGAATCATGGTGTTATTACCAAATGAATATTTCTTATTAGGGTTCCCCCTTGAAAGTTCAATACCACAGATTTGGCAGGTCACCTTTGGCGCATTCACTTTCTTCTTGCCCTCTGGGATGGAAAAAAACTCCCATACAATGTGTTGCTTTGGCCTGTATGGGGTATTGTCTTCTGGCAGCCACCTCCTCCCCTCCTCCTCCTCCTCCTCCTCCTCTTCTTCTTAACCACCAATGTGATGTTGTAGTGGTCCTCTTGGTGGTGGTAGTGGTGGCGCAGATGCTCCAGCTGCTGCTGCTACTGTAGCCATTTTAAAGTACAAAATATTACTCGAAGATCTCCAAACAGGTCTTCCTCAGTCAAAGGACAAAGTCAGAATAAGGAAAAAAGGTGGGGGCTTTCATCATTTGGAAAAAAAACTGTCCTGAACCAATGAAAAGTGTTATTTTCAGGTCACACGGCCCGGGCTTTCATCATTTGGAAACCAAAACTGTTCTGCACCAATAAAAAGTGTTATTTTCAGGTCACATGACTCGACGCGCTTACGCGACGCGCCCCCGGTTGCGCCCGGAGGCGCGCCCCGGGGCACGTCGTGTAAGCGCGTCGGATGCTTACTTTGCGCGATCGTATTCGCTCGAGTGCTTCCGGGTGCGCTTACGCCATGCGTATAACGCAGACGCGGCTACGCAATACGTCACAATGATGTTTTCGTTCGCGGCAATAGCACTAACGGGACGCTCACCGGTGCGCGCCCCGGGGCGCGCCGGAAAACTGCGCTTTCCGCTGCGCACACAGGGGCGCGCACCTGGAGAGCTCCAGGGCAAAAAATAGTATTATATAAATATACAATATAGGATTCATTATAAAAAATATTACATAGGTTTAAGGCCCTATATATAGTTAGGAATTAGCATTTAAAAAACCTATGAAATTCACTGAAAAAACCATAGGTTTCACACCAGTTATAGTTAGGAATTAGCATTTAAAAAACCTATTAAATTCACTGAAAAAACCATAGGTTTCACACCAGTATCTCCATTTTTTTGAAAATGTTAGTTTCTATTTTTGAATATGTGTTTCAAGGGTTACATTACACTAAAAGGAGGTCTATCACTCTGTCACAAGGATGGTGTCATAAGTGATGTCATGAGTGATGTCACTGACGATGTCATGAGTGATGTAATATGTGACGTCATCAGCAGTGCATTGCAGGTGCGCTTGTTATAGTGAGTCCAACTAACTATAACGTTGGAATTTCTATGGTTTTATGTCAGTAAAATTTCCAGCTAACTATAACTGGTGTGAAACCTATGGTTTTTTCAGTGAATATATATATATATAAACGAATTACAGTTATTATAATTTAAATACATTTAACAACAAACAATTAGTAATTTTTAATTCAGATTAAATAAAAATATACATTTTACTGTCTGGTTGATTTTTTAAATAAATATTGAAATAAATAATTTTGTGTTAGCTTATTATATTTACAGGAAATATTTTAACATGCTTTCAAGATAGTATTGCTGTAGAATTTATTTTCAATTTCTTTTAGGTTTAAAAAAATATAAAATACATAAAAATATTTTCATTAACTTATTTTAAAGATTAAAAAACCCCAATACTATACCATAGGGAGAACTCTGCCCTGGCGAAATAAGTGTGAAATGTTACCAGTGGCAAAATAAGTGTGAAATGTTACCAGTGGCAACTTTTATTAATATTATATTTAAGTTTATAAAGCGCGCAGCTACCCTTAGGTTTCCCGGCGCTAAAACCAAATGAGAGGGGGAGAGTCAGAAAGGAAGGCTGTTACAGGTTAAATAACCAAGTTTTTACCTGTCTGCGAAACTTAAGGTAGCAGGGTTCAGTACGCAACAAAAGGGGAAGGGAATTCCAAAGTGAGGGGGCCAGCCAGGCGAAGGAGCGGCCACCCATTCTGGAACTTTTGATTCTAGGAACCGAGAACAGGTGCTGATTAGATGATCGAAGAGTGTGGGGGGGACAATAGTGCTGAACTAAAGAGTTAAGATAGGGTGGGGCCAGGCCAGCATTTATTCTGTGCATGAAGCAAAGAGCCTTAAATTTTGTGCGGCTATCAATGCGTAGCCAGTGCAGAGTGCGTAGAGAATTGGAGGTAGAGGATGTATTGGGGAGTTTACAGAGCAGTCGCGCCGCCATATTCTGGACTGTCTGTAATTTACGAACCACCTCTTTGCAGGCTCCCAGGAGAAGAATGTTCCCGTAGTCCAGTCTAGAGGTGATTAAGGCCTGGACCATAGTTTTCTGAGTATCCTGGGGGAGCATCCAGATGATCTTACACAACCACTTAAAGATGGTAATACAAGTGGAGGAAGTTTTAACCATGTGGTTCTTCATAGATAACTGATCGTCAAAAATGACGCAGAGGTTGCGTGCTGTTTTAGATGGAATGGGTAGAGTGCCCATTTGTGAGGGCCAATGTCGGGGTCCCCATAGGGTGGTGTTATGGACAAACAGAAGAAGCTCTGTTTTCCCCCGTTCAATTTCAGTTTGTTATCATACATCCAAGCTGCGATGTTACTGAGTCCTGCGCAGAGGGATGAGGAGGAGGAGTGAGAACCCGTAGAGAGAGAATAGATGACCTGGGTATCATCGGCGTACGAGTAAATAGTGAGCCCGGCTTGCTCCGCAATAGTAGCCAAAGGTCTGACATACAGATTAAAAAGCAAGGGGCTCAGGATGGAACCTTGCGGAACACCGTACGCTGATTTATAGGTTTGGGAAGCTGATGAGGAAGAGAAGACTTGGAAGGTACGGTCTGAAAGAAAACTAGCAAACCGGTTGAGGACTGAGCCGGTGATGCCTGATGATCTAAGGGCATTAATCAGAATGGGGTGGGAAACCGTGTCAAATGCGGCACTCAAATCAAGCAAAATGAGTGCCACAGTTTCCCCCCTATCCACTCGGCATCGGATGTTTTCAGAGACCCCCAGCAGAGTAGATTCCGTCGAGAAACTGGACCTAAATCCGGATTGGGATGGATGTAAAATTCTCCTAGATTCAACATGGAAAGAGAGTTGAGAGTTGATATGCTTTTCCAAAATTTTTGAAAAAAACGGGAGAAGTGAAATAGGGCGGAAGTTAGATGGAATGCTAGGGTCAGCGTTAGCCTTTTTTAGCAGAGGCACTATCATTGCATGTTTCCATGCAGAGGGTACTGTAGCTTCTATAAGGGAGGAGTTAAGAAGATCCACAATGAGTTCAAGGGAAGAGTTGTCCAGCATTTTTAATATTTGAGGGGGAAAAGGGTCCAATGGGGAGCCGGATTTGATTTTACTGATAATATCAGAGAGAGTATTGATGTTAAGAGGATCCCATGTGTCGATCAACTGCGAAGCAGGAGGACTAGTATCCCTAGGGACCCCTGAATCATAGGAGATCGTAGGGTTAGATGCTGTGGGAGGGGTCTGCTGTGCAGGGGTAAGGGACCTATCCTCTAAAGTCACTCGATCACAAAATGTGATTTGGGCGGGTGGGTGGAGCAGAGAAGGGGGAGGAGCAGGTTTTTCAAAGTCAGAATAAATGGTGTCAATTTTGGCGATAAAAAAATCAGCCAGAGAATTGCACTGTGAAGTATCTAGACAAGGTGGTTTGGGCTGACACAATGTGCCCGAGAGCTTTTGTACTGCCTTAAAAAGTGCTTTAGGACGATTTTGTGCCTCAAGAATAGTTAAGTTGACATGTTCAACTTTTGCAGTTTTGCACAGACAATGATATTTAGTTAAGACAGCTTTGTAGATTTGCTTGGAACACAGATCATATTTTATGCGCCATTTGCGCTCGAGATTTTTGCAGATGTTTTTTTCTTTTTTTAATGCAGCTGTAAACCAGGGCGCAGGCGGGTGGTGAGGGTTGTGCTTTTACATGCGCTGCGGTATGCATGCATCAGCAGCATTTACAAGCCAGGCATTAATAACATCAGCTGCTTCAATACTAGTGACTTCCGTGAAAGGTCTAGAGTTCTCAAGACAAGAGTTGAGTTTCTTGAAGTCCAGCTTGTTCCAATTTCTGGATGGCCTAGATTCTGTAGAAGTAGAGAGGGTTTTTCGGTAGACAACCAATGGTAACAGAGAAAGTCACCATATAGTGATCGGACCATACAATAGGTAAAGGAGCCTCACATATAATGGTTTCTAAATTAGAAAGAATGGGGTCCAGAAGATTCCCTGCTTTATGAGTAGGACCAGAGTTATGTAAAATAATGTTTAGAGCAGCCAAGTCCTGTAAAAGATTGATGCTGGTGGAGCAGGAAGGATCATTCAAGTGCAGGTCCAGATCACCAATAATTGAAAGGTTTGTTGAATTCTGAATTAGATGTGCTACGTACTCAGGAAAGGTGGAGGCCCAGGAACTCGCTGGGCCAGGGGGACGATAAATGAGCATCCCAGAGAGAGTAAAGTTGGGATATAGCGAAAGTTTGAAAAGACCGGCTTCGCTGTTCGGTAGTTCAAAGTCTTCCCATTTGCAGGAGTACAGTCTATTGTAAATTATGGCTATTCCTCCACCATCTTTCATTAATCTGTTTTTTCCAACATATGTGTAGTTGTCAGGGAGAGCAGCAGCAATATCCGGGCCAGAGTAGTCTTTTAGCCATGTCTCAGTGAGGAATAAAGCTGCAGGTTCCACCGAGACGAGTAGATCAAAGATCTCTCTCTTATGTTTAACTAATGATCTACAGTTTAAGCTGATCAGCGTCCGAGCCTGAGGCAGGTCTATAGATGTAGGTTTTGGGCGTGATGGAGGAAAATCAGATAAGGCCATGTTGGTTAGGGAGGGAAAGGATGTAAGGGGGAAAAAGCAAACCGGGCAGGTTAAAGGAACACAATGAGGATTCATAATAGTGCAGTGTGAACAGTGCGATGGCCTGAGGCTAAGGGGAGCCTCCCTAGCATAAGTAAGAGGTAGACCAGAGAGTGTTGTACCAGGGGTCATAGCCCCTAGTCCCGGCCCGTCGCGGACGGGCGCAGACGGGCTTGCCTTCGGCACGCCTTCGGTGCGCAAACGGCGCGCCCGCTGCGCTCGTCCGCTGCGCTTCCTGAAGTTACACATTTTTATATGTGCAGGAGGACGGTTAGGGGGGCGTGGCCTCGAAAGGGGCGTGGCCAGCGGCCTCGCCGGCGATGGCGGCGGGGTGTTCTGTGTATGCTCAAGATAACCTGTCAGTGCTAGATCCACTGCACGGTGACAGGTAGGAGCGTGTGACCCCAAGTGAGGCAAGATCCAAATCAGGTAGGTTTTAAAAATACAACACACAATATTTTAAAAAAGGTCACGAGCTTAGCCTACTCCCGCCTTTCCTCCTCAGGAGAAATGGTTTCTAATGGCGCTCTTAGTCAGCGTCAATTAAGTACAATAGGCGGGGGGCGTTGCCTCGAAAGGGGCATGGCCAGCGGCCTCGCCGGAGATGGCGGCGGGGTGTTCTGTGTATGCTCAAGATCCCGTGTCAGCGCTAGATCCGCTGCACGGTGACAGGTAGGAGCGTGTGACCCCAAGTGAGGCAAGATCAAAATCAGGTACGTTTTAAAAGTACAACACGCAATATTTTATAAAGGTCGCAAGCTTAGCCTACTCCCGGCTTTCCGCCTCAGGAGAAATGGTTTCTAGTTACTAGTCACTTATAAATTTGCCTCCACCCTCTAGTTTCAGGGATCGAGGATATGCACATTTCCACTGTCTTGTAACTTTACATGTGAAAACAGTGAATAGCCAAAAGCAGTAAAGTTACAACAAAGTCTAAGAGTAAATGTGCACGTTTGCAGGTATTTCTACTTTTGTGAATAGGGATGATAGTCTTTTTTGACCTGTAAATATTGACCTTTTCCTTGTGCCACATTTTTCTCAATTATCCCTATCCAGAGTAGAAACTAGCCATGCATTCTTACGTCTCAAAAATGGCTCCTTTAGATGACACTCAACATAATATTGTAAGGACAAAAGTAGCTGACATGAGAGCTTTCCATTCACAGATTTGCTGTAATCAGGATCAGGGTATTTCACAATAAGTCCCTCAAAGCAAGATTCTGGTTACATTTCTGGATTAACCAAAGTGGCTAAATGATCTTCATTTCGATGAGGTTATGTACATTTGTTTTACAGGGATATCTTGAATACCTGGCATGATCCAGTCTTTCTGGTTCTAGGTTGTAGACCCCAAGATCTGAAGTATTTTTACAGCAAACTAGCAGTGTAACTGTTCTTTCTTCACTCCAAGAAAGAATTTGCCATGACATGTTTCGGTGAGAGGTTAGTGTCTGTCATCATTTTGTCCCACAGTCTCTGACCGAACAGAGTTGAAATGCTCAAACAAAGGTTACAATACCGTTTTCTCTAATGACTCATCCATGAAGTACGATATTAATATGTATACTTAATGGATGCTTTAGATGAAAATCTGTCATTCCAGGCACTTGCAACACAACACAGCGATGTAATGCATTACAATACATCTCTGCATCATACTACAACATAACACCACAAAACACACATAGCTGCACTACAGCACAGCATGACACTGACAAACTACACAAGACTATAGTACACTGCACAAAAATATGATATAACACTGCAACACCACACTGTAACTTACTTATTCTGTACACTACAGCAAAGCATTGCACTACAAGCCAAGACAACCTAACCGTATACAACTCCACTTCACACCACACAGTCCTTTGCAGTACCGAAGGGCTCAAAAACATCATACTACAACACTACACTGTCAGGAAACGGGCTTTTTGCATGTCCCCCCCCCCCAGTTCTTGCCCCTATTTGAGTACTAGTTGCTGTTTTCGACTCAGTGCACTGAGGCCTGTTAACCTGACCCCAGTACCAGTGTACTGACCCATTATAAAATATTTCTTGAATTGGATGACCCCAATTTGCAAGCACTAACTTACTTGTGAGTCCCTAGTATATGGTGCA
Organism: Lissotriton vulgaris; assembly: GCF_964263255.1. Classification (NCBI taxonomy): domain Eukaryota; kingdom Metazoa; phylum Chordata; class Amphibia; order Caudata; family Salamandridae; genus Lissotriton; species Lissotriton vulgaris. The sequence goes on from NC_141699.1 coordinate 731,132,915, forward strand.
GAGTGTGACAAAAGACAAAAAGGCTACCTGCCCCCACCGCAGACTAGAAGGGTAGTGTTCACAATGCTAGTTTGACTATGCCATTGCCATTAATGGCAAAGCCACCCGTTCCCTTAATGATATATGTAATTCACCCCTAAGGAAGCCATATAGACCCCTAAGGCAGGGAGCTGTATATTGTTAAGCAAGACATATAAGTTTATATAGCCTTAGCAGCAAAACCCTTAAAGTTGTTGTTTTGATGAGGAAAGTTAGTCCGGCTATCTTCTGAATGGGATTACCTTAAAATTCAACTTGATGCCCAAATCGAAATTAATGTCACTGTTAAAGTTAAGCAGCTTTTAAAAAGTTGACACTCTGTGCCCTAGCTAGTCCAGTGGCTTTGTGCAGGCCCGGGCCAACAGACAGCTTTCTGCCCACCTGGGGAGACATGTGAACAACTCCAAGGCTTAAGCACAAAGGCAGTTGCCGCAGAGTGAGGTGTCACCTCCTCTCCCAGAAAGGCCAACTGAGGTGTTAGCCCAAAAGGCAGGCTCAAAGGAAATGCCCCCTTTAAAGGGGGACAACAATCCAAGCAGGATACTTTTGTTCCTGCAGACAAGTTGGAGGCAGGGACAGAGAGGAAAACACTGTCCTCAAACCTGTTTTCCTGTGGGCTTGACAGTAGCAAGAATATTGCACTCTGGGATTGTGAAATGCCACACATAACTTGAACTTTGTCGCAAAAAAGGAGTGGGCCTACTAGCCCATTGGATAGTGACCACGTTGTCCCCCCAGGCACTTTCCCAGGATAAAATAGGCACCCCTGGCATGCTAAACCTCAGTACACATTGGATTTGGAAAAAGAACCCAACAAAGACTGTCCTCCTGCCCTTGGAATAGCACAAAGAGAGGATTCACTGTTGGAAGGACTGCACCTGCTGCACTTTGGACTAGTAAAATTTGGACTGTGCCTGCGGCTCCCGGCTTGGGAGAACATTGATCCCAGAACCAGATTGAAGCAGTGAAGCCAAGGGTTAGTTTGTTGGCCCCCTGGAACAGCACCATGGATACCAAAGTTGAGAAAGCCGAAACCGACAAAGCAGTATCCTCTTCAGAGGAATCACCACTGACTGCTGTTGGGTGCTCCTAGAGACATTTCCAATGTAGCCAAAAGTTGCACTCGAGTCTGCTGGACCCAGGACTGCTATCAAAGGATTTCTTGCCTTAGAGGGACACTAGCCTCTACCAAGGATATTCGCAGTTATTGCTGTGCCGGGAGAACAATAGCCCAGCCGCTGCTGGCCTTTGAGTGTCACAAAGAGGATGCCATGGGACCTCACATGTAGTGGCCAAAGTTGCCCCACCTCACCCATGCACCAAGGAATCACCCACAGCTCACCCTTGTCGACTGCAAAGCTCCAGGATGATATTTGAACATCTTTTCTGCCTGCATCCCCAGCGTTCTTCAGAGACCTGCAGATTAGCCCCCTCCAGATACAACCTTAAGACCAAAGGGGGCAGAGCGTTCTCGGTCCTCCTGCCACGGATCTGGAATGATCTACCAGAGTCCTTGCGCAAGGAATCAGCCCTGCTCCCCTTTAGAAAGCTGCTAAAAACCCACCTGTTTAGAGAAACACTGACATCTGTGTAATCCTCCGCCCTGCAGTCATGCAGTGCCCTGCTCCTTCTCTGAAGCGCTTAGAGACCAGTGGTAATTTGCGCTATATAAAAATAAAATAACATAACATAGCATAGGAACCACTTCATTGTTCTCTATGGTGGTTGTTTTCTAAAGGCTGGAACTGAACTGAAAAAGGGTCTGGTGGCCAGGTCACTGCCCAAAGTGACCTTAAGTCAGGCTGAAGTTGACAAACTAACTGTTTTAAACATTTAAAAATGTACAAACTTTTGTTGACCAGTGCTGTTTTGGGGTTGTATTGAAAGTTTTTTTTATTGTTTTCAAAATACATATCTCTGGAACCTCCAATGAAATTTGATGAACATGGATTCTAAAAATGTATAAAAATATGTTCTATTTTCATCAAGTATTGTTGTATCTCTTGTGTGACTTTCTTATTCCATTGTTTGGTGCTGATAAATGATTTACACTAAGTTCCTTTGTCAAGCTTTGCTGCTTGAAGCCCCAGATACCCAGGGTTGAACAAAGGTGATACAAACAGGCTTGACTGGACCCAAGACAGTTTTTGTGACTGTATTCCACAAGAAGGCTTCTACTGCCATATCATATAATACTCTGAAATTCTCACATACATAATATATATCATACCATGAGACAACCACATGTTTAAATGAAGCACATTGCCTCTTATTCCCTAGAATGCCCGGTAAAGCAATGAAGAATCACAGTTACCTTTTTTCGATGTTCCAGGATTTTACAACATAACAAGATGTTCTCATTTGAATTTGCAGAAGCAGATGTATGCAAAAAAGCCATAAAGATGTTTATGTCCATGTGCCGGACAGATTCCATCAGTCGAACTGTAATGACAACCCAGAGAAACAGACACATGTATAAATAATGCCCAAACAGAAGTTAATTGACATTTTTTAGAAGTTTAGAAAAAAGTGTCACAAGATATTTTTAACTTGCAGCAAAATTTGCATGAAATATTAAAGAAAAGACACTTGTCCAAGATGCATTGGTGCTAGTGCAATTATGTTTCATGTTATTTTCTTACAGATTGATTATATCTGGAATTCAGCGGTAGGTCTTGCCACATTGAGATTGACACTTTGGGCCAGAAGTAGGTAGCCCAATACCGGTCGGAAATGGCAGAAAATACAGATTTTCGGCCGTTTCCGACCGGTATTGGGCTATGGAGATGGAGGGGCTTAAAAAACATACAGATTCGGAATCGGTAATTTTACCGAATCGGTAAAATTACCGAATCTGTATTTTCAGATGTAGGTAGCACTTTTAACAGTGCTACAGGCATTTCAGGATTCGGTATTTACCATGTAATACAATTGCATGGTAAATAACGAATCCCTGTGTACATGCACATCTGTGCATGTACACCTGTGCCATGTGGCACACAGACATGCCCTAAGGGCATGTATGTGTGCCACATGGCGCACAAGCCAGTTACAGGGGTGCAACAGGGTGTCAAAGTGACACCCTGTCCCCCTTTGCAATTCGGTATTTTTACCGATTCGGTAAATACCGAATCGGTATTTGCTATTGAATCCTATGGGCTTAAAGGCCCATAGGATACAATAGCAAATACCAATTCGGTATTTACCGAATCGGTAAATATCGAATCTTACTGATTCAGTAAAAAATATAGAATTTTTACCTACATCTTATTTACCGATTCATAAATACCGAATCGGTAAAATTCAGTATTTATGAATCGGTAAATAAGATTTACCTACATCTAGCCCTTTGTGTTCATTTTACACTTTTACTCCAACTGTTAGGATCATAATTGTTTTTTATACCTCATTCCACAAAACTTACAGGCGCTTCGTTTTAGCTTGCTAATCAGGGTGACAGCTGTTGTGATCTTCCGTCCCCGCCCCGTTCCGCCACGGCTTGTGCCGTTTGTTGGGGAGCGCTAAAGGACAGGACATACCTGACTAGCACTTGTGGGTTGAGAACAGCTGATGTGTGCGCGAGACGCCCGACTCACTGCTATTTAAGCAGCATGCCGGCGTGGACGCAAGAACACCAGCGGTAGGTCTTGTCACCTATCATTTTGCCCTGCTGCTGTTTTTAAAAACTGCATTGAGATTGACACTTTGTGTTCATTTTAGACTTTTACTTCACCTGCTAGGATCGTAATTGGTTTTTGTACCTCATTCCACATGCTTACCGGCACTTCATTTTAGCTTGCTAATCAGGGTGGCAGCTGTTGTGATCTTCCCTCCCCGCCCGTTCTGCCGTGGCCTGTGCCGTTTGTTGCGAAGGGCTGAGGACCGGACGAACAAGTTACTTACCTTCGGTAACGCTTTTTCTGGTAGATACAGTATCTGCCTGTGGATTCCTCACCTTGTGAATATCCCCCTTGCGCCAGCAACGTTCGGTAAATTCTTTGTAGCACGCCGGCGTGGTCGACATCATAGGAGCACGGCACTGCGCGCGACTCCGTCTGACGTCACCGACTCCTCATAAGGCCCACGTCGGCGTGATGACGTCCGTTCCGCCCTTTTTTCCGTGCCTTCGAGGCACCCGGACGGACCAACAAATATATACATATATACAATGTACACAGTACACGCAATCCAAAAACACTAAAAGTGCAAAAGCATAAAATACCAGAAATACAAATTCATAAATACATTTGCACATAAACCCAGGTATAGCAGAGTGGACAACGGGGAGGCGGGTGGGTCAGTGAGGAATTCACAGGCAGATACTGTATCTACCAGAAAAAGCGTTACCGAAGGTAAGTAACTTGTTCTTCTGATAGATACATCTGCCTTGTGGATTCCTCACCTTGTGAATAGAGTCCCACAGCAGTCCCCACTCCCGGAGGAGGGTGACCACTCTGCTATACCAGGAAATCTTGGAGAACAGAGCGCGCAAAGTGGCCGTCCCTCCTGAACACCTCTAGACAATGCAGAAGTTGCAGACTTCGCTCTAGTTGAATGAGCTCTAATACCCTCAGGAGGGTCCTTACCCGCCAGAGAGTAGCAAATCTTGATGCAGAGGATAATCCACCTGGAAAGTGTGCGCTTGTGCACCGCTCTGCCCTTCTTGCAGCCAGCAAAACCCATGAAGAGCTGATCGTCAATACAATAGTCTTTAGTCCTATCAAGATAGAAACTAACCGCTCTCTTCGGGTCCAAGCGATGAAGCCTCTCCTCCTCGTTGGAAGGGTGTGGGGGAGGATAAAATGTAGGAAGGGTAATGGATTGACCTAGATGGAAGGGAGTTACCACCTTAGGCAGAAAAGCAGCCCTGGTCCTGAGAACAATTCTTTCAGCATGAATGGACAAGAACGGGGGCTTGGAACTAAGAGCCTGAAGCTCACTTACCCTCCTTGCCGAGGTAATTGCAACCAAGAAGACCGTTTTAAAAGAAAGAAGCCTCATGGGACACTTGTGCAAGGGTTCAAACGGAGAACCCATCAGATAAGTTAACACAAGATTCAAGTCCCAATGAGGAACAATAAAGGGAGAAGGAGGGAACTTATTAGTGAGTCCCTTCAAAAATCTTAATACTACAGGAGACTTAAAAAGAGAGGGCTGATCCGGCAAACAGAGAAATGCCGATAAGGCCGAAAGATATCCTTTGACTGTGGCAACAGCAAACCCTTGCCGTGCCAGAGAAAGAGCAAACAACAAAATGTCAGACAAACGAGCCTTCAATGGGTCAACATCCTTCTCCCTACACCAAGAGACAAACTTTGACCACCTATACGAATAGATGGACTTGGTGGAGTCACGCCTGGCAGAAAGAATGACATCCACCACATCGTGAGGGAGAGAAAAGGAACGCAGGTTGCCCCGTTCAATCTCCAGGCATGAAGGTGTAATGTCTGGAGGTGGGGGTGTAGAACCTGCCTCTCCATCTGAGAGAGGAGGTCTGCCCTGAGAGGGAGACGGAGCGGCGGTGAGAGGAGAGGTGGAGAAGGTCCGAGTACCACACCCTTCTTGGCCAATCCAGGGCGACCAATATGACTTGGGCCCGGTCTTGGGGAATCTTCCTCAGAACCAGAGGAATCAAGGGTATGGGAGGAAACGCGTAAAGGAGCTGGCCTCCCCAGCTCAACTGAAACGCGTCCCCCAACGCTCCTTGCATCGGATACTGGAGACTGCAGAATGACGGGCAGTGTGCATTCTCGCAAGTGGCAAACAGGTCCACCCGAGGAGTCCCCCACATCTGAAAGATGTCGTGAACAACCTCCGGGTGAAGCCTCCACTCGTGGTCGGCAGAGAACTGCCGACTGAGAACGTCTGCACGAACGTTCAGAACTCCGGCCAGATGATTTGCCATCAGACAAATCTGATGATCCTGAACCCAGGACCAGAGACGCAGAGCCTCTTTGCAGAGACACTGCGACCCTACTCCTCCCTGCTTGTTGATGTACCACATCGCGGTCGTGTTGTCCGTCAGGACTTGAATCGACTGACCGCGAAGGGAAGGGAGGAAGGCCTTGAGCGCCAAACGTATCGCCCGCAATTCCAGAAGGTTGATGTGAGGCAACCTTTCCTCTGGAGACCAAAGACCCTTGACCTCCAGATCCCCCAGATGAGCACCCCACCCTAGAGTGGATGCATCCGTTATCACCGTGGAATGTCTGACATAATATCGACAGACAGAATATCGAAATACAAAAATATCGGCACAAAAATATCGACATCAAAAATATTGGAGTCATATCTTCATAAAGGTAAGTACAAAAATATCGAAAAATAAATATCGTAGTACAAAAATATCGAAATTAAAAATATCGTTTTTTTAAATGTATTAATAATAATGTAAAAATAATTTTAAAATACATATAATTTTACAAATATGAAATAAAAATATTAAAACAAAATTAAAACTAATACATATACATTTAAAATAAATAAAACACTTATTAATTTAATGTAATGTTTTTTTTTTATTTCATTTGATTTAAAGTATATTTTTTTTATTTTTACCCTGTACGCCTGTACCCCAAAAACCCAAAACTGACCCTGAACCCTAAAAATGTCCCTGTACCCCAAAAACCCAAAACTGACCCTGAACCCTAAAAATATCCCTGTACCCCAAAAACCCAAAACTGACCCTGAACCCTAAAAATACCCCTTTACCCAAAAACTGAAAACTGACCCTGAACCCTAAAAATACCCCTTTACCCAAGAACTGAAAACTGACCCTGAACCCTAAAAATTCCCCTTTACCCAAAAACTGAAAACTGACCCTGAACACTAAAAATACCCCTTTACCCAAAAACTGAAAACTGACCCTGAACCCTAAAAATACCCCTTTACCCAACAACTGAAAACTGACCCTGAACCCTAAAAATACCCCTTTACCCAAAAACTGAAAACTGACCCTGAACCCTAAAAATACCCCTTTACCCAAGAACTGAAAACTGACCCTGAACCCTAAAAATACCCCTTTACCCAAAAACTGAAAACTGACCCTGAACTCTAAAAATACTCCTTTACCCAAAAATAATTAATATTATTTAATTACCAATTAATTATTAATTAACAATAACAATAAAGTAAATATATTAGCACATTAGCTGTAATTAATTTAATTTAATAATTAATATAATTTTTCCCAATTAATTAATTAAGAATAACAAAAAATTATATATAAAAAAATTACTCTAATTAATGTAATTAACTAATTAATAATAATTAATTACCAACTAATTAATAAGTAAAAATATGTAAACAATTATATTAATTAATTAACTAATTAATATAAATTAATTACCAATTCATTATTAATTAAAATATGTACAAACATATATTAATTAATTAATTATTATTAAATTACTTCCCACCCTATTCCCCTATAAACCCATAACCCGCTACAGAACATATTTATCAATTAATAAATTAATTAAAATTAATTAAAAATTAATTCTCAATTAATTAATTAATAATTCCTACTAATTAATAATTAATTTAACATAATTAAATTACTTCCCACCCTATTCCCCTATAAACCCACAACCCGCTACAGTAGTAAAAGACAATATTTAATTAAATTACATTAAAAATAAATAATAAAACATAATAAATACAATATAATATACACTAAATTTATTTAAAAATTGATATTAGTAACATCGAAGTTATTTATTTCGATATTATTGACATCGATATTTAAAACTTCGATATTACTGATATCATACTAATATCGATATTAAGACTGTCGATATTACTTACCTTCGATATTTTGTCCCATCGATATTTAAACTTCAATATAATTGTATATCGATATTTAAATCTCGATATTTTGTCTGTGTACCATCACCGTGGCCACCGATGGTGGTAGCTGAAAAGGCTTTCCTTGTGACAGATTGCCTTCCACGCCCCACCAAGACAGATCCGCTGCAGTTTCTCTGGAGATCTTCACTGACTCCCCGAGATCTCCGTTGTGCTGATACCACTGCCTGCGGAGGCACCACTGGAGTGCCCTCATGTGCCAGCGTGCATGGTTGACCAACAGAATGCAAGAAGCCATCAGACCGAGCAGGCGAAGGACCTTCAGGACTGGAACAACCGCTCCATTGAAAAATAAAGGAACCATTTCTTGAATGTCGCGAATCCTTTGAGGAGGAGGGAATGCACGACATACAGTAGTGTCCAGTAACGCACCTATGAACAGGTTGCGCTGGGAGGGCACCAGGTGAGATTTGGGCACGTTTATCGAAATACCCAACCTGTACAACAGCTGCGATGTCTCTTGCAGGTGATGAAGCACCTTCTCGGGCGACTCCACTTTGATCAGCCAGTCGTCCAGATAGGGAACACAGGAATCCCCGACCTCCTGAGATGTGCTGCCACCACCGCCATCACCTTGGTGAAAACTCGAGGCGCAGTAGTAAGACCAAACGGAAGGACCGCAAACTGGTAGTGTTGCAATCCCACCGTAAAACGGAGATACTTCCTGTGCGACTTCAGGATTGGGATGTGAAAATACGCATCCTGCAAGTCGATTGACACCATCCAGTCTTCTTCCAACAGCGCTTGAAGAACCTGCGCAAGTGTGAGCATTTTGAACTTCTCCTGCTTGAGGTAGAGATTCAAAATCCTGAGGTCCAGGATTGGACGCAACCTGCCATCCTTCTTGGGGATCAGGAAATACCGGGAGTAGCACCCCTGACCCCTCTCCTGCTCTGGCACCAACTCTATCGCACCTTTTCTGAACAGAGCCAGGACTTCTTCCTGCAGGCGAAGCAGGTGGTTCTCCGAACAATAACCCTGGCAAGGAGGGTAATTGGGAGGGAACTCCTGGAAAGGAAGCGCATACCCATTTTCTACGAGATTGAGAACCCAAAGATCTGATGTAACCGATTCCCAATCCCGTAGAAAATGAGTAAGCCGACCCCCCACCGGAGCCACATGATCCAGAATGGCGGATCTAGGGCTGCTTTGCTGTTGAGGGAGGGGGTTGATTATTAGAGGAAGTGGAGGAGGAGGAGGCCTGGCGTCCACGACCTCGGCCCCTTTGTTTTCCTCTGTAGGTCTTATACAGAGGATTCTGTCGCTGCTGCTGCTGCTGACCTTGGTTATAGGAACGAAAAGTGGATCTGCCAAATCCCCTAAACTTCCTAGTTGCAGAACCCCTTGCTTGAAGGCCCAAAGACCTCGCCGTCGCCCGGCTGTCCTTGAATCTCTCCATGGCCACGTCAGCTTTCTTACCAAAGAGACCTGTCCCATCAAATGGCAAGTCCAACAAGGTAGACTGAACATCAGTTGAAAAATCAGAAGATTTAAGCCATGTGGCCCTTCTGGTAGCAACAGTAGAGCCCATAATCCTGGCAACAGAGTCCACCGTGTCCATGCCACTCTGTATTACCATACGGGCTGCAGCCTGAGTATCGGAGTCCACTTCATTAAAGTTCTTCCTATCATCCTCTGGAAGCTTAGATGAGAGTTGTTTCACAGAGTCCATCAATGCATGAACATATCTCCCCAACAGGCAAGTAGCATTAGTAGATTTTAAAGCCATGCTACCTGAGAAGAAAATCTTCTTAGCAGACTGGTCCAATTTTTTAGAGTCCTTGTCTGCCGGCACCTGAGGGAATGAACCTGCAGCCCTACTGGAACAAGCGGCCTGCACCACCAGACTCTCCGGAGAAGGATGTGAGGAAAGAAATTCAGGGTCACCAGGAGCCACCCTGTAACGCCTTGCCACCGACCTGGAAACCGCAGGAGCGGTCAAAGGCCTCTTCCAAACCTCCTTTATAGGCTCAGTCAATGCGTCAGTGAAAGGAAGAGTAGGCTCTATAATAGAAGAAGGCGAATGTTAAACCTCCGTGAGGATGTTGGGCTTGTACCCAACAGTGGGCAAAGTCAAGCCGAGCAAATCCGCAGCCTTCCTAATCATGACGTGATAGGGTGCAACGTCCTTGGATGGTGTATCCGAAACGGATGGCAAACCCCACTCAGGAGAACGTTCCAGGCAACTAGCGCTTTGGAGGTCCTCAAAACAATCCCCCTGATCTTGTAGCTCTCCTTCCTCAACCTCGGAATCCATATACTCCTTCTCCTCCAAGAGGCGTTGAGCTCTGCGCCTCGACCATTCCATGCGGACCGAAGTAGATGGATCCGGCAAAGACTCTGACGGAGCCGGAGCCGACGTCGAACGAGGAGCTTGAGGACAGGAAGCACCACGGTCCGAATCACCACAAGGTCGATCCGGAGCAGGCGAAGCCGCATGCGAAGTCGACGACCTCGGCGGCGCCGTACCGAGCCAAGGAGCACAAGGCGTCGGCATAAACGGCATAAAGGCGGCCGGGGCATAAGCCTGAGGCACACCCAAATTAAAAGACAATGGACCCATGGGACCTACTGGTGCGCCAGTGGGGTACATTGCCCTCGCATAAACACCAAACATGGCATTTAAAAACTGCGAGGGATCCTGACCTGGACCAGGAAAGGGAGGGTACGAACCCAACGGCCGCTCCGAAGGAGGCTGATCCGGCAAAGGTGCACCCTGGCCCTCTTGATTTTCAGGCTCCACATCCGGAGTCGGAGCTTGAGGAACCTCTTCTTCATCATGCACCGAAGAATGGTGCGACTCCAGATCCGGTTCCTGCTCCTGAACAGGAGAACCCACATGAGACTGTGCCGGAGAAGGAGACACGAAGTCCTTATGATGTTTATGAGACTTCTTCCTCGAATCCGAAGACTCCTTGCCAGAGTGATGCTTAGAGCGATGCTTACTCCTCTTATGCTTCTTCCTCGAGGAGCTCGAAGCATGGCCCGAAGCCGACTTGGATCCAGACCTCGATCTCTCTCTGGATCTCGACCTCGCTCTGGACCTCGACCTGGAAGCTGACCTTGACCTCGACTTTGAACGCGACATCTGCCTCGACTTCGAGCGCTTGGAAACCGACCTCGAAGACCTTCCAGCTTCTCTTTCTTTCACCTTCGCAAGAAGAAGCTTCACCTCCCGCTCTCGCAAGGCCTTGGGGTTCATCTTGAAGCAGGAACGACAGTTCTTAACATCATGGTGCGACCAAAGACACCACAGACAGTCGGAATGCGGATCAGGGATCGACATCATTCGGGCACAGGAACCACACTGCTTGAACCCCGTCTTCCTCGACGACATCCTCGACGAAGAAGAAAATCTCAAAAGAGAAACAGTAACACCAAATAGCAACAAGATACTCAAAGTATCGCAGAAGATCCCAGAAACCGTTAGCGTCGACAACGCGGAAAAAAGGGAACTGACGTCATCACGCTGACGTGGGCCTTATGAGGAGTCGGTGACGTCAGACGGAGTCGCGCGCAGTGCCGTGCTCCTATGACGTCGACCACGCCGGCGTGCTACAAAGAATTTTCCGAACGTTGCTGGCGCAAGGGGGATATTCACAAGGTGAGGAATCCACAAGGCAGATGTATCTATCAGAAATACCTGACTAGTACTTCCGGGTTGGAAATAACTGATGTGTGCGCGAGACGCCTGACTCACTGCTATTTAAGCAGCATGCCAGAGCGGATGCGCAGAGGACGCGCCACTGGCACGCCAAAGGCAAGCCTGTCTGCACCCATCCGCGCCTGGATCAGGCCCGGGGCCAACCCCCTGTCAGTTCCTTACTGATCTTGGGCCCAAGTTTAAAATATACAAGAGATACTCTTGTAAGTCTTAACCCCCAGATGAAGGATTCCTGTCCGCAACTCGATCCTTTGAAAGAGCCTAAGGTGTGCCCTCTGTGTGACATGAAGTTCCTCTTCACCAAAACGAAATGCAGCTTTAACTCGCATCAAGTCCTTTACCCGCAAACAGTTTTGCAAAAGTCCCTCCAGGGCCTACTCCTAAATACACGCTCTTTAATTAAACACAACATTGAATTCGCCGAGCTGCTGGAAGCTTACAATATAGATATGGCATTTGTCACGGAGACATGGGCAGATGGAACATCTGATCCGGAGCTATCATTAGCCATTCCCCAAAAATACTTATTAATCAGGATTGGCAGACAGGATAAGCGGGGAAGGGAAATAGCGATTATTATCAAGGACACCTTGTCGATGAAAAGCTCTACTTAAGGAAGCGGTCCTGATTGTGAACTGCTTTCATTTAGAATCACCATCAGTGAAAACTATATATTTAATGGCATACTGCTGTATAGACCACCAGGGGCTAAGAACAAGTTTGTAGAGACAATAGGTCATATCATAGAGTCTAGTGTTGACTTTCAGGAATTTTCTATCTTAGGTGACTTCAACTACCATTTAGAAAATATAAATGACCAATATAAAATCTTGCTTCTAGAGCTGATGGCCAGAGTCTTGATGGAACAACTGATCAAGCATCCTACCCATAAGGATGGGCACACCCTAGATGGAATATTCATATCTAATCCTTAATTGAAAGTACAGGAGAGGTTGCCAATCCCACGGTCTGATCATAAGGCCATTCGGTTGGTACTTACCTCACCCCATCATCTTACTTGTCCTCATTCTGCTCTTAGGACTTTCAAAGGGAGAAATTGGAAGGAAATCAGTCCACAGCAGCTGCAATTAACATTATCTGCCTCTAAACCGACTCTAATGCCCGAAGTAAATACATCCACCAATATTTTTACTAATTGGATAGCAACCGCGGTAAGTATTCTAGCTCCAGAAAAAACATTTACTAGCAAATGGTTGAAGAAATCAGAACCTTTGTCTGTGACTCACTGCGCATCCAGAAGCAACTATGCAGACAAGCCGAAAGGCGCTGGAGAAAAACTTATACGGAAACCAAAAAAAACGGTTTATTCACAGTCACTGACCGAATATAAAAAGATGATTCTGGAGAAAAAAAGTAGCTATTTCTCTGAAAAATTGAGCAGGCGGGCAACTCAAGTAAATTACTTATCTCAACTTTAAAGGAATTAGTGACACTTCCCACCCCACTAGCACTGAATAGCAATGCTACTTTCTGCAATCAATTCGCAGATTCTTTTAGGGACAAGGAGCTTTCTATCTATGATTTCTTCAGTGGAAAAGGCAATGAGCTTCAAGTGAATCAACTCTCTTCACCTACGCGACATCCTGGCCATGGCTTGAATGCTTTTATCCCCCCAAATGAAGAACAGGTTTTGCAGATAGTCAGATTGGTGAAAGCAGGGGTTCCATCCGACCCCTGCCCCCCTAAAATATTCCAACAGGCAGCTGATGAGATCAGCGAGCAACTCTGTCTGATTTTCAATGAGATCCTTAAGTCCAGCATTTTCCCAGAGGCTTGGAAGAAGGTCTCCATCCTCCCCCTGCTGAAAAACCCTAGACACCAGCGATCACAATAATTATCGACCCATAGCAAGGATTCCGTTCCCAGCTAAAGTTTTGGAAAAAATCATAAATCTCAAACTTACGGTCTTTGTTTCCTCCGAAAATCTGCTGGACTCTTCACAATACAGCTTCCTGCAAGGGCATGGTACGGAGACGGCCTTGGTCATGGCAGCAGAGGAGCTTCGCTCTATGCTGGCTTCCGGTGCAAAGCCCGCCTTGATCCTTTTGGATCTTTCAGCGGCCTTTGACACCGTGAACCATGAAATCCTCATTCTAAGGCTTCGGAAGTTGGGAGTTTCAAGCTTATCACTAAGCTTAATCAAATCCTACCTTAACAATAGGCGACAGTAGGCTCAGATTGATGATTCTTGTTTGAAACATTTTTTCACTTCCTTGTGGGGTACTGCAGGGCTCATCTTTAAGCCCTACGCTGTTCAAGCAGTATGTCACCCCCCTAGCTGACGTCATCAGGCAGTTTGGCTTCTCGCTAGTGTCCTACGCCGATGATACCCAGATTGTAGTATCCATCTCAGGCAATCTGGAAGAAACGGCGGCCAGCTTTAATCAGTGTATGACCTGCATGGATCACTGGATGCGGGCAAAGTGCCTAAAGCTTAATGGAAGTAAAACAGAGGTGCTTCTGCTGGGCTCAGACTCCACAATTTTGTCTCAGAAATGGTGTCCCCCAGCTATGGGAATACTTCCCACTCCAGTGAATAAAGCTAAAAATCTAGGCTTCATCTTCGATGACAGTCTCACCTTCCAATATCAAACCATTCAACTCTGAAACTAATTCAGAAGGTGAAACCTTATATCCCCCCAGCTGCAGTAAAAACATTGGTAACAACTTTGCATTGGCCAGACTGGACTATGGAAACGCCCTTTATCTGGGCCTTCAGAAACAGCACTTGCTTAAACTGCAGCGGGTTCAAAACTCCGCTGCCAGGATGTTGCTGAATTGTCCAAAATTCCAGTCGGTGTCCCAAGGCCTAAACAATTACACTGGCTACCGGTGAAAAAGAGAGCTGAATTTAAAGCCTTTTGTTTAGCGTTCAATGCTCTTCAGGGGACAGGACCCGAATACCTGAAACAGCATCTGTTATGGTATCTTCCAGGCAGAACACTTCGCTCAGCTCAGAGCAAACTCCTTCGGATGCCCAAATTTAGGAGAGTGCGTTGCGGAGGAAGTAGCTTTCTCGTCAACACTGTCAATTTGAGGAACACACTTCCGTTACCCATAAAAAAATGACCAACATTACTTTCCTTTAGAAAGGCGTTGAAAACCTGTTTTTTCTCGACCAAAATGTATTACTCATCTCCGGCATTTTCCTCCGCTGCAGCGCCTAGATGCCCTTGGGCATTTGAGCGCTATATACATTTTAAATTCATTCACTCATTCTCTTTTTTAAAAAACTTTTTTATTTATTGAGAGTTTAAACCTTCCGGCATTAGGAAATCCATACAAATACATCAAAATTCCAGCATTGTACAATCTTGAGAATCAGCAGAACAATATGGTAGAACATTTCCTGTATTTGGCAAAGATTGTAGTGAAATATAAAATTACACGTGAAATCAACAGTACCTCCAGGACTAGACAGAATATATCAACAGCAGATACCTGCATCAAAACTCTGTACAGTGCATTTAGCGGATGAAATTCCCCATAAACTAATCAGCAAAACTTAACTTAACAAAGTGTTATGTTCTTGATGTATGTGCTTGAATCTGCTGGTAAAGCCGCACTGGCAACTTCAATAAATCTCTATCCCTTAATAGGGTTGTCACCTTTCCAAGAGAAAAATATCAGACATTTGTAGTTGTTTTAAGAGTATGCAAAGGCCCAGATTTGATACGAAATGAGACTTTAAACAAAACTGTATGTCTTCATGTGTAAAATTACCCTTCAGTCTTTATTTACTTGAATCATTTGTCATGTCATAACTCATGTCTAGAGCAAATTTATATTTGCTCTTTGTATTCTTGGCATTAGGTAATTTAGCATATTTTTGTACCAACTGACACAGTAAAATACCAGTGGTGGCGGTAAAAAAACGTTAGATGACTTCTGTGGATGCAGAATTCACAGCTCAGTCGGCTTTGGATGGATTTTCTTAGGCTTTAATAAAATCCATTCAAAGATGATCCCGGCACATGCACACACATCCATGGCAGCCATCTTAAAATGGATTTTTTTAAAGCATATCAGAAATCCTTTAGGAAATGTCTGTCATGCATGCATGTGCATATGCAAGCAACAGCAGCCATCTTGGAATGGTTAGAAAACTTTTTAAGATAACCACCTGCCAACAAAACAGTGAGCTGCGCTAAGAGCCCGAGGTTTCTGGAGAGCCAAGAACGTGCTGATGGGGTAGTTTGAGCAAAGAGAGTGTGGTGGCCGAAGATGTGGCAGCAGAGAGAGATAGAGGAGAAGAGAAAATACTACTTCATATGCATTGCAATGGAAGATCTGATGCCTGTGGTGAAAGTGGTCATGTCTTGCAATCAAAACAGAGTGAGAAGAAAAGGATTAGATGAGCGACAATCACAAGAATAGCGAGGAAAGCTATCAAAGCAGTAACAGAGAAGTGAGAAAAACAACAAATCAGGAGCAAGGAACTTACGCAAAGACTACTCAATGTTTTGTAGTGCTCAATATGTCTTCAACACAGCTAAAGAGACCTAAACAAAGTACAAACTCTCTTTTCTAGGTTATGGGGCAAGGGGAACAACCAATTGAAATTTTTACCTGATGCATCAGTCAAGTGGCTGGCACATGGCATACTATCATATGCATGCCATGGAGTCATGCCATATGCATGCCATAGAGCTCTTAATGGTGGGTAGCAATTAGCCATCTCTTCATCTGTTTGAGAGGTTTTGCACAGTGCTCATTTTACCTTGGCAAGTCACCATGAAGTGTAAAGGGTAATTTGAGGAGAGCGGTTGCATGACAAAAGTGGGCTGATAATTCATTAGGATCAGAAAATTCAAGTCAGGATCAGAAAAGTCAAGTCAAAATTGTCAGAACAGAAGTTAAGTAGTGTAAGGGGTAACAGATGCTGAAAACAAGAGCAGTAAGATGAAGCAGCATTAGACAATGTGTAGGTAGGTGTGGCTCCCAGAGGGCCCTGTATATCCAGGTTGACAAATGACACGTATTTCATTAAGAAGAAAGCAACGATTAGGTCAGGTGGGGGGACAGTAGGTCCTGTCTAAGAAGTGAACACCAGGTCACTTGACAAAATATATCCGCTTAACCTCACCCAGAACCAGTAGGTACCAAAAAAATGGGGCGAGGCCTAAAAGGTGAAAACATATATGTGGAAAGGGGACCAAATGATATAGAAAAATAATGGTGGAATTATTTGCTCACTTCTAATAAATGTTGATGATCAACTCCAATGATCTACTGGAAAGCTTCCCATCATACATTTCATATATCACCCTTTTCTAAACTCAAAACCTAAATTGAGATACAAAGCTAAATGTTTGGTGTTTTGCATCATTGCTCTATAGGTTGTCTCATATTTTATATTTATTCAAATGTATCAGAGACAGCTTAGTTTATGTGCATGTTAAACTATATTTAGAGCATTTGCATAGTGCACATTTTGCCTTTGGCTTTGTCCTATGGTGCTGTCCGCAAACTGGTGGCTTTCCACGTGATGCAAGTGTTAACAAATCAGACCAGCCTCTGCTTTATGGAGTAAAGATGTGTTACTGGTATTGTGGGCTGGTCATACTTTGGGTGAACTGGATAGTTAAGGCTGTATGTGTTCACCAATAGCGCATACATTCTCTAAATAGCTCAGTATAGGTGAGCATGTGCTTCTGTGTATGTGCTGTGTGTGTAGTGTTTGTAATGTTGGTGATGTTGGTTGTATAGTGTATCTGAATCTGTGTTCAATGTATGCTAATGTTTTCTGTTGGAGGAGCTACTGTGATAGCCATCATTCTGCATGCCTGCAGTGTGTGGCATACTGAATATGTGGGTGGTGTTCTATTTAATATGTTGTGGAACTCTGTGAGTTTTGTAATCAGTAGGGCTACTGTAACTCACATGCTGGCCAGCTAAATTACATATCTTGTCTGTGTTGAGTTTGTGAAACATGTTCCGTCTTATGTGTTCTGTTGGAATTGTGTGGGGTTTCCTAAGTGCAGTTGAGGCCCCCATGATAACTGATCATAGATTCATCTTGAATGTGTTGAATTTATGTGATAGAGTGCTTGATTTTATTTCGGAGCATTCTGTGGGAGAAAGGCAGACTGTCTTGCTCAGGTTTGGTTATTTCCTGTATCCTACTTCTATGTAAATCTAACTGCTTGAACTACACCTTGCACGGGAGGAAGCCTACGGAGGGAAATGTAAAGAGAATTAGCACTCCCAACAAAGCTTCCATAACTATGCAGACGTAATAAAAGAGCCTATCATGATAAATTCTAGAGCTTTTACTCTCCATTTTTATAATGAGACTCCTCAAATGTTATGCTGTGTTAAAGCCCCCGGCATACAAGACAGCATGTCCAGGAGCTCTCTAACCTATCCAAAAGGATAGCAATTGCATTTTCTAATCACAAAGAGCCTTTGGTCAGAAATTAGGGTTAGTTTGAGGGCACAAGTATCTCTAGATTGAATGTCAATTTCGATTACGGAGTCCCATATGTCTGCACAAACTGAAGAAAGTGGCTCCTCAGATGGTCCTCCCTTCATGCCACAAGTTGCTGCTGATTGAAATGATAACATTAAATAAAATATAATTACATAGTATAAACTAACATAACATAACATAACTTATCAATCTACTAGAGTTTAAAAGCCATGTTTGCTTGAAAACTAATCAGTTTAAAGATGGATACAAAAATGTCCTGAAACTCGGTAGCTACACGTTTCACTGACAGTCTTGTAATGCTTCGGGTGAAAAAGGTCCTCCAGCTTGGGTCTCCCTATTCCCCCAATTGTATAGTTGTTGCCTGCCTTTCCCTGTTTGCAAAATGTGAATATTTGAGTCAGGATGGGTGATGGGGGACCATGCATCGTCAATTCAACTCATCTATGCTAGACTTCAGATACACCTGAACAATTGTTCATGTTATGTGACTATACGTGTGAATTTATGATAAGGGTTTTTGTTTTACCCAGGAATGGTGCAGCTGTTTGTGACTTTTGTATCAAATATAAGAGATTAATATATATAGATTAAGAAGGCACTGCTATGGCAGGTTCTTCTAATTTGTCCATGTGGCAAATCACTGCATTTTGTTAGTGAGGCTTACAAGTTGTGTTCGTGGTCCTATGCTCCCCATTGGAATGTATTTTCTCCAGGTCACTGTTTTGGACAATAACTTCTGAAGCTATTTGCCACATCTATGAAAGTTCTAAAATGTCAGCATTTTTGGTGGCCCAGCCTACAACTGTTCATTTTGCTTTATATTTCTGGGGTTAGGTACCTCCTATCCACAGCCTAGGAGTTATGTAATGTTATGTCCGTATTGAACAAAGATTCCATTAGTGAGTGAGGATTGCTGGGAGCTCAGGCTTCTCCTTTTGCCATCAGCATACACTGTCCCTCGGTCTCTGTGAGCCTGGTACTTCCAAAGACACCTGCCGTCTAACGTAGCTCTGAGGCCACCACCAGCATTTGGCTGCACATGTTCACAGCCCACACTACATTTGATCATCTTTATTGTCCTCATAAGGATTTGGGGGCCCTGGGTAAGACATAATTTGAGGGCATCTGTACAGTACAAATTTGAAATGTATTACCCATTTCCTACTATTTCAATCCTGATTGATACCAAACAATACTAAATCATATGTCACACTATAGCAGGAGCACACAATAACAGATTAAATATGTCCTGACTGGGACCCCAAAAGTCCTTAAATTGACATACGGTCAAAAGAGTCAGTAGTTGCATGAGGTAGAGAGTTTTAATAGAGAAAAAGAATAGTCAAAGATCAAATAGTGAGAAAGTTCACTTTCCCATGGGGCCTCTTGGAAGGTGGGGCCCTGGGCAATTGCCTAATTTGCCTATGCCTTAAAACGTCTTTGCCCATCTTGCCTGGTGATCCAGTGGCCTCCAAGCCTACCACACACATGCCATAAGGCTCCAATAATTTGTCAGTGCTGTGTTTGGTTGTTGAATGACCATTCTGCCGAGGTGGAAGCCAGTACCTCCCACCACAATGACTGTGGCCCAACACGCTCAGAAATGAAATACTAAATGATCAATGCCCGCGCCATTAATTAATTAATTAATTGTGTGCTTATATAGCGCTGGAATCACTCCCGAAGGGGTACCTCCGCGCTTCGACCTCTGCGAAACCCTTCCTGGCTTCCCTGAGAGATGGTCCCTTAATGGGTATCTCCAGGGTGAGACCAGGCATCGCCAGCGGTCTGGTGGGGCCGTTAGTGAAGATGAGGCAAGCTAGTGCCCAGAGTTGCCGAGTGTGATCGCTGATCAGAGTGGGCACCGAGGCGAGAGAATTATCGAGTCCGCTGACCCTGGTCCAGAAACCTGCCGCGTTGGGAATCGAACCCTGGTCCCGGGCCGTCCTCTGCTCTCGGGTCTGCCGCCTCTAACCAGTGAGCCACACTACTTCGCCATACATTGTAACATTGAGTGACTGCTGCCTCCATATCCGCATGTACTTGAATATTGAGGGGTTGATTCACCTGCATTTCACATGCTATATTATTACAGAATAGCTTCAAGGACAGTGTGTTCTGTGCTGACAATGTACTTTTTACAGAAATGCATCCCTTCATTTCATTAAAACTATAAACAATCAAAGAACTCACACAAAGGGGAAAACTCAGGGGCAGATTTACAAGAAAGTGACCCAGGGGCATATTATCAAGGACCGGTGTTAAAATTATCGCCGTTTTATCGGCAGGAAACTGCAGATAAAACGGTGATAATGGGCTTGATAACACGCCCTTGTTAATTCCAATAGAAGCCCATGTTCTGGTATTAACCCAAGCCCATTATCGCCGTTTTATCTGCAGTTTCCTCCCGATAAAATGGCGATAATTTTAACACCGGTCCTTGATAATATGCCCCTCAGTGCCTAATGCAAGCCACATTGTGTCACTTTCAAAGCACATGGATGCAACATATTTACAACAATATGTCGCATCTCAGTGCTTCCCTCTGCGCTGGCGTACAAACTGCTGCCGTGAGCCGTGCGTCGTGGGGAGATTGGTTTTGTTCAGGAAGGGTTCCCTTCCTGCACAAAAACAATCTGAAATGCTGTTTTTCAACTTCTATGTGTGCTGCATTAGCACCAATATAAGTTGAAAAACGGCATTGTTTCAATGATTGTTGATGTGCCGGAAGGGAACCCTTCCTGTACATAAACAATCATTAGAGGTGATTTCCTCTTTCTATGTGTGCTGCAAATTGCAGCACACATAGAAAGAGGAAAAGAAAACGAGGAGAAATTAATACATTTCTCCTTGTTGCGCCCCCGTACGCCTCCGCTGGGGAGGCGTAGAATTCACACTCATTTCCAGATTTATGATTCCTTGTGAACCTGAAAATGTGTCTGGTTCCATGGGTGCTGATTGTGAACACCCATAGCAACACCCATGGAAAGTCCCTTTCATGCAAAGTGCTGCGTGTAAAGGGGTCATATTTACAAGGACAAGCAAAGTCACACAGGGTGGCTTTTCCTGTCCTTGTAAATATGGAGCGTTACCATGCGCCACCGGTACAACGACCACTTACCTCCCTCAGGGACTGGTCTGCAGCAGCAGATTACTGCCCTCAGGCGGGCTCGCATGCGGAACTACAAGAGAAACAGAAAGAATCATTTGGTCTTTCTCTCTAAAACCAGATTTCACCATTTCATCATATTGATATACAATGTTACACCCTGTGCCGCTCAGCCATTTTCTCGTTGAAATGTAGTAGCTGACTACTGAAGGGAATCCGCTATATTCAAATGCCATGGTCGGGGAACAGTCGGAACACTGTGGTCAGACCCATGAGTGTTCCAACTCCGCTAGATCTACAGCACATGCCTTAACCACACATATGCCCTAAGCACGCATATGTGTGGTTAAGGCAATATGCATACTAGCTGCTGCCTGCTACGGACAGAAGCAATAAGACCTTGCAGGAAGCAGTGAGTTTATTTGTGCTGGGTGTAGTTTTGGGCTGGGGGTTGTTTTGTTGTAGTTTGGTAGGCTGGTGGGGTTGGGATAGTTTTATAGGCTGGGGGTGAGTCGGATTTTTGTTTGCCGGCTGGAGGGGGTGGGTCGGGGTTGGTTTGTTGGCTGGTGGGTGGGTCAGGAGTAGTTTTGTGGGCTGGGGTTGATTCGGTGTTGTTACACGTTCTCTGAGCCTCCTCGGTGAGCTGCACTATATCTCACTCCTGCCTTGAAGGGGAAGTAAATTGTAAGTGTAACTCTTTCACTTCACATTGAAGGCCTGTAGTGGAGCGAGCACTAAAAATGATGTTTGTACAACTATGGAAAAGAGATCACACCCCCATTTTTTGGGGGGGAGAAACTAAATTGATTGTCAACAAAATTGAGAACATCTCAAATGATAACTCTTTTCATGAAAGTGAAAACTTTAAAGTAGGCACTATATTTTGCCCACTACTTATCCTCCCAAACTTTTAAACTAACATTGTAAGTTGGGAAGAAACCGTGGGGCAGATCTACAAGAAACTAACGCAGCGTGATGCAGCAAGTAATTGTGCTGTGCTGCACTGTGTTAGTTTCAAAGCACAGGGATGCAACATATTTACAACAGTATGTTGCATCTCTCTGCTTCCCCCTGCGCTGGCACACAAACAGCTGAATGCGCCGGCGCAGGCATCCTTGCACAGTGGTGCAACGATGCCTGCGTCATGGGGAGATTGTTCTTGTGCAGGAAGAGGCACCTTCTGACATTCTGACACATTTCCAGATTTACAATTTCTTGTAAATCTGGCAATGCATCAGTGGACATGGGTTTTGTGTGGGAACACCCATAGCAACACCCATGTCCAGCCCCTAACACACAAAGAGTTGCGTGAACTGGGGCGATACTTACGAGCACAGGTTAAGTCACGCAGGATGACTTTATCTGTGCTTGTAAATATCACTCAGCAGGCTAAGCCACAAGTGCCTCATGCAACTAGATGCACCGGCGGCACATGGGGATTGTAAATTTGGCCCCATATATTTAGGTCCGATCATTTCTCAGTCATCAAACAAAAACATAGTACAAATGTCACTACAAAAACTGTTCTCGCTACCTGTGTTTTTAATAGGTGACACTATATTGTTTCCTCTCCTGTTTTAAAACATTGCATGTCTTATGTTTTACCTTTGTTCACCTGCAGCTTCTTTTAGAATTGGGCCTTAACATGTGAATTTTCACCCAAATAGCAGTACTCATCTCTATTTCAGAAACTCAAACCCTGATAATGACAATTAAGCATAATACCTCATTTACAATTACAGACATGAAATCAAAACTCACATTGTTGGACATCCTGAATTGAGTAAAATTCAAATTTCAACCGTGGTTGATGGTGTTCACTCAACTAGACTGTAGACAATTAACTAGGAATCAAGAAAGAAAAGTAATGAGTTGAGTCAAGAACTTCAGTTGTCACAATAATTTTAGAGCAAAGGATTCCATGAGTTGTGAAAGTCGGAGATCAGTGGCATAGCCTCCCATAGTAGGAAACAGTATACAATATATGCTTTATAAACACTGGAGATTCAAGTCAGGTCTGTGAACTACGACCTTATATTTTAACATGAATAATTTCTGATGTCTAAAAGGGATTATAAGAGAAAGAACATCATCTCTATATCCAGGGTTCAGTTCAGGGGAGGCGAGAGGAGAAAAGAAAACTTGATTCTCACCTATGCTGTTGTTATACTAAATCCCCAAATACCAAAATATTTCAATATCATTTCGCCAAATAAAATGAGAAAACACCTTCACTGCAATGCGCTGCACAAAAGAATTCCTCACTTCTCATTCCTAAAACCCAGAGCTTAATTTACTGTTTTCATAAAAGGATTGGCCTATATCAGAAACTGTGGGGATTCACATTTTCATCAAAACAATTGTCTAGACTTGGGATGAAACATGTTGGCTCTATGAACCTTGTAAACGATTTTTAACTATCCATAGTGCTTTTGTTACACGGAATCAGCTTCATTTTGCTATATGAGAATAGTGCCCTAAAACATCACCTGCTTGTGACACAACTATTCTCTGTCTACTGCAGCGTCATTGTTTAAACATATTTTTGGTTGCTTTTCAAGTTGCAAGTTAAATGTATAAGTATGAAGGAAATAGATGGTAAGAACAGCTCAAGATGGCATCTAGGCTGTTCAATACCTAATCAGGTCATTTATAAGTTACTGGAGTAAGTATGTAGATGAATCAAAATAAGGAATGGGCAGGTCTCTTGGAGGGATTGTAGTTGGCATAAGGGACTTGCAGGGGAGCATTACACTCCTCCTATTGGCAGAATGGATGTGTGGGTGACAGTGATATTTTATGAATGCAGGACACCCAGTGCCCCTGTGATAGATTATGTGTGTGTGTGTATATTTTAACTGGATGTGAGGACAGACGTATTGTGAGAGTTCAATGTATGCCTTATTAAGGGGGATTGATCTTGTTTCCATACCGACAAGGCTAAATGCACATAAAAATATCACTGATAAGAATTTGACTCAGACTACTTCCTAACATTTAATTGCAGAACATTTGGAGAGGTTCAGTGGTGAATCACGAATTATTGGCAAAATGTTGAATCTTCATCTAATTTATATTTGAAGGATTGTAATGCAGAAACAACCGACTTGGGATTTGGTGAAAATGCCAATTCTCAGCTCATTGAACCACAATAAGTAACACGAGATCCCTGAAGAAGCTTTAGTGAGTGTGAGACACGTGTTGGCAGTAGTTCTTGGCTGTACTGCTGTATTAAAGAAAGAAAGAATCTGTACAATAATCTTTATTTTATGTTTTGTTGAATCCCTCAGTAAATTTATATATATGCGTATATGTATGTATATATATGTGTGTGTATATATCTATATGTATATATATATATATATATATACACACACACACACACACACACACATATATATATATATATATACACACACACTCTCACACATATATATAGGGTGCAATTTATTTAAAAGGCAGGGCCTGTACTTTTAGGTTTTCCATGTCGTGGTTATGAAAAAGCCTTAACTTCGTTTTTCACTACTGCAAAGCCTTTCACTCCCATAGGAACATTGGGGTTAAATTATTACATTTTATAACAGTAATTTCCAATTGTGAAGAGATAGACTTTTCAAGTGTGGTGTCTCTGGAATCAGAATTTAAAATACACACTTATGGTGAAGTTGGATTTTCAATTGCAATTCTGAAAATGCCACTTTTATAAAGTTGGCATTTTCTTACTTTACCCATTTGGCGCCTTCTGCCTGTCTCTGATCACATGTCTGGGGTGGGTGACAGTTGGGCTTTGTGTACTCCTCCTAGACAGCCACCCAAAATGGGATCTTAGTTGTGACTTGATGGGCCATTCTGCCAGGATGGGAGGGAGCAGCTAGACCCAGCCTCACTTACAGCGCAATAGGCTGTGTCTTCTACCCACACAAAGGACTGCATACCCCCTGTAAAGATTCTCTACCTCTGACAACACCACTTCAGTAACCTGACCACCTATTCCTCTTGGGCAGGGCCCCACAGGAACTTCCCAGGGCTAAAAAAGCTTTTTAAATTTGTTTTTTAAAATCTGCGGGAGTCACATTGGATCCCCTACACCAGCCGAAATAAATGTTTAAAAATACGAAGCGTGGGCTCCAGTGCTTTGTTTAATATAGGCTCCCGGGTGGGCCAGGTCCTAGGGGCATCGGTAAATAAGTAGGAGGGGGGCACACAGGCCCCCCCTCCTAGAATGCCTAATTCCCAAGGACCACCACCTCCCCTGGGCATCTTTCTTCATCCATGGGGACTGCCACCTCCCCAGGGCTATTGTTTTAATGATAAAGGGGGTTCCGCACTGCCCCCCCTGTAGACCCGTGCACTGCCTTCTTCCTGGGGCTAAACAGAATAGAAATGCGGGGACTTGCTTGCTCCCCCTGCAGCCCCGGGGACCACCACCGACAAGAGGCACACTGCACCTTTCGTGCACTGCTGGTTTGGGGACGAGGTCCCCTAGCCTCCTGAGGGCCTCAGGACTAAAGTGTACTTCTTCCCCCAAGCACCAGTACACCAGGAGGCACATTTTCAGAGTGGTGGAGAAAGGGGGCATGGCCTCTGATGACCTCTCTGTAATCTAGCTCTATCAGTCTTACTGGAGGTAACAGGAGGGCTAGTTGGCCCCAAGGACACTCAAGAGCCGAGGGGACTTCATCCCCCTACTAGTAGTGCACCAGGAGGCGCATTTGTAGAGTGGTGGAGAAAGGGGGCGTGGTCTCCTACCAGGTCTCAGCAATCCTGCTGTGTGGGACTTACTGGGGGGGTAACAGGAGGGGTAGTTGGCCCTTAGGACGTCCTTGGGGCCAAGTCCCCGACTGTTACTTCTAGTAAGTTCCACACAACAGGATTGCTGAGAGGTCTTTGGCAGGCATGCTCCCTTGCTCCGCCAATCTGCAAATGCGGGTTGTGGTCCACTACTGGTTGGTGGACAAAGTCCACTTTACTCCTCAGGGACCTTGGGGGTCAAGAAACCGTCCTGGTACCTCCTGTAAGTCCCACACAGTGGGATTCCTGAGAGATGATCAGAGGCTCAATCCTCTTTCTCCATCACTATACAAACTAGTTGAAAAACCATGGACGTTTACTGAAAAAAACAAAGGTTACATGGAAGTTATAGTTAGGAATAAGCATTTAAAAACATTAGAAATTCACTGAAAAAAAACCAAAGCTTACAGGGACATTACAGTTAGGAAACGGAATAAAAAAACTTAGCAATTCACTGAAAAAAACAAAGGTTAAAGAGACGTTATAGTTTGGCAAAGGCTTCACTCATACAAAACCAGAGAAATTCAGCAGTTGCAGTTAGCGGAGCTAACTATAACTTACGGCCCTGCAATGCACTAGTTAGGACCTTAAATATTACATCACTCAGGACATGGTCAGTGACATCACTCATGACATTATTCAAGACATCTCAAATGACATCACTGATGAGATCATTCACAGAATCTCTGACACACCCACTCACACCCCAATATAACCTTTCATACACCCACTCCAACTTCCAAACTACCATTCTCAAAACCATTGACACACCCAACCAGTACTTACATACCCACTCGCTGATTCATAGGTCTACACACACATTCACTCAGTCACCAATACAGCCACTTATACACCAACTCACTCACTAATACAGCCACTGATATATTCACTGATACACCCATATAGCCACTCACACAATGTCAATCACCTATAGAGCTACTCACATACCTTCTCACTCACTCAGGGCCAAAAGGATGACTTTCTCACACAGGGGTTGTGATTCTGTGAAGGTATGTGTGTGGTGTAGTGAGGTCTGGCAGGTAGCAAATAGTGTGAGTGGGCAAAAAGGCCATGAGCTGTGAAAAGAATATGGAGGTCTTAGGCTCAAATCTTGGGAATTTGGGATATTACATAAGCACTGTTTATTCAGAGGGAGTGGATTTGCTGAGGAGCGAAGGCAGCATTTATCCACTTAGAGTAGATCTCGAATATCGATTTCTCAAAGACTCACAAGTCACAAAGGTTCTTGCTGCACAGTCAGCAGAGGTGATAGCAAACTGGGAGCAAGCATTGCTTTCTCAGATGATCACAGCTCACAGAAAGAGGTGGTGGAGTGCTCATCATACGTAATTGTAGCTCAGAAGTTTGCTAGGCTGTGTTCTTTCAGAGGACAAGGAACCCATTGTTCAGAGTAATACCATCAATTGCTCATATGACTTCATGACATTTTATTTTTAACATTTTGTTTGAATATTTATCTATATTCATCCTACATTATGAGTCATGTTATTGTTATTTGTTTCAGGGATGATGTGCTTTGTTCAACCATTATTGGTGTCTGGATGTGAATTTTACATGTTTTAGTCATGCTTCTTGTAGTAAAAACCCTCATAAGAATCTTAATGTTAAAAGCCACATACATTTACAGGGGATTTTTTTCCATTTCTATTCCAGTTAAATTTCACTGCATGTGAAGTCATAAGTCAAAGGGCCTACCTGACTCGCATGTAGTTCAGACTCACAACATGTGTGTTGAAGTAAATCACAGTTTCTCTCAAACTAACAGAGCTTCAACCTTCTCTCTCCAAGAAGCCAAGGAAAGTAACCCTGCACCTGAGATCCGGAAGCAGCAGTGTTCTAGGCTCCAGTAATGGAGCCATTGTGACATCATTAGGAATCCCCGGCTTGTTATGTTTCTATCTCTACAGCCAGACAATGCCTGATGACATCACCAACACAAAATCAGGAGTGGTTGGAAGATTTACCATAAGATACCTAGGGCCTCATTTATGAGGCTGTGCTTCACTTTTACGCCGCCGGTGCGTCCCTTTTTGTGACGCACCAGTGGCGTAAAAAGTGCGCCTTGTTGCACCATATTTACAAAGTGACACATCTAGGTAGATGCGTCACTTTGTAAACCCCTGCGCAACATTATACCTACACCAGGTATAATGAATGCAAGGGGGGGCGTATTGACGCTAGAAAGGGTCCTGGAAGTGACGCAGTGAAATCTATGAGATTTCACTGCACCACTTCTAGGACGCAAATGCGTCAATATCTTATGCCTGCCTCATGGCAGGCTTAAGACTGACGCAGGCCCTTTCACATGGGGCTTGCCCCATGTGAAAGGACGCATTGCTGGAGTTGTGTCACTTTTGTGACACACTCCAGCAATGCATCACTTTTCTGCTTACAGATACGTCAGAAATACTGATGTATCTGTAACTCCTTGCGACATGATGCGTCATATTGTAAATATGACGCATCAATCATGTCGCAAGGAGTGCGCACGGAGAAGTGACGCATCACTGCTTTCACGCAGCAATGCGTATTTTCTCATAAATGAGGCCCCTAGTATTTGTGGGATGTTCAATTAAGTGGAAGAAATTGTATACTCCCAAAGAAGGTAATCTTCATGTTGTGAATTGAAATAGAAAGTGCATAACATCTAGGAACTTTCGGGCCTTTCTCAAGAGATTCAAACATTTTACAGCTGACCTGAAAGTGTGAAATCCCTAGGCTATGTGACTTCCTTACCTGCCATCAATATTTTGTTGTGTGTGGCTATCACAGAGAGACATTAGCATGAATACCGGATTCCAAATCCTGTTATTGCTATGGCATAGGAAAACTGGGAGACAAAAGTTGTTTCACACTGTTGCAAACTGATAAATCAATTCCAGACCATCCTGAAATGGCTGTCAGCCTTAGTTGGAGAGAAGAGAGCACAGCTTCTAGTGGGGAGGTAAATTAGAGCTGTAGAGAGAGTTGTGGTAGGGTAGATGGAGGACAAGTACTAGTTTCCTTGTATTTGGGCAGTAGAAAGATTTGAAGAGAGGTGTGGTGGGAGGAAAACTACCAGGCTTATCAGTGAGCAAGTCAATGTCTTCCTCATCAGGGTTCTGAGATGCATCATAAAATACTCAAGCTTCCATCTCATTATCTATTTGATGCTACCCGGGACACCTGCATGCAAAACATGGCAGTTGTGTTAAATGCTTGCTAGTCAGAAATGTTTCATTGATTTGGTGAGAAACTGCAAGAGATCTAATTCAATAATCAGCTTTGAAATGTATTTGTGGGTTAAAATACTCTTTTAACCATAAATATCATTTAGCAAACAAGAATAAAAAACATGTAAATTATGATGGTCCTTTGTGGTTCAACTTAAACTTGAATAACAATGCCCATTACAGCTAAATCATTTTTGGGAAATATACAATTGATGATGGCATACGTTAGCAATACCTTTCTGTTGCAAGGTGCACATGAAATTCCTATAGTCTTGTCTTGCCAAAGGGTGTTATGGTAAAATGTCTGATCAAAGCCCATTAGCGGAACCACAAAAGTCACAAAGTAAGCCTGTGTTTACCCTATGGTATCTTGGCACAACGGCACCCATGATTAACTTAGTGGTAATGTGTATAGTACTTATGCAGCAGTGAAAAAAATAAAGTAATAAACTGAAAACACAACACAAGGAAAATCCTAAATCGATCTACGTCACTAGAGCTGGCGCTGGTTCTTGAAAGTGACACAAAGAGCAGGTCCTTGCAGGAGATTAAATTGGCGGGTATCGCGGATGGTTGCCGGGCAATTTGAGAAGTACATTTGCAGTCGCACAGAGCTCAAAACTTTAGAATCTTCACCTGAGACTCAGGACTTGTGGTTTTCAGGCAAGATGAAAACACACTGATTCCAGCCAAGGGTCCAAGACCTGAATGGGAACCTCTTGGGGACCAGAGCTCACTCCAGCAGAGGCCAGCACCAGGGCTCAGGCAGGTCAAGTTGGTGTTGGTCAGCTTGGCAGTGCAGGGAGGCCTCCAAGCAAGTTCAATCTTCCATCTTCAGATAGCAGGGCAGATCTTTTTCTGAATCATCCACAGGTCCAGTAGTGTTCTTATGAGAGGTTTTGAAGGTGCTGCTCTTATCCTCAGTGCCAACCTGCAGATGAGGACTGTCCCCTTCATCTAAACTTCCCTCTTTTCTGTGTTTGGCTCCAAACTGTGTAGGTTAACAAAGAGAAGACAGGCCTAGTTGTGAACTTTATTTGTCAGTGGCACAGCAGGCAACCCGTAGAAGTCAGGAAGGGGTGGGCAAGCCCTGAGCCTACACCTTGAAGCACAGAAAGGCTGAGCACAACCTTCCAGGACATCGTAGTCAGGAGATGAACACCGCAACTCACAGCCAAGGTCCTTTCATCCCCATGTCTTGAAGTAAAACACAAAATACCACAGTCATGTGATCCTGGACCTTGGCAGAAGGCACATTTGGTTTACAGAGAAAAATGCACACTTTCTAAAACTGTCCTTTTCAGAATAGTAACTTAAAATCCGGTGTTACCATTAAAGAAGATTTTAAATTACAATTGATTTGAGTGGAGACTGTATCTCTTTGTCTGGTCACAAGTTCAAGTTCTGACTCACTAAGTGCAACAAGGTAACCCAGAGTTAATCTATGGGAGAGTTAGCTTTACAACTATGAAAATGCCTTTAAGATTTTTTTATTGTCAGGGCATGTAAAACTGAAGTAAACATATCCTACTATTCAGGTACAGTGCTCCCTGCCCTATGATTCTTTAGGGTCTGACTTAGGGGTGGCTTATAAGTATTAAACAGAAAGGATTGTGTTGCCTGGTTGAAATGGCAGTTTAAAGCTGCACTACAAATTGCAGTGGCAGGCCTGAGGCATGTTTTGCAGTGCTACTTTAGTGTGTGGGGGGGCGGAGGGGTGGCGTACAATGAGTGCTGCAGCCCACTAGTAGCATTCAATTTACAGGCCCTGGGTATATTTAGTACCATTACTAGGGTCTTACAAGTAAAGTAAATGTAACCTTTCAGATTTAAGCCAACTTTACCCTGTTTACAATGGACAGTACAATCACTTTACCACTGATTAGCAGGAGCAAAGTGCACAGAGTCCTAAAAGCTAACAAAACTGGGTAAAGCAAAGGAAGGCACAAATCTGGAGTGACCTTCCATAAAGGGCCAGGTCGAACACCAACTCATTCTGTTCCTGTATATAACATCTAGAATTCATATTACCGGCCCACTGAGTGGTAACTAGCAGGGTGGGGGGCTAGTGGAGTGGATATATGTCGTTACTATGCATGCTTTTACAACGCATGCCTTTACCACGCAGGTTTTACAACGCAAGTCGGTACAACGACTTGCGTTGGGGGCGCTGGATAGTGAATCGTTTAATTTACGATTCCAACTCCAGTCCCCGTGGATAGTAGGGAAGGTTTTGGATAGTGAATTAAACTATTCCCTATCCTACAGCGCCCCCGACTTGCATTGTAAAAGTTGCGTGGTAAATGTACTGCGTGGTAAAAGTTGCGTTGTAAACGCTGTTCCCCAATGGAGTCAGACAGACGACGGCAAGGAGTAAAGTAAGTAAATAACAGTAGAAGCAGTAAAATAGTTTATTTCAGCCGTAGGCCATTAAAGTAACACACAATTTTTTTTTATATAAAATGCATTGTTTTGTAAACCAGTACAACAAACTTCCATAAAAAGGAACAAAATATACTCCACTAGGTAGGACTACATAAACATAAGAAAAGTTAAAATGTGCAACCAGAGACAAACCCCAAATGGTCTGCAATGTCTAAACATAAACTTCATACATAACATGGTATAAATAAAATTTCAATTGAGTGCAATCACACACCATATAACAATTAAGTGAAGGAAACAACTCAACTGGTACAATTAAAAGCTCAGAACCTATAAGATAAAAGTCACATATATTTTGTCTAACAAATAACCACATAAAATTAGCATACCTAACAGAAGGTGGCAGTGGCGTTCATCTCACAACACAGTTACAAATGCATGCCCTACAGGGTCTCACGACGAATCCAGACTAAATACAATGCAAATGCTAATTTGTGGAGTCTAAGACCAATAGGGATTCTAAACAATCCCACTTGCAAGTTAGCTAGATGTAAAACTCAAATATTATAATGGGAGATCAAATCTCTTTCTGATCACACTCACTGCCAATAATAATCTGCTAACAATATTCCAAATTCAGTAACAGAAATATGTTTGAATCACTGTAAATCAGTGGCAGTTTGCAGAGGGAGTGATGCTGTGCAGTGGGGAGGGGCAGGGAGGGCAGGGTGGGGGGGGGCTAGTGGAGTTGGACACACAATGGCAAGGAGTAAAGTAAGTAAATAAATAAATACAACTATTTACCTTGTGCTCATTGCATCGCCAACTCAATACACTTTCTACTTGTGTATAGATAAATAGGGTACATACTTTTAAAGTTATAAGGCATTTAAACTTAGTGGTATTTGAGGCCACGGTGATCAGGGCCAAAAGCATGGCTTTCTCATATAGCCTCCCTCCTCCCAAGACGAAAGGTGATGGCTAACTAACCTACATCCTGGTAGTCCTTATCAACTAAGTAGTAACCTCAGCTAACCTTCAGGGTTCAGAATACCTCAGCTAACCTTCAGGGTTTAGAATGGTCTCATCCTAAACACCCAAAGATTTTAATATTGAACTTCTACAATGCCCCAGAGAAGGATACACAGAACACACATTTGAGTACTTTGGCTACTTTTTTAGAAGAATACAAGTCAACACATATTGCTTTATTCGATGTAATTTTAATAGGTGACTTCAATATACACCCTTGTGGATGGGATTGTCTGGCAAAACATCATATAGGTCCCCCTGGCTTAATTTCCAGTCATTTTGAATATTCTCTTCAAGGAGAGATGCTGGAAGATCTACTCGCCAATGTTAACTTATATGAAATTGAGGGAACTTGGGGGGAGGATAGGACCCCGACTTTTATAGGCAGAGATGCTGAAACAGTAATTGACTTCATCTTTGTCTCCCCTGGCATAGTATATGTGGTCGCCTCCCTTGAAGTTGTAGTTTCGGCCTTCAGCGATCACAACCCCCTGGTTTTGTCATTACTCAAAGGGGGGATGCTCACAAACAGAAGGAAGGTGCGGAACGAAATTATGACAAACTTATTCCTAAGGACCAGGGTAGGAGGCTTAACTGGGCTAAGGTGGTCCCAGACACTTTTATGCAGGACTTAGAGAGCAAAGTAAAAGAGGACATGGAAATATGTCTAGATAGTTTGGCAGACGGTAAAGAGGTCGTTAACTCCTTTATTAATATCTGTGCACAAGTCAGACATGACTTGAAGTATAATAAGAAGAGGGGCTGTCCAGATCTACCAAGGTGGTTTGATGAGACATGGTCAAAAGCCCACAAAGAACTAATGTATGCACCAAAACAAAAACCAAGAAATCGGGAGCTAGTGGCTCTACTTAGAAAAAATTATAAACTTGCCATGGCTAACCGCAAAAAATGCATCAAAAATGAGGCATGGGAAAATCTTATGTTCTTAGAGATAGTTCCAAATTTTGGGCTGTAATTAACCACCCCTATTTTGCTGGCACAAACAATTCGATCATGGATTCCGTGATCTTAGATGAGATATGGGTTGCGCATTTTAGTACAATTTATAATAGTGAGGAGGATTATATACCAGTGACGGATCCCGCACACAACCATTTAGTCCCCTTTTCGCCGTTTAAAGAAAACGAGGTTCAGAGGGCCATTGTGGAGATGACGAAAAATAAGGCGCGGGGCAAGGATGGTGTGCCCGCAGACCTTTATAGGACCCGCTAGGAGTTTTGGACTAAGACTCTTACAAATGTTTTTAACTCTACAATTACATCGGGGTTCCCTTCGTCTTGGGCCACTTCTTCCATAATACCTGTGTTCAAAAAAGGTTCAAGAACTGACCCTGCCTGTTACAGGCCGATCTCTCTGATTGACTCTGCCGTTAAAATCTTGGGCAGAGTCATTCTGCAGAGACTCGGAGAACACCTGGAAGAGAGGAGGGTCCTCTCTGAATTACAATATGGGTTCAGGGCCAAAAGGGGTACTCTTGACCAATGCCTTAACCTCCACATGTTAATTAGCAAATACACCTTGGCTAAGGAGGGTCTGTTATACATGGCCTTTATGGACCTATCATCGGCCTTCGATCTGGTCAATCGTACCAAACTCTGGACTATTTTAATAAATATAGGGATAGACCTGCCCTTGGTAAAATGTTTAGCGGCCCTGCACCAAGACCTGCGAGCTTCGATTAGAACCAACAGAGAGGGAGGAAGCACTAGCGCTTTTAGATCGAAACGAGGCGTTAGGCAGGGGTGCATTTTGGCACCCCTCCTATTCACCCTATACATAAACTCCCTTGAATTAACCCTGAAGGGGTCCACACCAGACGTCCCACGCGTGGGGGATTATGTAGTCCCAGTACTCCTCTACGCGGACGATGCGGTACTACTGGCCCGTACCGGGGTAGGGCTGCAGAGACTCTTGGATGATTTGGGGGAATTTATGTCCTCCTTGGATCTACAGATAAATAACAAAAAAATGCACATCATGGTAGCTGGGAAAAGTCCAAAAACAGCAAAGATAAGAAAGTTTCATTGCAATGGGGAAGAGATCTCCAGGGTCCCGGTTTTTAAATATTTGGGCGTCATTTTTGACGAAAGGGGCACTTGGAGGCCACAACTAAATGCCAAAGGCATAGCTGTCACCAGATCAACTTCAGCCTTATTGAGCTTCGCAAAACGATTGGGATCGCGCCCCATGGAAGCCCTGTTGACAGTTTCCAAGTCAAAATACCTTTCAATAGCTAAGTATGGTGCTTCCATATGGTGTTTTTTACCACAAGGTAAACTCCAGGTGGCGGAAAATAAATTCCTTAGATCTCTGTTAGTGGTCCCCCAATCTACCCCAGTACTCTCAGTGCACACAGAGCTGGGTCTTGGTTTTATCAGCGATCAGTTACAGCTGGCACCATTGACCTGCTGGGCTAAGACCTGGCTGAATTCTGAAATCAGTCTAAACCACTCTATCCTTAAAGACTGCATGGCATTGGACAAAGTTAATAAAATCCCATGGTTGGTCTATATCAAAAACACTCTTTGTAAACTGGGGAGGCCTGATCTATATTTTGCCCGAGCTCGATTAAGAAGGGTGATGTTTTATGGATCAAGGATAACTTTTTGGGTCGAGCGGAGCTGGAACGGGAGGCAGTAGAGGTTCAGAAACCGGGAGTCAGAGCTAATTACATTCTGCAGACTACCCCAAAAATGGAGCCCTATCTGAATATCGTTACCCGACCCTTCCATCGTAACCTCCTTGTGAGATTTAGACTTAACATCATCCAGTATTCGTTGGGGAATTATCCAGTTTGGGGAAAACTAGATCCACCCATCCCCTGTAGCAGTGATAATTTTTCAGATCAAACACTGATGCACTTCATTATGTTCTGTGGCCATTATGAGGACTGTAGGAAACAGTTTTTAGTCCAAATTCTGAGAGAAGCAGGCTTTACACAAGTCCGGCATGCACTCCGCTTCCTACAGCTCTTGAGCAGCATTTGAGTAATATTTGGGGTTGCAAGCTTCTTGGTCGAAGCTACGCGTATTAAGTCTAAAAAATGTACGCTAAATGTTTCTTAACATGTATTTTTAATTGCTAGCTATTACCTCTTAAGATTAAATGCTCTAGCCTATGTAAATATATTAAACTGATTTTTTAAATGTAATAATTGTTTTTTTTAATACATGAATTGTCTTTTTACATATGTGACGGAATTGCTTTTATGATTTTAATTAATCGAATAAAGTATGCTTTGACTTGACTTGACTTGAACTAAGTAGTAAACTCTAAAAAGTCAATCTGCATTAGTATGGGCAATCCCATTTAGCAGTCCATCCCCTGTAGTAAAAATTACTTTATTTGATGTGGTTAAAATCATAAAGAGTAGGGAAATGGACCACCTCAACAGTGTGGGATTTCCCCCCTCCTACTCTGCATGAGCCATTTGACAGGTCTGTGGTCAATTTGAACATGGAAGTGAGTGCCATACATGTATGGCCTCAAGTTCTTCAGGGACCAGACCACAGCAAAGGCTTCCCTCTTAACCCTTTCTATGCTCATGACGGAGCCGCTCCATCATGAGCCTCGGTTGAGCTGTGCTCATGACGGAGCGGTTCCGTCATGGCCCGCTCAGCGTGCCTGTGTGGCGCGAATTTCGCGCCTGCGCTGGACTTTCCATTGAGCGGGGCGGGCCATGACGGAACCGCTCCGTCACGAGCACAGCTCAACCGCGGCTCGTGACGGAGCGGCTCCGTCACGAGCATGCGAGCGCCGCCCCACCCCCTTAGCGCTGCGGCGGAATTCCCGCCGCAGCGAAGGGGTTAATGATACTCCATCTTTGTTCTCTGGGGATACGCCACCTATTGATGAAGGCAGCCAGCTGTTCAAGGTCCTGTTCATTTATTTGTGCCAACACTGCCCCAAGCCCTTGTTTTGAAGCATCTGCCTGAACCACAAATTCCTTTATGTAGTCAGGGGGCAAGTAGCACTGGTGCTGAATATATAGCCTCTTTCAGAGTGTCAAAGGCCTTCTGACACTCTGGGGTGGAAATTACTTACTTGGACATTTTCTTAGAGGTGAGTTCTGTCAGGGTAGTCACAACAAACCATCTGTAGTACCCAGTCAGGCCAAGGAATACCCTAATCGCTGTCTGGGCTGTAGGAGCTACCCAATCAACAATAGTTTGTATATTGGGCTGAAGAGGTTATACATGGCCTCCACCTACAAGGTTGCCCAGGTACACCACTGAACTCTGTCCTACTTGGCAATTACTGACCTTAATAGCCAGGCCTGCCTCCTGCAGGGCCTGAAGCACTTCCTTCAGGTGGGACAAGTAACCTTTCCAGGTGGATCTGTAAACAGCTATATCGTCCTGATAAGCTACATTGAACGGCTCTAATCCAGGCAGGGCTCTGTTCACCAACCTTCAGAAGGTGACAATGGCATTATTTAAGCCAAAGAGCATTACTTTGAATTGGTAATGTCGCTATGGTGTGAAGAATGCTGACCTGTTCTATGCTCCTTCAGTAAGGACAATCTGCCAGTAGCCTGAGGTCAAATCTAATGTACTCAGGTGTTTAGCAGCCTCATACCTATCAATGAGCTCCTCAGCTTTAGGTATAGGGTGAGCATCAGTCTTAATGACTGCATTCTGTTCTCTGTACTCCAAACAGAACCATAGCTCCCTCTTTCTCCCTGAGGATAAGGTTTGGGCACCAGTACCACTGGGCTGGCTCATGGACTGTCAGAGGGTTCAGTTACGCCCACTTGCAGCATCATAGCTACCTTAGCCTTGTCTGCTGTCTCTGACATGGTCAGACAACTTGTGCAGTGTATTTGTGACAGGTAGGATGTCACTAGTGTCAATGTCATGGGTACACCAAGTGGTGATACCTGGGGTCAAACAGAACAGATCAGTAAACTGCTCCAGCACTTGCTTGCAATCTTTGCGCTGCTGGGTCACCAGTTTGGGAGAGCGTTCACCTCCCTCCACTGACCCATCTTGCATATTGTTGGAGAGGAGGTCTGGCAATGGCTCAGCCACCTCTTCTCTTCCCTCATCTGTGACGATCAACATGGTAATTTTTTTGCCCTCTCTTCAATCAATTCATCAAACCAACAAACGTTATTCGGCTTTTGGACAAAAACATAAAAGTTCAATTATACAATAAATGTGCAACATTAAAAATCAATTAAACACTACATATGCCACTCCACCCTCAATATTGATGCAATAAGATTGATACTGGGTTATCTAAGACAATTTGAAGAATTCACAAAAATACATAAATACAAATAAAAAGTTCAAAAGAATCTCTCAGAGTCATTTTCAACCATAATTACATCTCATCTGTTAATCACAGCTGGATCTAAGCCTAACAGAAGACCTTAAGAAATGGAGAACATAAAGTACAGTATCACGTGAAAGCATTTGTAAAAAGGTAAAGGCAGGTTGGACTTTTTTTTAAATGGGGATAATATGTGACTTCCTGGGCACCTCATAAAAACTGCAAAACATTACACAAAGATGCATGTCCTGTTAAGACTTTCCGTTGCAGCCACAGGGCAAAAAGCTCTAGCCCTTTCCCCCCGCGAGGGTTAGAAAGAAGGAGATTAAACATTTTCAAGCAAAACCTGATCAATCAAAAACAGCCATAGCTACTTTTGATCCATAATAGATACAGCTTAGTTGACAGTATTGTTTTTCAGTATGATGTGCCTAGGATGCTGGGCTTCCTCAGCACCACTTCTTCTCTATCCAACATATGCTTTCTTAAAAATAACTCCTTCACCCAACAGAGATTCTTCTTACAATTTTTTCTGGATTAGTAAATAAGTTTGCCTTTCCCAGGCTCATAAAACACTCACTGATATACTTAAGGCAGGGGACATGATACAAATGGTCAAGGGTCAGGCAATCCTTTAAAATCCCTTTACTTAATACAATCTCCTTCCTAAGCCAAATTTTCATCTCTAAAGAAAGGGGACGATAAGCCAGAATGTTAGAAAGATAGACCATACCCAATACTTCATGTATTACAAAAGTAGAAGTACCCTGAGGTACACATAGAAGTGTCTCAAAATGTTGTTTTCTACATTTTGCAACTCGTCATGGGTAGTGTAGCCCCAGATCCCACTACCATAGGTTAATTTGGATATTCATTTTTTTGCCCTCTCTTCAATCAATTCATCAAACCAACAAACGTTATTCGGCTTTTGGACAAAAACATAAAAGTTCAATTATACAATAAATGTGCAACATTAAAAATCAATTAAACACTACATATGCCACTCCACCCTCAATATTGATGCAATAAGATTGATACTGGGTTATCTAAGACAATTTGAAGAATTCACAAAAATACATAAATACAAATAAAAAGTTCAAAATAATCTCTCAGAGTCATTTTCAACCATAATTACATCTCATCTGTTAATCACAGCTGGATCTAAGCCTAACAGAAGACCTTAAGAAATGGAGAACATAAAGTACAGTATCACGTGAAAGCATTTGTAAAAAGGTAAAGGCAGGTTGGACTTTTTTTTAAATGGGGATAATATGTGACTTCCTGGGCACCTCATAAAAACTGCAAAACATTACACAAAGATGCATGTCCTGTTAAGACTTTCCGTTGCAGCCACAGGGCAAAAAGCTCTAGCCCTTTCCCCCCGCGAGGGTTAGAAAGAAGGAGATTAAACATTTTCAAGCAAAACCTGATCAATCAAAAACAGCCATAGCTACTTTTGATCCATAATAGATACAGCTTAGTTGACAGTATTGTTTTTCAGTATGATGTGCCTAGGATGCTGGGCTTCCTCAGCACCACTTCTTCTCTATCCAACATATGCTTTCTTAAAAATAACTCCTTCACCCAACAGAGATTCTTCTTACAATTTTTTCTGGATTAGTAAATAAGTTTGCCTTTCCCAGGCTCATAAAACACTCACTGATATACTTAAGGCAGGGGACATGATACAAATGGTCAAGGGTCAGGCAATCCTTTAAAATCCCTTTACTTAATACAATCTCCTTCCTAAGCCAAATTTTCATCTCTAAAGAAAGGGGACGATAAGCCAGAATGTTAGAAAGATAGACCATACCCAATACTTCATGTATTACAAAAGTAGAAGTACCCTGAGGTACACATAGAAGTGTCTCAAAATGTTGTTTTCTACATTTTGCAACTCGTCATGGGTAGTGTAGCCCCAGATCCCACTACCATAGGTTAATTTGGATATTCACTTGGCCCTCTATGTTTGCAAAAGGCATCCTGTGAGTCTGTTGCCCAGTCAGGAAGCAAAATTTAAAACAGCAGCATTGGCCTCACAAGGTCACCTTGCTTTCTACTTATTAAAGGCCAACAGATCAAAGCAGAGTTGCACAATACCCACAGGTTTAAAAAAAAAACACTAGTCTTAGGGACTGGGATGGACCCAACCATACAGGTATAGATTTTTTTTAACAGGGTCCCACCACCGTCACATAGGATTTGTATTGTTAACCAGCAAATCCAGATCCTCCATAAAATGGACAAACAAATTCAATAAAATATGCACCCCTAGCTGTCTGAGCCATAAGGACACGTTGTCTGTGTACAAGACTTCGCTGTCCCACCTGGGGGCAATCCAATTTTAGCTCCAAGACGGCCTGCTCCAGATTATTGACAAATGAGTTAAAAAGAAAAGGGGCCAAGATTCAGCCCAGCTGGACTCCTTACTTTATTGAGAATAGCCGGGTAACCTTACGATCTTTTGTGTAATGGACCACTGCCTTAGTATCTCTCTGGAGATCCCTTAACAAAAAAACAACATCTCTATTTACCCCATGGACAGCATGATCTGCCAAAGCTTAGTTCTACTGTTGCGCTCATATGTAGAAGACAGATCCATAAAAGGCCAGGTGGATGGAACCAGAACGGGCAATGGTATACTTATTAAGGATCATGTTGTGGTTCAAACATTACTCAACCGTTGACCTTCCGAGCGAAAGCTATACTGAACTCCTGATAAAATGTTGTTTTTGTCTGCTCATTCAGAAAGCCTGAATAATAAAATGCGTCCAACCACCAATACCACCAAATCAAGAAGGGAGATTGGTCTATAACTATCAATGCTGTCTCTGTCTCCCTTTTTAAAATCAGGAACGATGGTAGATATCGCTCAGGTACGGCGGGTCAGTTACAACAGCTATGTTAATGATAAAGGTGAGGGTCGGTACCCCAATATCCATATTGGAGATATAATGATCAGATGGGATCCCATCTGGATCTGGGGACTTGTTTTTAGACAACCCCGCTATGCCTTTTCTTACTTCCTGAGAACACAACAGCTGGTTTCCCTTCACCCAGACCCTGACTTTCACTCAAACTGGAAGAGGACTAAAACATTTCCTCAAAGTGACTTACCGAGTTATCCTCCGTAATATGAGCGTCCAATGGATTACCAGTGTTCACCGCCCAAAAAGGACTATTGACAATGCTCCAATACTTCATAACTGCTCTTCTGGGTGCTAGCCTCAATAAGGTCTGATCAAGCCTCATCCTTTAAAGCAGCCTTACATCTTGACAGTTCGGCCTTGACCGCTGCGACATTCCATGACTAAGCTGGGGACCCTTGGTTTAATACCTAGTACTTTCTTCAATTTCCTAGAAGCTCTCGCACAGTTAGAACCAAACCATCTTGGGACCCAATCATTATGCCGCACAGCCAGAGTGCTTAATAAGGTAGCTATAGTGCTTGGAATAACAGCAAAAGCCTCTATTATATATGGTGGATCATCCTGCTGGCCTAAATAAATAGCAAATGCCTTCCTGCACTGAGCAATCAAACCTGTGCCCACCTAAGTCTCCTACCCTCATCCATAGATTTCACATACCCTCTAACTCCTTCGCCCATGATTTGTGCTGACAAGGGCCACTAGGCCGTAAAACACAGTGGATTGTGAGCAATCAATAAACCAGTGTTCTTGTAGAGCATGACTACTCACCCGTACGGGTCTCAAGGCGCTGAGGGGGGATCTGCTGTTCAGTCGAAGAGCCAGGTCTTGAGGTCCATCTTGAATTGAGCCAGAGATGGAGATTGCCTGAGGTGTAGAGGTAACCAACAACAGAAATTGCATGTGCTGCTAACAACTTCGCTCTCTTATTTTCAGTTTAAACATCTGACAATGAAACAAATGTTTATATTGACCACAGTGTGTCATTTATTTATTTTATTTTGAAAGAGAATTATTTTATTTAGATCTCTAAAGAAATTAAGATTTTTTCAAGTGCATTATTTAAGACCTTATGTACAACACCAAACAATATATATTCAAAAAGAAACAATTTTTTCAAGTAGAAAGATTAGGACCATTTGGACAACATGAATAACACACAATCAGTCATACAACTCACAAACCACGCTATTTACATTATATATACAAACACAACAGTAAGAAAACATATGAGTTATTTCAACAATGTAATCACTTAGATTTACAAAGAAGCCAAAAACATTCGTGTTTAATCAAAAACCATTTAGGAGTTTATATCACAGTTTTATTTTTAGGCTTGAAAAGTCTACGCGTTTCGGACTCAAACAAATAATTGAGTTCTCGTCAGGACCAAGGTCTCTCAGTCACTTGGAGACCAGAATAACGTGTAGGGATTCCGGGAAACAAAACCATATAGTCATGGGGCGGGTCCGGGTTCCGCGGTTGACAATGGGGGCTGTTTGGCGGGCGCCGGGTATCTGACACCAGTGCGTGAGTCTTGATGGCCAAGGTTGCCGTAAGCGTTGCAGTGTTTCTCGAGAAGGTAACGTCAATACGGAGCAGGATTCCGTTGTCTCTGCCAGTCGTCCTCAGTCGTCCTCAGTGCGCAATGCTTCCGGGTCCGCAAAGGATCCTGGATCCCATGATCCTTTGCGGACCCGGAAGCATTGCGCACTGAGGACGACTGGCAGAGACAACGGAATCCTGCTCCGTATTGACGTTACCTTCTCGAGAAACACTGCAACGCTTACGGCAACCTCGGCCATCAAGACTCACGCACTGGTGTCAGATACTCGGCGCCCGCCAAACAGCCCCCATTGTCAACCGCGGAACCCGGACCCGCCCCATGACTATATGGTTTTGTTTCCCGGAATCCCTACACGTTATTCTGGTCTCCAAGTGACTGAGAGACCTTGGTCCTGACGAGAACTCCATTATTTGTTTGAGTTCGAAACGCGTAGACTTTTCAAGCCTAAAAATAAAACTGTGATATAAACTCCTAAATGTTTTTTGATTAAACACGAATGTTTTTGGCTTCTTTGTAAATCTAAGTGATTACATTGTTGAAATAACTCATATGTTTTCTTACTGTTGTGTCTGTATATATAATGTAAATAGCGTGGTTTGTGAGTTGTATGACTGATTGTGTGTTATTCATGTTGTCTAAATGGTCCTAATCTTTCTACTTGAAAAAATTGTTTATTTTTGAATATATATTGTTTGGTGTTGTACATAAGGTCTTAAATAATGCACTTGAAAAAATCTTAATTTCTTTAGAGATCTAACTAAAATAATTCTCTTTCAAAATAAAATAAATAAATGACACACTGTGGTCAATATAAACATTTGTTTCATTGTCAGATGTTTAAACTGAAAATAAGAGAGCGAAGTTGTTAGCAGCACATGCAATTTCTGTTGTTGGTTATTAGCTTGAGGCAAGTGGTGCTGTTGGGAGCCCAACCCCAGTAGTTTTTGTTGAATGAGGTGTAGAGGTAGCAAGTTGCAGGTCTTTGCAGCGAGGTAGGAGAATGTGCTTCCTCCATCAGTGGTAATGCCGACCCATGGCATGGTGCCCAGGGCCTGATGGGCAGAGGAGAGATGTCTAGTGGGAGTTTGGAAGGAGAAGCGGTGGTTGAGGTATGCAGGTCAGGCATTTGAGAGGGCTTTGTAGGAATGTGTGAGGAGTTTGTGGATGATCCTTTTGTTGAATGGGAGCCAGTGGAGATATCTCAGGTAGCCGGTGATGTGGCTGCAGCGGGGGATGATCAGGATGAGTCTGGCGGAGGTGCTTTGGATGTTTTGCAGCTTCTTTTAGATTTTTTTGCATGTTGCAGAGGTAGAGTGCATTGCCATAGTCAAATCTGCTACTGACGAGTGCGTGGGTGACTATTTTCCTAGACTCAGTGGGGAGCCACTTGAATTCTCCAGAGCAGGCAGAGAGTGTGGAAGCAGGAGGACGAGACAGCATTGATCTGGTGGTTCATTGAGAGTGATGAGTCCAGGATTATACAGAGGATTTCATGTGTGGTCCGTGAGTGTGGGGGGGGGGGGCTTCTGAGAGCTGTGGGCCACCAGGAGTCATCCCAGATGAAGGGGGATGAGGACTTCAGTCTTGTCTGAGTTGAGCTTGAGGCAGCTGCCCTTCATCCAGGTGGCTACTACCTTCATTCCTCTGTGGAAGTTGTTCTTGGCCGCTGTAGCTTCATTGGTGAAGGATAGAATGTTATTGTTATGTTATGTTATTGGGGTTTTATAAAATGCATGATTCACCGGGGGGCATCTCCACGCTGCCTAGACAGAATACTGAAAACGACAAAGAACCAGAAAAAAAACGTGTCAGTATAAGAAGGCTTTCAGGTGTTTCCTGAAAGTCAGATAAGATGGTGCCTTACGCAGGGCTTCTGGAAGGGACTTCCAGTATTTGGGGCCAACATAAGAGAATGCTTTACCTCCCAGGCGGGTCCGTTGAATACGTGGAATCGATAAGAGAGCCTTTCCATTAGATCTTAAATTACAGCAAGATGTCAATTTGCAGAG
Source organism: Lissotriton vulgaris (assembly GCF_964263255.1). Classification (NCBI taxonomy): domain Eukaryota; kingdom Metazoa; phylum Chordata; class Amphibia; order Caudata; family Salamandridae; genus Lissotriton; species Lissotriton vulgaris. The sequence goes on from NC_141699.1 coordinate 731,177,286, forward strand.
TTTATTTTGTAGATATTTAGGGCCCGTTTCCCTTATTGCCTTATATATTATGCATCAAGTCTTGAAAAAGGATCTCTTTTTAACTGGAAGCCAGTGTAATTCCCTCAATAGCGGAAGAGATGGTGTTCCAGGGGGACGATTTAAGACCATCCGGGCCGCTGTATTTTGAATAACTTGAAGTTTTGCTAGCTGCGTCTCCCCCACTTCCGCCAGCAATGCGTTTCCATAGTCCACCCGGCTGATTACCAAGGCCTGGACCACCGTTCTGCGGTGGTTCAGGGGAAGGTATGGGATGAGTTTCCGTAACAGCCGGAGGCTATAATAGCAGGAGCTCATTATGTTGCTGAGGTTGTTCTTCATAGACAAATTCTGATCCAACAGTATTCCTAAGCTTTTTACTGAGTCCGAGGGGACGGGGGCAGTGCCCAACTCGGCCGGCCACCAGTCATCCAGTTTCAGATCCTGACTTTTTCCCAGGAACATTAGCTCTGTCTTTCCTGGGTTTAATTGGAGGCAAGAATCTGCCATCCAATTTGCCACGGCCAGCATTCCCTGCAAAAAACGCTTTTTTCCTCCGCCAGGTTAATCCCAGTAGGGAAAATCAGTTGAGTGTCGTCTGCGTATGAGATAACCTCAATCAGCTGGGTATCATCAGCGTAGGAGATGATGTTAAGTCCATGGTTTCTGACGATGTTGCAAGCAGGCCATGCAGAAGTTGAAGAGGGTGGGGCTCAGGGAGGAGTCCTCTGGCACTCCACAGCTGATTTCTTTGGGTTCTGTGAGAAAAATTGGAAGTCTGACTCTCTGTGTTCAGCTGGTTTGGAAGGAGCAGGTCCAGTCAAGAGCTTTGTCACAGATGCTGGTGCCATGAAGTCTAGCGGAGAGGGTGATATGGGAGATGGTGTTGAAGGCGGCTGAGGTGCCCAGAATGAGGAGGTCTGTGGTCTCGCCTCTGTTGAGGAGGATGTGGATGTCGTCAGTGGTGGTGAGAAGAGTAGTCTCTGTGCTCTGGTTGCTTCTGAGTCCAGATTGGGAATGGGCTGGATGTTGTTCATTTGTGGAACGCTGAGAGTTGGGTGTTCATGGCCTTTCCGAGAACTTTGGCTGTGAAAAGGAACAGGCAGATGGGTCTGTAGTTCTTTAAGTCCATCGGGTTGGCAGAGGGTTTCTTCAGCAGGGGGTTGATCTCTGTGTGTTTCCAGCCTTCAGGGAAGGTGGAGGATTTGATGGAGCAGTCAATTGTGTGGAAGAGTTCCGGTGCGATGGAAGTGCTGGCTATGTTGAAGATACGGTTGGGGCAGGAATCCGAGGGCCCTTGAGGGTCTCATCAGTGGTGAGGGAGGACCAGTTGAGCAGGGTCTGCTGGGGTCTGGGGCATTTGAGTGTGGTGGTTGCATGTGATGTAGGTGGGTCTTGGTTTGTGAAGCTGTCGTAGATTGCCTTGACCTTGCGGTGGAAGATGGTGACGGGGTTGTCCCAGAGGTCTTGGGAAGGGCGATGTCTGCTGTCTCCGTGCCAGTTTGGTGAATTCTTTGACTATGGTGAAGAGTTGTTTGCTGTTGTGTGAGTTGTGTTAATGTTTTCCTGTATGGCAGTTTTCTTAGTTGTTTTGATGAGGTGGTGATGTTCGTGACTGCGGTTTTTAGAGGTAGTGTGATCTGCAGGGGTCTTGCTGCTTCTCCGTCTTTTCTCGGGCTATATGCAGATGCACCTGGACTGGAGAATGGGATAGAACCAGCTGGCTTGCTTGGAGGTTTGCTTGCCTGAGGGTTTCCTGAGGGGGGCTCAGTGTGTTGGTGCAGTTAGATGTCAGGGGTGGAAGTTGCATGCTGAGGCGTTGGCATCCCTGAATATCGGTTGTGGGGTTTTGCTTAGGAAGGTGGTCAGCTGGTTTTGGGGACCTTGTTCCCGCTTCTGCTAGGGTAGCGGTGGGCATGATGGTGTACGGTGCGTTTGGTGAAGGGAAAACGGATGAAGCGGTGGCCGACCTGCTGTAGTTCGGAGGTGTGGCTAAAGGAGATGTTGTTGCTTGCGGAGAAGATGGTGTAGAGCGTATGTGCTGCTGAGTGCATTGGGGAGGTGACCAGTTGCTTAAGTCCGATGGTGGTGATGTTCTCCAGTAGGGATCATGTGTTCTGGTTGTTCAGGTTGTCCAGGTAGAAATTGAGGTCTGCGTGGAGGTAAGGGCGTGATGTGCGATGAAGTTGACTAGGTATTAGTTGAAAGGGAGACAGGGTCCGGGAGGCCTGTAGGTGAGGGTGTCCCAAAGGGTGGTGTTCGGGTTGGTCTGGATCTGGAAGTGCAGGTGCTCCCTGATGGTCGAGTTGTACTCCGAGCTGGTTGTGACGCGGAGGGTGTTTCTGTGTATGATGGCAATGCCTCCTCCCGGTCTGGTGGCCCGGTCCTTGTGGATGATTTTGAAGCCATCTGGAACGGCGGTGGTTATGTCCGGGGCTGAGGTGAAGCTCATCCAGGTATCCGTGAGGAAGGCTATGTCGGGGGAGACAGAGTCAAGCAGGTCCCTGATCTCCTTAGCATGTTTATGGATGGAGCATATCTTTAGCAGGATACATTTTGAGGTGGGGTTTCAAGATGCTGACATGTAGGACCCTGTGAGGGTTCCTGGGGGTGTTAAGGTCAACCAGGTAGGTAACCTCACCATTTTTCTCAAGGATTAGATAGGGCCCAGTCCACTTGTCCTGGAGGGCCCTAGGAGCTACAGGCTCCAACGCCCACGTGATAGAGTGTACTCAGTCATGGTAGCTTTTGGTCATACCAGTACTTCATAAGACCCTGGTTGGCCCCAAGTTTCCTATTTGCTTTGGATGTGTACTCTGCCATGCGAGATCCCAGGCCTAGTACATAATCTAGCACATTGTCCTTGGCTTCTGTGAGAGGCTTCTCCCAACCCTCTTTCACCAGGCACAATGGTCCCCTCACAGGGTGCCCAAACAACTCAAAGGGGCTATAGCCAACCACGTTTTAGTACCCTCCCTGTAGGCAAACGGTAGGCATGGGAGAAGGACATCCCATCTCCTCCTGAGTTTGTAAGACAAACCTTTGATCATGCGTTTCAGGGTCTTGTTGAACCTCTCCATCATACTAGTAGTCTAGGGATGATATGGGGTGGTAAACGTATAGCTAACACCACATTCATCCCACATCACCTTGAGATATTTGGACATCATTTTGTGCCTCTATCTGTATTTGGTGCCTCTATCTCAAACCACCTCATTGGTGAAAACCACTCTGGTGAACACACCAAGTAGGGCCCTATCCACTGACGGAACAGTGCCTCTCCTGAGGCGTATTGCTTCAAGGTTTCTTGTGGCATGCTCCTCTACCACCAAGATATACTTGTTCCCTGTTGCAGTTGGCAGTTCTAGGGGTCTAATAGAATCCACTGACACCCTCTCAAAGGGAGTCCCACCCACTAGCAGTAATATCAAACGATCTTTGGCTTGCCCCCTGTCTAACCACTAGCCTAACAAGTGACACAGGAGTGACAGAACTCCTTTAGCTCTTCAGATACATGGGGCCAGTAGAAATGGTTTACCAACCAGTTCTAAGTCTTGTTCTGCCCCAAATGACCTGCTATGAGGATATCATGACTTGAGGTCAGGAGGAATTATATGTACTTCTTGGGGACCACCAACCTCCTCGTGGTCCCTTTCTTGAGTTTTCTGGCCTCAATGCAAAAACGTTAATCCTCCCAGTAGACTCTTTGGAATCCACTGTCATCCCCCTCTTCTCACTTTGAGGCAGTCCGCTGTAAGCTACCAAGGTTAGAGCACTCTCTCTGTCCCTGACAAAACTGCTCTCTGGAGGGTTCACTGGCTCCTGTCAATTCTGCCAAATCTGACAGGCCTTGAAGGGATGGAATCCTTTCCTCAGAGGTCAGATCCTCCCCTTCAGAGTCAGATTTCTACTGCACCTCTGGAGTTTATTGGGCTGGCTCACCTGACCTATTGCCCGTTCCCTTGCTATTGGATGCTTGGCCCATTGTTTCAGAGTCCAAGTGTTTAGTGTTTCCCTTCCGTGCAGCCTTGACCTACTCAAAGCACATACCCACTCACGGAGGTTCTGCATCCTGGCATGGACTATTCTTTCCACCGTGACCAGTCAGACGCTTCAAGATCATTTCTCAATAGACACTCTACTGTGAGTGCAGGAGACACAACTACCTTCTTAGGGCTTGTCACACCTCCTCATTCCAAACTCACTATTGCCATGGGATGGAGATTGGCTCTGCTGTCTACTTAGGTTACCAGATGATTCACACTTGGTATGATCTGCTCTGGCGCTACCTGTGGCAGTCTGCACAGAAGGCCAGCGGAGTCCCTGGGCTGCACACGGGTGTCGTGGATTGGCAGCAGCGCAAGCATACAATCGCCACTAACCTTTGCTCAGGATGTCCGCAGAAACGACTTCTGACGCTAAGTTCCCCAATCCCTACCAGCTACGGTTCACACAGCAAAAGAAACACTCACTGTGCGAACACGTACCCAGCCGGGAAAGGGTAAGTGGATAAAATAAAAAACAGGTAGTGATGATTCTTTGGGATCCCTCCGAGACTGGTCAAGCGGTGGCAGAGAATAGACAATGGCAGCCCACCTGGTCAGGGAAGAGTAAAGAATACAGTTATCACTACACCCACTGTGTCTATGAATACCGCTAGCCCCAATCCGTGGTACGACACTCACCAGAATCACACACCACCCAAGCTGGTAAGGAACAAGCAACGGAACTCTTGCGGGACAGACAGCCCAATGACTGCCCAGGTAGGACTGAACCCGGAGAATGGATAAAGTCCCTTTAGTTCTGGAGTTCCGAACCGTTGCAGGCAGCGGTAAAAAGGATATATCCTATGACGGCTGTTAATGCACAAGCCGAACACGACCGTTGTCCAAGGAAGTGTGAGTTTAAACAAAAACAAAGGATCGGAATAGGAACAGAGTCTCTGTCTCTTTTGCAAGGAAATTCCGTCAGGGAACACAATCGGAACTACGTCTCCCAGAATACCTCTCTGGAGAGATGTGCACTGAATAGAGGCAACTCCGCGTCTTAACTGCAGACGCGCTCGCCCACAGAGACCTCCTCTGAAAGAACAAGGCAATGTCCGTAGAACTGTACCAAATCAATCCCTAACTATCTATGGTACAACACGAACACAAGTGTTTGCAACGGAAGCGAGCCCGCTTCCGTTTGTCTCAGTACTTATCGGATTTCCTCAGGAATGCAGGCAACAGGTTGTTAGACGGCTTCGTCTTCTCGGTTATCTTCAGGCTTCTAGCTGAAATCCGGCGGGGAACACCATCCGCCATTCCTACAGCCTCTGGAGTGATTGACAAGCACCTTCCTGAGAGAAGGGAGGTGCTTAAATGACCTAGGTCCCGTGACTCCTCTGACTTGCCCCTTGGCATGCTGGTTAGGGTAGTTTGTTCGACCTGTCCTGCACACACTCCCAGGCGCATACCATCTACGGGACTTACCAAGCTGACCTGTACCCCGCCCCCTGGATCCCGCAATCGCTACAGAACCCCCTCTCGAGGACTGCCGACTCGGCGGTCGACCCGGTCTACCCGGATGCAGGGCATGGAAATGCTCAACCAACTCTGGACAGTACAGATTACCTACAGGTTCCCAGGACCGGTCTTCAGGGCCATATCCTTTCCACTCCACCAGATATTGGATCCCGCCCCTCACCATCCTGGAATCAAGAATGGAGTGTACCTCATACTCGTCCTGTCCGTCCACCTCAATAGGAAGGGGTTTCACCAGGAGCCTCATACTGGGAGGGCAAGGGACAAGGAGGGAAACATGGAATACAGGGTGGATCTTCCAACCCTCCGGGAGCAATAGTTTGACAGCAACATGGTTAAGCACTTCCACAATACTGTAGGGGCCCACATATTTGGGCCTCAGTTTGGAATTCCCCTTGATGTGGAGGTTCTTAGTGGAGAGCCATACTTTGTCTCCCACCCCATAGGTCGGCTCAACCCCCCTTTTCCTGTCAGCTAAGCATTTCTGCGCGGACTGAGCATCGGCCAGACTACGCCTTGCATCTATCAACACCGCCCTAAGATGTGCGTGATGTTCGTGGATACTAGGAACAGGGGAGCGAACAGGCCACTCAAAGGGAAGGATATTCGGATGATGCCCATGGAGACAAAAAAAAGGAGAACAACCCAGTGTTGTGTGCACAGCGTTATTGTAAGCAAATTCGGCCATCCATAGTAGCACAGTCCAGTCCATATCATTTCGCAGAGAGAAACATTGAAGATATTGTTCCAAAGTCTGGTTCAAACGTTCTGTTTTTCCATCCGTCTGAGGGTGGTAACTGGAGGAAAGTCGGGCATCAATGTTCAAAGTGGTACATAACGCCTTCCAGAAACGAGATGTGAACTGAGTGCCCCTGTCGGTGATCAATACACAAGGAAGACCGTGGGCCCTAACAATATGTTGGAGGAACACTTTTGCTAGTTCCGCAGACGTGGGTAACTCCGCCAGTGGTATAAAATGGCCCATTTTCGTCAGGTGATCCACGACAACCAATATCACTGTCATCCCGTTACACGGGGGCATCTCAACTATGAAGTCCATGGAGAGAGTATGCCATGGTTGGGGAGGTATGGGTAAAGGTCTCAGTAGTCCCACAGGTCGAGTGTGTACGGCTTTTCCTTGTGCGCAGATGGCGCAATTCCTGACGTAAGACCGAACTTCATCTCGTAGTTGGGGCCACCAGAAGGAACGTTCTACACTAGCAATGGTTTTGTACATTCCCATATGTCCTCCCAATACAGAATCATGGGACCAAGCCAACACTTGCTGCCGCAGGGCTTCCGTAGGAATAAACAAAGCAGTACCATGATAGGCGAGATCATCCTTTTCTAGGCGATGTTCCGGGTCTTCCTGTATCCATTCCTGCAAGTTCATCTCTGCAAGGGCTACCTTCACGTCCTCTAGAAAGTTGTTTGAAGACAGAAGGGCTACGGATCCCGAGTTCGTCTCTGCTTCCTCGAGAATCAAAGGTGTTTCCGTTTCTTCGACCCTTCCCTGCTCTCCATCCTCTAAACGCGAAAGTGCGTCTGCCTTTCCGTTTTGGGGTCCAGGTTTGTATTTGATGATAAAATCATAGTCGGAAAAGAATAGAGACCACCTTAACTGTCTTGGAGTAAGGGCCTTGGCTGTCTTCAAGAATAGCAGATTCCTGTGATCCGTATAGATCTCTACTGTATGCACCGCTCCAAGGAGATAATGACGCCATTCCTCACAAGCCCTTTTTATGGCTAAAAGGTCCTTGTCCGTGATAGTATAGTTGACCTCGCAAGGCGAGAGCTTCTTGGAGAAGAAGGCAACGGGATGTATTTGGCCGGTAACTGGATGTCTTTGAGACAGCACACCTCCCACCGCATATTGAGAGGCATCGGTCTCCAGAATGTATGGCAATTGCGGATCAGGATGACGCAGGATAGGAGCCTGGGTGAACTGCTTCTTGAGATACTGAAAGGATGCAGCAGCTTCCTCACTCCATACAAAAGGAGTATTCTTCCTCAGCAAACTGGAAATCGGGTGTATAATTTTGGAGAAATCCTTTATAAACCTTCGATAATAGTTTGCAAAACCGAGAAAGCTTTGTACAGCCTTAACGGTCCTCGGGGTGCTCCAATTGATGATTGCTTCCACTTTGCTCGAATCCATTTGAAAGCCCTGTGCGTTGATTACATAACCAAGGAATGATACCTCCTGTACGTGGAACAGACATTTCTCCAGTTTTGCGTACAGCGAGTTCTGTTGTAATCTGCCTAGCACGGATTTCACATGCATGACATGTTCCGAGAGGGTAGAGGAGTACACCAAAATATCATCGATGTAGACAATGCAATATGTTTCCAGACACCCGCGTAGAACTTCATCCATAAAAAACTGAAACGCGGCGGGGGCATTGCATAGCCCAAAGGGCATCACCCTGTATTCGAACAAACCCAACTTTGTCCGAAACGCTGTTTTCCACTCATCCCCTTGTTTGACGCGCACCAGATGATAGGCTCTACGGAGATCGAGTTTGGTGAAATATTTGGCGCCTTTTAGTTGGTCCATTAGCACTGGTATCAAGGGGAGAGGGTATCGTTTTTTTATGGTCACACGATTAATAGCTCTATAATCGATACAGGGTCTTAATTCCGCTCAATCCTTCTTAGGAATGAAAAACATAGGGGATGAAGCAGGAGAAGTTGAGTGTCTGATAAATCCCGACGCTAGGTTCTCCTCGATGTACGTCTTCAGATACTGTGTTTCTTTTTCAGTCATGGCATAGACCCGACTGCATGGAATGTCGGCTCCTGGTATAAGGTCAATTCGACAGTCGTAAACCCTGTGTGGCGGCAAGTGGGTAGCCTGTTGTTTGTCAAACACAGGAAGGAATGTCTGATACTCCACGGGAAGTACGGTAGCACAACAATATCGGTCTTGTGAACATGCAGTTGCCAAACATACAGAAGGTGATATTTCAGGAATGAAGGTGATTGAGGAAGCCTGAGTACAATGTTCCTGACAATAATCGGATGACAGTGTAATGGTGCGTGCAGCCCAACTGACTTTTGGGTCATGGAGAGTTAACCAGGGCATTCCCAAAATGAGACGGAATTGAGGTGCATCAATTAGATCAAACTGGATATGTTCCTGATGATTAGGGCCTGTCTGCATTAGCATAGGACAAGTGTGGTAAGCCACTGGACCAGACGACAAAACGGTTCCATCAACGGCTTTCACCAACTCAGGTTTTTCTTTTTTCTCGCAGGCGATACCTATTTTCATAGCAAATTCTTGATCGATATAGTTTCCGGTTGCTCCAGAATCTACCAGAGCATCGATATTCAATGCTTTTTGAGGCGTGACCCATAGGGTGATCTGAAGATTCATGTGCGCCACAGCCGGATGCAACGTATTAGCTAGAGAAGGGGAGATCATTAGCGGCAAATAACCCAAGGCAGAGACCTCCTCCTGGTTTGGGTTCTTCAGTTTTCCGTCGGTTTGTCGGCTTGTACTAGAGCTTGTGCCCTTGGAACGTGGGTTCTTTCAGGTACTGCATTCCGTGCTCTACAGTCCTTAATAAAGTGTCCTCCTTTCCCGCAGTACAAACATTGTTTTAGACGACGTCTTTTGTCTTTCTCCTCCTGTGTCAGGGGACCACGAATCCCACCTATCTGCATGGGTTCAGGGCCTTCAGCTGGTCTGGCACGTTCTTCTGTAGGACCTTTAAAGCGAGGGTAGAATGGACAGTTGTCCCCTCTCGTTCTGTCCCCCCTTCTTTCAAGGAGCCGATGGTCCAACTGCACTGTTAGATCTATGAATTCTTCGCAAGTGTCGGGAAGCTGTACCACTTGTGCCAAAACATCTTTTAGTTCCCCTCGAAGGCCTTGATAGAATAAAGAAATACGCTTAGCAGGGGGCCAGTCAGTTTCGACCACCAGCCTATTGAACAATGTAATGTATGATAACAAGTCCTGAGACCCTTGACGTATGGTGAGCAATTCCCTATCCAGGGTCAGCATATGGGATTTCCGATCAAAAAGCTTACGTAATTCAACACAAAAGGCAGAAAAATTGTGCAACACTGGGTCGTTTTTCTCCAACAATGGGATGGTCCAACTAGCAGCATTACCCCCCATATAGGACATCATAAATGCAGTCTTAGCGGGGTCGTCCTGAAAAACCCCAGGTTTATATAGAAAATGTAACCTACACTGATTCAGGAAGGTTTCGAACTTTCGGGGGTCCCCGTAAAAGCGTTCAGGCGGGGCTAAAGAAACACCCACTGTCTGCACAACATGAACGGTATGGACTGGATCAGTCGGGGATGTTGTAGAAGTGGCATCTTGAGGAGGAACAAAAAACCCACCCCCTTCTGCTCCTAAAGGTGTAGGTGTTTTGGGGCCTGGAGGAGGTAATGTCGCGGGTTTTAAGTAAGGACTCCCTCCTGTCCCTTTTCGGGATAGACCTGCAACTTCTCTCCTTAAAGTACCTACTTCTTTATGCAGTGTCTGGGTTTCTGCTCTAGATGTAGTTACTTCCTGCTGTAGGGAAGCTAGGCCTTCCAACACGGAAGCCAACACTGTTTCGATATTCATCGTTTGGGCCGGCGTATAAACTTGGGCTTGTCAATCTGTCGTGGATTGGCAGCAGCGCAAGCATACAATCGCCACTAACCTTTGCTCAGGATGTCCGGCAGAAACGACTTCTGACGCTAAGTTCCCCAATCCCTACCAGCTACGGATCACACAGCAAAAGAAACACTCACTGTGCGAACACGTACCCAGCCGGGAAAGGGTAAGTGGATAAAATAAAAAACAGGTAGTGATGATTCTTTGGGATCCCTCCGAGTCTGGTCAAGCGGTGGCAGAGAATAGACAATGGCAGCCCACCTGGTCAGGGAAGAGTAAAGAATACAGTTATCACTACACCCACTGTGTCTATGAATACCGCTAGCCCCAATCCGTGGTACGACACTCACCAGAATCACACACCACCCAAGCTGGTACGGAACAAGCAACGGAACTCTTGCGGGACAGACAGCCCAATGACTGCCCAGGTAGGACTGAACCCGGAGAATGGATAAAGTCCCTTTAGTTCTGGAGTTCCGGACCGTTGCAGGCAGCGGTAAAAAGGATATATCCTATGACGGCTGTTAATGCACAAGCCGAACACGACCGTTGTCCAAGGAAGTGTGAGTTTAAACAAAAACAAAGGATCGGAATAGGAACAGAGTCTCTGTCTCTTTTGCAAGGAAATTCCGTCAGGGAACACAATCGGAACTACGTCTCCCAGAATACCTCTCTGGAGAGATGTGCACTGAATAGAGGCAACTCCGCGTCTTAACTGCAGACGCGCTCGCCCACAGAGACCTCCTCTGAAAGAACAAGACAATGTCCGTAGAACTGTACCAAATCAATCCCTAACTATCTATGGTACAACACGAACACAAGTGTTTGCAACGGAAGCGAGCCCGCTTCCGTTTGTCTCAGTACTTATCGGATTTCCTCGGGAGTGCAGGCAACAGGTTGTTAGACGGCTTCGTCTTCTCTGTGATCTTCAGGCTTCTAGCTGAAATCCGGCGGGGAACACCATCCGCCATTCCTACAGCCTCCGGAGTGATTGACAAGCACCTTCCTGAGAGAAGGGAGGTGCTTAAATGACCTAGGTCCCGTGACTCCTCTGACTTGCCCCTTGGCATGCTGGTTAGGGTAGTTTGTTCGACCTGTCCTGCACACACTCCCAGGCGCATACCATCTACGGGACTTACCAAGCTGACCTGTACCCCGCCCCCTGGACCCCGCAATCGCTACAACGGGTGGTTTGTGATGTGTGTCTGCGGCTGGGCCCTAGGCGCTGAGCCTCAGACTGACGGCCCCTCATCATAATTCGATGTGTGGCAGAAGCGCATGGACTGCTGCTTGGTCCCCTGCCCCACTTCCTCCTAACTGGATATTATGCCTGCCAGCTCAGCCTCACCTGACTTGTTGGCTGTGGAGTGGTGGGCACTGTGGGCCAACTAAACGTGGCTCCTCCGCCGCCTGTGTGCTGTGGGGGGACTGCGCCCACCTAAGCCTTCTTTTGCCTTCCCACCTGCCACAAAAACTCTTTTTAATGGACTGGGCTCACCTTGGCTAACGCCCTTGATTCTGCGTCATTCTTCAGGTGCCCTGCCCCCCCTCTGCATCTACTCTCGTGAATTGGTGAGTGTGCTCCACCCCCTCCAATCACGCCCTGGACAACACAGGGAGGGCTGTGTGGGGCACACCGGTCATCCCCATCCCTGTTGGTGTTGATGCACCTGTCTCACTGCCCATTCACCCCCATCTCTTTGCCAGTGCTCAATATTGTGCCAACACTGCTGATCTGTCTCGAGTTGTGACCAGGAGCCTGCTCATGCCCACTGGAATGAAGGATACTCTGAGGTGTGGCGGACTCTCAGTAGTTCTGCGTCCTCTGCATCGGATTGCTAGACTTGACTCCCATCCCCCGGGCTTGGTGAGTGGTCTATCCTTCTACACACTACCTGTGACCGTATAAAATAAGTTTGGCGGCTACCCAGCACAGCGCCTGTATTTTCAGGTACTCTCACCCACCACCGCTATCATGGGCAAGCACGAGGCTAAACAATCCAAACTCTCATTTGAGGATAGGCACCTCACCCGCCAGGTGGAACAGGGATCACAGCCTGACCCTTCCCCGGATCGGTCTGGGAAAGATGGGCAACATAACATTGACTTTACGGAACTTCTCGTTGACATAAAGACCAGTCTAAATGCCATCAATGTGAAACTGGACGTACTAGATGTCTGGATCACGTTAAACAATGTGTCTATAAGCATGAAAATAGACTGGAGCATCTGGAGGATAGCTTCTCAGATGCTGACGCTGCACAAGTACACACCAAAGAAGAACTTCTGTGGATGGACAAAGTTCTTGAAATCATCAAACAAAAAACAAAGAGCCTGAGGCGCAATCAAGACGCAACAACCTTCGAATAACAAGGATCCAGGAATCCACTGCAATTTCCAAAATGGAGGACTTTGTGGAGACCATGCTCCATTATCCTTTTTGGTGAGGGCTTGTCCGCAGTCTTTATTGTGGAGTGGACTCAGCATTCGCTGGGTCCACAACCCCATCCTGGTGCACCAGCTCGCTCCATAGTTGCATGACTTTTGAACTATAGGAGCCAAGAGGTAGTCCTGCATTTTGCGTGCGAGCTCGGATCGATGCAGTATCAGGGAAAATGACCTATCATTCTACTCGATCAGTCCAGGCATGCCAATCGTAGATTCTTGCCTACCAAAGTCTCCTTCAAATAGCAGATATTCCATTCGCACTAATGATACCAAGCCAAATTATGAATCTCTTTTGAAGGCAAACCTCACTTTTTTACAAATTCAAAATTTGCCTTGAAAATTCGCTAAACAAGTTACCAAACAGGAACGAACACCTAGGAATTTGCAGCACACCTCTGAAGCAAACCCTCTCAGTGATAATGACTAATGGCCTGCAACTCTGTTAACAATAATGACCTGTATCTGCCTACACAGGTCGATTGGGCTGATGTTGTTGCTCCATACACTCCTCTTGCAAAGTAGATGCCCGGAGTCTCCGTTTCATGTTGGAGCCACCTCAAACTTTGTGTCCGATATATCCACAGAATGCCCACGGTGTGTCACCCCTCAAGTTTCCCCTGGTCGGCCACCCACTCATTCCTGGCAGGGCTGTATGTCTGGATACTCTCGCCTCCAGGGATAATTCCCACAGGAATAATCAAATTGCGAATGGGATGCTTGGGTGGGGGGTGGTAATGTTTTTCTCAACCATGTTTTTGGGTTGGAGTGGGATGGGGCTGGTATGATGAGTGTTTGGTTTGTTGATTGTTGCTACTTTATTCCTATCCCTCTCTCTCTGCCACAGTACGCTACCTCTATACTAACCATCTGCGCTTCCCAAGCTACACTACACAGCTCTGTCCTGATCATTTTCCCTTGTCATCAGGCAACATGATCACCACAACATGCATCGCTTGGAACATCATGGCCTTAATGACCACATTAAAGCACGCTTTGTCACCGCCTGCCTCTCTAGACGTACGGTTGATATTTGCTGCTTACAGGAGACCCACCTAACCTGTTCAACAACCCTGGTACTGTGAGCCAAGAGGCGCGGGGAAATGCATACCTCAGTTTATTCAAATGACGCCAAAGGCATTGCAGTACCCCTGGGTAAAGGGCTCTCATGACACCAGACTCACACCATAATCGACAAGGCTGGGTGCTAAGTCATCCTAGCAGGGACACTGCATAGACAACCACTGGTGCTGGCAGCCATAATGTTAGAAAGGCGATCTTAGGGGGGAGGCAGAGGCTATCTTGCCGACCACCCCGAGACCCACCTCTCCTTATGGAACTGGCCGAGCGCCGTCGAGAGGCCTCCTGGCGAGGTTCCTCTCCTAGGATCGTACAGACGAGCAATCACACTACTACAGATGGACACCACACAAGGATAGATTCTTAACGTCTTTATCAGCAATCAAGAACGGTTATCTCGACAAGATATGTACAAATGGATCGAGGGATCCTTAAGGTCTTAGTAACTGTGGGAAGGGGGCAGCGGGACAGTCTTGGTACCAGCCTGGTACAGGGATACCCTACGCTCACCTCTCAATCCTCGAGCTGGGGGGTTCCTCGGGGTCGGCCGCGCCAGCGCCAGCAGGGCTCCGGAGGTGGTTTCAGCTAGGCCGGGCCGCGGCAGCGCCAGCAGGGCTCCGAAGATGGTTTCAGCGAGGTCGAGCCCCGGCAGCGCCAGCGGGGCTCCGAAGATGGTTTCAGCGAGGTCGAGCCACGGCAGCGCCAGCAGGGCTCCGAAGATGGTTTCAGCGAGGTCGAGCCGCGGCAGCGCCAGCAGGGCTCCAAGGATGGTTACAGGGTTCCAAGTAGGCGAGTTCTTCCCAGGGTCTCTCGACTCCAGGATACAACTAATGACCCATTTCAGAGCTGCCCCAGATATAGGTCTGGAGTCCTTTGATGTCCGGACCCTCGCACCTGGCAGTCAGAGGGGCCGGGATGAGAGTGTCCAGACACCCAGCAGGGGGGTGGAGCCCGCGCCCAGGGAGGCCGGGGGGCGATCGAAACCAGGCGTCCGAGGACGACTGGAGGGCCATAAAAACTCTCCTCCTCCTTGATCCGTCAAGTGGCCGCTTTACCACCTGGTCGGATCTTGGTGCCTCGATGTCGGGGCTTTGCTGGGGCCGCGGCCGAGGTCGGGCTGAAGCCACGGGGCCCGGACGTGGAAGGCCCAAGATGGAGTCGGGGCCTGAGAGGGTGGTCCGGGATAGGGGTCGGACCAGCAGCGTGGGGCGAGTAGGGGTCGCCATGTTCTGGAGGGGGCGAGCCGGGGGTCGCCATGAGTGGTGGCTCTCGTGAAGGTTGGAGGGGGTAGCTTCATGCCAAAGGACCGGAGTTATGTCGTCCAGGGCCCGCCATGCAGGAGGAGTGGGACCACGCCACGAGGCCGGGTCCAACACGCGTCCCCCCCAGCTGAAGGCAGGGAGAGTCACCCCTCCTCGCCGAGGCGGAAGAAGCGGGATAGGCCGTCAGCTTTGGCGTGGTCGGTGCCGGGGCGATGCTCCACAGTGAAGTCCATCCCTTGTAGGGAGATGGAACAACGTAGCAACTTCGGGTCCTCCCCTCGCATCTGCATCAACCACCGCAGGGGTCGGTGGTCTGTTTGCACCCAGACGTGGGTGCCGAAGAGATAGGGTCGGAGTTTCTTGAGGGCCCACACCACGGTGAAGGCCTCTCATTCAATGGTGCTCCAGCGTTGCTCTCGGGCCAGCAGACGTCGGCTGATGAAGGCCACCGGTTGATCAACTCCTTCGGCGTTGATTTGGGACAGGACCGCCCGACACCGTGCTCGGAGGCATCTGTTTGGACTACAAATTCCCGGCTGTAGTCGGGGGCATTGAGCAAGGGGGCGGGGCACATGGCTGTCTTTAGGGTCTCAAAGGCGGCCTGACACTCGAGGGTCCAGTGTACCTTCTGTGGCTGCTTCTTGGAAGTGAGTTCAGTGAGGGGGCCCACAATGCTGCCATAATTCTTCACAAAGCGCCGGTAGTACCCAGTGAGCCCCAGGAAGGCTCAAACTGCTGTCTGGGTGACCGGGGGCTCCCAGGCCAAGATGGCGTCGATCTTGGGTTGGAGAGGGGCCACCTGGCCGCTCCCCACTTGGTGTCCCAGATAGGTCACAGAACCTTGGCCGATCTGGCATTTGCTTGCTTTTATGGTTAATCCGGCCCGGCGGAGGGCCGCCAAGACCTCCCGGAGGTGCTGGAGGTGTTCGGTCCATTGGAGGCTGTACACTGCGATATCGTCCAGATATGCGGCGCTGAACTCTTCTAACCCCGCCAGCACCTTATTCACCAGTCTCTGGAACATTGCGGGGGCGTTTTTCATCCCGAAGGGCATCACCCTGAAGTGGTAGTGGCCATCGGGGGTTGAGAAAGCGGAGCGCTCTTGGGCGCCTGGTGTGAGTCCGATTTGCCAGTAGCCTGAGGTTAGGTCGAATGTGCTCAGGTAGCGGGCCGCCCCCAGGCGGTCGATCAGTTCATCAGCCCGGGGAATGGGGTGGGCGTCGGTCCGAGTGACGGCGTTCAATCCCCGGTAGTCTACACAAAACCTTAGTTCGGGAGAAGCGGCAGGGGCGGCGGCTTTGGGGACCAGGACGACAGGGCTGGCCCATGGACTGTCAGAGGGTTCGACCACCCCCAGAGCCAGCATCTTGGAGACCTCTGATTGAATTGGGTGGAGGTGGAGGGTGGAGGTGGAGGGTAGAGTTGGAGGGTAGAGTTGGAGGGTGGAGTTGCAGGGTGGAGTTGCAGGGTGGAGTTTCAGGGTAGAGTTGGAGGGTGGAGTTGGAGTTGGAGGGTGGAGTTGGAGGGTGGAGTTGGAGTTGGAGGGTGGAGTTGGAGGGTGGAGTTGGAGTTGGAGTTGGAGGGTGGAGTTGGAGTTGGAGGGTGGAGTTGGAAGGTGGAGTTGGAGGGTGGAGTTGGAGTTGGAGAGTGGAGTTGGAGGGTGGAGTTGGAGTTGGAGGGTGGAGTTGGTGTTGGAGGGTGGAGTTGGAGGGTGGAGTTGGAGTTTGAGGGTGGAGTTGGAGTTGGAGGGTGGAGTTGGAGGGTGAAGTTGGAGTTGGCGGGTGGAGTTGGAGGGTGGAATTGGAGTTGGAGGATGGAGTTGGAGTTGGAGGGTGGAGTTGGAGTTGGAGGGTGGAGTTGGAGTTGGAGGGTGGAGTTGGTGTTGGAGGGTGGAGTTGGAGGGTGAAGTTGGAGTTGGCGGGTGGAGTTGGAGGGTGGAATTGGAGTTGGAGGGTGGAGTTGGAGTTGGAGGGTGGAGTTGGATTTGGACTGTGGAGTTGGAGGGTGGAGTTGAAGGGTGGAGTTGGAGTTGGAGGGTGGAGTTGGGGTGGAGTTGGAGGGTGGAGTTGGAGGGTGGAGTTGGAGGGTGGAGTTGGAGGGTGGAGTTTGAGTTGGAGAGTGGAGTTGGAAAGTGGAGTTGGAGGGTGGAGGGTGGAGTTGGAGGGTGGAGGGCGGAGTTGGATGGTAGAGTTAGAGTTGGAATTGGAGGGTGGAGTTGGGGGGTAGAGTTGGAGTTGGAGGCTGGAGTTGGAGTTGGAGAGTGGAGTTGGAGTTGGAGGGTTGAGTTGGAGGGAGAGCAAGGAGTAACAGAAAGAGCGTTTGGTGCGAGAGCGAGAAAGAGACGTAGAGAGAGGGGCAGGAGGAGAAAAAGAAATAACACACAAGTGGTGAGCACGTAGAAAGTGAAATAAATTGAGTTAAAAACACCTGTCGACTGCTTATATTTTTCAATATTCAGCATTGAGAGGGAAAGTAGGCTAGCAAGAGGGATGTTACGGGGAGAGTGAGGGAGAGCACGAGAATGAGAGAGAACTACAGGGGAGGAATGGAGATAAAGAGAGCAAGGAGTAACAGAAAGAGAGTGGATGCGAGAGCCAGAAAGAGACGCAGAGAGAGGGGTAGGAAAAGAAAACAAGAAAAGCAAACATCAAATGAAGGGTGGGCGGGAACGAGGATATGGGGTGTGAGCGAACGAAAGTTAATTGCTGTAAGAGGGGGAGCAGGAAGTGAGGCCAAGCGCGTACTGGCGAAAGCAGTCTGCTGCTTTCAAGTCGATGCCACATGCCAGCTTTGAGCTTGAATGCCTCACATGCACTTGCCATAAACCGCATTCCAGAGGTCTTTGGTAGACTTTTCTTTTCCCCTTACTATAATCTCGCATAGCGATTGCTTACGCAATAGCTAGGCTCGACCTAATGAGGGGCATCAATCAGATCAAAACTATTTTATTCATAGTGACTTGCAAAACACACCACAAAGATTGTGTGCATGCATTAACATTGAAGGCAATGCTGAACCATATACTTCCCTAACCTCTGCAGGAACAATCTTAGTGATCAAAGGCATCTCTAATGATTTTCCAAACTTGATAACCATATAATTCCCTGAGACACCTAAACCTGACCTGAAGTCCTGAAACCAATTCACCTTGTTCATTGGATAAAATAATTTTCTTAGGAACTGCTAAATGAGTAATCAATCACTACATAGTATTAGCTGCCTATTTTGTGACAAACTGTTTATCTTCACTCAACAAGGAAGCACCATTTATTGTCGAGGCGCTCAGTTTTCCACTGGTTGTAACCTTTCTAACTGAATGCATCTGAATTTGACTCCTGAAAATTCTATGTTTACTTTGACAATCTTTTAGATAATATCCAGATTTACCACAAGACAAACACATTATTTGTACACATCTTCTTTTCGTTTCTTCCTTTTGCAAAGCTCATATCATAATAAATTGCAAGGATAAAAAAAAAAGACTGTCATGAACTTGTTTTGCTCCCTGGGGCGGGGCCTATGTTGGCACCGCGAAAGTCACATCTGCTGCTGACTACGCCAACAATACGATGCAGTGCCAAACAATGCTGCCTACCAGCATGCAAGGGGAAATTGCAAAAAATGATTCAGGATGCAGTCTGACGCTAGGGAATATTCTCATATAAAGAATCAGCGTCTAGATAGAGTCTCTACCAGCTAAAACGTTATGGAACAGTCCTGCCAAGTATCACGCATCTAGCGTGAGGCTAACGCATTTCAGTGAGGTGTTACCGCAACACAGCACAAAAATGCATTGTCACGCATTTTTTGCCACTGACCGGCACTTTGCTGACAGCACTGAAACAACCTCTGACACCTGCGTGCCATGCCCCCGGCCCAAGCCACAGCAGACTTTACTTGCCAGGCTCAGTTTTACTAAACAGTTAAAAGATTTTGCTCTCACTAGTGCCCTTCTACAATGTTACAATCTGCCCGGCTGCTGCCTGGAGACCCGGGCGGGGTTGCGTTACAGGCAGCTCTGTGGCGCCGTGGAGGGGGGCGAATGTGACCTCGTGCCCTGGAACAGGAAGCGAGGCGGGGCCGGAGTCGGCCTCGACTGGAGTTGAGTTTGTTGTAAGGGGCTGGCGCCAAACTCAATCATGGTGCGGCCCGCAGCATTGCGCTGTCTGCTGCAGCTCACATGGCATGCATGGGGCACATCCCGATGTGCTGTCAGCTCCGCAGCCGAATCAATTATTAATTGCTGTACCCAGAATGCAAGACAGGAGTTTTTGACACGGGGTGCAGAGGCTGCCTGGATAGTCTTTCACTGGACGGCCCCGCTGAACAGCCATATAGCCCTTATTCGTACCAGTACCACGGTCGTCGGCAATGCTCATTTTGCCTTTACTGCATGCACACGCAGGAGGAGCTGAAGGAGAGAGACCGAATACTGCAGCGGCCCGGGGAGCAGCTGAGTGCCTGCTAGCCAGCCTCGGATTGGTAACGCGGGCATTCGGGCAATGGCCGAGGGGCCGGTGTATGAGTTCCTGCTGTGGACTGCTTTTTTGAGCAGTCTGGGGCCGATTTGGGCGGTGTCTCCATTTTCGCAATACAGCCAGCGGCCCAGTGGGTGGCTGAGTGGCCTCTCTGCAGGCAGATGGGCGTTCATTACCACCCACCCTCGCCACCAACACCGCCGATCCCCCACCGCCGCTTTAGCAACAGGCAGAGGTATCACTCCCTTTGTCTCGCTGGCCGGCCCATTAATGTGTGCACATACTGAGCAAGGCAGGGGGCCTCAGTAGAAGTGGCCTCACTTGTTTTCAGGTGTGTTTCACTAGTGTAAACTATTGCGTGCGTTTTTTTAAGCCCCCCCTCCTTCTTTTTAATGCAATTACGCTGAAGCAGTGATTTGAGGAAAGGCATTATGCAAATGGGGGCCGATTTTCAGTCCCAATCCGACCCTGCTGCTAGCTGGCGGAGGTAGTTGATAAATGTGTGCATACTTCATGTCCACGCTCAATTACTTCAGGCGTTTAGTTGTCTGGTGCTCATTGGATGTTGGGCGGGAGCTGTATATTCAAGCTGGTGTGCTAATAAATGGCATGCGGCTACTGCAAGGTGCTAAATGCACAGTGTGTGATGTGGCTCCTGTCAGCGATCGCGGCGGTGGCTTTGGCTACCAATCTGTGAGTGGGGGAACTCACTGTCCATCCTGGAGAAGACTGGAGGCGGGCTGGGGCCACCGGGCGGCAAACTCCTCTTCCAGTGGCCCACGGTAGTTCATACCCTGATCTTGCCAACGACTGCAGCCTCCTGGCCAGCCTTGTATTTGTATTTGTATTTGTATTTGTATGTGGATTTATAGAGCGCGGTTGCTGCTCTTGGCAGAGTCTATCGCAGTCTATCGCTGCTGCCGATGGAGCTTCATAACCACCGCAATCCCATCTGCAGCTGACATATGTTACATTTACCAGCCTGTGTCTTGCACGGCGCGATCAGGTGCCTGCTGGTAGTAATGCTCAGAAGGTGACATAGGTGGCTGGATCGGCGCCGTGTGAGGTATCTAACTGCATGTTTCATGTTGTTGGGGCCTCTCTGACATCGGTTCCCTCTTGATGTCAGAGAGAGGCCCAGACCACATGCTTTCCTGATTTTACGGGAAGGAATGTAAGTAACTTGTTCGTCAAGATGTTCATTTTCACCTCTGTTGTAGGTAGGGTCAGGTCAAGGACCTCCTCAGACCCCAGGCACCACACACATAGTTCATGGGGATCTGTCACAGATATTGGTTTTCAACATTCCCTGAAATGTTTAAGGCCTGTTGTTTTAGTAGGTGACAAATTGTCCCTGGGACTTTGAAAAAGAAAGTTTTGGGAGAAACATATTTGTCAAAGAGAGGAGGAGTAAGCTCTGTTTCCGCCTCAAAAAGCATGTCTACAAAGGAACTGGCACCAGCACGCCTGGATTGTGGTTATGTACACCCAAGTCTTCTGGAGTGGAACAACGTCAGCACGGAGGTGCACACCGCCATCTACTGGTATACAAGAGTACTACTGATTTTAAATATCTGGATCAAGTCTGATGCCTACCAGAAACCTTTAAAACAGCAGCATGTCATGCCAATCCCATTTGCTCTAGCATCATCCATGTAGCCATGACTGTCACAGCAACCTGTTGCTTTCACTGAACCCCCAAGTCATACTTTCCAACCATTCAGTAAAAGGTGAAAATCCATTAAGGAACTTTGTCTACCATACACTGTATTCAGATATGAGGAGTGCTTCCAGACATTCAAGGATGTAAAATAACACATCATCTTAAGCAAAGAATGGTAATTATCCTAGCTTTTCTCTGCAATTTCTATGAAAATCACAGTTTTTGTCAAGACCGTAGGGAAGGATTATGCATAGTTTAAAGCGTACTCACCACAGACTGTACTGCATAGCTTTAAAATAAAACCACTTAAACGTAGAATCCCCACACCACTCGACAACCTTGAAAATGTTGTCCTATCTAGCTCCCACTACCAGGGCTTTTAGTGCCTTGGAAACTCTTGTCGATTGTGGCTCAAACCTGCAAATTTCTACCCTCCCTTGTTCAATCATCCACCTAATGCATCTGTTTAAGGCAGATGAAGACATTGTAGTGCCGACTGGTCTTGATTCTGCTGTCCTCTTGAAAGTTGTATGAAGTGTGTATCAAAAGCAAATTGATGTTGCTTAGAAAGCATGTAAGAAGGTCTAAAAACACTGGAGGAAAGGTTTTAACTCAAATCCTAATTAGAATGCCATTTCCAGATTTTAAAACCTATAAAATAGCCATTAAAACAAAACATTTGACTCACTTTGTGCTCAGAGTAATCAGTTCACCTCTCGGGCTAGACAGATTTTGGAGATTGTTAGAGAGTTTGGCCCACTCGCTGTGAAAGATGTAAGTCTCTGCCCTCCTACACTTTATACAACCAACTCTATCACTTTTTTGCAGGAAGCATTTTAGAAATTAGCTCACCCTCTGCAGACCCCTCGATGACACATTAACTGGACCCTACTTCTCAAGGAAACACTTTTATGCGTTTTAAGCCTATAAAATAGGAAGAGCCAATTGAGCAGCTAAAACAGATATTATCAATATCTCTTCAGGATATCTGTAAGATGAAGATCATTCACACAATTTGTGAAATTATTTGAATTAAACTTACAGAATTCATATATCAGGCCAGGTACCTAATGAGTGGGAAAATACTGCTGTCTTTGGAGCAGAATTAAAGTTTACGTCAATTACTGACCTGTATCATTTTTATCGTTTGCAACCAAACTGATGCAAAGCCTGGCTAATAGTCAGTTATCAAGTTTTTTGGAAAATAATTGCTCAGCCCGGAACAATCACGTTTTAGACCAATGTACTCCTCTGATTACGTCTTGACGTCCCTGTTGGATGCCCTCCATCTGTTGCATTCCTGATTCTTTTAGGCCTTTTGGCTTCTTTTGAGTCTGTTTTCTATCCAGTGCTTAACGCAGATTAAATCAAACTTAGTAGTGGGCAACAAACTAAACAGCTGGGCTAAGAACTGTTTGCTGGATAATCAATCATATAAGTCAAATATCACACGAGTTCCTCCAAAAGTTTCTTTAACCAATGAATGATGAAGTCGGCACAATCCGGAGTGTTATCAAAGGGTAAAAAGCTTTAGAGCAAGGGGATCTGGAAAACCCATCTTGCTGCAACATTAGGATTCAAGGTCTTGCGAGAGTGGGAAAAGATATTCAGACTTACATTCAGAAGCTACTCCCACACATCGGGAACAACATCGTTAACATGCACTGTACATACATATGTTCGAATGTTCCTCACCCATTACTGTACCCATATGTGATGAGTTCCGATACCAACATGAGTCCTGCACGCGTCTTGCATAATTATGTAATGATTATTTTGCCTCCCAATACTGTATCCCTCTAACCCAAAATTGTGAAGCGCTCTGATACCCGTAAGGGTCACGTTGGCGCTACACAAAACTTTATAAATAAATGTTTGTGCCTTGCGCACCAGACTCAAACATTTTACCGCTGACCTGACACTGTGAAATATCTAGTCTGTTATGTGACTTGTTCACCAGCTATTAATATTTTGCTATGTATGACTATCAGGGAGAGCCATTAGCATGAATACCGAATTCCAAATCGTGTTATTGCTATGACATAGAAAAACTGGGAGAAACAACACCCTACATATACATTATAGCCCACTAAATACCCCAACACCACCGATTCATTACACTTTCCGGCTTTGTCCAATATCCTTCATCTGACTATGACATTTAAGGCAATCTTGGATTTCACATAGGACAAAAGGTTCATTAATCAGTATTAATATTATTTCTCTTGAGAATCCAAATACTCTTTAGCTTTGACTTCAGAGGCAAAGTATAATGTTCTCCCTCCATTGATTATTTTTAGTTGAGCCGGGTTGATCAAGTATGCCTGCATCTTTTTATCTTGAAACGGCTTTAACAGTTGCCTCAACCTCCAGTTGCGTGACAAAAAAAGTTGTTTCATACTGTTGCAAACTGATAAATCAGTTCCAGGTCATCCTGCTATGGCTATCAGAGAGCCTGTCAGCATTGGATGGAGAGCAGAGAGCACAACTTTGAGCAAGGAATGAAAGGAAAGTTCTAGAGAGAAATGTGATAGGATAGCCAGAGGCCAGGAATAATTTTTTTATATTTTGGCTGGAGAAAGATTTAAAGAGAGGTGTGGTGGTAGGCAAAATACCAGGCTTATCAGTGAGTAAGGCAATGTCTTTTGCCTCAGGGTTCTGAGATGCATCATGGACAGGGCGAGGCTGGGCTTGGCGGGCACCAGGTTTTTCCCCAGTGGGCCGCCAGTGTGGGAGATGGTTTTTGACCTGTGGGGTGTTGTTTTTGTTACAGGATCGTTTTTGCAGCACAGCTACAATATCGGACACTGTAACAAAATAGGCCACAACCGGCACTGGCAAACAGCTCGGTCGCACCCCTAACCCCCCAGGCGGTCTGCTGAGCACTTTGCCGGAGCTAGTTTTGGTTCTCAGTCCAGCCCTGATCATAGACAACTCAGGCTTCCATCTTATCATCTATTTGATGCTACTTAGGACCCCTGCGTGCAAAACATGACAGTTGTGTTAAAGGATCGCTAGTCCGAAATGTTTAGTTGATGCATGAGAAATTGCAAGAGATCTAATTCAATTATCAGCTTCAAAATGTATTAGTGGGTTAAACGGATAATTTCACTATAAATATTATCCCGCTAATAGGAACAAAACAACATGTAAAGGGTGATGGCCCTTTGTGGTTCAACTTAAATTTGAAGAACTGTAAAGTGTCCTTTATGGCTAAATTATTTTGGGGAAAATATACAATTGATGATGGCACTTTGTTGCAATAACTTTCTGATGCAAGGTGCACATGAAATTCCTATGGTCTTGTTTAGCCTGAGTGTTATGTTAAAATGTCCGATTAGAGCACCATTAGCGAGAATCATTTGAAAAGGTCTGGAGAGAGATAATTGAAAACCCTGCGTCACTGGCCCCTCTGCCCCAAAGGATAGATTAATTCTGAGGTCATCCATGTGGGCTCATTTAAAATAATTCCTTGCACCTGAGAGACCTTTCAGGCATGTACTGATAACTCTGCTTTGGCTCCATTCATAAACAATTAATTTAAACTGACCAAACGTTAGAAACTGGGTGAGAGGGGTGGAAGCACCACTCAAGTAATAAACATAAACCTTGTCTGGTTAACCACAAAAGTCACTAAGTAAACCTGTGCTTACCCTCTGGTGCCTTGGCACAAGATCACTTATGCTTAAAATAGGGATAATGTGTATAGTACTTAGGCAGCACGCAAACAAAGTAATAAAGTGATAACACAATGCAAGACAAATCCCAAATCTATTGATGTTGCTAGAGCTTCTCTTTGGCAGTCATTGCAGTCTACTGTGCTGGTGCTGGTTATCTTGACTGTTTGATTCATTCAGCGTTCCGTTCATCATTTTTTTGCTCCGCACTTTTTGCCGTAAGTGGGATGAGTAAGCCTAGATGTGTGTCCTTTACTGACTGTGCCACTGGATTTAAGCTAGCCTAGCTGATGACGGGTGATGCTCCGAAATTGGTCCTATGATACTTTTTTCTGGTCCAAGGAAGGCCTTGCTTGACAGTACAGGCTGGACTGTTCACATGAGAAGCAGGATCAACACTGATTTGTATATGGCTGGGTCTAAACTGGGATGGCATGGAGAGCAAAAGAGCAATGGGGTTAACCCACATTTCTTAACTGGGGATGAATGTTTGATTCATTCAGCATTCCTTCCATCATTTGTTTGCATAGCACTTTTCACCCTAAGTCGGTCGGGTATGCCCAGACGTGGGTCCCTTGCTCACTGTCGCACTGGATTGAAGCTACCATGGCTGATGAGGGGTTATTCTCTGAAATCAGTCCTAGGAAGCTTGTGTCTGGTCCAAGGATGGCCTGGCTTTTGAGTTCAGTCTAGACTGTTACCATGAGAAGCAGGGTCAAGACTGTTTTGCATTTGGCTTGGTCTAAACTGGGATGGCATAGTGAGCACAATAACGATGGCTATAACCCAGATCACTTGGCTGGGGGTCAATATTTGATTCATTCAGCATTCTGTCCATCATTTGTTTGCTCTGCACTTTTCACGTTAAGTGGGATGAGTAAGCTCAGATGTGTGTTCCTTGCTGACTGTGCCACTGAATTCAAGCTAGCTTGGCTGATAAGGGGTGATGCCCCGAAACCGGTCCTAGGATGCTTGCTTCTGGTCCAGAGAAGGCCTTGCTTGACAGTTCGGGTTGGACTGTTTCCATGAGGATCAGGATCAACACTGATTTGTATATGGTTGGCTCTAAACTGGGATGTCATGGAGAGCAAAAGAGCAATGGATTTAACCCAGATCTCTTGACTGGGGATGAATGTTTGATTATTTCAGCCATCATTTGTTTGCATAGCACTTTTCACCCTAAGTCGGTCGGGTATACCCAGACGTGGGTCCCTTGCTCACTGTCGCACTGGATTGAAGCTACCATGGCTGATGAGGGGTTATTCTCTGAAATCAGTTCTAGGAAGCTTGTGTCTGGTCCAAGGATGGCCTGGCTTTGAGTTCAGTCTAGACTGTTACCATGAGAAGCAGGGTCAAGACTGTTTTGCATTTGGCTTGGTCTAAACTGGGATGGCATAGTGAGCACAATAACGATGGCTATAACCCAGATCACTTGACTGGGGGTCAATATTTGATGCATTCAGCATTCTGTCCATAATTTGTTTGCTCTGCACTTTTCACGTTAAGTGGGATGAGTAAACTCAGATGTGTGTTCCTTGCTGACTGTGCCACTGGATTCAAGCTAGCTTGGCTGATGAGGGGTGATGCCCCGAAACCGGTCCTAGGATGCTTGCTTCTGGTCCAGAGAAGGCCTTGCTTGACAGTTCGGGTTGGACTATTTCCATTAGGATCAGGATCAACACTGATTTGTATATGGTTGGCTCTAAGCTGGGGTGGCATGGTGAGCAAAGGAATAATGGATTTAACCCAGATCTCTTGACTGGGGATGAATGTTTGATTATTTCAGCATTCCAGCCATCATTTGTTTGCATAGCACTTTTCACCCTAAGTGGGACGGGTATGCCCAGACATGGGTCCCTTGCTCACTGTCGCACTGGATTGAAGCTACCATGGCTGATGAGGGGTGATACTCGGAAATCGGTCCTAGGATGCTTGTGTCTGGTCCAAGGATGGCCTGGCTTTGAGTTCAGTCTAGACTGTTACCATGATAAGCAGGGTCAAGACTGTTTTGCATTTGGTTTGGTCTAAACTGGGATGGCATAGTGAGCACAATAACGATGGATATAAACCAGATCATTTGATTGGGGTTCAATATTTGTTTCATTCAGCATTCCGTCCATCATTTGATTGCTCTGCATTTTTCACGTTAAATGGGATGAGTAAGCTCACATGTGTGTTCCCTGCTGAATGTACCATTGGATTCAAGCTAGCTTGGCTGATGAGGGGTGATGCCCCGAAACCGGTCCTAGGATGCTTGTTTCTGGTCCAGAGAAGGCCTTGCTTGACAGTTCAGTCTGAACTGTTTCCATGAGGAGCAGGAACAAGACTGATTTGTATATTGCTGGGTCTAAGCTGGGATGGCTTGGTGAGCAAAGGAACAATGGGTTTAGCCCAGACCTCTTGACTGGGGATGAATGTTTGATTAATTCAGCATTCCAGCCATCATTTGTTTGCATAGCACTTTTCTACATAAGTGGGATGGTTATGCCCATGCAAGGGTCCCTTGCACACTGTGCCACTGAATTGAAGCTAGCCTGGCTGACAAGGGGTGATACCCCAAAGCCGATCCTAGGATGCTTTTTTCTGGTCCAAGGATGGCCTGGCTTGGCCATTCGACTGGACTGTTCCCATGAAAAGCAAGGTCTAGACTGTTTTGCATATGGCTGTGTCTAAACTGGGATGGCATGGGGAGCACAATATTGATGAATTTAACCCAGATCTCTTGAGTGGGCGTCAATGTTTGATTCATTCAGCATTTCATCCATCGTTTGTTTGCGTGGTGCTGGATCTAGGAGCGGACATGAAGAGCGGGTCGTCGCAGGAGATTCACGTTGGTAGGCATTGCAGATGGTTGTTGGGTGACATGAGGAGTCCATTCGCAGTCGCACAGTGGCCAAAAACTTCAGAATCTTCACCTGGGACTCAGACTTTTGGTTTTAGACAAGAAGGGAACACTCTGATGCTAGCCAAGGGTCCATGACTTGGATGGGCACCTACTGGGGATCAGAGTTCACTCCAGCAGAGGCCTGCAGAAGGGCTCAGGCAGGCCCAGTTGCAGGGAGGCTCCTGGAAGGTTGTCTTGTCCCTGTAGCTCAAACAGGAGGTCAGTCAACTGACTCTTGGAGTCACGTCCATGGAGCCTGAGCTCAAGTCAAGCAGGCTCAATCTTCCATCTTCAAATGGCAGGACAGTTCTTCTTCCTAATCTTACACAGGCCAAGGAATGTTCTGATGAGAGGTTTTGAAGGTACCACTTTTATTTGCAGTGCCAGTCTGCAGATGAGGGACGTCCCATTTGTCTAAATTTCACTCTTTCCTATATTTGGCTCAAAACTGTCCAGGGTGACAAAGGGGAGACAGTGAATCATGCCTTTAAGATATTCTCATTATCAGGGCATGTAAAACTGAAGTAAACCTTTGCTACTTTTTAAATAACTGCACCCTGCCCTATGAGCTATTAGGGATTGTCTTAGGGGTGACTTATAAGTATTAAACAGGAATGCTTAGGTCTAGCAAAAGGCATGTTGTGCCTGGTTGAAATGGCAGTTTAGTTAAAAACTGTACTACAGATTTAGTGGCAGACGTAAGATATGTTTTCCAGTGCTACCTTAGTTAGGGAGAGGGGGGCACAATGAGTGCTGCAGCCCACTAGTAGCGTCTAATTTACAGACAGTGGGTACATATAGTACCATGTACTAGGGTTTTACAAGTAAATTAAATGTACCAGTCAGGTGTAGGCCAATTTTACTCTGTTTTAAAGGGGAAGCACAATCAGTTTACCAGTGATTATCAGGAGCAATGTGCACAAAGTCCTAAAAGCCACCATAACTGTGTTCAGCGAAGGAAGGCAAAAATCTGGGGTGACCTGGCTTAGAGGGCAAGTTTGAATACCAACTCATTTTGTTGCTGCTTTCAACATTTAGAACTCATATTACCAGCCCAACAAATAGTAATATGTCTGCTGGTTTGTAAGGCTGACCAAGAGATAATGAAACCATCACCAGTGACATTGATTAGATGCAAATATACCTCATACGTATCTCACCTTTTCCTATTTGATAGGTCGACAAGCTCAACCCTAACGTCAACATATATTAGATATCTCTAGATGGTAAATAGTGTTTGAACAGAACACAAGTAATCATTCTTCTTTTCCTCACAGCCTATATGTTTTTCTCCTATACCTTACCAATGCTCAGGTTCATAACATAGGTGTACAGCCTGACAGCCCTCAAACACAAAACTCACATGAACAGACAGAAGGAAGAGCTGAGTTTAATAACAACAATACCAGCCCAACAGTGCAGCAACAAACACAACTTACCAGAAAACAAAATAGCTAAGCAAAAACTAGAGATGCCTGTAAAATGTTGAGGACAATAAATCAACAAAAGTATTTTTCACTTCAGAACATCAACTCTGAACCACTCAGAAAATGTTTGACAATGAAAGAATTCCATAAATTAGGTATGTCGTAATATGTACAGACTTCAGCCCCTAACAATTAAAACACTTCACGCTCAATTACCACATTTATAGATGTTTTGAAAATATAAAAGCAAACACAACCAATCATAAACAAATTAAACATGTAAACATAAATAATAAACTTTTTTTGAAATGAGAAATCATCTAAACTGGTGCTTAGTGAACAAAATTCTATGGGTACTTACTTTAAAGCTAAGAAAGAAGAGTATCAGAGAGACATCTATGATTGTCGTAGGAACTATTATAGATAACAATAAAACTACATACTCAAGAGGTGAGTGTAGGTGTTTGTGTACCTATATAATTCATGTTGTTTACTGAGAAGTAGATGGCTGGAAAGCCATGTGTGTTCCATTGAAATAAATTGAGTGCAATGTTAGTATGAAAAGTAAACCTGCATATTTTTCATACAGGTTAATATAATTTCAAGAAATACTCATTAGCATAAGTCATATGTAAAACATGTTCCTCTATATTATTAAAGAGATGTAGTAGCAGGGTTTCTTTAATCCTAAACCTACACTTTTAACCCTCTTCACCTTAACCTTAAAAAGATTCCTGAAATACTTAAGTCATACCCTTAGGCCCTATGCCTTATACTCAATGTGTTAATCTATATTCCCTTAACCCATTAACCCTACACCCAAAAGTGTCAATCCTAATACCGTATATCCCACAATATTAAACCCTAGCACCTATAACCATCATAACCCTCACTCCTAACCTTTTCACTCCTTAACATTATACCCAAAACCCTTAACACTTAAATCTGTACCTCAAAATCTTAATTATTATACCCTAAACCTCTAACCTAAAACCACATTACCTCACATCTATTCCCCTAATGCATAAACACTAGTCCCTGAACTTTACGTAAAGTTTCACCATTTGACTCCAGTATGTGTGTGTGTTTATGTAAATGTGCATGGATTCTTTAAATACACAGGCCTTTGGAGGTAGCACAATGTCTATATTCTATTTAAGTTTAATATTAACATAATGTTTTAGATTCAAAACATCACAGATATCCCATCCATCAAATTCCAAGTGTATTATAATCTAAAGCACTTGTAACATAGGGGAAGAAGTATCTGTCACATTTTGAGTGAGTATCCCATCCACAAACCTCTAAATAAGACCCTCAGTCAAACATTCTAACAAATAAATGACCTTACCAGTTGTAGTAGTATTCAAGCTCACTAATAAATGTCAGTGTTTAAAGAAATTGCAGCTCTCACAAGCTAAAACCGCTCCAACTGCCTCCTTCCAAGTCTCCAAGGAAAGTGACCACTGCGCCAGAGATCTAGAACTCTCAGCCTCAGTTTCCTAGGCAGCACTAATGGAGCCCTTATGACACTATCAGCAACCATCTGCTTGTTATGTTTCTATTTCTGCTTGTGGCACTGGCAATGTCTGATGATGTCACACACACAGAATCTGGAGAGGTTGGAAGATGAGTTGAGAATCCTGGTGTGTGGGAAATTCCAACAAACAAAAGAAGCAGGATTATCCTTAAGTAAAATGCAGAAAAGGTCATCTTTCCTCAATATGGGAATGCCCACTCTAGGAGAGTAGGGTCTGCTTTCCTATGGTCACCCCAATTTTTGCTTTTTGCTTCACTGGTTTTCGACTTAATGTGGATGTGGGCCTGCTAATCAGACCCACAGCCTGCTGTTCTCTCTCTAAATTCACATCCATGTACTTTAGGTACATACCCAATTGTACATTGGGTCACCTTATCAGCCCCTGTACAGTGTACTATAGGTACCCAGGGCATAGGTATATCCAAGGCCTACCAGGGGCTGCAGCATATCTTTTGCCACCCCTGGCTGGCTATCCAAACTGACACAACTGGCTGATCACTCAGCTGGGGCAAGGTTGTGTAATCACCCCTTGCTTAGATATAGTATACCTATTTCTAAACCTAGATCTGGACACATATACACCTATAAGTCACTCCTATGGCAGGCCTTATCAATCCTGGAGGCAGAGTGCTTGGTTTCATGTGAGATGGTGCTCTAGCATGAGCTGAGCCTGTCTGCAGCTGTCGGGACCAACTCCCTTAGCTGTTCCAGGATATTGCCATACCATATACTCTTAAGTGCATTATAATCCTCACGGTTACTTGCTAACTTTGGTTTGGCTTTATCAAAACATGTCGTGTAAGGTGTCATACGCTTTGGACTACTACCCCCTCGCCAGGCCTGGCGGCGGGGGTAGCATTCCACCCTTCTAGAGGGAGAAGACATGTTACTTTGCTTAAACGCGGTTAAATCTAACCAGAGCCCCAGCATCACAAAATGGATGCTGCTGCCACAGACACAAGTCTGGCCTCCTGCTGCTGACCGAAACTCTGGCAGGGGAGGCCTGGACAAATGGTATCCTGTCACAGGGAGGTGTTACACCACCCCAGACAGGAGATAGTGGATTGTAGCAGGGAGGGTTGAAGGAAACAAGACACTGCCTGGGGCGCAAAGGCGTCCCATGCATAGCCCAGTTCAAATTGGTGCTGGGGCACTCCAGCCTCAGCTCTGGCGTGAAACTGGACAAAGGGAAAGGGGTGTAACCACCCCCTTCCCTGGTTCCACCGTAGGAGGGACCTAGCAGGTGATCCAGCCCCTTGATTTGGAATAATGGTAGGAGCTGTGCCAATGCAACTTAGATCATCCTGACTGAAACTTTGAAACATACATCTGGACCCTTTGACATCCTACTCGATGTAGAAGACTGAATAATCTCCCTTGTGGTCAAGGAGTGGCCACCCTGTGCAAGCAGGCACCATCAGTGTGACAAGACTTTCTTTGCTGTTGCTCCCGCCGGAGCTCGAACGACAGAGACCACCAAGACCTAGACTCCCAGACTTCCAACAGCCTGATCCACAGTCCTTGCTAAGCTTAGACCCGTGGAGGCGACGTGAAACATGGGACCGGCCATCTTGAAAAGTCAACAAAGTGCTTCCTGTGCAGCTCCTGATGTCCCCTCGAAGCTGTGCATTAGGGTTTAAAAAGCCCCAGCCCCTAGCAGCCCTTGCACCAAAGATCACCTCTCCACACTCGCTGAGTGCTGCGGGGGGCCCTTTTGCATTTTCCTGCTTGATGAGTTGTCCGGTCGCTTGCCCGTTGGCTAGTGGCCTCTGTGACAACGAAACATCAAAACTACACTGCTGGTCTGGTTGCTCCAGACTGGCCCCAGCTCCCCTGAAAAGGAAACATCAATCTGACCTTCCCGGTCCGAACAAGAATACATCTTTGAATCCTGCGTGGGTTGCCTTTGCCAAGGCTTGGTGACTCCGAATCGAGTACCGACACCGCCGACAGCAAGAGCCTTTGTGGGACAGCTCGTGTTCACCAGCTGGACCTCCTTGATCCTTCCTGGTCCACGTGGCAGCGGAGACAAACACCTCAACATCACCTGATTGCAACCCGACATCGCCTGGGTCCTTCCTGGTTCCTCGCTGGTCACTGGCTAGTGACCTGAACTCTTTCCCCTCTGCTTTCAGGTACTCTACATCTTCGATCCACCCTTGGATCCAACCGGACTCTTCTCTCCTGGCCGCCTGCAGCATCTTCATCTACAGGCTCCATAGAACTCCACGACGAAACCCGACACACTTTGGCACCTATGCACCCGCTTCCTGTGGGTGAGGTAACGAGTTAACTCTGGTGCTCCCATAGGGGATTACACCTCTAGTGTCCTAGTTTTAGGTGGCTAAGTTCTAGTCCAGTCGGAAGTCTCCGAAACCTATAACTTTCTGATTTTTACGCACCATTGACTTGTATGGTAAACGCGGTTGCCTATAGACTCTGCACCCGTATCCTGTGGGCCTCTCCCGACCTAACCTTCATTAGTCCAGTGTAGGCCCAGCGATTCCCAAGGCCCTAGGCCTGTTCATTGTTCGTGACGTGGTACTTATACCACTTTCTTAATATATGGTGTGAGTGGCCACCCGGCCTATCCATAATTGTGCAGCTTATTGTATGTTATACTGTGTCCTTTGTTTAACGCTTGTGCTCATAAAGAGTTAAGGGGATTATTCTAGAAATAAATAAATATATTTTATAATATATAACTTGTGTGGTGTCCTTTCATTTGGTATTAAAAGGGATTGCATATGGTAAAACAGCTGGCTTCATATGCCCTGTTGAGTTAAGCCTAAGACTGCTTTAAGTCCATGCTACCAGTAGGATAGCTTTTCTATAAGGTTGACTTACAACCAATCACCATAAGGGTCGTTTGGACTGGTACAAGGTGCTCACTAGAATTAGTGGTCATCATATATCAGGCCAACTTCTCATACCCACAAGCTTTCGAATTCAGGTAAAGCTTTGTTCCAGTGGCACAGTGTCACTGAAACCACGTCTGGACATACACTGTGTCACAGGAACAAAGCTATACCTATTTGATGAGCCCTAACCAGGGCAAAACCACTCCTGGGTTGCTTGGTTCTGGTTCAGGGAGAACTTAGCCTGTTCTCATTGGAGCAGAGTCAAGAGTGATTTGCATATGGTTGGATCCAAACTTAAGTGGCATGGTATGGAAAATAATGATGGATTGGGTTGCGGCCCAAGTAATTACCAATGAATGAGATTAATTCAAACATTCCATGGATCACTTTTCTGTACACTTTAATGAAAAAGCATACATTGTTTATTAACCATTTACATCATGGGAAGGGTTTCCTAGTTTCCAGTTATATTTGTTGTTAATTCTTGTGGAGTATTGCTATTTTTTTTCAATGTTTTAAACCATTTGAAAATGGTTGTAATAACCAAGTGTGCAGTGTGTAATTTGCACACTTTTTGCATGTTGTAATAATTTTTGGCCACTATTTTCTGGTGCTTACAGGGAATGTTTCTTATATTATGAAGTATTTTTGATACCAACATTGTTTGATATATCTTTGCTTTATTTCCTGTCTAATGCCTCTGCACTAAACCTGGGCGGAGTTGCACTATGCGGCACTATGCGAACTGCAAACAAATTTCAGCCGCACTACGCAGAGCTATGCGAGTGGCGGAGTATGATAGAAGAATGCTGTTTGCAATGATTGGACAGTGCCGGATGCTTGTCCGCACTGTGCAATCATTGCGTACGGCACCATGCACAGTGCAAGTGGTCCCTGCTTTCCTTTTGTGCGGCTCAAGTAGATTTTTACTTGACCGGCCGCTTTCTCAACGGGAAAAGGCAGTTTCTCAACGCGAGCTGTCACAAGCATTCGCGACCACTCGCAAGAGAAACTTGCTGCCCCCTGCATTGAGAAATCTCGCTGGGATGTTGATTTTCCAAGCTCGCGCTCACCAACTTGATGTTGACGATCGCCAACGAGGTAAAAAACTCTGTTACGCAATGCAAAGTGTAGTTTTTTGGAACTCAGTGATCTCCGCTTAACGCGGAGTGCAGGAAAAGTGAGATCCAAGAAACGCTTAGGAAGATGCATTTCAGCCTTCAAATGGCTTCATCGGTGCTGGTTTCAATGGCTCCTTCTTCCAGGGGGCCCAAATGCACAATTAAAATATCGTGGCCACTCCCCATCAGGTGGTCTCGCGCTCCTCCTCAGCCCAACGATGTTCAGGTGTCCTGCGCTCAAACCAACCAGGCAAATGCATGCAGGGGCTGGGAGTCCTCAGCGGACGCCCATTCAGTGACGGGGGCATCTCCTAACAACATGTGAAGTCCCAACTGGTTGGGTAAGGATCTCAATTCGGCCAGATGTACCTGGAATGATTTTGCCTTCCTATGTCCTCTTCTCAGGCAAACAGTGTTGCCTCCTCTCCCCCAAAGTGCAGTTTCATGCAGCTACCATAGTTCACAGGATCTCAGCATTGCTCCAGACCGAGAGGGCGGTCGTCAGAGAGTGCCTGCTTGCTGGCGAAACATTGACACCAAAACTTTCTCCCAGATAGGGAAAAAGGGACGATACAGCTCCGGGAATAAAAAGGCTTTAATAGCTCTTGTTTTGCGCGAGCAAGTGAGGTCCATGAAACGCTTAGGCAGACACGTTTCAACTTTCAAATGTCTTCATTAGTACCGGTTTCAATGGCTCCTTCTTCCAGGGGGGCCAAAATCACAGATTTAAATATCAGGGCCATTCCCAATGTGGCTGTCCCTCACTCCTCCTCAGCCCAACGATGTTCAGGTGTCCAGCACTCAAACTAACCAGGCAGATGCATGCTGGGGCTGGGAGTCCTCAGAGGAAGCCCATTCAGGGATGGGGCATCTCCTAACAACATGTGAAGTCCCAACTGGTTGGCTAAGGATCCCAATGCCGCAACAGGTACCTGGAAAGGTTTTGCCTTCCTATGTCCCCTTCTCAGACAAACAGTGTTGCCTACTCTCTCCCAAAGCATGGGGGGAAACGCGTTGCAGTTTCATGCAGCTATCAGAGTTCACAGGCTATCACTGTTGCTCCAGACCAAGAGGGCGTCGGTAGCCAGCGCCTGCTTGCTGCTGAAACATAGACACCAAAACTTTCTCCCAGTGTGGGAAAAAGGGACGACACAGCTCTGGGGATTAAAAAGGCTTTAATAGTTTTTGTTTTGCGCAAGTAAGTGTGGTCCATGAAAGGCATACTCAGACGTGTTTCAGCCTTCAAATGGCATCATTAGTGCCGGTTTCAATGGCTCCTTCTTCCAGGGTGGCCAAATTCACAGATTTAAATATTGTGTTCACATCCCATCAGGTGGTCCCTCACCCCAACGAAGTTCATGTGTCCTGTGCTCAAACCAACCAGGCAGTTGCATGCTGGGGCTGGGAGTCCTCAGAGGAAGCCCTTTCAGTGACGGGGCATCTCCTAACAACATGTGAGGTCCCAACTGGTTAGCTAAGGATCCTAACGTCGCCACAGATATCTGGAATGATTTTGCCTTCCTATGTCCCCTTATCAGGCAAACAGTGTTGCCTCCTCTCTCCCAAAGTATGGGGGGCGACGCGTTGCAGTTTCATTCTGCTACCAGAGTTTACAGGCTCTCACCGTTGCTCCAGACCGAGAGGGCAGTCGTCAGCTAGCAAATGCTTGCTGGTAAAACATAGACACCAAAACTTTCTCCCAGGGAGAGAAGAAGGGACAACACAGCTCCAGGGATTATAAAGGCTTTTAGAGCCCTTGTTTTGTGCACGTAAGTGAGGTCCATGAAAAGCTTAGGCAGATGCGTTTCAGCCTTCAAATTGCTTCATCAGTACCGGTTTCAATGGCTCCTTCTTCCAGGGGGGCCAAACGCTCAGATTTAAATACTGGGGCTACTCCCCATTAGGTGGTCCCTCAGCCCAATGATGTTCATGTGTCCTGTGCTCAAACCAACCAGGCAGATGCATGCTGGGGCTGGGAGTCCACAGAGGAAGCCCATTCAGTGACTGGGGCATCTCCTAACAACATGTGAAGTCCCAACTGGTTGGTTAAGGATCTCAACGCCGCCAGATGTACCTGGAATGATTTTGCCTTCCTATGTCCCCTTCTCAGGCAAACAGTGTTGCCTCCTCTCTCCCAAAGTATAGGGGCGACGGGTTGCAGTTTCATGCAGCTACCAGAGTTCACAGGCTGTCATCATTGCTCCAGACCGAGAGGGCGGTCGTCAGCCAGCGCCTGCTTGCTGGCGAAACATTGACACCAAAACTTTCTCCCAGATAGAGAAAAAGGGATGACACAGCTCCGGGAATAAAAAGGCTTTAATAGCTCTCGTTTTGTGCGAGCAAGTGAGGTCCATGATACGCTTAGGCAGACACATTTCAGCCTTCAAATGGCTTCATCAGTGCCAGTTTTAATCGCTCCTTCTTCCAGGGGTACGAAACGCACAGATTTATATATCGTGACCACTCCCCATCACATGGTCTCATGCCCCTGACCAGCCTAATAATGTTCAGGTGTCCTGCTCTCAAACCAACCAGGCAGATGCATGCTGGGGCTGGGAGTCCTCAAGGAAGCCCATTCAGTGACGGGGGCATCTCCTAACAACATGTGAAGTCCCAACTGGTTGACTAAGGATCTCAACGCCGCCAGATGTACCTGGAATGATTTTGCCTTCCTATGTCCCCTTTTCAGGCAAACAGTGTTGCCTCCTCTCTCCCAAAGTTTGGTGGCGACGCGTTGCAGTTTCATGGAGCTACCAGAGTTCACAGGCTCTCAGCATTGCTCCAGACCGAGAGGGCGGTCGTCAGCCAGCGCCTTCTTGCTGGCGAAACATTGATATCAGAACATTTTCCCAGATAGGGAAAAAGGGACGACACAGCTCCAGGAATAAAAAGGCTTTAATAGCTCTTGTTTTGTGCGAGCAAGTGAGGTCAATGAAACGCTTAGGCAGACACGTGACTTCATCAGTGCCGGTTTCAATCGCTCCTTCTTCCAGGGGGACGAAACGCACAGATTTATAGATCGTGACCACTCCCCATCACATGGTCTCATGCCCCTGACCAGCCCAACGATGTTCAGGTGTCCTACTCTCAAACCAACCAGGCAGATGCATGCTGGGACTAGGAGTCCTCAGAGTAAGCCCAATCAGTGACGGGGCTTCTACTAAAAACATGAGAAGTCTCAACTGGTTGGCTAAGGATCTCAACGCCGCCAGATGTACTTAGAATGATTTTGCATTCCTATGTCCCCTTGTCAGGCAAACAGTGTTGGCTCCTCTCTCCTAAAGTATGGTGGGGTGACGCGTTTCAGTTTCATGCAGCTACCAGAGTTCACAGGCTCTCAGCGTTGCTCCAGACCGAGGGCGGTTGTCTGCCAGCGCCTGCTTGCTGGTGAAACATTGACACCAAAACTTTCTCACAGGTAGGGAAAAAGGGAAGATACAGCTCCGGGGATTAAAAAGGCTTTAATAGTTCTTGTTTTGCGCAAGCAAGTGAGGTCCATGAAACGCTTAGGCAGACGCGTTTCAGCCCTTCAAATGGCTTCATCTGTGCCGGTTTCAATGGCTCCTTCTTCCAGGGGGGCCAAACACACAGATTTAAATATCATGGCCACTCCCCATCAAGTTGTCTCTCGCCCCTCCTCAGCCCAAGGATGTTCAGGTATCCTGCGCTCAAACCAACCAGGCAGATGCATGCTGGGGCTGGGAGTCAAATTCAAATTAAGCTTTATTTCGATTTAAGTTGCAAATCATAAAAGCATACAATAAGCAGTTATATAAACGTACATTGTGATAAAAGAAAAAAAACAGAATATTTACAAGTTAAAAATATAAAACTAACCTCATGGGTATTAGTCCAGTAATTTGATAACGTTCTATTTAAAAAATTGAGAGTAAAACTTTTTCCATTGCAACCTATTATCGCTTAATTAAGACAATTTAGCAGCATACAAAAGAAATAAGTTAAGAACTTTCCGTATTTATATTGTTATAGGTTAAAAAATGACTTTTCTACAATATTCAGTCAAGATTCATTCGATGACGGACAATACACTTAAGAAAACTAACTATTATAAAGACCCTCCGCTCTCCCTCCAACAGCTGCAAAAAAAGTAATGCCGGGCGACATTGTCTATAGCCAGTTTGCCGTAGCAATGGAACAAGCCATTTTTGCCTAAGATCATTATAGAATTTACTGAAAAGAATGGTTTGCAGAGTTGATTGCAAGGAGGTGTCATCACAAGGACAAAACGGAAGATCTTTAGCCCAGTTATTTCGAGTAGGGAATACAACCATTCGATGGAAAAAGTTCATCCTAAACCTTACCAAAAGATAAGGCTCATGACTCGTGATGTTATATGTAAGGTACGGCTGTATAGTAGCTACAGTTTGTATCAACAGGCTGTGCACAACTGATGGTTTCATAGCCTCATTCGTCAGTCTCAGTTCTTCAAGATAAGCAAGACATTTCACCTTTAGTGCCTTCCTCTGTACCTCACGGATTAAGGAGGGATTATAATAATATTCGTCCCAACCCAAATCGTGAAAGAACCTTCTAATGTAGCACAACCACCCAGATTTATGGACTTTATCCATGGCTAGGCAATCGGAGAGAATTGACTGTGTAAGAGTTGCTTTATCCGATGTCCAAATTCTGCGCCATAATAAGAGAGGTTCAACTTTTGCTAGGTCCGTCACATGTGAAAGTCCCAGCTCTGTGTGACAGGCAAAGGTACCCGTACTTCTTGGAGCCGCGAGAAGGTACCTCAGAAAGGAGTTTTCCACCCTCTGTATACTGTCCGTGCCTGCAAAACCCCAGAGACCCGCTCCGTATAGGGCCACAGAGAGGCATTTAGCTTTATAGATCATGATGATTTCAGGGGGAGCTCTCTTACCCAACTTCCTGGAAAAGTTAACAAGGGATGTAGTAGTTCTTATAAAGAGGAGTTTTCTAGTTTCTACTGCCGGTTTCCAGGATAGTTTGTGATCTATCATTATGCCCAGATACGGGTATTTCTGTGTGGTCGCTAGTTTTTCCTGCTTCAGATAGATATCCCTCATTTTACATTTATGCCCATTACCTGCCCTCATGACAAAAGTTTTACTGATATTAATATTTAGGTCAAGGCCTGCCATAAATGTGGAATATCTATTCAAACTCTTTTGGAGTTCAAGGGGGGTACGGGCTAGTAGAAAGGTGTTGTCTGCGTTGAGTAACGTGGGTATTGGGTGATTATTCACCACTGGAAGGTCCTGGCACCCCTTGGTCATCTCTCTTTCCAGTCCGTTGGTATATAATGTAAAGAGGAAGGGGGCCAGGACACACCCTTGCCTAACCCCTTTTTCGACTGCAAACTCCGCCGTTAACTCTCCTCCCACCCCATAGCGCACCCTTGCTGTAGCATTTGAATAGAGTTCCCTCAGAAACTTGACCAAGTTCGATGGTGCCCCCATATCCACCAGTAGTGTCCAAAGTTTGGAATGGGAGACACAATCGAACGCAGACGATAAGTCCACATAAACCATATACAGGTCTCCTCTTTTAATGTGAACGTACTTATCTATCAGGAGTGACAGATTTAAAGCCCGCTCAATGGTCCCCAATCCCTGTCGAAACCCGTATTGGAGATCTGAAATAATTCTACCATCGTCCGCCCAGTCTTGCAATTGCTCGAGAATGACTCGACCCGCCACCTTTCCAAGGGAGTCTAAAAGAGAGATTGGGCGATAGCAGGTTACCGACCCCCGATCCTCTATTTTAAAAATGGGAACTAGTACGGATTTGGACCATGATTTCATAAGGCGTATAGTACATGTTGCATTCAGGACTCTGGTTAAGAGAGGGGTCCAGAGGTCCATATGGGCTTTAAAGAGATCAATGGGAACACCATCTGGACCCGGTGCCTTCCCGTTCTTACTTGCTCTCAGTGAAAACTCTAGTTCAATGGGGTAAGGGCTGTCTGAGTTGTCTCGGGGATAGGGGTTCTGAGGGGTGGGTTCCTGAGGGTTGACAGCCTCTGGACCAACCGCAAAGATCCTGGAGAAGTGGTGGACCCAATCCTTTTCCTCTATTGCTACCTCTAGTTTTGGATAGTCAGTGTTATCAACTAGGAAAGGGGACTTGACCACTTGCCAGAAAGCAGCTGAGTTTTTATGGGTACAGCTTTCATGAAGTTGGGCCCAGAGTTGATTCTTTAACTCTTCTTTCCTGCTCTTTAATGCGGAATTGTATATTTTCCTAAGACTTATTATCTCGTTTGGAATCCTGACTGATTTCCTTAGAGCGGTTTTTAGTTTTGTATAAGCAACCGTACACTCATGATTAAACCATCCCTTTCTCTTCTTTGATTTATGTATAATTTCTATCCACAGGGCTTCGTTTATGGCATTAATAATCATGCCAAAATTAGAAATAACTTCTAATTCTGTCGTATCTGGTGCGAGACATTTCATAATGGAGGGGAAGGCCTTTACTATCACTGACTTTGTTATTACTATAGGATCTACTTTCCCCTATTTCAACACATATCCATTTAACCTGTTCAGTGTCATGTTATTTTGTACCAAAATAGAACCAAGACTACTTTTTGGGTTAGAGGATAGTGGGAAGGAGATGCTAAGTGGATAGTGGTCACTTAACGCAATTGTATGTCTAGTAAATACTGTATCAGTAATCCTCTCCGCGTTTGAGACCAGGATATAATCTATAGTTGTTTGATGTCCTCTCCCATGAAATGTAGGAGCCATTGATGACTCTTCATTATCCAGTTTATTTGCTTGTACCAAAGCTAACTCAAACAAGGTTTCATTTAAGTGACTACCTAGAGTAGAATGTCTAAAGTGTGAGATGTAGTTATCACTCTCATCGAGGAAGCCACAGATGTTATAGTTACCAACTGGGCATGGTCCCAAATTAAAGTCTCCCCCCCCTCAAATGATCACCTCCTCATTGACTGTCTTCCTTGTTTTGGATAATAATATAGAACGGATCAAGGATACCAAATTCACTGCATCTGCGTCAGGGAGATTATTATATAAATTTACTATAAGGAAATTATCCCTTTTATTTAAAGATAAACTAAGGATCTGAAAGTTAGGCTCCAGTTTAATAGGGACTACTTCCATTGTATTAAGGAGGTTTGAAAAGTAAATAGTTAGACCTCCTTTCGCTCTACCTGATGTCGATGGTTGAGCGGATGTGAAATAGGTTTTAAACCCTTCTATATGAATCGCATCAAGTGACCAAGTCTCCTGGAGTGCTATAATATCAAACTTAGGAATAAAGGCCTTCCATTCATCGTTTGTCACCTTAGAACGTTACCCTGCTATATTCCAGAATAACCAGGGAACAACTAAGGGTTGGCTCTAATCAGTATGGCTGAGCCGTAATAGGAAATAACAAAAGAAGATTGCCAGTACTGATAACAGAAAAGTCATATGCATAATATTCAATACAGTACTTGAAACCA
This sequence comes from Lissotriton vulgaris, assembly GCF_964263255.1. NCBI lineage: Eukaryota > Metazoa > Chordata > Amphibia > Caudata > Salamandridae > Lissotriton > Lissotriton vulgaris. Next base: position 731,219,352 of record NC_141699.1, read on the forward strand.
CATTCAAGACCAAGAGCTAGTTGATAGCTTTTATTATTCTTTATGATTTTATCAACAAAGAGATCATATTTTTTAGCAGATTCATATTCCAAAAACAGACATAAAAAACATGTTCGACAGGAAGTCAAATTTGGAACTCATTCACCATATCAAACATATCACAGTCATACAAAAGACAGCCATTCAAGAGGGGGAGAGGGTATTTACAAAACTTACACGAAATTACAATATTTACAATGTAATACCGGACAAAAATATATAAGAAAAGCCAAGGTCTGCGGGGCACTTAACAATATTATCACTTAATCATTAATCCAACATGGGGTACATTCCAACATCAAAATCAAATGTCTTTGGAAAAAGGTAATGTACACAAACTAGGGATAAGCAATAGAAATTCTTGACATTAGCGCTTATCACTCTTGCAGACAACGATATGGCTAGGGCCTACGCGTTTCGAATCCCGTTGGCTTGTGGGGATTCTCTTCAGGGCCTTTGGTTTTCTCTGGGTGGAAAAAAGAAAAAGAAGGGGAGGACAAAGTATGAGAAAAACTCCAATTAACATAGTTTGTTTAACCAAACGATCAACATCAGGCACATCACTCAGTTAACACCCTTATCTCCTCAGACTTACCACAAAGCAGGAATGCAAGGGGCAAGGAAGCCACAACTTCCTAACACATTGGAATATGGCAGAATCTGAAAAAGTTAGTTTAAGGGAGTCAGCGAATTAGAAGAGGAGTTAACAGGCGATCAAAAATAGTAGGAGGCTGCAAAATTACTTACCTGCTCTATTGAAAAAGCATATTCTCAGAGGGGGGGACCGGGTACCAGAAGTTGACGGTATTAGACCTATATAAAGGTAAACAAATGGTACATCAGGGAGAAGAACTCTGATAGAGATTGGTGCACGACAGATTTAGGGTACAAACTTAAGGCTGTTCTCACCTAATAAAATTCCTCCGGAAGAAGCACGATGTGCCTTCGCCGGGTGAAAAAACTCACAATATACGTCTAAATAAAAAGAATAGAACTTTAGTATACACGGACCGGAAAAGACATGTAAGGCCGGATTTAGACTAATAAAGAGAGGTCATACCGATTGTAATGAATCCAGGGACGCCTATTAAATGTAGAACGGTTTGCGTAGTAGCAATCTGCAAGAAACCCGATAGTAAACATAATTAGCAGCTTACAAATATATACGTTTGAAGGAGAGGATTTTAGTCTCGAGAACGGCGGCTTACCGCGGTAACAGACAACAAATGTGAATCCGCACCGGGCGGGTCGCTATAGTGTTTCACTTCAGGGCGTCTAAAACAAAGATGACAAATAAGCGCATAAGGCTTTAGAAGCGTTATCCATCGCAACCTAATTTTTAAAGGATTCGAAAGGCGCTTACCAGCATATCTACAACACACGGCCAGCAGAAATTAATTTAAATGGTTGGCTGTAAAAAAGAAAAAAATGTACAGGCATAAGTCCAACCGTTATAAAGGTACTGTTAAAGTACCAGTAATAAATCTGGGGGGGAAAAGAGTACTTACAATCGAATCCTCGATCTGAGCCTAAAACTCGGCGGCGTCCTATTCAGCACTGGTCTCTGGCTCATGCGCAGTCGCACGCCAGGGCTGCACTGGTCTTCCTATATATCTAGGCCAGGTGGGGCGGACCGCCCTCAAGATGGCCAGGGTAACACATGAAATACGGACCGGAGTGAGGGTGGATTATCCAATAGTTCACAGCCAAGATTGGAAGAGACGTGCATGCAATTCCCTTAACAGGTAGATGGTAGCACATCAACAACAGGTTAAAGTTTGAAGATTTCGCTCAATTCATTGAGCCCGGATACAGCAGTATCAAACTTCACTATAAGGAATGCTTCTCGTTTCGATAATGCTAAATTGGGGTCTCCTCCACGAGGGTTTCTTTCTATTTTAGAAATCACTGTCCACTTTAGATCACTGACTACATGTTGCAATCGCGTCCAATGTTGCACCAAAGGGGCATTTTCAACTTTCCTTTTGATCCTAGATTTATGCTGCGAGATCCGTTGACGGACCTCTTGATTAGTTTTGCCTATGTATAGCAACTGGCATGGGCATGTAATGCCATAGACAACGAACTTACTCTTACAGTTACTTACGGTGTCATGCTTCCAGGAAATTCCATTATGCTGGAACAGGGAACCCTCCACAGTAGATTCACAGCATAAACAGGTTCCACATTTGTGGTGTCCGAGGATGGGTGGCATCCCCATCATTTGACGTAAGGTAGGGGGTTTGGAAACAGGCATCGCTGCTCGGACTATGTGGTTGGCAATGTTGTTTTCTTTTTTAAAGGCAAACAGAGGCTCATTTACAAGGCTGCCATCAAGGTCCTTTACCAGTTGCCAATTTTGTTTGATAACTTTTTTCAAACGATTGGCGTTAGGACAAAAGGTGGTGACACATACCTGCCTTTTTAAGTCAGGTTTAGATCTGCGTTCCAGAAGTGTCTCGCGCGGGGTCCATTGGGCTCTCTTCATGCAGGTTTTTACAAGTTTTTTCGGGTAACCCCTCTCACACAACTTAGATGTTAAGTTTTCAGAATGTTGTTGGAAATCCTCTTTGAAGGTACAGTTTCTGCGAACTTGCAGAAACTGCCCATAAGGGAGATTTTCTTTTAGGTTTCGGGGGTGGTTACTGTTGAACATCAAAGACTTGTTTCGATCTGTGGGTTTAATGTATAGGGAGGTAGCCAATTTCCCTTCCGAGGGAAAGACCTCCACGTCAAGGAACGCGATCCTGCTAGTAGATTCTGAAATGCTGAATTTTATATCAGCAGTCCTGGCATTAAGCCATTGATGGAAGTTGGTAAGGGTGTCGCTGTCACCTGTCCATGTCATAAAAACATCATCAATAAAACGGAGCCACGCTCCGATGTATTGAGTGAAAGGATTATTGTTGTAGATGTACGCATTCTCGTACATGGCCATGAACAGTACTGCCAATTCTGGAGCAAAGGGGCAGCCCATGGCTACCCCTTTGACTTGGTAGTAAAATTCACCATTAAAACAGAAGTAATTCTTTTTTAAGGCGAATGCTGCCAAATCCACAATGAATTTAGTAGGCACACGCATGGGCCTGGGTCTGGAGTCTAGGAAATGGGAAAGTACTGCTAAAGCCTCATCTTGAGGGATCTGAGTATATAGAGCAGTTACGTCTAGGTCGATTGCAACATGTAGTCAGTGATCTAAATTGGACAGTGATTTCTAAAATAGAAAGAAACCCTCGTGGAGGAGACCCCAATTTAGCATTATCGAAACGAGAAGCATTCCTTATAGTGAAGTTTGATACTGCTGTATCCGGGCTCAATGAATTGAGCGAAATCTTCAAACTTTAACCTGTTGTTGATGTGCTACCATCTACCTGTTAAGGGAATTGCATGCACGTCTCTTCCAATCTTGGCTGTGAACTATTGGATAATCCACCCTCACTCCGGTCCGTATTTCATGTGTTACCCTGGCCATCTTGAGGGCGGTCCGCCCCACCTGGCCTAGATATATAGGAAGACCAGTGCAGCCCTGGCGTGCGACTGCGCATGAGCCAGAGACCAGTGCTGAATAGGACGCCGCCGAGTTTTAGGCTCAGATCGAGGATTCGATTGTAAGTACTCTTTTCCCCCCCAGATTTATTACTGGTACTTTAACAGTACCTTTATAACGGTTGGACTTATGCCTGTACATTTTTTTCTTTTTTACAGCCAACCATTTAAATTAATTTCTGCTGGCCGTGTGTTGTAGATATGCTGGTAAGCGCCTTTCGAATCCTTTAAAAATTAGGTTATTGCGCTTATTTGTCATCTTTGTTTTAGACGCCCTGAAGTGAAACACTATAGCGACCCGCCCGGTGCGGATTCACATTTGTTGTCTGTTACCGCGGTAAGCCGCCGTTCTCGAGACTAAAATCCTCTCCTTCAAACGTATATATTTGTAAGCTGCTAATTATGTTTACTATCGGGTTTCTTGCAGATTGCTACTACGCAAACCGTTCTACATTTAATAGGCGTCCCTGGATTCATTACAATCGGTATGACCTCTCTTTATTAGTCTAAATCCGGCCTTACATGTCTTTTCCGGTCCGTGTATACTAAAGTTCTATTCTTTTTATTTAGACGTATATTGTGAGTTTTTTCACCCGGCGAAGGCACGTCGTGCTTCTTCCGGAGGAATTTTATTAGGTGAGAACAGCCTTAAGTTTGTACCCTAAATCTGTCGTGCACCAATCCCTATCAGAGTTCTTCTCCCTGATGTACCATTTGTTTACCTTTATATAGGTCTAATACTGTCAACTTCTGGTACCCGGTCCCCCCCTCTGAAAATATGCTTTTTCAATAGAGCAGGTAAGTAATTTTGCAGCCTCCTACTAGTTTTGATCGCCTGTTAACTCCTCTTCTAATTCGCTGACTCCCTTAAACTAACTTTTTCAGATTCTGCCATATTCCAATGTGTTAGGAAGTTGTGGCTTCCTTGCCCCTTGCATTCCTGCTTTGTGGTAAGTCTGAGGAGATAAGGGTGTTAACTGAGTGATGTGCCTGATGTTGATTGTTTGGTTAAACAAACTATGTTAATTGGAGTTTTTCTCATACTTTGTCCTCCCCTTCTTTTTCTTTTTTCCACCCAGAGAAAACCAAAGGCCCTGAAGAGAATCCCCACAAGCCAACGGGATTCGAAACGCGTAGGCCCTAGCCATATCGTTGTCTGCAAGAGTGATAAGCGCTAATGTCAAGAATTTCTATTGCTTATCCCTAGTTTGTGTACATTACCTTTTTCCAAAGACATTTGATTTTGATGTTGGAATGTACCCCATGTTGGATTAATGATTAAGTGATAATATTGTTAAGTGCCCCGCAGACCTTGGCTTTTCTTATATATTTTTGTCCGGTATTACATTGTAAATATTGTAATTTCGTGTAAGTTTTGTAAATACCCTCTCCCCCTCTTGAATGGCTGTCTTTTGTATGACTGTGATATGTTTGATATGGTGAATGAGTTCCAAATTTGACTTCCTGTCGAACATGTTTTTTATGTCTGTTTTTGGAATATGAATCTGCTAAAAAATATGATCTCTTTGTTGATAAAATCATAAAGAATAATAAAAGCTATCAACTAGCTCTTGGTCTTGAATGTGGTTTCAAGTACTGTATTGAATATTATGCATATGACTTTTCTGTTATCAGTACTGGCAATCTTCTTTTGTTATTTCATATTCCAGAATAAGGCAGAGATACAAGGTTTATTTCCATTTCCATTGCATCCCGCTGTGCCTTCTATGGTTTTGGTTACAGGTTTAAGATTTAGGTCCTGTTCAGGAACAAGAACAGAGTGAACCTGGTTTGACCCAGTGGAGATAACCAACGGGTCTGTGGGTATAACTTGAATCTGTATATGTTTTTGACTGGGGCTCAGGGACATTGTGATAAGGATTTGGTTCAATGCTTATAGATAGCACTCTTTGTGGACTGTCAACAATGTCCTTCGCTGTGCTCTTGAGATGAAGTCAGTCCACTCCCTACATGCCCGAAAGGGCCGCATAGTGGTTATAAACAGGTGTAAAACGAGCATCCTGATATCGGGATGGGGCCCTGGGATTAGTTATGGGTGCCATTAAGGATCTGTGATAAAAGTAGGTCAATTCACGAGCTGTAATGCCATTGCTACCATTTTCTGGAAACCAATTTGTAATATATCTAACCGCTCTATGGTCTCTAAAATTAATAATAATGATGTCCCCCATTGTATCTTTAGTTCTGTGGCCCAACCAGGGGAGATGCCGCACATGTAAAATTTCGCCTTGTATGTTTGGGGGAAGAGGTCGGTTCTGTCGGAGCCAATATATAACTTTATTTTTTAACTGATAATAATCTTCTCTCTTCCCATCCTCTAGTGCTGGGACTCCCGTGAGAACCACCACAAGCAGAACCGCTTCCGGTGGCAATTCTACTTGGTGCCTCTTAGGCTTCATTACCCCAGTTGGACTTTCACGGCCATTTTGGTTTTGATCATTTCCTAGAAGGTGAGATTTCCCTCCCATCTGAGCCTCTTTATCACTATTTTTATCATTTTGCCGTAATGTTTTAGGAGATGTAGGTCTAAGGGATTTTGAACTAATTGGGTTATTAGTTTTTACTTCCGTTTGAGCAGTGGTATTTAAGGATGATACAATAGTTGGGGGCGCTGGAGTAGGCTTTGGTAAGTCCTTAATTAGCCCTGTGTTTTTTTCGATTACTTGTTCCAAAGTCCCCAACTGGTGCGCCATTTGTTTTAATCTCTCTATTAAAGGCAATAGGAGGGATCTAACTAAATGCTCGATACTTCCCATTAAATCGGTACAAGATGTTTCTTTTATTAGATGATGTGGTGGAGTAACTAAGACAGGTGTCATAGGTGTATTAGGTAAAGGGTCTTTAGAAGATTTAACAGAATCAATTTGATTAGTCTTACTTTTCTGTGGTCCGCTCCCCCTCTTCTTTCTTTTTTTTGGAGGTGGTCTTTGGGCTCGAATGTGCTTAGGATTTTTAATCTTTTTTTGGGCAATCTCCACTACTGGTGGAAGTGTATCTGCTAGAACTTCTACCTCTGGAATCGAGTTACAGAAGGAAACTATCTATGTCAAGTGAAGGAGTTCTGTCTTGCAGAAGTAGTGGGATGCTGTCATTGTTAGATAGGTCGAGCCCCCCATGTGATTACTAGTGTGTGGCGAATTGGCTAGCTGTATCGGACCCAAGGAGGAGCGCTTGTTTTTAATAAGCTCAACAGAGCGGCGTCGCTCGGCCCGTCGCTCAGCGAGTACAATTTCCATTTCAATATCTGAGGTAACCCTAGTGACAAAATTGTCTAATGTTCCTCTGTTTAGCCCACCTAGCGATGAGGAATTTCCTTTGAAAACACGCGACGTCATAGTGTGTGCTGAAGGTAATGAGGTACTAGCTAAACCACACTAAACTTCTAAATTAGTGTCAAACACCTAGTTGCTCAGACAGCATTTACAAAGGGCATTTGACAAAAGTTGGAAATTAACAGCTAACTGAAATATTGTTCGAACAGTCCTGGCCGCGAAGTAAGGGGATCGGCCCAGCCCGGCCTCGTGCGGCCCCGGACGGCCACAAACGGTCCCGCCCTTGTCCCGGGCTTCTCCCGGCGCCGCCCACGCGCTTCCCGCGATGCGGAGGGAGTCAGGATCACGGTAGGCGGCGTCAGCTGCAAAGGCTCTTGGGGGCTGTAGTTCCCCCCTTCCGGCGGCCACGACGCGAGATGGAGTAGCGTCACTGGCGGCGGGTGGGGGACCTGGGCTGATGGCAGGAGCCCGTAGAAGACAAGCAGCAAAGTCACCAGGAGCCTGCGCGTATGGCAGGAGCCCGTATCAGCAGGTCGGCAGGAGCATCGAAGTCAGGTGGGCATGTATCCGGAACCCGGCTTGCACCTGGAATGAATGGTCGTATTAGGCAAAATGTTCCCCAGAGAAAGCCCATTCAGTGACAGGGCATCTCCTAACAACATGTGAAGTCCCAACTGGTTGGTGCCAAGAAAAAAGGAGGGTCCCAAAATCCATTTTCTCCATGTTCATTGCCATAGGAAACTTTAGACAAGGCTACAGCCCGAACTCCTGAATGGAATTGCACTAAATTTAGCAAGTTTGGGCTGGACTGTTTCCATGAAGAGCAGGATCAATATTGATTTGTATATGGCTGGGTCTAAGCTGAGGTGGCATGGTGAGCAAAGGAACAATGGATTTAGATTAATTCAGCCTTCCAGCCATCATCTGTTTGCATAGCACTTTTCTTCATAAGTAGGATGGGTATGCCCAAGCATGGGTCCCTTGCACACTGTACCACTGGATTGAAGCTAGCCTGGCTGACGAGGAGTGATACACCTAAGCCAATACTAGTATGCTTAGTATGCTTGTTTCTGCAACAAGGATGGCCTGGCTTGGCCATTCGACTGGACTGTTCCCATGAGAAGCAGGGTCAAGACTGTTTTGCATATCGCTGTGTCTAAATTGGGATTGCATGGGGAGCAAAATAGCGATGAATTTAACCCAGATCTCTTGATTGGGGGGCAATGTTTGATTCATTCAGCATTCCATCCATCGTTTCTTTGCGTGGTGCTGGACCTAGGAGCGGACATGAAGAGTAAGATATCTGAGGAGATTCAAGTTGGGCAGGCATTGCAGATAGTTGTCGTGTGACAAGAGAAGTCCATTCAAAGTCGCAGAGTGGGAACAAACTTCAGAATCTTCACCTGGGACTCAGGACTTGTGATTTCAGATAAGAAGGGAACACTCTGATGCTAGCCAAGGGTCCATGACTTGGATGGGAACCTACTGGGGATCAGAGTTCACTCCAGCAGAGGGCGGCAGTAGGCAGTAGGGCTCAGGCAGGCTCAGGCAGGCCCAGTTGGTTCTGGTCAGCTTTGCAGTTGCAGGGAGGCCCCTGGAAGGTTGCTTTGTCCCTGTAGCTCAAACAGGAGGTCAGTCAACTAACTCTTGGAGTCATTTCCATGGAGCCTGAGCTCAAGTCAAGCAGGTCCAATCTTCCATCTTCAAATAGCAGGGCAGTTCTTCTTCTTAAAATTCCACAGGTCAAGGAGTGTTCTGATGAGAGGTTTTGAAGGTACCACTTATATTTTCAGTGCCTGTCTACAGGTGAGAGATGTCCCCTTTGTCTAAACTTCACTCTTTCCTATATTTGGCTCAAAACTGTTTAGGATAACAAAGGGGAGACAGTGAGTCATGCCTTTAAGATATTCTCATTGTCAGGGCATGTAAAACTGAAGTAAACCTTTGTTACTTTTTAAATACACTGCACTCTGCCCTATGCACCATTAGGGCTTGCCTTAGAGGTAACTTATAAGTATTAAACAGGAATGCTTAGGCCTAGCAAAAGGTTTATTGAGCCTGGTTGGAATGGCAGTTTATTTAAAAATTGTACTACAGATTTAGTGGCAGACGTAAGATATGTTCTTTCAGTGCTACCTTAGTGGGGGAGAGGGGGGCTCACTAGTAGCATTTAATTTACAGGCAGTGGGTAGATTTAGTACCATGTACTAGGGTTTTACACGAAAATTAAATATACCAGTCAGGTGTAGGCTAATTTTACCATGTTTTAAAGGGAAAGCACACTCAGTTTACCAGTGATTAGCAGGAGGAATGTGCACCGAGACCTAAAAGCCAACATAGCTGTGTTCAGCGAAGGAAGGCAAACTTCTGGGGTGACCTGGCTTAGAGGGCCAGGTCGAACACCAACTCATTCTGTTGCTGCTTTTAACAATTAGAACTCATATTACCAGCCCACTAAATAGTAATATTTCTGCAGGTTGTAAGGCTGACCAAGAGATATTGAAACCATCACCACTGATATTGATTAGATGCAAATATACCTCATGGGTATCTCACCTTTTTAGGTCGAGCTTCAGGCATTGCTTTAGCAATGCTTGTTGTTGAGATATTTAGTAAGGGGCACCAGAAAATGCTCCCAAAGACCTTTGGAATGTGGTCTATGGCCAGTGCATGTGAGGCATTCAAGCGCGAAGCTGGCATCTGGCATCGGATTTGAAAGCAGCAGACTGCTTTCGCCAGCGCGTGCTCGGCCTCACTTCCTGCTCCCCCTCTTACAACAATTAACTTTCGTTATCGCTCACACCCCATATGCTCGTTCCCTCCCACCCTTCCTTTGATGTCCGCTTTTCTTGGGGGATTTTTGCATCCATTTCGTGGGGAAGCTGTGTTTTGTTCGGCGTTCTCTGCACCTTTCTCGTTTTTTTTCTGGACGAAAGTGAAAGCCTACTGTGCTTGTTTACTGTAGCCTTGCTCCTCAAATGCTTGAAAACATTCGACTTACAAGCTGGAATGCTACATCCGCTATGCTTTGCCTCTAAACACGTTGATCCCACGCAGACTGTGCTGACTCTGCCACTCCTGATTCTGAAACTGACCAACACAGTCACCACGCAGTCTCTTCTCTCTGTCACATGATGTCTGCCCTGCCACCATTTACTCGGACCCTCACTCTCACACCTCCTCACCCTCACACACCCTCACACACCGTCACTCACCCTCACCCACCCTCACACACCCTCACTCACCCTCACTCACCCTCACCCCTCACCCTCACAACCCTCTCACCCTCACTCACCCTCATCCCCTCACACCTCCAAACACCCTCACCCTCACACCCCCTCACCCTCACACCCCCTCACCCTCACCCCCTCTCCCTCACACACCTCCTCACCCTCACACCCCCACACCCTCACACACCCTCACACCCTCTCACCCTCACACACCCTCACACACCTTTACTCACTCTCACCCATCCTCACATACCCTCCCTCACCCTCACTCATGCTCACACCCTCCCCTCACCACCCTCACCCTCACAACCCTCTCACCCTCACTCACCCTCATCCCTCAGACCCCCACACACCCTCACCCTCACACTCCCTCACCCTCACGCCCTCACCCTCACACACCTCCTCACCCTCACACCCCCTCACCCTCACACCCCCTCATCCTCACCCTCACACATGCTCACACACCCTCACCCTCACACACCCTCTCACACTCACACCCCTCACCATCACATGCCCTCACTCTCACATCCCCTTACCCTCCCTCACACCCTCACCCTCACACCCCCTCACCCTCACACCCCCTTACCCTCACCCTTACACCCCCTCACACCCCCTCACCCTCACACACCCTCATACCCCCTCAACCTCACTCACCCTCACACACCCTCACCCCCCTCATCCACCCTCACACACCCTCGCTCAACCTTACTCACCCTCACACCCTCACCCCCTCACCCTCACAACCCTCTCACCCGCACTCACCCTCACCCCCTCACACCACCAAACACCCTCACACCCCCTCACCCTCACACCCCCTCACCCTCACCCAAACCCCCTCACCCTCACACACCTCCTCACCCTCACACCCTCACACCGCCACACCCTCACACACCCTCACACCCTCACACACCTTTACTAACTCTCACCCACCCTCACATACCCTCCCTCACCCTCACTCATCCTCACACCCTCACCACCCTCACCCTCACAACCCTCTCACCCTCACTCACCCTCATCCCTCACACCCCCACACACCCCCACCCTCACACTCCCTCACCCTCACACCCCTACAACCTAACATCCTCACCCTCACACACCTCCTCACCCTCACACCCCTTCACCCTCACACCCCCTCATCCTCACCCTCACACACGCTCACACACCCTCTCACCCTCACACACCCTCTCACACTCACACCCCCTCACCATCACATGCCCTCACCCTCACATCCCCTCACCCTCCCTTATACCCTCACCCTAAGACCCCCTCACCCTCACACCCTCACACCCCCTTACCCTCACCCTTACACCCCCTCACACCCCCTCACCCTCACACACCCTCAACCTCACACACCCTCTCACCCTCACATACCCTCTATCCCGCACACACCCTCTCACCCTCACACCCCCTCACCCTCACACCCCCTTACCCTCACACCCCCACACCCTCACACACGCTCACTCACCCTCTCACCCTCACACACTCTCTCACCCTAACACACACCCTTGCATCCTCACACACCCACTCACCCTCACAACCACTCACCCTCACCCTCACACCCTCACTCTCACACCCCCTCACCCTCACCCTCACACACCCCCTCACACACCTTCTCACCCTCATGCACCCTCACACACCATCACTCACCCTCACACACCCTCACTCACCCTCATGCCCCTCACCCTCACAACCCTCTCACCCTCACTCACCCTCACCCCCACACACCCCCACACACCCTCACCCTCACACCCCCTCACCCTCACCCTTACACCCATTCACCCCTCACCCTCACACACCTCCTCACCCTCACCCCCTCACCCCCCCACCCTCACATACCCTCACACCCTCTCACTCTCACACACCCTACACACCATCACTCACCTCACACACCATCACTCACCCTCACTCACCCTCACACCCTCATCCTCACACCCTCATTCTAGCACCCTCACACCCACACCCCCTCACCCTCACAACCCTCTCACTCCCACACACCCTCACACACCCACTCACTCACCCTCTAACCCTCACACACCCTCACACACCATCACTCACCCTCACCCACCCTCACACACCCTCACTCACCCTCACACTCTCACAGCCCCACCCTCTCACCCTCTCATCCCCTCACCCTCAGAACCCTCTCACCCTCACTCACCCTCACTAACCTCACCCCCTCACACCCTCACACACCCTCACCCCCACACACCTCCTCACCCTCACACCCTCACACCCCACACCCTCACACCCTCTCACCTTCACACACCATCACTCACCCTCACCCACCCTCACACACCCTCACTCACCCTCACCCCCTCACCCTCACAACCCTCTCAACCTCACCCACCCTCACACCCTCTTGCCCCCACACACGCTCACCCACACACCTCCTCACCCTCACGCCCCCTCACTCTCACACCCCCTCACACGCCCTCATCCTCACCCTCACACACCCTCAGTCTCACATACCCTCATCTTAACATACCCTCACCCTCAGTCACCCTCTCACCCTGGACCCTCAAAAACCCTCTCACCCTCACACACCCTCTCACCCTCACATCCCCTCACCCTCAGATCCTCTCACCCTCACTCACACCCTCACACCCCCTCACCCTCACCCTCACACCCCCTCACCCTCCCACACCCTCCCACCCCCTCACTCACCCTCTCACCCTCACACACCCTCTCACCCTCACACACCCTCACCCTCACCCCCCTCACCCTCTCACCCTCACACACCTTCTCACCCTCACACACCCTCTCACCCTCACACACCCTCACCCTCACACACCCTCACACCCACTCACCCTCACAACCTCGCCCTCACACCCCTCACCCTTACACCCCCTCACACCCTCACCCTCACACCCCCTCACCCTCACAACCCCACCCTCTCACCCTCACAACCCCACACCCTCCCCCTCACACCCCCTCACCCTCACACACCCTCCCCCTATCTCCCTCTTACCATCACACACCCTCACCCTCACACCCCCACACACACTCACACCCCTCATCCTCACACCCCCACACCCCCTCACACCATCACACACCCCTCACACCCCTCACACCCCCTCACACCCCCTCCCCCTCACACCCTCTCACCCTCACACCCCCTCAACCTCACACCATCACCCACCCTCACACCCCCTCCCCCTCACACACCCTCACCCTCACCCCCCCTCACCCTGACCCCCCCTCACCCTCACACACCCGCACACACCTTCACACACCCTCACACACCCTCACTCACCCTCACACACCCTCTCACCCTCACACACCCTCTCACCCTAACCCACCCTCACACCCTCATGCCCCCACACATGCTCACCCACACCCCCTCACCCTCACACCCCCTCACCCTCACAACCCCACCCCCTCACCCTCACAACACCACACCCTCCCCCTCACACCCCCTCACCCTCAAACACCCTCCCCCTAACTCCCCCTTACCATCACACACCCTCCCCCTCACACCCCCACACACACTCACACCCCCTCATCCTCACAACCCCACACCCTCACACCCCCACACACCCCTCACACCCCTCACACCCCCTCATCCTCACACCCCCTCACACCCCCTCCCCCTCACACCCCCTCACCCTCACAACCCCTCAACCTCACACCGTCACACACCCTCACACCCCCTCCCCCTCACACACCCTCACCCTCACACCCCCTCACCCTGACACCCCCTCACCCTCACACACCTGCACACACCCTCACACACCCTCACACACCCTCACTCACCCTCACACACCCTCTCACCCTCACACACCCTCTCACCCTAACCTCACACCCTCCTGCCCCCACACCCCCTCACTCTCGCACCCCCTCACACCCCCTCATCTTCTCCCTCACACACCCTCAGTCTCACATACCCTCATCTTAACATACCCTCACCCGCAGTCACCCTCTCACCCTGGACCCTCAAACACCCTCCCACCCTCACACACCCTCTCACCCTCACATCCCCTCACCCTCAGATCCTCTCACCCTCCCTCACACCCTCACCCTCACACCCTCACCCTCACCCTCACATCCCCTCACCCTCCCACACCCACACCCTCCCACCCCCTCACTCACCCTCTCACCTTCACACATCCTCTCACCCTCACACACCCTCTCACCCTCACACACCCTCACCCTCACCCCCTCACCCTCTCACCCTCACACACCTTCTCACCCTCACACACCCTCTCACCCTTACACACCCTCACCCTCACACACCCTCACAACCTCGCCCTCACACCCCCTCACCCTTACACCCCCTCACACCCTCACCCTCACACCCCCTCACCCTCACAACCCCACCCACTCACCCTCACAACCCCACACCCTCCCCCTCACACCCCCTCACCCTCACACACCCTCCCCCTAACTCCCCCTTACCATCACACCCCCTCACCCTCACACCCTCAGACACACTCACACCCCCTCACACCCCACACCCCCTCACACCCCCACACACCCCTCACACCCCCTCATCTTCACACCCCCTCCCCCTCACACCCCTCCCCCTCACACGCCCTCACCCTCACACCCCCTCAACCTCACACCATCACACACCGTCACACCCCCTCACCCTCACACACCCTCACCCTCACACCCCCTCACCCTCACACCCCCTCACCCTCACACACCCACACACACCCTCACACACCCTCACACACCCTCACTCACCCCCACACACCCTCTCACCCTCACACACTCTCTCACCCTCACACACCCTCATACCCACTCACCCTCACAACTTCACCCTCACACCCCCTCACCCTTACACCCCCTCACACCCTCACCCTCACACACACCCTCAAACACCTTTCACCCTCACACACCCTCACCCTCACATCCCCTCAACCCCACACCCCCCCTCCCCCACCCTCACACACCCTCCCACTCACCCGTCACCCTCACTCTCACAACCCCACACCCTCACCCTCAAAACCCCACACCCTCCCCCTCACACCCCCTCACCCTCACACCCCCACACCCTCGCACCCCTCACCCTCACACACCCCCTCACCTTCACACACCCTCCCCCTAACTCCCCCTCACCATCACACCCCCTCAACCTCACACCCCCACACACCCTCACACACCCTCACCCTCACACACCCACACACCCACACACCCTCACACCCCTCACCCTCACACACCCTCACACCCTCACACCCCCTCACCCTCACACCCCCTCACCCACCACACCCTTGCACCCCTCACCCTCACACACACCCTCACCTTCACACCACCTCACCCTCACACCCCCACACACCATCACACACCCTTACCCTCACCCCACACACACCCTCACACCCCTCACCCTCACACCCCCTCATCTTCACACCCCCTCACACCCCCTCACCCTCACACCCCCTAAACCTCACACTGTCACACACCCTCACACCCCCTCACCCTCACACACCCTCACACCCCCTCACCCTCAAACACCCTCACCCTCACACACCAGCAGACACGCTCACACACCCTCACTCACCCTCACACACCCTCACCCTCACACACCCTCACTCACCCTCACACCCCCTCCCCCTCACACAGCCTCACCCCTCCCCCTCACACACCCTCACCCCCTCTCACCCTCACACACCCTCACTCACCCTCACACCCTCACCCTCACACCCCCTCACACCCCTTCACCCTCACACCCCCTCACTCACACACCCTCACCTTCCCATTCCTCCCACCCCTCACCCTCACACCCTCACACACCCTCACCCTCACCCTCACACCCCCTCACCCTCACACCCCCTCACCCTCACTCACCCTCCCACACACTCACACACCCTCACCAGCATAGGATAGCAAAAAACAGCATAGCATAACAAAACAAAGCATAGGATAGCAAAACAAAACATAGCATAACAAAACAAAACATAGCATATCTAAACACAACAAAGCATAGCATAGAATAACAAAACACAACAAAGCATAGCATAGCATAACAAAACATAGCATAATAGAACAAAACATAGCATAACATAACATAAAACAAAGCATAGCATAACAAAACACAGCATAGCATAGCATAGCATAATACAAAAGCATAGGATAGCAAAACATAGCATAGCATAACAAAATAAAGCATAGGATAGCAAAAAAAAACATAGCATAACAAAACAAAACATAGCATATCTAAACACAACAAAGCATAGCATAGAATAACAAAACACAACAAAGCATAGCATAACAAAACATAGCATAATAGAACAAAACATAGCATAACATAACATAAAACAAAGCATAGCATAACAAAACATAGCATAACAAAACATAGCAAAACACAACAAAACATAGCATAGCATAACAAAACACAACAAAACATAGCATACATAACAAAATATAGCATTGCAAAGCATAGCAAAACATAGCATAGCATAACAAAACACACCAAAACATAGCATAGCATAACAAAACACAACATAGCATAGCATAACAAAACAAAGCTTAGCACAGCATAACAAAACATAGCATAACAAAGCATAGCATAGCATAACAATACATAGCTTAACAAAACATAGCATAGCAAAACAAAGCATATCATAATAAAACACAGCAAAACATAGCATAACAAAACATAGCATAGCATAACAAAGCACAACGAAACATAGCATAGCATAGGATAGCAAAACTAAACATAGCATAACAAAACAAAGCATTGGGTAGCAAAACTAAACATAGCATAGTATAACAAAACAAAGCATAGGATAGCAAAACAAAACATAGCATAGCATAACAAAACATAGCATAACAAAACATAGCATAACAAAACACAACAAAACATAGCAAAACACAACAAAGCATAGCATAGCTTAACAAAACACAACAAAATATAGCTTAGCAAAACAAAACATATAATAGCATAGCAAAATATAGCATACCAAACACAACAAAACATAGCATAGCTAAGTAAAACAAAACATAGCATAGCAAAACAAAGCATAGCATAATAAAACACAACAAAACATAGCATAGCATAACAAACATAGCATAGCATAACAAAGCATAGCAACACATAGCATAGCATTACAAAACGTAGCATAGCATAACAAAACACAGCATAGCATAGCATAACAAATCAAAGCATAGGATAGCAAAACATAGCATAGCATAACAAAACAAAACATAGGATGTCAAAACAAAACATAGCATAGCATACAGCATCACTCCGCACCACCACAGCATCACTCAGGGGCACCACAACATCACTAAGAGCTACCACAGCATCACTGAACGCCACAGCATCACTCGTTCACCATCACAACATCACTCAGCGCCACCACAGCATCAATCTGTGCAACCATTCAACAACACCTGGTTCAAATATGTTCTCTCAATGTTTCAAGCTTTATTACAAATGTAACAAAAAGTTGTTAATATTTCACTTCTGTTCTTGGATTTTCGTCACAAACGTTATTTATAAAACTTTAAGCTATTGCCGTTATAAATTACAATAACTTTCATTTAAGTATTAATTATTGAAAAAAAATTAAAAGCCATTGTTATTTGTAATATCAATACATGTAAGTCACGTAAGTACAACACATATTGCATTCGAAATGCTATAGGTGTCACATTTGCGAAAGGTATAACTGTTGGCATTGTAAATGACAAAGCTCTTAATTTCGCTATTTTCAAAAACAAAACATAAATAAAAAATGTGTCATTTACAATACCAATAGCTCAAACTTTCCTAATGCGAGACCTATTGCAAATGCTTGTTCTATTTGATAGGTCGACAAGTCCAGCCCTAATGTCAACATATTAGATATCTCTAGATGGTAAATAGTGTTTGAACAGAACACAAGTAATCCTTCTTCTTTTCCCCACAGCCTGTACGTTTTTCTCCTATACCTTACCAATACCCAGGTTCGTAACACAGGTGTACAGCCTGACAGCCCTCTAACACAAGACTCACATGAACAGACAGAAGGAAGAGCAGAGTTTAATAACAACAATACCAGCCCAACAGTGCAGCAACAAACACAGCTTACCAGAAAACAAAATAGCTAAGCAAAAACTGGAGATGCCTGTAATATTTTGAGGACAATAAATCAACAAAAGTATTTTTCACTTCAGAACATCAACTCTGAACCACTCAGAACATGTTTGACAATGAAAGAATTCCATAAATTAGGTATGTCGTAATATGTACAGACTTCAGCCCCTAACAATTAAAACACTTCACGCTCAATTACCACCTTTATAGATGTTTTGAAAATACACAAGCAAACACAACCAATCACAAAAAAATTAAACATGCAAACATAAATAATATACTTTTTTTTAAATGAGAAATCATCTAAACTAGTGCTTAGTGAACAAAATTCTATGGGTACTTAGTTAAAACCTAAAAAAGAAGAGGATCAGAGAGACATCTATGATTGTCGTAGGAATTATTATAGATAACAATCAAACTACATACTCAAGAGGTGCGTGTTTGAGTGTATGTAGTTGTGTACCTAGATAATTCATATTGTTTACTGAGAAATAGATGCCTGGAAAGTCATGTGCGTTCCATTGAAATAAATTGAGTGCAATGTTACTATGAAAAGTAAACCTGCATATTTTTCATACAGATTAATATAATTTCAAGAAATACTCATTAGCATACCTCATATGTAAAACATGGTCCTCTATAATATTAAAGAAATTTAATAGCAGGGTTTCTTTAATCCTAAACCCACGATTTTACCCCTCTTCACCATAACCTTAAAAATATTCCTGAAATACTTAAATCATACCCTTAAGGCCTATACCTTATTCTCAATGTGTTAATCTCTATTCCCTTAATCCATTAACCCTACACCCAAAAGTGTCAATCCTAATACCGTATGTCTCACAATATTAAACCCTAGCACCTATAACCATCATAACCCTAACTCCTAACCTTTTCACTCCTTAACATTATACCCAAAACCCTTAACACTTAAATCTGTACCTCAAAATCTTAACTATTATACTCTAAACCCCTAACCATCGATTCCCCTAATGCATAAACACTAGTCCCTGAGCTTTAACGTAAAGTTTCATCATTTTTCCCCAGCATGTGTGTGTGTGTTTATGTAAGTGTGCATGGATTCTGAAAATACACAGGCCTTTGGAGGTAGCACAATGTCTATATTCTATTTAAGTTTAATATTAACATAATGTTTTAGATTCAAAACATCACAGATATCCCATCCATCAAATTCCAAGTGTATTATAATCTAAAGCACTTGTAACATAGGGGAATAAGTATCTGTCACATTTTGACTGAGTATCCCATCTACAAACCTCTAAATAAGACCCTCAGTCAAGCATTCTAACACATAAATGACCTTACCAGTTGTAGTAGTATTCAAGCTCACTAATAAATGTCAGTGTTTAAAGAAATTGCAGCTCTCACAAGCTAAAACAGCTCCAACTGCCTCCTTCCAAGTCTCCAAGGAAAGTGACCACTGCGCCAGAGATCTATAACTCTCAGCCTCAGTTTCCTAGGCAGCACTAATGGAGCCCTTATGACACTATCAGCAACCATCTGCTTGTTATGTTTCTATTTCTGCTCGTGGCAATGTCTGATGATGTCACACACACAGAATCTGGAGAGGTTGGAAGATGAGTTGAGAATCCTGGTGTGTGGGAAATTCCAACAAACAAAAGAAGCAGGATTATCCTTAAGTAAAATGCAGAAAAGGTTGTTGTTCCTCAATATGGGAATGCCCACAAGCTTTCGAATTCAAGTAAAGCTTTGTTACAGTGGCACAGTGTCACTGAAACGACGTCTGGACATACACTGTGTTACAGAAACAAAGCTATACCTATTTGATGAGCTCTAACCAGGGCAAAACCAGTCCTGGGTTGCTTGGTTCCGATCAGGGAGAACTTAGCCTGTTCTCATTGGAGCAGAGTCAAGAGTGATTTGCATATGGTTGGATCCAAACAGAAGTGGCATGTTATGGAAAATAATTATGGACTGGGATGCGGCCCGAGTAATTACCAACGAATTAGATTAATTCAAACATTCCATGCATCACTTTTCTGTACACTTTAATGAAAAAGCAGACATCGGTTATTTACCATGTACATCATGGAAAGGGTTTCCTAATTTCCAGTTATATTTGTTGTCAATTCTTGTGGAGTATTGCTTCTTTTTTCAACTTTTTAAACCATTTGAAAACCAGTGGCTATGAATTTGCACACTTTTTGCATGTTTTTGGCCACTATTTTCTGGTGCTTACAAGGAATGTTGCTTTTATTATGAAGTATTTTTTATACCAACATTGTTTGATATATCTTTGCTTTATTTCCTGCCTAATGCCTCTGCACTAACCCTGTGCGGAGTTTCCGGACTTGCACTACACGGTATTCGAACTGCAAACAAATCTCAGCCGCATTATGCAGAGCAACGCAAGAGGCGAAGTATGATAGAAAAATGCCGTTCGCAGTGACTGCACAGTGCCAGATGCTTGTTCGCACTGTGCAATCATTGCAAACGGCACCATGCACAGTGCAAGCGGTCCCTGCATTCCTTTGTGCCGCTCAAGTAGATTTTGACTCGAGCACCAGCTTTCTCAATGTGAACGGGCAGTTTCTCAACGCAAGCTGTCATGAGTATTTGTGGCCACTTGCAAGAGACACCTGATGCCCCCTGCATTGAGAAATCTCGCCAGGATGATGATTTTCCAAGCTTGCGCTCGCCAATTGATGTTGACGATCTCAAACTAGGTAAAAAACTCCGCTACGGAATGGGAAGTGGTTTTTTTCCGTAACTCAGTGGTCTCCGCTTAACGCAGAGTGCAGGAAACTCCGCAAACTCCGTGAGCGGAGCGGAGTTCACCGCCCAGGGTTACTCTGCACTCACTAGTGGGTGCACCGTCGTGTGTGGGCAGGCTAGTATATATCTCAAGGCTCAAATTTCAAACAGACCAGTACTCATGGGAGTGTCTAATCCTCTTACGTATTTATTTGCACTTTACACAACAAACGCTTTTTGGCAGTCCGTCTTCATCAATGATGAAGGCGAACCTCTAAAATGCCTTTGTTGCGTAAAGTGCCAATAAATCTGAAAGAGGATTAAACTCTCCAGCGAGTGATGGTCCATTTAACATTGGAACTTTGATATTAAATGTATATATATATATATATATCCACACGAAGAGTTTGCCACAAATGAAGACGCCACCTGCAGTGAAGTTATAAGAGCCTTTAATGGAAGACCAGCATCGTGCAGCAGCAAAGTTCCACACCAAATTGTAAGGAGCCTAACGCGTTTCAAACACTGGCGTGTTCTTGTTCACAGGCAGGCGAGGAGTGCTAGCGGATCAGCTGGGGAACATCTGATAAACTTTCCAAGTCCCGCCCTATGTGGGCGTGTGCCAAAGAGCATGTTGGTGCTTGTAGTTCCCACAGTGTTTTCCTTTCTGTTAGGGCCGCTATGCCCCTCGAAATTAGCCAAAGTCTTGTCCAAGTGGGTTGGGGGGGCCCAAATGCACACTGCAATCGGTGCATAGTATCAGTCAACCACACGACCTTCGCTGCTCCGTTTGTGCTCAGAGGAAACTGAACACGGACACTGCGGAGTCCCAGGGGGGCGTCTTCGCGACCTGGCAGGCCGCCCTTTATCCACACGAAGAGTTTGCCACAAATGAAGACGCCACCTGCAGTGAAGTTATAAGAGCCTTTAATGGAAGACCAGCATCGTGCAGCAGCAAAGTTCCACACCAAATTGTAAGGAGCCTAACGCGTTTCAAACACTGGCGTGTTCTTGTTCACAGGCAGGCGAGGAGTGCTAGCGGATCAGCTGGGGAACATCTGATAAACTTTCCAAGTCCCGCCCTATGTGGGCGTGTGCCAAAGAGCATGTTGGTGCTTGTAGTTCCCACAGTGTTTTCCTTTCTGTTAGGGCCGCTATGCCCCTCGAAATTAGCCAAAGTCTTGTCCAAGTGGGTTGGGGGGGCCCAAATGCACACTGCAATCGGTGCATAGTATCAGTCAACCACACGACCTTCGCTGCTCCGTTTGTGCTCAGAGGAAACTGAACACGGACACTGCGGAGTCCCAGGGGGGCGTCTTCGCGACCTGGCAGGCCGCCCTTTATCCACACGAAGAGTTTGCCACAAATGAAGACGCCACCTGCAGTGAAGTTATAAGAGCCTTTAATGGAAGACCAGCATCGTGCAGCAGCAAAGTTCCACACCAAATTGTAAGGAGCCTAACGCGTTTCAAACACTGGCGTGTTCTTGTTCACAGGCAGGCGAGGAGTGCTAGCGGATCAGCTGGGGAACATCTGATAAACTTTCCAAGTCCCGCCCTATGTGGGCGTGTGCCAAAGAGCATGTTGGTGCTTGTAGTTCCCACAGTGTTTTCCTTTCTGTTAGGGCCGCTATGCCCCTCGAAATTAGCCAAAGTCTTGTCCAAGTGGGTTGGGGGGGCCCAAATGCACACTGCAATCGGTGCATAGTATCAGTCAACCACACGACCTTCGCTGCTCCGTTTGTGCTCAGAGGAAACTGAACACGGACACTGCGGAGTCCCAGGGGGGCGTCTTCGCGACCTGGCAGGCCGCCCTTTATCCACACGAAGAGTTTGCCACAAATGAAGACGCCACCTGCAGTGAAGTTATAAGAGCCTTTAATGGAAGACCAGCATCGTGCAGCAGCAAAGTTCCACACCAAATTGTAAGGAGCCTAACGCGTTTCAAACACTGGCGTGTTCTTGTTCACAGGCAGGCGAGGAGTGCTAGCGGATCAGCTGGGGAACATCTGATAAACTTTCCAAGTCCCGCCCTATGTGGGCGTGTGCCAAAGAGCATGTTGGTGCTTGTAGTTCCCACAGTGTTTTCCTTTCTGTTAGGGCCGCTATGCCCCTCGAAATTAGCCAAAGTCTTGTCCAAGTGGGTTGGGGGGGCCCAAATGCACACTGCAATCGGTGCATAGTATCAGTCAACCACACGACCTTCGCTGTTTTTTCAGTGAATTTCATAGGTTTTTTAAATGCTAATTCCTAACTATAACTGGTGTGAAACCTATGGTTTTTTCAGTGAATTTCATAGGTTTTTTAAATGCTAATTCCTAACTATAACTGGTGTGAAACCTATGGTTTTTTCAGTGAATTTCATAGGTTTTTTAAATGCTAATTCCTAACTATAACTGGTGTGAAACCTTTGTTTTTTTAAGTGAATTTCATAGGTTTTTTTAATGCTAATTCCTAACTTTTTATACAGACTCATACCTATGTGTTTTTTAGTGAATTGCTAAAGTAAGTTTTTGTAAAAATGAACACTATAATGTATATTGAGATAATATTTTTAATTTAAAATAGTTTTTTTTTTATATTTCACCCTGGTGCGCTTCCGGTACGCGCACCGGTGCGCGTACCGTCAGCGCACTAACAAAAAAAAATAAAAAAAAATAATGAAGGAGTAACCATAAGGAATGGTAACAGAGAGAGTGGTGTTAAGAGAAAGAGAGCTAAAGGGAGGAACACAGAGAGACTGAGTAATAGATAGTAAGACAGAGAAAAAATGTAAGAGGAAGTAACTGAGAAAAAGAAAAATGAATAAGGGAGCAAAAGAAAGAAGACATAGGAAGAAGACTAAAGCAGAGGTTAAGGGAGAATGTAAATGGATGTTGAAAGTAAAAAGAAGGACAGTTAAGTATGGGAATGACAGGTAGTGATGGAATCAGAGGAAAAGAATAGCAGTGATGGAGGGAAAGTAAATAGCAGTGAATATAAGTAAAGAGGAGTGAAAGAGGGTACATGTAAGTGAATAAGGGTAACACATGGGGAGTAATAGAGAGAAAGAAGAGAGAGAGAGTAAAAGAAGGACTGTCACAAAGGGACTAAGTGAACCAGTAAAAAAGGTAAGTGAAGGAGTGTGCCTAGGCAGAAGTACTGAAAGAAATTGAATGTGGTAGGAAGTAAACATGGAAGAAAAGAATAAGTGAGGAAAGCAAAGTAAGGAAATAGGTGTGCGGTAGGTTGACAGAAAAATAGTGAAAATAAAACAAAAAGTGATAACAAAAAACATTTTACAAACACACTTACCATATAATCTATGCAAATTTGTATCTGTGAAAGATAAAGGAAAAAACATGTTATAATTACATAAAAATGTATAATAAAATAGAAGAAACAGTTCATGAGGTTTAAAAATCTACAAAAGTTTACTAAGAAATGAAGCAATAGTGAAGGATACAAAAACATAAAGAAAGAAATGTAGAAAGAAAAAAAAAAGGAAAAAGAAATAGTTAGAGAACAAATTCCTAAAGGTAAATAAGATACTAAAAGAATGTAAAATATCAAAACAAAATGAGTAAAGATAAGAAAGTAAAAGAAAAATGAGTGAAAAGGAGAGAAGTCAGATTGATAAACTATAAATAAAATAGAGGAATAGAAGATGATTGAGAGTGAGTGAAGTGAAGTCACAGAGTGAAGGGATGAAAGAAATGAAGTTATTATAGAACGATGGATAAAACAGGAGTGAGAGAGTAAGTACAAAGAAAGACAAAATGAAGAACTAACTGAACTACAGTACAATGAGTGTGAAAGAAAAAAAAATGGAGAAAGAGAAAGAGGGTTAGGAAACTAAAGCAGTGGTACTAAGAGAATATGAAAAAGATAAAAAGTGGTGGAAGGAACAGAGGAAATGCAGATAGTTCCTATTAGATGAAGAAGTTGTGAATGAAGTGCAGTAAAGAAACAGCAATGAAAAAAGAGTGTAAATTAGTAAAGAGAGGTGAATAAGGGTGAAAAAGAAAATGAGTGTATAACAATGTGAACACAATATAAATTACACAATGCAAACTACACAATAACTTCTACAATATGTTACATTATTTATTTTTGCTGTTCTCAGAATATATTGAATTCCACTTAAATTAGTGAGTTCAAAGTCTTCATCATATAACAGCGGGAAAAAAAAAACACAATCTAAAAGATTGTGTTTAAAAAAACCCATTCAAACATACATCTCATATATGTACACTAATGTTTGATTCACTTACTTTTCCATGAGGCCAAATAGAAGATAGTGAAGGTCCTTTTCGTGGAAAAAAGTCTGCTGTGCCTTATAAGTTCCATTTCATCAACTTCCTATGAAAAAAGATCTAAAAACATCATACCATACACAATCCTCACGGCCAATTTGTGTCTGATATATCAGTATTTTTTACTTTGAGATCCACTTAAAGTATCTACATGAGATAAATAATTTAAAATATTAGATTAACTAACTAACTAACTAACTTTTATTATCTATTCCCGTCTTGAAAGGCCAATTCCCTTTACTAAAACCTTGGTTTTAAAAACACTAGATAAGAATTTGTAGAGTCATAAGGCAAACGTTGTTTATAAGTTAAATGAGAATCATTGCAGTAACTCCATCCATTTTCAGATTTTAAGTAGCATGTATAATGTCCTGAGGTGGTCGAAGAACCGTCATGATAAATAATTGCTTCAGTTGTAAAGGTCCTTCCAGAAATTGATAACTGAGAAGCCACAAAATTTTTGATAGAAGTTGTCAATTTAGTTCCATCAGGTCTACATCGTTGGAAAACTAAAATGATATACTGCCCATACCTTTGTATAAATAATGTGGACAGCATTGTACATTTACATTGGGTACACACCATATTATGATCAGCTGCTTTAACTAGATTTTTAAAAGACACTGATTTACAGTCTGGTAAAGTCAAATATATAAATCTTTCAGTGTCTATTCTAGTAGTACTTGATAAACTACAATTGTGGCAGTCATGCTGCCATTGATAAGAAAGACTGAAAAGATTATCTACATCTACACCTTCATCTTCCAAAACACCAAACATATACATTAAAAATTCCTGACAATCCTGCTGAATGTTCTGTGAAAATTTATCTTGACCAGAACACAAATCTAAAATATTTCGAATTTCTGTTACACTTTCTATTTGTGGTGTACCACTGCTACATTTCTGAAACACAGAATTCAATAAACCACACAATCTTTGATCCCGATTTTCAACAATCTGTTCTTGTAAACTTTTAAGAAAAAAAACAACATTAACCACTACATTAGCATAGCAGTTGACACCAGAACTATTTTCAAACTGAAATCCAACAACATTTTCTCCACAATTCTTTTTCTTCCTGTTTTCAATTAGTTTTCTCTACTTTTTGTCTTTTTGCAACTACCTCCCTACAATTATCCTCATTTCTTCTTTTTCGGCCTACCACACGTTTTTCAAACAGAGGATATTGAGGCAAATGTGGAGCATACTCTCTTCTTAACCTATTGTATTCTTTAACACAATCTAGATCTGCAGAAATCTTTGTCTCATCACACGCAATCAAGTACAATCCTGATAAAGTTCTGACTCGAGATAATGCCACATATGCCATACCCTCTTTAAACACAGATCTTCCAATGTTCACCAAAGCACTATCTACACTTAAACCTTGAGATTTATGAATTGTCACCGCATACGCCAAACAAACAGGAAACTGTTTTCGGCGAACATATAAGTCTTTTACAAGTAAAAATCTAGCAGAACAACGACTTATTTGTTGTACTTCTTCAATGCCATCAAATTTTATTTTTAAAAATTCAATTCCATCTCTATTTCTGTAATTCACAAAATCAACAACATAACCCATTGCTCCATTTACCAGACCGCTTTCAACATTTAAATTCCTTCTCAAAATGATACGACAATTTAAACACACATTCAGAGTCTTTTCAAAACCAGCTGTTTTTGAAATACTTTTCTCCAATGAATGCAATTTAGTTTTCAAATTTTCTGATAAAACAATTGTTGCACCCATATGCTCTATTTTATCTATTGCTTCCAGTTTCACAATCTCTTCATTTTCTAAGTCTAACATTTTTTGGTTGAAGATGGAACATTCTTGCAGAGTTGGCATCAAACATATCCCAGATTTCTTCTCAATCATTTTTTTAAAAATATTCTCTGGAAGAATGTTTTCATTTGGATACAAATTTGAAATTAATCGACTATGCAAAGCTTTTTTCCCTTTCTCAGTCACTTTTCCAATTCTTACATCTTGTAGAATATTTTTATAATCTTCATCCTTGGCCTGTCGCATATTTTGAAGCAGTTCAGCATATTTAAAATTTAGCCATATATTAACATTTCCAATGCTTCCAAGGGACTTCCTGGTATCTTCATGCGTGAGCATTTTAAACACTGGTTGTCCTTTTACTGGAGTCAACTGCAATAGATCTCCAAAAACAATAATGTGTTTTCCTCCAAATAACACATCATAGTCTGTTTTAAGAATTTCTTGCATTCTCAAATGCACAAAAGCAAGCATTAGATTTGAGACCATGCTTACTTCATCTATGATAAGAAGTTTCATTTTCTTCAAGACTCTTGAAACTTCAGAACACGCATCTCCAGATAGCTTGTTGTAATGCAATTTATTATCATGTTCAACTGGCAGCATCAATAAACGATGTAGAGTAATCCCTTTAATGTTATGTGCTGCCAGACCAGTTGGAGCAGTTACAACACAAGACAGTGGTGAATCAGTCCTTTTCTGCAGATAACTTGCAACGGCTTTAATTAGAAAACTTTTTCCTGTCCCCGCTTGTCCACTTACGTACAATCGGACAGGGTCAAATAATATACATGAGCACTCTTTTTTCTCATGTCTGAATCCATGTTCAATCTGCTCTGTGACTTCATCATATATCTTTTTCTGCTCAATGTTTAGTTGCTTTACTAAATCTTCTAAGTTAACTCCATCCTCTTGAGCTTGTTCCATAGCTCTTTCCACCTCATCCATGGCAGTGGCAGCTTCATGTTGGATAATTGGTCCTCCTAGTGGATCCTGGCTCAATGAAGTAGAACTCTGACTATCTTGAGAACTGTTTCTAGCTATCTCTTCAGCAATTGTAGTTTCTTGCTCCATTTCTTCATTCAACATTTGCAGATAATTTAGAAAAATAGGACATTCTATGGTATCCTTAGTTGCATTAAAAGAGTCTTCATAACAGAGAAAATCTCCAAGTAGTTCCTCTTCTGTACGCCATGGCTTAAAGAGTTGCAAAAGAGCTAAATAGTAAAATTCTCTTTTGTCTGGAACTTCACAACTCAATTTTCGATGATTAATCAAATGACCTTTTTTCTGCTTCACTAGACATCCTTCATAGCCAATGAGTGCATATTTTCCATTATTGATATCTTCTGTGATGTTCCTCTTATAACTGTAGTTTTGAAAAACTTCATACAAACATGTGTTCTCAAGGTGAGTACTTCTATTTGGATAGTATGTATCCAACATATTTGTCTTCAAAATATCTGTACTGTTTGGTTCTTTTTCCACCAAATATTCAATTTCTTGTACAGATTTCAAAACTCGGTTTCGTGTTGCAGCAAGACCAAGACTCACCCAAATGATTGTTCTTGATTTGGCATAGAGACTTGCTGATGATAACCGATCAGAACATTCATATGCTCCAATTTCTTGATGTGACAACATCTTCAGACTGAAACTGTATAATTTCTTGCTTAGACTCTTTTCATGTGAAATGTCCTCCCACATTTCCTTCAATTCTGTCTTTTCTTTTTTCGTGATGTAAGATGTCACATATTGAGCCACAGCAATAGAGTTGTCAGCAACGAACTGAATATCCATGTTAGCATTCCACATGGACAAAATCACTGGGTTGTAATCGTTGATGTACTTAGATTCTTCATTTCTTTTCAAATTATATGTATTTTTGGGAGATTTCTTCGTCACAGTATGTCGTAGAGATGACATCAAATTATTTACTCTTCCCTTAGAAATCACTGGTCGAGGAAATGCAAAACGACATTTCGTGTAGTACTTTTCCTTGTTTTTAAATTTTCGACGACAGTACTTTCCACAACGATGAGATTGAAAACGTAAAACTTGTTGCCTTAAATTGTTTTCTTCAGTAGATTTTGGAACAGCACATGTTGAATACTCTTCAATGAAACTCATCACTGTTTCATCTGAATCTGATCCAAATTTGGGTGCATCTTTAATCCACAACAACATATGTATATGAGGAGCACCTCTCGCTTGATATTCCTTCCTCCAAAAGAAATCCAAAACCTCTCCAAGGGGAGGATTTTTTTTGTTGGTAATAAAAGACATCATAGCTTCAAATCTATGATTAAAATATCTGCAAACATTCACTGGATCTAAAGAACACAGTTCTCCTGGTGTTTTCAATTCTATATTTGGTATGTTTTCATTTGCCTCTCGTAGAAATTGAAGTAAATCGTCCCATGCATACTCAGCACAGCTAAGAGTGAGGAACCATGTAGGAGTTCCTAAGTTTCTTAGCATACATTTCAATTCTCCATGACGACGAAACCAATACTCGTTGGTTCCACGTTGACATGCCATGAGATTGATTAGCTGAGATTCCAAAATACTGTCTTGCAGATTAACTTTTTCCATAAAGTCCCTTGCACAAACATTCTGCAAATGAGGTCCACTTTTTAATATATGATTAACTGCATAAGAAAGCCCAGACAAATCACTTTCAAATAGTAGATGAAATAAATATGGAATGCATTGACGAAACCTTGGATCTTCTGCATATAATCTTAGAGTCCGGTATTCAGCTGCAGGAATTTGAACTGGTCGATCATCATATCGTCCACCACAACCTGTTGGAAATAATTGTGGAAAACAACGAGCTTCCAAACTTTCTTCCCATACACTAATGGGGCTTCCTTTTGCTGCTTTCATTTGAAACAAGTCAATTGCATTTCCCATTACTTCTTTGGAATGCAAAGGATGAACAGTATAGTGTTCATATATTTCTTCAGTTCTAGACACATCAACTTTTTCAATTTGACCAACTGAAGAATCACTATCTTCTTCTATAGCTGTTTCCTCTGCTCCAACACTTACATCTTTGTAGTACTCATTGTTTTTGACCAAATACAACGTTGCCTTCTGGACTTTTTTAACATCCACTAAATCTTGCCAAATTTTCTTACTCTTTGTTGGAACCCCATTAACTAGAATAACTAAAGGATCTTCTTCTACTCTTTCTACACCAATTGTATTAATATTTTTCTTTACATCTAGAGGCAAATAAACAACTCTTCTCTTTAATCCTCTCAGTAAATCTGATGGAGGCAATTTCCCTGTCTTAGGCTCCATGCGTACAATAGCCTGAAAAGGATGGACACATTGAATCAAAATAGATTCATAAGTATTTAGATCCATCAATTCAGAAGGAATATCTATCAACTGAAGATTATTATAAACTGCTCTAGCAGGCATTCTATTTTCATTTAATTTTTTCAAACAATAATTACAAATACGCTGATCCAAACTCAAATCAAAAGAATTCTCCACCAACAAATAACTTACAAAATCCTCCCATTGACTATTATTTTCCAATTCACTTTTTGCATATAAATCAACTAACCTGGTCTGAATTTTATAATGAGTCCGTCGACAACACACACAAGTTAAATTAGGCCTCTCACTTGATTTCACCTTAAACTTGATAATTTCCTCATCAAACTTTTCAAGACTTGAAATTTGTCCATTATCTTCTGCATTACCATCCATTACTATATCTATTTCTACACTGTCCTCTTTGTTCCCAAAATAACAAAACTCAATTTCTTCACAAATAGTCTTCACATCCACTTCAGATCCATGCAAAAGAGCACTATTTAACTGTTTAAGCTTAAGTGCAGGACTTTTTGCATAATACAACTTCCTCACTAATTTCCTTACGTTATTATGATGCACTGCTAACATCCTAAAATGATGAAAAACACTCCGACAAACTTTTCTAGAAAGACAAGCTAGTGAATGCCCTTGCAAACCTGTGCTTTCTCTCACCCTGCAAGGATCTAACTCTTGCAGGATCTTCATTTTTTGTTTGAGACTTTTTTTACTATATGTACGTAAGAAATTTCGAAGCAAATCGATTGATTCCTGTCGCACACTACAAATACTACTGCATTTCCATGTGTACACTGGACCCTTAGTACGTCTCCCTAAAACTTCATCAGCTAACACCTCTTCTGCATCTTTAGATACAAGTTTCTCTTTTTCCATCACACAACTATCTTTCACCTCATATGCACGACCACTGGTGTCAACTGCATGCACCAAATCATTTTCCTGAAAGTAACTCTCCTCATTGAAAAAAGGCTCAGAACTTGAACTATGCATCCATTCACCAGAAAATACTTCACAAAAATTACTCCGATTAATAATTCTTTTCCATCTACTGTTCGATTTGAAAACATCAATTGCCTTATTAAGTATCCTAATTCTATTGATTATTAAAATAAATAATTTTTTCTTAACTTCAAAAGCCTGATCAACAATCTTTTCTACACTTTTCTTTTTCTTGTAAAAAGCAGCTTTTAGTTTACTTTTCTTATCATTTTTTAGCAAATTTAAAACTACCCTATTGCGAAACATTCGCCTACGAATGTCCCTAAAAACATTTACCCTTCTATTGCTATCCATTCTCTTCTCTCCTGCTC
This sequence comes from Lissotriton vulgaris, assembly GCF_964263255.1. Classification (NCBI taxonomy): domain Eukaryota; kingdom Metazoa; phylum Chordata; class Amphibia; order Caudata; family Salamandridae; genus Lissotriton; species Lissotriton vulgaris. The sequence goes on from NC_141699.1 coordinate 731,250,963, forward strand.
CAATGGAAACATTTTTTGTGGGCTTCTCTTTCCTTTTTAGATTTGTTGACTTTTTCTGTATATTCACATTAGCAATATCATTTTTTTTTCTACGACATATGTTGCGAAGAAAAGACTTAATTGGCTTACCAGAAGCTTTTCTGGTGTTTTTTGAAGTACTTGTTGAAGAGGATTCCATAAACTCTGTTGTTGATGTTCTCCTTTTCCGTATGTTATTTTTGATATTTCTTTGCTTTGAAGGCATTTTTGCTTCCTTTTCAGAAGTTGATTTGAATCTGTTGTTCTGTTAAAAAAACACATGAAAGACCACTATTAGCAAACAACAAAGTAATGTTAAAAAGCAAACAATATATACAATAAATTGCAACATATTTAAGTTTATACAATAGCAACTCATGGCTTTATGTATAAAGGCCTTGCGCCACCAGTGCGTCACTTTTTACCCATGTTTAAAGTAATGCACCAGCTGCACATGGCAATCATAAATAAGGGCCAAATGCAAATACCAATCAATTGCACCCACAAATCGATTTTTTGAATAACATGTAAGAAACACTGCACAGAACCTATGTACAACCACTCAATATCATCAAACAAAGTCAGGGCCTTATTTATGAAAGCCTTGCGCCACCAGTGCATCAATTATTACCCATGTTTAAAGTGATGCATCAGCTGCACATGGCATTCATAACTAAGGGCCAAATGGAAATACCGATCAATTGCACCCAAAAATCAATTTTTGAATAACATGTAAGAAACACTGCGCAGAACCTATGTACAACCACTCAATATCATGAAACAAAGTCAGGGCCTTATTTATGAAAGCCTTGCGCCACCAGTGCGTCACTTATTACCCATGTTTAAAGACATGCATCAGCTGCACATGGCAATCATAAATAAAAGCCAAATACATATACCAATCAATTGCATCCAAAAATCGATTTTTGAATAACATGTAAGAAACACTGCGCAGAACCTAAGTACAACCACTCAATATCATCAAACAAAGTCAGGGTCTCATTTATAAAGGCCTTGCGCCACCAGTGCGTCACTTATTACCCATGTTTAAAGTGATGCATCAGCTGCACATGGCATTCATAAATAAGGGCCAAATGCAAATACCAATCAATTGCACCCAAAAATCGATTTTTTAATAACATGTAAGAAACACTGCACAGAACCTATGTACAACCACTCAATATCATCAAACAAAGTCAGGGCCTTATTTATGAAAGCCTTGCGCCACCAGTGCGTCACTTATTACCCATGTTTAAAGTCATGCATCAGCTGCACATGGCAATCATAAATAAGGGCCAAATACATATACCAATCAATTGCACCCAAAAATCGATTTTTGAATAACATGTAAGAAACACTGCGCAGAACTTAAGTACAACCACTCAATATCATCAAACAAAGTCAGGGTCTGATTTATAAAGGCCTTGCGCCACCAGTGCATCACTTATTACCCATGTTTAAAGTGATGCATCAGCTGCACATGGCATTCATAAATAAGGGCCAAATGCAAATACCAATCAATTGCACCCAAAAATCGATTTTTGAATAACATGTAAGAAAGTACAACCACTCAATATCATCAAACAAAGTCAGGGTCTGATTTATAAAGGCCTTGCACCACCAGTGCATCACTTATTACCCATGTTTAAAGTGATGCATCAGCTGCACATGGCAATCATAAATAAGGGCCAAATACATATACCAATCAATTGCACCCAAAAATCGATTTTTCAATAACATGTAAGAAACACTGCGCAGAACCTATGTACAACCACTCAATATCATCAAATAAAGTCAGGGCCTTATTTATGAAAGCCTTGCGCCACCAGTGCGTCACTTATTACCCATGTTTAAAGTCATGCATCAGCTGCACATGGCAATCATAAATAAGGGCCAAATACATATACCAATCAATTGCATCCAAAAATCGATTTTTGAATAACATGTAAGGAACACTGCGCAGAACCTAAGTACAACCACTCAATATCATCAAACAAAGTCAGGGTCTGATTTATAAAGGCCTTGCGCCACCAGTGCATCACTTATTACCCATGTTTAAAGTGATGCATCAGCTGCACATGGCATTCATAAATAAGGGCCAAATGCAAATACCAATCAATTGCACCCAAAAATAGATTTTTGAATAACATGTAAGAAACACTGCGCAGAACCTATGTACAACCACTCAATATCATCAAACAAAGTCAGGGCCTCATTTATAAAGGCCTTGCGCCACCAGTGCATCACTTATTACCCATGTTTAAAGTGATGCATCAGCTGCACATGGCATTCATAAATAAGGGCCAAATGCAAATACCGATCAATTGCACCCAAAAATCGATTTTTGCATAACATGTAAGAAACACTGCGCAGAACCTATGTACAACCACTCAATATCATCAAACAAAGTCAGGGCCTCATTTATGAAAGCCTTGCGCCACCAGTGCATCACTTATTACCCATGTTTAAAGTCATGCATCAGCTGCACAAGGCAATCATAAAAAAAGGGCCAAATGAAAATACCAATCAATTGCACCCAAAAATCGATTTTTGAATAACATGTAAGAAACACTGCGCAGAACCTATGTACAACCACTCAATATCATGAAACAAAGTCAGGGCCTTATTTATGAAAGCCTTGCGCCACCAGTGCGTCACTTATTACCCATGTTTAAAGTCATGCATCAGCTGCACATAGCAATCATAAATAAGGGCCAAATACATATACCAATCAATTGCATCCAAAAATCGATTTTTGAATAACATGTAAGAAACACTGCGCAGAACCTAAGTACAACCACTCAATATCATCAAACAAAGTCAGGGTCTGATTTATAAAGGCCTTGCGCCACCAGTGCATCACTTATTACCCATGTTTAAAGTGATGCATCAGCTGCACATGGCATTCATAAATAAGGGCCAAATGCAAATACCAATCAATTGCACCCAAAAATAGATTTTTTAATAACATGTAAGAAACACTGCACAGAACCTATGTACAACCACTCAATATCATCAAACAAAGTCAGGGTCTGATTTATAAAGGCCTTGCGCCACCAGTGCATCACTTATTACCCATGTTTAAAGTGATGCATCAGCTGCACATGGCATTCATAAATAAGGGCCAAATGCAAATACCAATCAATTGCACCCAAAAATCGATTTTTGAATAACATGTAAGAAACACTGCGCAGAACCTAAGTACAACCACTCAATATCATCAAACAAAGTCAGGGTCTCATTTATAAAGGCCTTGCGCAACCACTCCATCACTTATTACCCATGTTTAAAGTGATGCATCAGCTGCACGTAGCATTCATAAATAAGGGCCAAATGCAAATACCAATCAATTGCACCCAAAAATCGATTTTTGAATAACATGTAAGAAACACTGCGCAGAACCTATGTAGAACCACTCAATATCATCAAACAAAGTCAGGGCCTTATTTATAAAAGCCTTGCGTCACCAGTGCGTCACTTATTACCCATGTTTAAAGTCATGCATCAGCTGCACAAGGCAATCATAAAAAAGGGCCAAATGAAAATACCAATCAATTGCACCCAAAAATCGATTTTTGAATAACATGTAAGAAACACTGCGCAGAACCTAAGTACAACCACTCAATATCATCAAACAAAGTCAGGGTCTGATTTATAAAGGCCTTGCGCCACCAGTGCATCACTTATTACCCATGTTTAAAGTGATGCATCAGCTGCACATGGCATTCATAAAAAAGGGCCAAATGCAAATACCAATCAATTGCACCCAAAAATCGATTTTTGAATAACATGTAAGAAACACTGCGCAGAACCTATGTACAACCACTCAATATCATAAAACAAAGTCAGAGCCTTATTTATGAAAGCCTTGCGCCACCACTCCATCACTTATTACCCATATTTAAAGTGATGCATCAACTGCACATGGCAATCATAAAAAAAAGCCAAATAAAAATACCATTCATTTGCACCCAAAATCAATTTTTGAATAACATGTAAGAAATACTGCGCAGGACTTATATACTAACATACAATTTCACTTCTAAAACATAACTATCTGCTTCCAAATATTCTCCATAGAGCAAATAAATCTCTATCTAAATTAAATGAATCATTACTTACCTTTACAAATGCTTTTGGAGATTGAAAACAGTGTCAGACACACACACCAATTTTTCTTTAGCAGAGCAAAAGGTGTGCTCTCAATACACTGAAACCAAGACTGGCATAGAAAATCTCTATCTTTGTACACATATGCCTTAATTCAACCAATGAAAACTCTTCCCTCACTATTTTCAAACCAACACCCATCCCCCTCTCAGACCTTTCTATCTGTTACCATAGCAACTCCCTCCTAACTGAACTGTAAGGTTCAAAAGTTTATCTTACAATGTTGCAAATTAACTCAGCAAGGATGTTTGACCTCTCAATACAGCAGCCTATACAGGGTATTTTTGCTTTTGGTGACTTTTTTTAAACCATTCAAATTGCTTCTTTCACAGAACATAACCATGCACCCTAACTTTCAGTTTTCAACTATCTGAATCCACCAATCATTGCTTGTGATTCAAGAGCAGAGAAACTCCACAATTATTTTTTTGTAAACTCCTACTGTTCCAACTGCCATTTCATTCCCACACTTCATCTGACTGGACCAGAACCTTCTCACATCATGTACTCTGTTTGGATTATTGGACATAGCTACATCCACTGGGCTCAAAGGTATGCAGCTAGCAGAAATTTTCATAACCTTGATTTATCAAATGTGGAAATCAAGTGGATTGGCCACAGAGGATTAAAATGTCACCAATTGATACCATTGGTGAAAACCTTTTTGCATCTGCCAGAACCTGACCTTATAATTGTGCACTGTGGTGGAAACGATCTAGGCACATTGACTGGGGTAGGTCTGGAAATGCTTTTAAAGGACACCTTTCATCAATTGATGATACTTTTTCCCCACACTGCCTTGGTATATTCCAATATATGCCAAAGACAGAAATGGAACTGGTCCAACCAATTTTGTCCACAATTTGAGAAAGCACGGAAACATGTGAATAAATCTGTTTCTGCTTACATGAGAGACTATGGAATGGGTTCAATATACAATAATAACTTGCGTTACAACATGCAAGACATCTACAGAGGAGATGGAGTGCACTTCTCAGATGAGGGGAATAGAATATTCCTCCTGAATTTAAGAATGTGCATTGGAACCTACTTGTAGGTACCTAAATCAACCACAGAACCCAAAAGCTCTTTTCAGAGCTACCCTACCACTGATCATTCAAAGCGTTTATTTTTTTCTAACTTTTTTCACTATTTTTCACCAAACTACGCTTTCCGGTACGCTGACCGGTGCGCGTACCGGGCGCTCCCCCCGCGAAAAATATTACAATTTTTTTTTAGGTTTTTACCTTTATGAGCCTCCTAAGACCCCCTCAGAAAACCTAGAGGGTCAAGAAGTCTCTACTGTGCCCCCTTCTAGCCAAACCGAACATTGATTGCCCTCCATCTTGTGTCTCGATTGTCCCGAAACACAAAATGGACGACTCCCGTTACGCAGCCGGTGCGCGTACCGGAGCGCGCACCAGTAAGCGCACAATAAAAAAAGGTGGGAAAGTAATTTACGGAAAACCCAATGGAGACACTTTCATCAAATATAGAATAGGCCCTACTACATAGCAGTCCCTACCATTTGCCCAAATTTGGTGAAATTCCATTGAGACATTTAGGCTACAGGCCTGTCTAAATATCCTGAGGTAAATTACATGACAAAAACACACTTGTAATGTTAGAATTTACAACCAATTAAAAAGTTTCTTTCATTTTCTACGATTATTTCCTGACGTTTGATTGGTTAAGTACAAGAATATATATAAAAGAAGAGAGGGAAACACAGCCATTTTGACTACTGCTTCCAGAAGTACATTTGAAAACAAATATCACTGACAACTTCAACTGATTTCTCTAAGGTAAGTTCTAATTATGGAAGTATATTGTACACTTTAAGTTAATTTCTGAAAAAATATTCTGTTAGTTATATGCTATCCCTCTTTAATAGTTAGAGATAGAGATAGACTACTCTGTAATAGTTATGAATTGAGTTAGACTTCTCTGGTATACAGTACCCTAACTCTACTAATATAGTTAATTTGTATGCAATTTTCAGAAAGAAAATGGAAGGAGAAAATCAGGCAAATGATACTTCAATCAAAGTAAAGGTGGAAAAACCAGAAGATCAAAAAAAAGAAGTTGATTTCATGGATGACTCTTTGGATGAACAGTTTATAGAATGTTTGGAAGAAATGGAATCATGTACTAATAATTATGAGGAAATTCCGGACAATATTATGTTAGAAATTTTATTAAATTATGAAAAAGAATCAGAGGAATAAATTTATATTTAATAATTTCAAATTGTTTGAGACAATAATCATTTTTATATGTAATTCATAAAGTATTACCAAAAATGTTTAAAATATAAAGTGAGACTTATAGTATACTGTTCAACTATTTTTCTGTTACATATTAAGTTTACTCATAATTACTACCTTTCTCACACTATATTATCTCCTATGTATATTTTACACCTCTTTTTCATAAGGGAGCAGGATAGACTACTCATGATCCCCTAGAAATTCTCAGGGAGTGCTTAAAAGATCTGTTTCTACTTTCCAGACAGACTATGTTATAACTTCCATATACCACAAGAAATACAATAACAACATGCAAGATATCTACAGAGAAGATGGTGTACATTAAATTAAAGTCTCTGCATTGGTACCTACATGTAGGTACTTACATAAAATAAAAAAAAACAATTAATAAACATACAATTTTTTAAAGTGATTATTTTTCCATAGTACCCTCATTGGAGCGCTCCCCGGTGCGCTCTCCGGTGCGCGTACCGGGCGCTTCCCCCGCGAAAAACGCAAAAAAAAAATTTTTTTTTGAGGCCCCGCGGGGCCCTTTAATGGCCCCCATATCAAACCTAGGGGGTCAAGGGGGGTCTACCCTGCCCCCTTATGGTCAATTCCACCCTTTGTTTTTGCCACTTCTTATGACTAGATTTTACCGATAGACAAGATGGCGGCCGCTCCGGACTGTTTAGAATGTTTACAGACAACTGAGAGCCAATCAGCTTTCTGTGCGCAAGTCGCGTGTCGCGCCTGGAGCGCTCTCCGGTGCGCGTACCGGAGCGCTGCTATAGATATATATATTTTTTTGAACCTTAATTACTCAAAATCCACTGGAGCACATATCTTGAGACATAGCAAAGGCACATCGGGCTACCAGTCCCTACAATTTTGCCAAGTTTGGTGGAAATCCATTCAGCCGTTCGGGCTAAAAGTGAAATCGACCGCCCTATGGAAATTAACATGGGGAAAACGCGTTTTGGGACCCCCCTTTTATCTCGGCCCCCGCTTGACGAATCCCCCCCAAACTTTCAGGGAAGGACCGGAACGCCGCGAGGCCATTTTCAGGAAATTTTCAGGCAGATTCGTCAACCGGCGCCAAAGTTATTCCAAATAGAATTTTCAGATTTAACATTGAAAAAAATCCTAACTATAACTACCTACTGGCGACCGCCAGTAGGTAATATATATATATATATATATATATAGTGCAAGCACCACCCCGGATAGAGGGAAAGGGGGCCAGGAGGACAAGATTTACTTACCTCAATGTGGAGTTTCTTAACAGGATTGAGGGCGGAATCAACTGGCAGGGGGTTCATTGTAGGACCTTTACACGGATGCAGTGATAAGTGCGCTGAAATGTTTGACTGAAATAAATATATATATTCACTGAAAAAACCATAGGTTTCACACCAGTTATAGTTAGCTGGAAATTTTACTGATATAAAACCATTGAAATTCCCACATTATAGTTAGTCGGACTCACTATAACTTGCGCGTACAATGCACTGCTGATGACGTCACATATTACATCACTCATGACATGGTCAGTGACATCACTCATGACATCACTGATGACACCATCCAGTGAATGTGTGCCTTTCTGAAAAATAAATATATTTTATATTTGTATATATTAAGATCGATGGAAGAATAAATGTTTAAATAAGTGTCTAAATGGATGTTGTTTTTTAAAAAATTGATTGGTTAACTGGCTTATTAAGTGTATCTTAGTGAATACATATATTAGCGAGTAATGTTTAAATATTTAAATATATGTATCAGTGTTTTACTTTGTGTATAAGTGGCTGCATGGGTTGGTGAGTAGCTACATATGTGTGTATATGGGTTATTAGATGTTTTTTTAGTATCAGTATGAGTGTCTGTATGGTTTGGTGGGGCTGTTACTTAGCACATAGATGCATCAATGACTGACTCACTGTTTGTATGTGTTTTGAAGACAGCATTTGTGTAGGGTTGTATGGGTGGATGAGGGTGTATATGTGTGTGTTAGAGAGTGAATGCCTCTCTCACTAGTGTCTTTATGAGTAACTACATATGTTTTAATCTTGTATATATGAGAATTAATGTATATAAGTAAGTATATGTGAGACTGAGAGATTGAAAGAGTTTCTGTTTAAATAAATATGTGTTTCTATAAGTGATTGTTTAAGAGAGTAAGTATGTGTAAGTTTCCTTAGAAGTAATGTGCTAATGTGTGTATAGTTGTATATGCAAATAAATGGATGTTTATTAGTTTATTTGCATGTGTGAGTATCTGTATGAGTAAGTTTTTGATGACTGTCAGTGTGTAACAGAATGAATAGGGGTATCACTACATATGATGAGTGAGTATATGTATGAGTGAATACATAAAACTGTTGGTGAATGTGTGAATTTGTATATAGATGGTGAAATTACTGAATTGGTTGTTGTAACTGGTATGGGTATATCCACTTTTTTGTTAATGTTAGTTTCTATTTTTGAATATGTGTTTCAAAGGTTACTTTACAGTGAAAGGAGGTCTGTCACTGTGTTACAAGGATGGTGTCATCAGTGATGTCATGAGTGATGTCACTGACCATGTCATGAGTGATGTAATATGTGACGTCATCAGCAGTGCATTGTACGCGCAAGTTATAGTGAGTCCGATTAACTATAACGTGGGAATTTCAATGGTTTTATATCAGTAAAATTTCCAGCTAACTATAACTGGTGTGAAACCTATGGTTTTTTCAGTGAATTTAATAGGTTTTTTAAATGCTAATTGCTAACTATAACCGGTGTGAAACCTATGGTTTTTTCAGTGAATTTCATAGGTTTTTTAAATGCTAATTCCTAACTATAACTGGTGTGAAACCTATGGTTTTTTCAGTGAATTTCATAGGTTTTTTAAATGCTAATTCCTAACTTTTTATACAGACTCATACCTATGTGTTTTTTAGTGAATTGCTAAAGTATGTTTTTGTAAAAATGAACACTATAATGTATATTGAGATAATATTTTTAATTTAAAATAGTTTTTTTTTTATATTTCACCCTGGTGCGCTTCCAGTACGCGCACCGGTGCGCGTACCGTCAGCGCACTAACAAAAAAAAAGAAAAAAAAATAATGAAGGAGTAACCATAAGGAATGGTAACAGAGAGAGTGGTGTTAAGAGAAAGAGAGCTAAAGGGAGGAACACAGAGAGACTGAGTAATAGATAGTAAGACAGAGAAAAAATGTAAGAGGAAGTAACTGAGAAAAAGAAAAATGAATAAGGGAGCAAAAGAAAGAAGACATAGGAAGAAGACTAAAGCAGAGGTTAAGGGAGAATGTAAATGGATGTTGAAAGTGAAAAGAAGGACAGTTAAGTATGGGAATGACAGGTAGTGACGGAATCAGAGGAAAAGAATAGCAGTGATGGAGGGAAAGTAAATAGCAGTGAATATAAGTAAAGAGGGGTGAAAGAGGGTACATGTAAGTGAATAAGGGTAACACATGGGGAGTAATAGAGAGAAAGAAGAGAGAGAGAGTAAAAGAAGGACTGTCACAAAGGGACTAAGTGAACCAGTAAAAAAGGTAAGTGAAGGAGTGTGCATAGGCAGAAGTACTGAAAGAAATTGAATGTGGTAGGAAGTAAACATGGAAGAAAAGAATAAGTGAGGAAAGCAAAGTAAGGAAATAGGTGTGCGGTAGGGTGACAGAAAAATAGTGAAAATAAAACAAAAGGTGATAACAAAAAACATTTTACAAACACACTTATCATATAATCTATGCAAATTTGTATCTGTGAAAGATAAAGGAAAAAACATGTTATAATTACATAAAAATGTATAATAAAATAGAAGAAACAGTTCATGAGGTTTAAAAATCTACAAAAGTTTACTAAGAAATGAAGCAATAGTGAAGGATACAAAAACATAAAGAAAGTAATGTAGAAAGAAAAAAAAAGGAAAAAGAAATAGTTAGAGAACAAATTCCTAAAGGTAAATAAGATACTAAAAGAATGTAAAATATCAAAACAAAATGAGTAAAGATAAGTAAAGAAAGTAAAAGAAAAATGAGTGAAAAGGAGAGAAGTCAGATTGATAAACTATAAATAAAATAGAGGAATAGAAGATGATTGAGAGTGAGTGAAGTGAAGTCACAGAGTGAAGGGATGAAAGAAATGAAGTTATTTTAGAACGATGGATAAAACAGGAGTGAGAGAGTAAGTACAAAGAAAGACAAAATGAAGAACTAACTGAACTACAGTACAATGAGTGTGAAAGAAAAAAAAATGGAGAAAGAGAAAGAGGGTTAGGAAACTAAAGCAGTGGTACTAAGAGAATATGAAAAAGATAAAAAGTGGTGGAAGGAACAGAGGAAATGCAGATAGTTCCTATTAGATTAAGAAGTTGTGAATGAAGTGCAGTAAAGAAACAGCAATGAAAAAAGAGTGTAAATTAGTAAAGAGAGGTAAATAAGGGTGAAAAAGAAAATGAGTGTATAACAATGTGAACACAATATAAATTACACAATGCAAACTACACAATAACTTCTACAATATGTTACATTATTTATTTTTGCTGTTCTCAGAATATATTGAATTCCACTTAAATTAGTGAGTTCAAAGTCTTCATCATATAACAGCGGGAAAAAAAAAACACAATCTAAAAGATTGTGTTTAAAAAAACCCATTCAAACATACATCTCATATATGTACACTAATCTTTGATTCACTTACTTTTCCATGAGGCCAAATAGAAGATAGTGAAGGTCCTTTTCGTGGAAAAAAGTCTGCTGTGCCTTATAAGTTCCATTTCATCAACTTCCTATGAAAAAAGATCTAAAAACATCATACCATACACAATCCTCACGGCCAATTTGTGTCTGATATATCAGTATTTTTTACTTTGAGATCCACTTAAAGTATCTACATGAGATAAATAATTTAAAATATTAGATTAACTAACTAACTAAGTAACTTTTATTAACTATTCCCGTCTTCAAAGGCCAATTCCCTTTACTAAAACTTTGGTTTTAAAAACACTAGATAAGAATTTGTAGAGTCATAAGGCAAACGTTGTTTATAAGTTAAATGAGAATCATTGCAGTAACTCCATCCATTTTCAGATTTTAAGTAGCATGTATAATGTCCTGAGGTGGTCGAAGATCCATCATGATAAATAATAGCTTCAGTTGTAAAGGTCCTTCCAGAAATTGATAACTGAGAAGCCACAAACTTTTTGATAGAAGTTGTCAATTTAGTTCCATCAGGTCTACATCGTTGGAAAACTAAAATGATATACTGCCCATACCTTTGTATAAATAATGTGGACAGCATTGTACATTTACATTGGGTACACACCATATTATGATCTGCTGCTTTAACTAGATTTTTAAAAGACACTGATTTACAGTCTGGTAAAGTCAAATATATAAATCTTTCAGTGTCTATTCTAGTAGTACTTGATAAACTACAATTGTGGCAGTCATGCTGCCATTGATAAGAAAGATTGAAAAGATTATCTACATCTACACCTTCATCTTCCAAAACACCAAACATATACATTAAAAATTCCTGACAATCCTGCTGAATGTTCTGTGAAAATTTATCTTGACCAGAACACAAATCTAAAATATTTCGAATTTCTGTTACACTTTCTATTTGTGGTGTACCACTGCTACATTTCTGAAACACAGAATTCAATAAACCACACATTCTTTGATCCCGATTTTCATCAATCTGTTCTTGTAAACTTTTAAGAAAAAAAACAACATTAACCACTACATTAGCATAGCAGTTGACACCAGAACTATTTTCAAACTGAAATCCAACAACATTTTCTCCACAATTCTTTTTCTTCCTGTTTTCAATTACAGTTTTCTCTACTTTTTGTCTTTTTGCAACTACCTCACTACAATTATCCTCATTTCTTCTTTTTCGGCCTACCACACGTTTTTCAAACAGAGGATATTGAGGCAAGTGTGGAGCATACTCTCTTCTTAACCTATTGTATTCTTTAACACAATCTAGATCTGCAGAAATCTTTGTCTCATCACACGCAATCAAGTACAATCCTGATAAAGTTCTGACTCGAGATAATGCCACATATGCCATACCCTCTTTAAACACAGATCTTCCAATGTTCACCAAAGCACTATCTACACTTAAACCTTGAGATTTATGAATTGTCACCGCATACGCCAAACAAACAGGAAACTGTTTTCGGCGAACATATAAGTCTTTTACAAGTAAAAATCTAGCAGAACAACGACTTATTTGTTGTACTTCTTCAATGCCATCAAATTTTATTTTTAAAAATTCAATTCCATCTCTATTTCTGTAGTTCACAAAATCAACAACATAACCCATTGCTCCATTTACCAGACCGCTTTCAACATTTAAATTCCTTCTCAAAATGATACGACAATTTAAACACACATTCAGAGTCTTTTCAAAACCAGCTGTTTTTGAAATACTTTTCTCCAATGAATGCAATTTAGTTTTCAAATTTTCTGACAAAACAATTGTTGCACCCATATGCTCTATTTTATCTATTGCTTCCAGTTTCACAATCTCTTCATTTTCTAAGTCTAACATTTTTTGGTTGAAGATGGAACATTCTTGCAGAGTTGGCATCAAACATATCCCAGATTTCTTCTCAGTCATTTTTTTAAAAATATTCTCTGGAAGAATGTTTTCATTTGGATACAAATTTGAAATTAATCGACTATGCAAAGCTTTTTTCCCTTTCTCAGTCACTTTTCCAATTCTTACATCTTGTAGAATATTTTTATAATCTTCATCCTTGGCCTGTCGCATATTTTGAAGCAGTTCAGCATATTTAAAATTTAGCCATATATTAACATTTCCAATGCTTCCAAGGGACTTCCTGGTATCTTCATGCGTGAGCATTTTAAACACTGGTTGTCCTTTTACTGGAGTCAACTGCAATAGATCTCCAAAAACAATAATGTGTTTTCCTCCAAATAACACATCATAGTCTGTTTTAAGAATTTCTTGCATTCTCAAATGCACAAAAGCAAGCATTAGATTTGAGACCATGCTTACTTCATCTATGATAAGAAGTTTCATTTTCTTCAAGACTCTTTAAACTTCAGAACACGCATCTCCAGATAGCTTGTTGTAATGCAATTTATTATCATGTTCAACTGGCAGCATCAATAAACGATGTAGAGTAATCCCTTTAATGTTATGTGCTGCCAGACCAGTTGGAGCAGTTACAACACAAGACAGTGGTGAATCAGTCCTTTTCTGCAGATAACTTGCAACTGCTTTAATTAGAAAACTTTTTCCTGTCCCCGCTTCTCCACTTACGTACAATCGGACAGGGTCAAATAATATACATGAGCACTCTTTTTTCTCATGTCTGAATCCATGTTCAATCTGCTCTGTGACTTCATCATATATCTTTTTCTGCTCAATGTTTAGTTGCTTTACCAAATCTTCTAAGTTAACTCCATCCTCTTGAGCTTGTTCCATAGCTCTTTCCACCTCATCCATGGCAGTGGCAGCTTCATTTTGGATAATTGGTCCTCCTAGTGGATCCTGGCTCAATGAAGTAGAACTCTGACTATCTTGAGAACTGTTTCTAGCTATCTCTTCAGCAATTGTAGTTTCTTGCTCCATTTCTTCATTCAACATTTGCAGATAATTTAGAAAAATAGGACATTCTATGGTATCCTTAGTTGCATTAAAAGAGTCTTCATAACAGAGAAAATCTCCAAGTAGTTCCTCTTCTGTACGCCATGGCTTAAAGAGTTGCAAAAGAGCTAAATAGTAAAATTCTCTTTTGTCTGGAACTTCACAACTCAATTTTCGATGATTAATCAAATGGCCTTTTTTCTGCTTCACTAGACATCCTTCATAGCCAATGAGTGCATATTTTCCATTATTGATATCTTCTGTGATGTTCCTCTTATAACTGTGGTTTTGAAGAACTTCATACAAACATGTGTTCTCAAGGTGAGTACTTCTATTTGGATAGTATGTATCCAACATATTTGTCTTCAAAATATCTGTACTGTTTGGTTCTTTTTCCGCCAAATATTCAATTTCTTGTACAGATTTCAAAACTCGGTTTCGTGTTGCAGCAAGACCAAGACTCACCCAAATGATTGTTCTTGATTTGGCATAGAGACTTGCTGATGATAACCGATCAGAACATTCATATGCTCCAATTTCTCGATGCGACAACATCTTCAGACTGAAACTGTATAATTTCTTGCTTAGACTCTTTTCATGTGAAATATCCTCCCACATTTCCTTCAATTCTGTCTTTTCTTTTTTCGTGATGTAAGATGTCACATATCGAGCCACAGCAATAGAGTTGTCAGCAACGAACTGAATATCCATGTTAGCATTCCACATGGACAAAATCACTGGGTTGTAATCGTTGATGTACTTAGATTCTTCATTTCTTTTCAAATTATATGTATTTTTGGGAGATTTCCTCGTCACAGTATGTCGTAGAGATGACATCAAATTATTTACCCTTCCCTTAGAAATCACTGGTCGAGGAAATGCAAAACGACATTTCGTGTAGTACTTTTCCTTGTTTTTAAATTTTCGACGACAGTACTTTCCACAACGATGAGATTGAAAACGTAAAACTTGTTGCCTTAAATTGTTTTCTTCAGTAGATTTTGGAACAGCACATGTTGAATACTCTTCAATGAAACTCATCACTGTTTCATCTGAATCTGATCCAAATTTGGGTGCATCTTTAATCCACAACAACATATGTATATGAGGAGCACCTCTCGCTTGATATTCCTTCCTCCAAAAGAAATCCAAAACCTCTCCAAGGGGAGGATTTTTTTTGTTGGTAATAAAAGACATCATAGCTTCAAATCTATGATTAAAATATCTGCAAACATTCACTGGATCTAAAGAACACAGTTCTCCTGGTGTTTTCAATTCTATATTTGGTATGTTTTCATTTGCCTCTCGTAGAAATTGAAGTAAATCGTCCCATGCATACTCAGCACAGCTAAGAGTGAGGAACCATGTAGGAGTTCCCAAGTTTCTTAGCATACATTTCAATTCTCCATGACGACCAAACCAATACTCGTTGGTTCCACGTTGACATGCCATGAGATTGATTAGCTGAGATTCCAAAATACTGTCTTGCAGATTAACTTTCTCCATAAAGTCCCTTGCACAAACATTCTGCAAATGAGGTCCACTTTTTAATATATGATTAACTGCATAAGAAAGCCCAGACAAATCACTTTCAAATAGTAGATGAAATAAATATGGAATGCATTGACGAAACCTTGGATCTTCTGCATATAATCTTAGAGTCCGGTATTCAGCTGCAGGAATTTGAACTGGTCGATCATCATATCGTCCACCACAACCTGTTGGAAATAATTGTGGAAAACAACGAGCTTCCAAACTTTCTTCCCATACACTAATGGGACTTCCTTTTGCTGCTTTCATTTGAAACAAGTCAATTGCATTTCCCATTACTTCTTTGGAATGCAAAGGATGAACAGTATAATGTTCATATATTTCTTCAGTTCTAGACACATCAACTTTTTCAATTTGACCAACTGAAGAATCACTATCTTCTTCTATAGCTGTTTCCTCTGCTCCAACACTTACATCTTTGTAGTACTCATTGTTTTTGACCAAATACAACGTTGCCTTCTTGACTTTTTTAACATCCACTAAATCTTGCCAAATTTTCTTACTCTTTGTTGGAACCCCATTAACTAGAATAACTAAAGGATCTTCTTCTACTCTTTCTACACCAATTGTATTAATATTTTTCTTTACATCTAGAGGCAAATAAACAACTCTTCCCTTTAATCCTCTCAGTAAATCTGATGGAGGCAATTTCCCTGTCTTAGGCTCCATGCGTACAATAGCCTGAAAAGGATGGACACATTGAATCAAAATAGATTCATAAGTATTTAGATCCATCAATTCAGAAGGAATATCTATCAACTGAAGATTATTATAAACTGCTCTAGCAGGCATTCTATTTTCATTTAATTTTTTCAAACAATAATTACAAATACGCTGATCCAAACTCAAATCAAAAGAATTCTCCACCAACAAATAACTTACAAAATCCTCCCATTGACTATTATTTTCCAATTCACTTTTTGCATATAAATCAACTAACCTGGTCTGAATTTTATAATGAGTCCGTCGACAACACACACAAGTTAAATTAGGCCTCTCACTTGATTTCACCTTAAACTTGATAATTTCCTCATCAAACTTTTCAATACTTGAAATTTGTCCATTATCTTCTGCATTACCATCCATTACTATATCTATTTCTACACTGTCCTCTTTGTTCCCAAAATAACAAAACTCAATTTCTTCACAAATAGTCTTCACATCCACTTCAGATCCATGCAAAAGAGCACTATTTAACTGTTTAAGCTTAAGTGCAGGACTTTTTGCATAATACAACTTCCTCACTAATTTCCTTACGTTATTATGATGCACTGCTAACATCCTAAAATGATGAAAAACACTCCGACAAACTTTTCTAGAAAGACAAGCTAGTGAATGCCCTTGCAAACCTGTGCTTTCTCTCACTCTGCGAGGATCTAACTCTTGCAGGATCTTCATTTTTTGTTTGAGACTTTTTTTACTATATGTACGTAAGAAATTTCGAAGCAAATCGATTGATTCCTGTCGCACACTACAAATACTACTGCATTTCCATGTGTACACTGGACCCTTAGTACGTCTCCCTAAAACTTCATCAGCTAACACCTCTTCTGCATCTCTAGATACAAGTTTCTCTTTTTCCATCACACAACTATCTTTCACCTCATATGCACGACCACTGGTGTCAACTGCATGCACCAAATCATTTTCCTGAAAGTAACTCTCCTCATTGAAAAAAGGCTCAGAACTTGAACTATGCATCCATTCACCAGAAAATACTTCACAAAAATTACTCCGATTAATAATTCTTTTCCATCTACTGTTCGATTTGAAAACATCAATTGCCTTATTAAGTATCCTAATTCTATTGATTATTAAAATAAATAATTTTTTCTTAACTTCAAAAGCCTGATCAACAATCTTTTCTACACTTTTCTTTTTCTTGTAAAAAGCAGCTTTTAGTTTACTTTTCTTATCATTTTTTAGCAAATTTAAAACTACCCTATTGCGAAACATTCGCCTACGAATGTCCCTAAAAACATTTACCCTTCTATTGCTATCCATTCTCTTCTCTCCTGCTCCAATGGAAACATTTTTTGTGGGCTTCTCTTTCCTTTTTAGATTTGTTGACTTTTTCTGTATATTCACATTAGCAATATCATTTTTTTTTCTACGACATATGTTGCGAAGAAAAGACTTAATTGGCTTACCAGAAGCTTTTCTGGTGTTTTTTGAAGTACTTGTTGAAGAGGATTCCATAAACTCTGTTGTTGATGTTCTCCTTTTCCGTATGTTATTTTTGATATTTCTTTGCTTTGAAGGCATTTTTGCTTCCTTTTCAGAAGTTGATTTGAATCTGTTGTTCTGTTAAAAAAACACATGAAAGACCACTATTAGCAAACAACAAAGTAATGTTAAAAAGCAAACAATATATACAATAAATTGCAACATATTTAAGTTTATACAATAGCAACTCATGGCTTTATTTATAAAGGCCTTGCGCCACCAGTGCGTCACTTTTTACCCATGTTTAAAGTAATGCACCAGCTGCACATGACAATCATAAATAAGGGCCAAATGCAAATACCAATCAATTGCACCCACAAATCGATTTTTGAATAACATGTAAGAAACACTGCGTAGAACCTAAGTACAACCACTCAATATCATCAAACAAAGTCAGGGTCTGATTTATAAAGGCCTTGCGCCACCAGTGCGTCACTTATTACCCATGTTTAAAGTCATGCATTAGCTGCACATGGCAATCATAAATAAGGGCCAAATGCAAATACCAATCAATTGCACCCAAAAATCGATTTTTGAATAACATGTAAGAAACACTGCGCAGAACCTAAGTACAACCACTCAATATCATCAAACAAAGTCAGGGCCTCATTTATAAAGGCCTTGCGCCACCAGTGCATCACTTATTACCCATGTTTAAAGTGATGCATCAGCTGCACATGGCATTCATAAATAAGGGCCAAATGCAAATACCAATCAATTGCACCCAAAAATCGATTTTTGAATAACATGTAAGAAACACTGCGCAGAACCTATGTGCAACCACTCAATATCATCAAACAAAGTCAAGGCCTGATTTATAAAGGCCTTGCGCCACCAGTGCATCACTTATTACCCATGTTTAAAGTGATGCATCAGCTGCACATGGCATTCATAAATAAGGGCCAAATGCAAATACCAATCAATTGCACCCAAAAATCGATTTTTGAATAACATGTAAGAAACACTGCGCAGAACCTAAGTACAACCACTCAATATCATCAAACAAAGTCAGGGCCTTATTTATGAAAGCCTTGCGCAACCAGTGCGTCACTTATTACCCATGTTTAAAGTCATGCATCAGCTCCACATGGCAATCATAAATAAGGGCCAAATACATATACCAATCAATTGCACCCAAAAATCGATTTTTCAATAACATGTAAGAAACACTGAGCAGAACCTATGTACAACCACTCAATATCATCAAACAAAGTCAGGGTCTCATTTATAAAGGCCTTGCGCCACCAGTGCATCACTTATTACCCATGGTTAAAGTGATGCATCAGCTGCACATGGCATTCATAACTAAGGGCCAAATGCAAATACCAATCAATTACACCCAAAAATCGATTTTTGAATAACATGTAAGAAACACTGCGCAGAACCTATGTACAACCACTCAATATCATCAAACAAAGTCAGGGCCTTATTTATGAAAGCCTTGCGCCACCAGTGCGTCACTTATTACCCATGTTTAAAGTCATGCATCAGCTGCACATGGCAATCATAAATAAGGGCCAAATACATATACCAATCAATTGCATCCAAAAATCGATTTTTGAATAACATGTAAGAAACACTGCGCAGAACCTAAGTACAACCACTCAATATCATCAAACAAAGTCAAGGTCTCATTTATAAAGGCCTTGCGCCACCAGTGCATCACTTATTACCCATGTTTAAAGAGATGCATCAGCTGCACATGGCATTCATAAATAAGGGCCAAATGCAAATACCAATCAATTGCACCCAAAAATCGATTTTTGAATAACATGTAAGAAACACTGCACAGAACCTATGTACAACCACTCAATATCATCAAACAAAGTCAGGGCCTTATTTATGAAAGCCTTGCGCCACCAGTGCGTCACTTATTACCCATGTTTAAAGTCATGCATCAGCTGCACATGGCAATCATAAATAAGGGCCAAATAAATATACCAATCAATTGCACCCAAAAATCGATTTTTGAATAACATGTAAGAAACACTGCACAGAACCTAAGTACAACCACTCAATATCATCAAACAAAGTCAGGGTCTGATTTATAAAGGCCTTGCGCCACCAGTGCATCACTTATTACCCATGTTTAAAGTGATGCATCAGCTGCACATGGCATTCATAAATAAGGGCCAAATGCAAATACCAATCAATTGCACCCAAAAATCGATTTTTGAATAACATGTAAGAAACACTGCGCAGAACCTAAGTACAACGACTCAATATCATCAAACAAAGTCAGGGTCTGATTTATAAAGGCCTTGCGCCACCAGTGCATCACTTATTACCCATGTTTAAAGTGATGCATCAGCTGCACATGGCATTCATAAATAAGGGCCAAATGCAAATACCAATCAATTGCACCCAAAAATCGATTTTTGAATAACATGTAAGAAACACTGCGCAGAACCTAAGTACAACCACTCAATATCATCAAACAAAGTCAGGGCCTTATTTATGAAAGCCTTGCGCCACCAGTGCGTCACTTATTACCCATGTTTAAAGTCATGCATCAGCTGCACATGGCAATCATAAATAAGGGCCAAATACATATACCAATCAATTGCACCCAAAAATCGATTTTTGAATAACATGTAAGAAACACTGCGCAGAACCTATGTACAACCACTCAATATCATCAAACAAAGTCAGGGCCTTATTTATGAAAGCCTTGCGCCACCAGTGCATCACTTATTACCCATGTTTAAAGTCATGCATCAGCTGCACATGGCAATCATAAATAAGGGCCAAATACATATACCAATCAATTGCATCCAAAAATCGATTTTTGAATAACATGTAAGAAACACTGCGCAGAACCTAAGTACAACCACTCAATATCATCAAACAAAGTCAGGGTCTCATTTATAAAGGCCTTGCGCCACCAGTGCATCACTTATTACCCATGTTTAAAGTGATGCATCAGCTGCACATGGCATTCATAACTAAGGGCCAAATGCAAATACCAATCAATTACACCCAAAAATCGATTTTTGAATAACATGTAAGAAACACTGCGCAGAACCTATGTACAACCACTCAATATCATCAAACAAAGTCAGGGCCTCATTTATAAAGGCCTTGCGCCACCAGTGCATCACTTATTACCCATGTTTAAAGTGATGCATCAGCTGCACATGGCATTCATAAATAAGGGCCAAATGCAAATACCAATCAATTGCACCCAAAAATCGATTTTTGAATAACATGTAAGAAACACTGCGCAGAACCTATGTACAACCACTCAATATCATCAAACAAAGTCAGGGCCTTATTTATGAAAGCCTTGCGCCACCAGTGCGTCACTTATTACCCATGTTTAAAGTCATGCATCAGCTGCACGAGGCAATCATAAAAAAGGGCCAAATGAAAATACCAATCAATTGCACCCAAAAATCGATTTTTGAATAACATGTAAGAAACACTGCGCAGAACCTATGTACAACCACTCAATATCATCAAACAAAGTCAGGGCCTTATTTATGAAAGCCTTGCGCCACCACTCCATCACTTATTACCCATGTTTAAAGTGATGCATCAACTGCACATGGCAATCATAAAAAAAAGGCCAAATAAAAATACCATTCATTTGCACCCAAAATCGATTTTTGAATAACATGTAAGAAACACTGCGCAGGACTTATATACTAACATACAATTTCACTTCTAAAACATAACTATCTGCTTCCAAATATTCTCCATAGAGCAAATAAGTCTCTATCTAAATTAAATGAATCATTACTTACCTTTACAAATGCTTTTGGAGATTGAGAACAGTGTCAGACACACACACCAATTTTTCTTTAGCAGAGCAAAAGGTGTGCTCTCAATACACTGAAACCAAGACTGGCATAGAAAATCTCTATCTTTGTACACATATGCCTTAATTCAACCAATCAAAAGTCTTCCCTCACTATTTTCAAACCAACACCCATCCCCCTCTCAGACCTTTCTATCTGTTACCATAGCAACTCCCTCCTAACTGAACTCTAAGGTTCAAAAGTTTATCTTACAATGTTGCAAATTAACTCAGCAAGGATGTTTGACCTCTCAATACAGCAGCCTATACAGGGTATTTTTGCTTTTGGTGACTTTTTTTAAACCATTCAAATTGCTTCTTTCACACAACATAACCATGCACCCTAACTTTCAGTTTTCAACTATCTGAATCCACCAATCATTGCTTGTGATTCAAGAGCAGAGAAACTCCACAATTATTTTTTTGTAAACTCCTACTGTTCCAACTGCCATTTCATTCCCACACTTCATCTGACTGGACCAGAACCTTCTCACATCATGTACTCTGTTTGGATTATTGGACATAGCTACATCCACTGGGCTCAAAGGTATGCAGCTAGCAGAAATTTTCATAACCTTGATTTATCAAATGTGGAAATCAAGTGGATTGGCCACAGAGGATTAAAATGTCACCAATTGATACCATTGGTTAAAACCTTTTTGCATCTGCCAGAACCTGACCTTATAATTGTGCACTGTGGTGGAAACGATCTAGGCACATTGACTGGGGTAGGTCTGGAAATGCTTTTAAAGGACACCTTTCATCAATTGATGATACTTTTTCCCCACACTGCCTTGGTATATTCCAATATATGCCAAAGACAGAAATGGAACTGGTCCAACCAATTTTGTCCACAATTTGAGAAAGCACGGAAACATGTGAATAAATCTGTTTCTGCTTACATGAGAGACTATGGAATGGGTTCAATATACAACAATAACTTGCGTTACAACATGCAAGACATCTACAGAGGAGATGGAGTGCACTTCTCAGATGAGGGGAATAGAATATTCCTCCTGAATTTAAGAATGTCTATTGGAACCTACTTGTAGGTACCTAAATCAACCACAGAACCCAAAAGCTCTTTTCAGAGCTACCCTACCTCTGATCATTCAAAGCGTTTATTTATTTTTTTCTAACTTTTTTCACTATTTTTCACCAAAGTACGCTTTCGGGTACGCTTAACGGTGCGCGCACCAGGCGCTCCCCCCGTAGAAAATTAAAGAATTTTTTTTTTTTTTTTTACGTTTATGAGCCTCCTAAGCCCCCCTCAGAAAACCTAGAGGGTCAAGAAGTCTCTACAGTGCCCCCTTCTACCCATACCGAACATTGTTTACCCTCCATCTTGTGTCTCGATTGTACCGAAACACAAAATGGAGGACTCCCGTAACGCTGCCGGTGCGCGTAAAGGAGCGCGCACCGGTAAGCGCTCGATAAAAAAAGGTGGGAAAGCAATTTACAAAAAAACCACTGGAGACACTTTCATCAAATATAGAATAGGCCCTACTACATAGCAGTCCCTACCATTTGCCCAAATTTGATGAAATTCCATTGAGACATTTAGGCTACAGGCCTGTCTAAATATCCTGAGGTAAATTACATGACAAAAACACACTTGTAATGTTAGAATTTACAACCAATTAAAAAGTATCTTTCATTTTCTACGATTATTTCCTGACGTTTGATTGGTTAAGTACAAGAATATATATAAAAGAAGAGAGGGAAACACAGCCATTTTGACTACTGCTTCCAGAAGTACATTTGAAAACAAATATCACTGACAACTTCAACTGATTTCTCTAAGGTAAGTTCTAATTATGGAAGTATATTGTACACTTTAAGTTAATTTCTGAAAAAATATTCTGTTAGTGATATGCTATCCCTCTTTAATAGTTAGAGATAGAGATAGACTTCTCTGTAATAGTTATGGATTGAGTTAGGCTTCTCTGGTATACAGTACCCTAACTCTACTAATATAGTTAATTTGTATGCAATTTTCAGAAAGAAAATGGAAGGAGAAAATCAGGCAAATGATACTTCTATCAAAGTAAAGGTGGAAAAACCAGAAGATCAAAAAAAAGAAGTTGATTTCATGGATGACTCTTTGGATGAACAGTTTATAGAATGTTTGGAAGAAATGGAATCATGTACATATAAATATGAGGAAATTCCGGACAATATTATGTTAGAAATTTTATTAAATTATGAAAAAGAATCAGAGGAATAAATGTATCTTTAATAATTTCAAATTGTTTCAGACAATATTCTTTTTTATATGTAATTCATAAAGTATTACCAAAAATGTTTAAAATATAAAGTGAGACTTATAGTATACTGTTCAACTATTTTTCTGTTACATAGTAAGTTTACTCATAGTTACTACCTTTCTCCCACTATATTATCTCATATGAATATTTTACACCTCATTTTCATAAGGGAGCAGGATAGACTACTCATGATCCCCTAGAAATTCTCAGGAAGTGCTTAAAAGATCTGTTTCTCCTTTCCAGACAGACTATGTTATGAATACCATATACCACAAAAAATACAATAACAACATGCAAGATGTCTACAAAGAAGATGGTGAACATTAAATTTAAGTCTCTTCATTAGTACCTACATGTAGGTACTTACATAAAATAAAAAAATAAAAAAAAAACAATTAATAAACATACAATTTTTTGAAGTAATTATTTTTCCATAGTACCCTCCTCGATACGCTCCCCCGTGCGCGCACCAGGCGCTTCCCCTGCGAAAATCGAAAAAAAAAAAAAAAAGGTGAGACCCCGCGGGGCCCTTTAATGGCCCCCACATCAAACCTAGGGGTACAGGGAGTGTCTACTCTGCCCCCTTATGGTCATTTCCCCCTTTGTTTTGGCCACCTCTCGTGTCTCGATCCTACCGAGACACACAATGGCGGCCGCTCCGGACTGTTTTGAATGTTTACAGACAACTGAGAGCCAATCAGCTTCCTGC
This sequence comes from Lissotriton vulgaris, assembly GCF_964263255.1. Classification (NCBI taxonomy): domain Eukaryota; kingdom Metazoa; phylum Chordata; class Amphibia; order Caudata; family Salamandridae; genus Lissotriton; species Lissotriton vulgaris. The sequence continues at coordinate 731,275,589 of NC_141699.1, forward strand.
GCGCAAGTCGCGTGGCGCGCCTGGAGCGCTCACCGGTGCGCGCACCGGAGAGCGCCTATAGATATATATATTTTTTTGAACCTAAATTACTCAAAATCCACTGGAGCACATATCTTGAGACATAGCAAAGGCACATCGGGCTACCAGTCCCTACAATTTTGCCAAGTTTCGTGCAAATCCATTCAGCCGTTCGGGCTAAAAGTGAAATCGACCGCCCTATGGAAATTAACATGGGGAAAACGCGTTTTGGGACCCCCCTTTTATCTCGGCCCCCGCTTGACGAATCCCCCCCAAACTTTCAAGGAAGGACCGGAGCTCGAAGAGACCATTTTCAGGAAATTTTCAGGCAGATTCGTCAACCGGTGCCAAAGTAATTCCAAATAGAATTTTGAGATTTAACATTGAAAAAAATCCTAACTATAACTACCTACTGGCGACCGCCAGTAGGTAATATATATATATATATATATATATATAGTGCAAGCACCACCCCGGATAGAGGGAAAGGGGGCCAGGAGGACAAGATTTACTTACCTCAATGTGGAGTTTCTTAACAGGATTGAGGGCGGAATCAACTGGCAGGGGGTTCATTGTAGGACCTTTACACGGATGCAGTGATAAGTGCGCTGAAATGTTTGACTGAAATAAATGCACTTCAACTCCCATAATGCGTGTCCCATAGTCTCTTTGGAGCAGTTCCATACAGGGCGTGGCTTTTAAAGGACGCAAGGGAGTGAGTGCAGCACGTTCCTGTTATGCTGTGCCTTTGATAAAGATTTATTTCGAAACGCATCATGCCATTGACCGGCTGCAACATTTGAACCTGCTGAACGGACACCGTCCATACCTAGAGGAAGGCTGGTAACCTTCTTGGACACTTGTGTGCTACTCATGGGCATACCAGTGTGTTTGGAATATATATATATATATATATATATATATATATATATATATATATATATATATTCACTGAAAAAACCATAGGTTATAGACCATATATAGTTAGGAATTTGCATTTACAAAACCTTGAAAATTCACTGAAAAAACCATAGGTTAGAGACCATATATAGTTAGCTGGACATTTTATTGACATAAAACCAATGAAATTCCATATATAGTTAGTTGCACTAACTATATATCGCGCACCCGCAATCCACTGCTGATGATGTCACATATTACATCATTCATGACATGGTCAGTGACATCACTGATGACATCACTGATGACATCTCAAATGACATCACTGATGACATCTCAAATGACATCACTGATGACATCATCTAGTGTCTGTGTGTTTTTGTAAAGTTAAAATATGTTTTACATATTGAAGAATGAGTGGATGTATGGAAGACTGAGTGTTTGTGTGGCTGGCTGGGAGGTGTGTGACTCTGTGCATATCAATGTGTACTTGTATCAGTGATTGTATAAGAGAGTAAGTATGTGTTAGTATATGTGTGAAAAGTATGGTGTTCTGTGTTTAATTGTATAGATGAGGAAATCGAAGTGTGATTGATTCTTCACAGGACTGACTAGGTGTATGAGTGCATATGATAGTGTTGTAATAATGAGTGACTGTATGTATGAGTGATTGTATGGGTGAATGAGTGAATGTGTGTGTAGACGTAGGAATCAGTGAGTGCGTATGTAGTAACTGGTATTGGTGTGTCATGATGTCATCAGTGATGTCATTTGAGATGTCATCAGTGATGTCATCTGAGATGTCATCAGTGATGTCACTGAAGTATGGTGTTCTGTGTTTAACTGTATAGATGAGGAAATGGAAGTGTGATTGATTCTTTACAGGACTGACTAGGTGTGTGAGTAACTCCATGGATGAGTGGCAGTGTGTGAGTGTCTGCATAGGTGTATGAGTGCATATGATAGTGTTGTAATAATGAGTGACTGTATGTATGAGTGATTGTATGGGTGAATTTGTGAATGTGTGTGTAGACGTAGGAATCAGTGAGTGCGTATGTAGTAACTGGTATTGGTGTGTCATGATGTCATCAGTGATGTCATTTGAGATGTCATCAGTGATGTCATCAGTGATGTCATTTGAGATGTCATCAGTGATGTCATCAGTGATGTCACTGACCATGTCATGAATGATGTAATATGTGACATCATCAGCAGTGGATTGCGGGTGCGCGATATATAGTTAGTGCAACTAACTATATATGGAATTTCATTGGTTTTATGTCAATAAAATGTCCAGCTAACTATATATGGTCTCTAACCTATGGTTTTTTCAGTGAATTTTCAAGGTTTTGTAAATGCAAATTCCTAACTATATATGGTCTATAACCTATGGTTTTTTCAGTGAATTTCATTGGTTTTTTAAAAGCTAATATCTATAGCTGTAAAATATATTCTTTATTACGTGACGTATCACGTAGCCACGTGAGACGCCTCATGACGCGTCGCATAACCGTGACGTATCGGCTCTGCAGCGCAAACAAAACCCGTAACGTAAGCGTGCCGGAGCACGCTTACAGATATATATATTTTTTTTAACCTTAATTAGACAAAATCCACACGTGCACATATCTTGAGGCCTTGCAAAGGCACATCAAACAAACAGTCCCTACAATTTTGCCAAGTTTGCTGGAAATCTATTCCCTTAATTTTTTTTTACTGTTTCTCTTGGTTTTCCCCTTGTTACGCTTACCGGGACGCTACCCGGTACGCGAACCGGACGCTCCAAAAACACAAGATGGCGGACTCCCGTTACGCTGCCGGTTAGCTGCCCGGTTCGCGTACCGGGAAGCGCCTCTACCGCGAAAAATCGCGGGGGACTTTAATATCCCCCTCATCAATCCTAGGGGGTCAGGAGGGGTTTACCTTGCCCCCTTTCCTTAATTTCCCCCTTCTTTTTTCACCACATCTTGTCTCTCGAACCTACCGAGAGACAAGATGGCGGCCGCTCCGGACTGTTTACAATGTTGACAGCTACGCTGCCGGTTAGCTGCCCGGTTAGCTGCCCGGTGAGCTGCCCGGTGAGCTGCCCGGTTCGCGTACCGGGACGCACCTCCACAGCGTAAAATCGCAAAAAAAATTTTTTTTTTATATTTTGCCCCGCGGGGCACTTTAATATCCCCCTCATCAATCCTAGGGGGTCAGGAGTGGTCTACCTTGCCCCCTTTCCTTCATTTCCCCCTTCGTTTTTCACCACATCTTGTCTCTCGATCGTACCGAGAGACAAGATGGCGGCCGCTCCGGACTGTTTAGAATGTTGACAGACACCGGAGAGCCAATCAGCTTCGCTTCGCGAAGTTCCGTTACGCGTCAGGTACGCGAACCGGGGCGCTAACCGGAGCGCTGTCACAGATATATATTTTTTTTAAACGTTAATTTCTCAAAATCCACTGGAGCACATATATTGAGACATAGCAGAGGCACGTCGGGCAAACCATATCTACAATTTTGCCAAGTTTCATGTAAATCTATTCAGCCGTTCGAGCTAAAAGTGAGTCCAACCGCCCTATGGAAAAATGAATGGGAAAAACGCGTTTTGGGACCCCCCTTTTTTCTTGGCCCCCCCTTGACAAAACCCCCCCAAATTTTCAGGGGCTGCTCAGAAACAAAATGTGCCATTTTCCTGAAAATTTCAGCCAATTCCGTCCACAAACGCCACAGTTATTAGACATAGAATTTTCAGAAATCCCATAGAGAAAAAATCCTAACTATATATACCCACTGGCTATCGCCAGTAGGTAATATACATATATAAACATATATAATCTGCATATCTATATAAATGCATGCATACATATACATATATGCATACATATGCATGTTATTTACATGAAAGTTTTAAAAACACTAATAAAAGCAAAGCTAAAAAGCCACCTCATTACAAACAGAATGGCTTTAACTTAAACGAGGGCGAGATCTATTGCATTTTCACTGCTTGTTTACTTTGGTTCTATCAAGAAGGCATTCAGATGTGTCACACATTTGCCATAAATTCTGAATGTTAGCACTCTAGTTGCTCATTAGATCACTGTAGTAAAGCTAGTGCTCACCAGGGAAGTCTGCTGCTAATCATGGTTTGCAGCCATTTTCCCGCATTTTTTATCCTGCAGACTTTCAGTCCGCATACCATTATCCCGCAAGGTCATTGACCTCGCATACCATTATCCCGCATTTTTTCAAAACGCATGTGCATTTATCGCGCATGCCTTTACAAAGAATTACGTTTTAAAGGCATGTATGGTAAATGCATTTGCGTTGTGAAAACCACGATGACGAGAGAGGTAAGTGGGTTTGTGTTAATTTTTTCGTGGGTTAGTGATTGTGTAGTGTAGTGTAGTGTTGTGTAGTGTAGTGTTGTGTTAGTATAGTGTAGAGTTGTGGTGGTTGTTTAGTGTAGGGTCATGCTGGGGGTAGTGTTTTAGGGTTTAGGGTTGTGTTGTAGTGTTTGCGTAGTGTAGGGTCATGCTGGGGGTAGTGTTTTAGGGTAGTGTTGTAGTGTTTGCGTAGTGTAGGGTCATGCTGGGGGTAGTGTTTTAGGGTTTAGGGTTGTGTTGTAGTGTTTGCGTAGTGTAGGGTCATGCTGGGGCTAGTGTTTTAGGGTTTAGGGTAGTGTTGTAGTGTTTGCGTAGTGTAGGGTCATGCTGGGCGTAGTGTTTTAGGGTTTAGGATAGTGTTGTAGTGTTTGCGTAGTGTAGGGTCATGCTGGGGTTAGTGTTTTAGGGTTTTGGGTAGTGTTGTAGTGTTTGCGTAGTGTAGGGTGATGCTGGGGTGTAGTATTTTAGGGTTTAGGGTAGTGTTGTAGTGTTTGCGTAGTGTAGGGTCATGCTGGGGGTAGTGTTTTAGGGTTTTGGGTAGTGTTGTAGTGTTTGCATAGTGTAGGGTCATGCTGGGGGTAGTGTTTTAGGGTTTTGGGTAGTGTTGTAGTGTTTGCGTAGTGTAGGGTCATGCTGGGGTGTAGTGTTTTAGGGTTTTGGGTAGTGTTGTAGTGTTTGTGTAGTGTAGGGTCATGCTGGGGGTAGTGTTTTAGGGTTTTGGGTAGTGTTGTAGTGTTTGCGTAGTGTAGGGTCATGCTGGGGGTAGTGTTTTAGGGTTTTGGGTAGTGTTGTAGTGTTTGCGTAGTGTAGGGTCATGCTGGGGGGTAGTGTTTTAGGGTTTTGGGTAGTGTTGTAGTGTTTGCGTAGTGTAGGGTCATGCTGGGGGTAGTGTTTTAGGGTTTAGGGTAGTGTTGTAGTGTTTGCGTAGTGTAGGGTCATGCTGGGGGTAGTGTTTTAGGGTTTAGGGTAGTGTTGTAGTGTTTGCGTAGTGTAGGGTCATGCTGGGAGTAGTGTTTTAGGGTTTAGGGTAGTGTTGTAGTGTTTGCGTAGTGTAGGGTCATGCTGGGGGTAGTGTTTTAGGGTTTAGGGTAGTGTTGTAGTGTTTGCGTAATGTAGGGTCATGCTGGGGGTAGTGTTTTAGGGTTTAGGGTAGTGTTGTCGTGTTTGCGTAGTGTAGGGTCATGCTGGGGTGTAGTGTTTTAGGGTTTTGGGTAGTGTTGTAGTGTTTGCGTAGTGTAGGGTCATGCTGGGGGTAGTGTTTTAGGGTTTAGGGTAGTGTTGTAGTGTTTGCGTAGTGTAGGGTCATGCTGGGGTGTAGTGTTTTAGGGTTTTGGGTAGTGTTGTAGTGTTTGCGTAGTGTAGGGTCATGCTGGGGGTAGTGTTTTAGGGTTTAGGGTAGTGTTGTAGTGCTTGCGTAGTGTAGGGTCATGCCGGGGGTAGTGTTTTAGGGTTTAGGGTTGTGTTGTAGTGTTTGCGTAGTGTAGGGTCATGCTGGGGGTAGTGTTTTAGGGTTTAGGGTTGTGTTGTAGTGTTTGCGTAGTGTAGGGTCATGCTGGGGGTAGTGTTTTAGGGTTTAGGGTAGTGTTGTAGTGTTTGCGTAGTGTAGGGTCATGCTGGGGTGTAGTGTTCTAGGGTTTTGGGTAGTGTTGTAGTGTTTGCGTAGTGTAGGGTCATGCTGGGGGTAGTGTTTTAGGGTTTAGGGTAGTGTTGTAGTGTTTGTGTAGTGTAGGGTCATGCTGGGGGTAGTGTTTTAGGGTTTAGGGTAGTGTTGTACTGTTTGTGTAGTGTAGGGTCATGCTGGGGGTAGTGTTTTAGGGTTTAGGGTAGTTTAGTTGTTTAGTGTATGCTAAAGGCATATTCGTTCTAAAAGTTTTCGTTATTTTAATTTGCGGCCTAATAGTACATGCAGGATTTTTTTTGCGGACTGATGGTATGCGGGATTTCGTCATATATTCGCTAATCATACTTTCTATGGCAAAATGAACCCCCTCATTTTGTTCCTTTTTAAATTATATGTTTTAAGAGTTACCACTTTATTCCAATCAAGATGGCTTCAGGTGTGCCATACCTTTGTAATAAGTAGGACTGTTAGCACTCTAGTTGTTCTTTAGAACACTCTGGGACATTCTGTCATTGGGCTATAGTTGGGCTACATCTGGCTGATATTTGGGCTACATTTGTTTTTTTTTGTCTCTGGTGGCCATCTTTGGGCTACATTGGGCTACATTTGGGCTCCAACATATATATAGCCCAATGTAGCCCAATATATATTTTTCAAAGTTAATTTTCGTAAAAACCACTGGAGCCTATATCTTGAGACATAGCAAAGGCACATCGGGCTACCAGTCCCTACAATTTTGCCAAGTTTGGTGTAAATCCATTCAGCCGTTCAGGCTAAAAGTGAGGCCAACCGCCCTATGGAAAATTGCATGGGAAAAACATGTTTTGGGACCCCCCTTTTTTCTCAGCCCCCCCTTGACGAAACCCCCCCAAATTTTCAGGGGCTGCTCAGAAACAAAATGTTCCATTTTCCTGAAAATTTCAGCCAATTCTGTCCTCAAACGCCAAAGTTATTCGACATAGAATTTTCAAAAATCCCATAGGAAAAAAATCCTAACTATATATACCTACTGGCTATCGCCAGTAGGTAATATATATATATATATATATATATATATATATATATATATATATATATATATATTCACTGAAAAAACCATAGGTTATAGACCATATATAGTTAGGAATTCGCATTTACAAAACCTTATTTTACTCACACAAAACCATTGAAATTCCATATATAGTTAGTTGCACTAACTATATATCGCGCACCCGCAATCCACTGCTGATGATGTCACATATTACATCATTCATGACATGGTCAGTGACATCACTGATGACATCACTGATGACATCTCAAATGACATCACTGATGACAACATCCAGTGACTGTATGTTTCTGTAAAGTTAAAATATGTCTTACATATTGAAGAATGAGTGGATGTATAAGTGTCTGGATGAAGGATTTAGTAGGTGCTTGACTGACTGTATGAGTGAATGATTAAATGTGTCTCACTGAGTGCATGGGTTAGTGACTAAACTGTCTTAATTTGTGCATCATTATGTCTGTTGTTCTGTAAACTGTTGCATGTGTTGATAAGTAGCTATATGAGTAACTATATGGGTTATTGATTGGTTGCCCAAGTATTTGTATGGGAGACTGAGTGTGTGTGTGGGTGGCTGGGAGGTGTATGACTCTGTGCATAGATGTGTGAGCAGTTGATTCACTAGATGTATGGTTTCAAAAGTGCATGTGGAAACAGCTGTATGGGCGGTTGACTGTGTGCATGAGTGTATTGGTGAGTGAATGGATATCTCAGTGCTACATGTCAAAGTAAGTACATATGTAAAACACAGTACATGTGAGAGTTGACATATATAAATAACTGTGCATAAGAGCCAGTGAATGTGTGAGTGGCTGTATGGATCATTGTGAACTTGTATCAGGGATTGTATAAGAGAGTAAATATGTGTTAGTATATGTTTGAATAAGTAAAGTTTGTATAATTGTATAGTTGAGGAAATGGAGGTGTGATTGATTCTTTGCATGACTGACTAGGTGTGTGAGTAACTCCATGGATGAGTGACAGTCTGTGAGTGTCTGTTTACACTGATTGTATCTAAGGTTATATTACAGTCTGAAGAGGTTCATCGTATTATCACATGAATGATATCATCAGTGATGTGATCAGTAATGTCAAATGAGATGTCATCAGTGATGTCATCAGTGATGTCATTTGAGATGTCATCAGTGATGTCATTTGAGATGTCATCAGTGATGTCATCAGTGATGTCACTGACCATGTCATGAATGATGTAATATGTGACATCATCAGCAGTGGATTGCGGGTGCGCGATATATAGTTAGTGCAACTAACTATATATGGAATTTCAATGGTTTTGTGTGAGTAAAATAAGGTTTTGTAAATGCGAATTCCTAACTATATATGGTCTATAACCTATGGTTTTTTCAGTGAATTTTCAAGGTTTTGTAAATGCTAATTCCTAACTATATATGGTCTATAACCTATGGTTTTTTTCAGTGAATTTTCAAGGTTTTGTAAATGCTAATTCCTAACTATATATGGTCTATAACCTATGATTTTTTCAGTGAATATATATATATACATACATATATAAACATATATCATCTGTATACCTATATAAATACAAACATAAATGCATGCATACATATACTTATATGCATACAGATGCATGATATTTACATGAAAGTTGAAAAAACACTAATAAAAGCAAAGCTAAAAAGCCACCTCATTACAAACAGAATGGCTTTAACTTAAACGAGGGCGAGATCTATTGCATTTTCAATGCTTGTTTACTTTGGTTCCATCAAGAAGGCATTCAGATGTGTCACACATTTGCCATAAATTCTGAATGTTAGCACTCTAGTTGCACATTAGATCACTGTAGTAAAGCTACTGCTCACCAGGGACGTCTGCTGCTGGTATTCAAAGTGCATGTTTCAGTCTGCATGTCAGAATTTTTTTAATGAAATAGAAGAGGATTTGAGAAGTCACTCAAAATGATCCCTAATTTTTCTTTCTTAAGCACTAATCATACTTTCTATGGCAAAATTAACCCCCTCATGTTGTTCCTTTTTAAATTGAGTGTTTTCAGACTTACCACTTCATTCCAATCAAGATGGCTTCTGGTGTGCCATACTTTTGTCATAAGTAAGACTGTTAGCGCTCTAGTTGTTCTTTAGAACACTCTGGGACATTCTGTCATTGGGCTATACTTGGGGTACATCTGGGTGATATTTGGGCTACATTTAGGCTCTTTTGCCTCTGGTGGCCATCTTGGGAGACTGTATGTCAGAATTTTTTAATGAAATTGAAGAGGGTTTGAGAAGTCACTCAAAATGTGCCCTAATTTTTCTTTCTGCAGCACTAATCATAATTCATATGGCAAAATATACCCCCTCATTTTGTTCCTTTTTAAATTAAATGTTTTAAGAGTTACCACTTTATTCCAATCAAGATGGCTTCAGGTGTGCCATACCTTTGTAATAAGTAGGACTGTTAGCGCTTTAGTTGTTCTTTAGAACACTCTGGGACATTCTGTCATTGGGCTATACTTGGGCTACATCTGGGTGATATTTGGGCTACATTTGGGCTCTTTTGTCTCTGGTGGCCATTTTGGGAGACTGCATGTCAGAATTTTTTAATGAAATAGAAGAGGATTTGAAAAGTCACTCAAAATGTGCCCTAATTTTTCTTTCTGCAGCACTAATAATACCTTCTATTGCATAATATACCCCCTCATTTTGTTCCTTTTTAAATTAAATGTTTTAAGAGTTACCACTTTATTCCCATCACGATGGCTCCAGGTGTGCTATACCTTTGTAATAAGTAGGACTGTTAGCGCTCTAGTTGTTCTTTAGAACACTCTGGGACATTCTGTCATTGGGCTATACTTGGGCTACATCTGGGTGATATTTGGGCTACATTTGGGCTCTTTTGTCTCTGGTGGCCATTTTGGGAGACTGCATGTCAGAATGTTTTAATGAAATAGAAAAGGATTTGAGAAGTCACTCAAAATGTGCCCTAATTTTTCATTCTGCAGCACTAATCATACTTTCAATGGCAAAATATACCCCCTCATGTTGTTTCTTTTTAAATTAAATGTTTTAAGAGTTACCACTTTATTCCAATCAAGATGGCTTCAGGTGTGCCATACCTTTGTAATAAGTAGGACTGTTAGCGCTCTAGTTGTTCTTTAGAACACTCTGGGACATTCTGTCATTGGGCTATACTTGGGCTACATCTGGGTGATATTTGGGCTACATTTGGGCTCTTTTGTCTCTGGTGGCCATTTTGGGAGACTGCATGTCAGAATGTTTTAATGAAATAGAAAAGGATTTGAGAAGTCACTCAAAATGTGCCCTAATTTTTCATTCTGCAGCACTAATCATACTTTCTATGGCAAAATATACCCCCTCATGTTGTTTCTTTTTAAATTAAATGTTTTAAGAGTTACCACTTTATTCCAATCAAGATGGCTTCAGGTGTGCCATACCTTTGTAATAAGTAGGACTGTTAGCGCTCTAGTTGTTCTTTAGGACACTCTGGGACATTCTGTCATTGGGCTATACTTGGGCTACATCTGGGTGATATTTGGGCTACATTTGGGCTCTTTTGTCTCTGGTGGCCATTTTGGGAGACTGCATGTCAGAATGTTTTAATGAAATAGAAAAGGATTTGAGAAGTCACTCAAAATGTGCCCTAATTTTTCATTCTGCAGCACTAATCATACTTTCTATGGCAAAATATACCCCCTCATGTTGTTTCTTTTTAAATTAAATGTTTTAAGAGTTACCACTTTATTCCAATCAAGATGGCTTCAGGTGTGCCATACCTTTGTAATAAGTAGGACTGTTAGCGCTCTAGTTGTTCTTTAGAACACTCTAGGAGGCTGCAGTAGAACACAAAGGAATCAACTGACAGTCTCTGTCCTTGTTGGATGTACATGTTTTACTGAGAATGTCAGACTTCATTTTCACATGACTGAGAAAGATAATGTGAATTTACAGAAAATATGCTTTCAGTTTAGCTTATAGATCCCCTTCCAAACCACTGTGGGAAAATCATGAGATATTAGTTTTCTTTCAAACAATATTCATGATATCACAGCAGAAGGTTTTTTCACATGGTAAAATCACTTTAGAACCCACCACAATTCCTAAAACGAGTATGGTACCATCAACAAATGATTTATAATGTAACTAAAGTCCTAAAACCCTCTATTAACTACAATGCTTTTTAATGAGGTGCTATCATGTATATTGGTCCCAAGATGGCTGCCAACACTTCTTGGATGAAGTGCTGACAGCCAATCAGATCAGATGTGTGGTTAGGCTCCGCCCAGATATATATCTTTTTTTGAACCTAAATTACTCAAAATCCACTGGAGCACATATATTGAGACCTAGCAAAGGCACATCGGGCTAACAGTCCCTACAATTTTGCCAAGTTGCGTGCAAATCCATTCAGCCGTTCGAGCTAAAAGTGAGGCCAACCGCCCTATGGAAATTAACATGGGAAAAACGCGTTTTGGGACCCCCCTTTTTTCTCGGCCCCCCCTTGATGAAACCCCCCCACATTGTCAGGGGCTGCTCAGAAACGAAATGTTCCATTTTCCTGAAAATTTCAGCCAATTCCGTCCACAAACGCCAAAGTTATTAGACATAGAATTTTCAAAAATCCCACAGAGAAAAAATCCTAACTATATATACCTACTGGCGACCGCCAGTAGGTAATATATATATATATATATATATATATACGTATATATCCAAATTAAACTTGCTCTCAAGGTGAAGCGCCACACATGAAGTTCAGATTAAACCTTCTTTTATTCAAATCGGCAACAACAGAGGCACAGCGCACTCAATTTGGTAAGTCTCTTACAGCTGTTCACCAGACGCGTTTCTAGGGACATTTCTCCCTTCTGAATGGCAGTCGCAGAAGGAAAGGTACAGCTACCTTTTATCCCACATTTATTTTAAATGTTCACAGTACCGCCCAACAGGGCGTGTGGCGTCAAGCATTCTGGTAAATGTAGTTGGGGGCTTGCTCGCAGCTGTCTCTGTGCTTTCCTAGGTGAATAATGCACATTACAGGTTATGCCGCTTCTGCTGCTTTTCTCATGCCCAAATGAACAAGGTAACTTCGTTCCCAAGTGTTGTTCTGTTTAGTAGAACATCCAGACCTGAACCGTCTGCAGGGGGGCAGGTTCGTGGTCAGAGCGGGCCACTAAACATCCAAATGAAACTTGCTCTCAAGGTGAAGCGCAACACACGAATTTCAGATTAAATCTTCTTTTATTCAAATCGGCAACAGCAGAGGCACAGCGCACTGAATTTGGTAAGTCTCTTACAGCCTTTCGCCAGATGCGTTTCGGAGACATTTCTCCCTTCTTCAATGGCAGGAGCAGAAGGAAAGGTACAACTGCCTTGTACCCCCCATTCATTTTCATTGTTCACAGTACCGCCCAACAGGGCGTGTGGCGTCAAGTATTCTGGTAAATGTAGTTGGGGGCTTGCTCGCAGCTGTCTCTGTGCCTTCCTAGGTGAATAATGCACATTACAGGTTATACCACTTGTGCTACTTTTCTCATGCCCAAATGAACAAGGTGACTTTGTTCCAAAGTGTTGTTCTGTTTAGTAGAACAACCGGACCTGAAGCGTCAGTAGGGGGGGAGCTTCGTGCCCCGAGCGGGCCACTAAACATCCAAATGAAACTTGCTCTCAATATATATACGTCCGAAATGCATCTTGACTTCATGCAGAAATAAATAATGCTGGCACAAAAGTTGGTCTACGCCCGTGATTCCACGTCTAAGCGGGAGAATATTTCGAGTTCCTGTTTTATATATATATATATCCAGCTCGCAATTTCTCCTCCTCACAAAGAAAAAGAACGGCACTCACGGGGCTTCATTCTTATGGCAGCAGCTTTATTTCAACAGACCCGTTTCGGAAATCTTTTCCTTCGTCAGTGTGCTGCCATCCTTGTGGGGACCTAGTCCGTAACATTATTTGTGATTGAATACAGTCGAAGGCACATGGCTAATTGTTTATTTTAGCAACAATATACACAAACAACATTATAATCCATTCATATATGAATTGCTGCATATATACTAGGGGTATACATTAAAGGCAGATTATGTTAATGTGCCAGTAAATGTCATATCTTGCTTGAAGAAAGAGACTTAAAGCTGTATTTAACCTATTGATTAGTGCTTAAAATCTTAGGAGATAAGGGAACACATAAAGAAATTAACATATGGAAGCAAGGAATTTGGTCAAGTGTAACCCAGAGCTTGATTAGCTGCTTACATTTTTGCCAAAATAAATGTTCAAGTCCCCACAGAGATAGTGGATGAAGATCATTGTGTTTAAGTCTCCATTGAAATAGTGTGTACATTCAAAGCTTAAATACCATTAAAAAGAGTGTGAGGCTAATGATGTTCAAGTCCACACAGAGGTTGTGTGTAATTATAGGAATGCTGAAGCCCCCACAGAGATGGTATGTTATTATAGCGATGTTTAAGTCCCCACAGAGATAGTGTTTTATTATAGAGATGTTCAAGTCGCCACAGAGATGGTGTGTTATTATAGTGATGTTCAAGTCCCCACAAAGATAGTGTGTTATTACAGTGTTGGTCAAGTCCCCACAAAGATAGTGTGTTATTATAGCGATGTTTAAGTCTCCACAGAGATAGTGCATGAAGTCCTCATTAAAATAGGGCCCGATTCACAAAGGTAAAATTAGACAAAAAGTCTAACATTACTACTTTTTTCAGTATTCACAAAGTTAAACTTAGACCAACAGTCTTACTACTTTTCAATATTCACAAAGCCAGATACAGAGAATGTGAAGCTGATGATGTTCAAGTTAAAGCAAACACAAGGAGATGATGGAGGCAGTGCTGAAACCTTTCAGTCACTCACCCCACTCACATATTGAGTTGAATGTATCATCGTTCATTAGCTCACTTCGCCACCCAAGTTCATACCCAGCTATAGGCAAATCAGTCTTGACCCTGTGCCTCATGGGAACAGCCCAGCCCGAACTGCCAAGCCAGGTCTTCCCTGGACCGGAAACAAGCATCCTGGGACCGATTTCGCATAATACCCCCTCATCAGCCAGGCTAGACTGAATCCAGTGGCAAACTGAGCAATGGACCCACGTCTGGGCATACCCTGCCAACTTAGGGTGAACAAAGCAAACACAAGGAGATTAGGGATGGAGTGCTGAAACTTTTCAGCCACTCACCCCCAGTCACAGATCTGGGTTGAATCCATCATCGTTTTTTAGGTCAATTTGCTACCCCAATTCAGACCCAGCTATATGCAAATCAGTCTTAGCCCGAAACAGAGCTTGCATTTAATTAGAGGAATGCCTAAATCCCCACAGAGATTATATGTTTTATAGTGATGTTCAAGTCCCCACAAAGATATTGTTTTATTATAGTTTTTTTCAAGCCCCCACAAAGATAGTGTGTTATTATAGCGAAGTTTAAGTCCCACAGATATAGTGCATGAAGATGATTGTGATCAAGTCCTCATTAAAATAGGGTCCGATTGACAATGGTAAACTTAAGCGGAAAAAATCTAACTTTTCTACTTTTCAGTTTCAACAATGTAAACTTAGACCAAAAGTCTAACTATACTACTTATCAGTATTCACAAAGCCCCATACAGAGAATGTGAAGCTGACGATTCTCAAGCCAAAACAGAGCTTGTGTGTAATTAATGGAATGCTCAAGTACCCACAGAGATGGTGTGTGATTATAGTATTACCACAGAGATAGTAAAAGATTATAGACATGCCCAGGTCCCTACAGGGATAGTGTGTGATTATAGATAGAGATGTCCAGGTCCCCACAGAGATAGTGTGTGATCATAGACATTCCGAGGTCCCCACAGAGATAGTGTGTGAATATAGAGATTTTGAGGTCCCCACAGAGATAGTGTGTGATTATAGACATGCCCAGGTCCCCACAAAGATAGTGTGTGATTATAGAGATGTCGAGGTCCCCACAGAGATGGTGTGTGATCATAGACATTCCGAGGTCCCCACAGAGATAGTGTGTGAATATAGAGATTTTGAGGTCCCCACAGAGATAGTGTGTGATTATAGACATGCCCAGGTCCCCACAAAGATAGTGTGTGATTATAGAGATGTCGAGGTCCCCACAGAGATAGTGTGTGAATATAGAGATTTTGAGGTCCCCACAGAGATAGTGTGTGATTATAGAGATGTTGAGGTCCCCACAGAGATGGTGTGTGACTATAGTATTACCACGATTGACAAAGAGAATGTGTGTCATTACAGACATGCCCAGGTCCCCACAGAGATAGAGTATGATTAAAGACATGCCCAGGTCCCCAAAGAGATAGCATGTGATTAATGGGATGCACAGGGATAGCACACATTTATAGTGTGTGATTATAGTCGCGTACAAGTCCTCACAGAGATATTGTGCCATTATAGTGATGTTTAAGTGCCCACAGTGAAAATGTGTGATTACAGTCATATTCAAGTCTCAACAGTGATGTGTATAATGGTAGGTATGTTGAAGACCCCATACAGGTCATATTAGTCTGTTGGCTTATTAAATTATTTAATCCACTTGAGGGATATGTGTTTGACCACTCTCTCACATGTGTGAATACTGGTGCTCCCACTCAGCCGTTATTCCTTCCAAGGTCTATACAATAAGTATTAATTACTTGGATAGCAAAAACATATGGTATTCAGCAACACAATACCCTCAGGGCTGAATGTGCACTTTATATATGTACATGAGATGATATGATGTGATAATAGTGGTACTCAAGCCACCACTAGAGATAGACTGGAATTATCCCATATCTATGAATCCCACTTCGTATGCAGCATTAACTGATTTAAACTGTGTTAATCCAGGAAGGTTAATCCACGTATCAGAGTTCTCATTTTCTTTTCTAGCCCCCATTTATCAACTCTAGTCTCCATTAAGAAGATAAAACAGTATTTCTGAATGCAATAAACTCCCCATACTGATTCACTCTGACACTTTAGGATTATTACAATAGAGAAATTGAATTAAGAACTGGCACATCTTTATAATTTTGGTCTCTATAATTCAAGAATTAAATGGTCCTCTTCTCACAAAGCTCTTCTATCTCTCAAAGTATTCCTTATACCTGCTCTTGGGGCTCTTTCTAGCTAACCAGGCTCACAATCTATAAATACCTGTGTATATATATATATATATATATATATATATATATATACTAGCAGCCCGTTCCAACGTAATATTTCACGGTATTTAACATTGATCTTGCAAGTCGTCTTTTACCTGTCTTGAGAAGTTGTTGATATAGGCTAACGTCACTTTGTAATGTTTGTTGAATGTGTTTGTCCTCTTCTGCCTACACTGTTTGTAAGAGTGTTTTCGAGATAAGTGCCTCCGTAGCTGTACCCTATTTGAAGAGTGTTTGTGATCGGTGCGTCCTCAGCGGTAACCTTTGCAGCCTGTGGGTGTTGTGGAGTGGCTTGATTATGGAATCCCCAAGATCGTTCTTTTACACGTGAATCTGTGTTCGCTGCCAGTGGCCTGCGTGACATCGTGCTTGCGAGGGCTTGGCGTGTGTGATTGACGCTAGTATTGTGACAGCTTTTATGCCCCGCCTGAGCCCGGTAGTGAACTCTCTTATTTTGGCTGGTACGCCTCGCTTCATCCTCTGCTAGCAGTAATGGCGCGTGAATGGCGAAAGACGCGCCCATTTTTTAAAATTTATTTAGCCAGGCCCCTCTGACAATGCTGACGCCCACACGTAATGGACCGTGAACGGCGCGCCCAGTGAATGATGCGCTTGTAAAAAGCGGCGCTTGCGAGGGCTTGGCGTGTGTGATTGACGCTGACAACATTAACACCCACACGTATTGGAGGGTGAATGGCGCGCCCAGTGAATGGTGCGCTTGTGAAAGCCGCGCCCATTTGTTTTTGTAAATTTTTAGCCAGGTCCAACGCTGACGCCCACAAAGGACTAAATGTGAAGTCTTCTTTGACACGCCCATATATATATATATATATATATTCACTGAAAAAACCATAGGTTTCACACCAGTTATAGTTAGGAATTAGCATTTAAAAAACCTATTAAATTCACTGACAAAACCATAGATTTCACACCATTTATAGTTAGCTGGAAATTTTACTGACATAAAACCATTGAAATTCCCACGTTATAGTTAGTTGGACTCACTATAACTTGCGCGCCTGTAATGCACTGCTGATGACGTCACATATTACATCACTCATGACATGGTCAGTGACATCACTCATGACATCACTGATGACACCATCCAGTGAATGTGTGTCTTTCTGAAAAATAAATGTGTTTTATATATGTATTTGTAAAGGTCGATGGAAGAATAAATGTTTAAATAAGTGTGTAAATGGATGTTTTTTTTAAAAAAAATTGGTTGGGTAACTGGCTTATTACGTGTATCTTAGTGAATACATATATTAGCGAGTATTGTTTAAATATTTAAATGTTTGTATCAGTGTTTCTCTTTGTGTATAAGTGGCTGCAGGGGTTGGTGACTGACTCACTGTTTGTATGTGTTTTGAAGACAGCATATGTGCAGGACTGTATGGGTGGATGAGTGTGTATATGTGTGTGTTAGTGAGTGAATGACTGTCTCACTAGTGTCTTCATTAGTAACGACATATGTTTTAATCTAGTATATGTGAGTATTGATGTATATAAGTGAGTATAGTATATATAGTGAGAGATTGTAGGAGTTCCTGTTTAAATAAGTATGTGTTTCTATAAGTGATTGTTTAAGAGAGTAAGTATGGGTAAGTTTCCTTAGAAGTAAGGTGGTAGTGTGTGTATAAATGTATATGCAAATAAATGGATGTTCAATAGTTTATTTGCATGTGTGAGTATGTGTGTGAGTAACTTTTGGATGACTGCTGATGTGTAACAGGATGTATAGGTGTATCACTACATATGATGAGTGAGTATATATATGAGTGACTATATAGAACTGTTGGTGAATGAGTGGATGTGTATATAGATGGTGGAATTACTGAATTGGTTGTTGTTACTGGTTTGGGTATCTCCATTTTTTTGAAAATGTTTGTTTCTATTTTTGAATATGTGTTTCAAGCGTTACATTACACTGAAATTAGGTCTGTCACTCTGTCACAAGGATGGTGTCATCAGTGATGTCATGAGTGATGTCACTGACCATGTCATGAGTGATGTAATATGTGACGTCATCAGCAGTGCATTACAGGCGCGCAAGTTATAGTGAGTCCAACTAACTATAACGTGGGAATTTCAATGGTTTTATGTCAGTAAAATTTCCAGCTAACTATAAATGGTGTGAAATCTATGGTTTTGTCAGTGAATTTAATAGGTTTTTTAAATGCTAATTCCTAACTATAACTGGTGTGAAACCTATGGTTTTTTCAGTGAATTTCAAAGGTTTTTTAAATGCTAATTCCTAACTATAACTGGTGTGAAACCTATGGTTTTTTCAGTGAATTTCAAAGGTTTTTTTAATGCTAATTCCTAACTATATAAGACCTGAAAGCCCACCAGGAATCTCCAGTATGCGCCAGGGGACTGCATTGCAGAGAGGTGTAATGAAGCCACAACCCTTTTTACACCTCTCTGCAACGCAGCCCCCGTGCATGTTTGAAGAGGGGGAACTAATTCCCCTTGCATACTGGGGGCCCCTGGGGGCCAATTAGCCCACCTGGAACCTCCAGTATGCGCCAGGGGCTGCATTGCAGAGGTGTAATGAGACTATGCCCCTTGTTACACCTCTCTGCAACGCAGCCCACTGCCGCGTTTGCAGAGGGGGAACTAATTCCCCTTGCATACTGGGGGTCCCTGGGGTCAACTGGTCCACCAGGAGCCTCCAGTATGCGCGAGGGAGCTGCATTGCAGAGAAGTGTAATGAGGCCACACCCTTGTTACACCTCTCTGCAATGCAGGCCACTGGCGCGTTTGTAGAGGGGGGACTAATTCCCCTTGCATACTGGGGGTCCCTGGATCATATCTGCCCAAACACCGATATTCCGAACGATTGTAAATTACTTTTCTTGAGAAACATTTGGATTTGGATTATCATGTCCTATACTTTGGAATTTTTGAAAGACTGACTTTGAGGATGCTATAAATTACTCAAGTCTGCCCGAATTGTGTGGGTAAAATTGATACCTAGTCACTTTGAATAAGAATATACTTATGTCTCGTCTAACATTTGGAAGAAATATCTAGTTATATGACAACTGGATACCGACATAACTTGAAGGAAATAAGAACGCCCTGAAGAAGTTCTGTTGTACAGAACGAAACCTTTCGGCTGGCTGTGGTACATAAACTTAAGGAAAATAAAAGCATTTGAATATACACCAAGATTCAGCGCTTCAATAAGGACTCTAAGTGATATGATTTGATTGGACTCATTGTGAAAGTGGTGCTGTGCCAAACTTTGGAATATTCTCCACTACTCTCTACTACTTACTCTCTCCTACTCCACTACTCTCAAATACTCACTGTCTACTACTCATTCTCTACTACTCTACTACTCTCTACTACTCTCTCGCTACTACTCACTCCCTACTACTCGCTACTCACTACTCCCTACTACTCACTATCTACTACTCTCTACTACTCACTCTCTAGTACTCTCTCTACTACTTACTCTTTACTACTCACTACTACTCTCTACTACTCACTCTCTACTTCTCACTCTCTACTACTGTCTACTACTCACTCTCTACTACTCTCTCTCTACTAGTCTCTACTACTCACTCTACTACTCACTCTCTACTACTCACTACTATTCTCTCTGCTACTCATTCTCTACTACTCTCTACTACTCACTCTCTACTACTCACTCTCTACTACTCACTCTTTACTACTCTCTACTACTCACTTTCTACTGCTCTCTACTACTCACTCTACTACTTACTCTCTACTACTGTCTACTACTCACTCTCTACTACTCACTCTCTACTACTCTCTACTACTCACTCTACTATTCACTCTACTACTCTCTACTACTCACTCTCTGCTACTCTCTCTACTGCTCTCTACTACTCTCTACTACTCACTCTCTACTCTCTATTACTCACTCTCTACTCTCTACCTCTCTACCTCTCTCTTCTTCTCTCTCTACTAATCTCTACCTCTCTACCGCTACCTCTCTACCTCTCTACCTCTACACCTCTACCTCTCTACCTCTCTCTACACGCACACATATACACATATATGCATATATATATATGCATATGCATTTATATATATATGTATGTGTATGTATAAAAAAAAACAACAAAACATTTTTTTTTTTAAACAGCTACTTTTAAAACTGTCATTCTTTTTCCCCATGGTACGCTCCCCGGTACGCTTACCGGTGCGCGTACCGGTGCGCGTACCGGGCGCTCACCCCGCGAAAATCAACATTTTTAAAAAATTTTTTTTTGCTCCGCGGGGCCCTTTTATGGCCCCCACATCAAACCTAGGGGGTCAAGGGGGGTCTACTCTGCCCCCTTATGGTCATTTCCCTCTTTGTTTTGGCCACCTCTCGTGTCTCGATCCTACCGAGACACAAGATGGCGGCCGCTCCGGACTGTTTAGAATGTTTACAGACATCCCAGAGCCAATCAGCTTTCTGCGCGCAAGTCGCGGTAAGCGCCCGGTGCGCGTACCGGTGCGCGTACCGGAGCGCGGCTATAGATATATATATTTTTTTGAACCTTAATTACTCAAAATCCACTGGAGCACATATCTTGAGACATAGCAAAGGCACATCGGGCTACCAGTCCCTACAATTTTGCCAAGTTTGGTGGAAATCCATTCAGCCGTTCGGGCTAAAAGTGAAATCGACCGCCCTATGGAAATTAACATGGGGAAAACGCGTTTTGGGACCCCCCTTTTATCTCGGCCCCCGCTTGACGAATCCCCCCCAAACTTTCAGGGAAGGACCGGAACGCCGCGAGGCCATTTTGAGGAAATTTTCAGGCAGATTCGTCAACCGGCGCCAAAGTTATTCCAAATAGAATTTTCAGATTTAACATTGAAAAAAATCCTAACTATAACTACCTACTGGCGACCGCCAGTAGGTAATATATATATATATATATATATATGCAGGCAAAGCACGAAGACTGAAATCTGGAGCCCCAGACCCAGAAAACGACACGAGTCCCAGAATCAAGGCAAGTTCTTTAATTTCTTAAGGCAAAGGCAGCATACGAGACTGACGCGTTTCGGGCGGTTGCCCTTGTTCACAGTCACAGATTACCCTACATGCCTGTTTTTTTTTATATTGCTAGTGCACACCATGTTATAGTAATAAACATAGAAGAGTTACTATTACGGTTTAGGTTGTACATCTTCGAGAGTATGTCTGCTATATTGAAAAATACTTTTCTTTTGAATACACAAAAATCAATTTGGTAATTCATTTACAATGTGGATAATTTAACACAGGATTGTATCTGCATAAATGCATAATTATGGTCTAAAAACAGTCTGTCTTATAAAGTGCAAAGTGCAAGGTGCTATGTTGTGCAAATTGTAAATCTTTACATCTTGTGCAAAATAGGCATTTTTAGTTATAAAAGTATAAATACTTTAAAACTTTCAATACAAAATTAATTGTTATATCATAAAAATGTTTTACCCTATATACATATTAAAAGAAGCAAGATCTGTAAACATATATACTCTGTGTAAAATCGCAATATAAATACAAGAACCGTAAAGACCAAAAAAAGAACCATTATCAATCCTGCAGGGACATCTTAAAATGATGGCAACCCTGTTTATCCTAATTAAATTGTAAGGGACATCAAATAGCGATGGCAGCCCTATTACTCTCATTGAATAACACCCCGTCTGGTAGATCTCTATGTTAAATGTTCTAAATGTGCTGAAAACACCATAGTGCCATGTGTTAAACTCAAGATGGAACATAAACTAATCCATTTCAATTTGAGTGAACCCCAGTGCAAGATATAAATAATAAAAAAAAGGGAAGGAAAAAGAGATAGACTGGAATTGACAATGAGGGGAGAAGCGAGGGTCTTACAGGAGGGAAAAGGAGCCAAAGAACTTATAACAGCACATCCAAAAGGTAACAGACTACACATGGGTCATTAATGGGTGTGACCTTTGTCAAATGAATACAAACTCACAGGTCAATTAAAGAAAATGATAGAGATCCTCCGTGGTGTTAAGCCCATTAGGAACCTTAGTATCAAGCTCTAATATCATCCTAGATTCCATCTGGCGCAGGAGTTTATCTCTGTCTCCCCCTCTTCTTGGTTGTGCAACTGATGTTAACACAAAATAATTCAAGCATTCCAAGTTGTTGTTGTGAACTTGTCTGAAATGCCTGGCGACAGGATAAGCATTGTCGTTGTTAACAATTGCACGCAAGTGTTGTAATATCCTAGCATGTACTGCTGGTCGGGGACTTCCAATGTACCTCAGACCGCAAGTACAGGTTAGGACATATACTGCATATTCGGTCCTACAGTTGTAATTCCCCTTGATCTGTAGGGGAGTTGGACTGAATGGAGTAGAATATGAACATGTATTTATCCCGAACTTACATGCCCGACAGCTGTTACACTTGAAAAACCCATTTCTGGGTGGAGATCGGGTAGGTTGTGTAGTAAGTTCTGGGAAAGGGTTAGAGACATGGTTACGTAAGGAGGGTCCCCTCCTAAACGTGATAATTGGATTGGCTGGAAGATCTCCGACTAGAACTCCATCTGTTTGCAGAATGAGCCAATTTCTAGTGAGGATCGATCTTATTCTTCTGTCCTGATGACTGAAAGCTGTAAGGAACCTAATATCAGAGCTTTCAAAATGCTCCTTTTCGTTCAGTATATATATATATATTCTCACGAATGCTGCCTTTGACGTTAAACTGGATAATTCCAGAAATTTGAGTGCTGGTCCATTCTTCATGTGAGAAGTGGAATTTTTCGATTGTTAGAGGCATGATGTGGCACTCCGGAATCCATACAACCCAGGTTGCAATATATATACATATATATACATATATATATTACCTACTGGCTATCGCCAGTAGGTATATATAGTTAGGATTAATTCCCTATGGGATTTTTGAAAATTCTATGTCTAATAACTTTGGCGTTTGTGGACGGAATCGGCTGAAATTTTCAGGAAAATGGAACATTTTGTTTCTGAGCAGCCCCTGAAAATTTGGTGGGGTTTCGTCATGGGGGGGCTGAGAAAAAAGGGGGGTCCCAAAACGCGTTTTTCCCATTCATTTTTCCATAGGGCGGTTGGACTCACTTTTAGCTCGAACGGCTGAATGGATTTGCACGAAACTTGGCAAAATTGTAGGGACTGTTAACCCGATGTGCCTTTGCTAGGTCTCAATATATGTGCTCCAGTAGTTTTTGAGAAATTAACGTTCAAAACAAGATATATATCTGTAACAGCGCTCCGGGCTGCGCTCCGGTCCGCTTACTTTTCGCGAAACGGAACTTTGCGCGCAGAAAGCTGATTGGCTCTCCGGTGTCTGTCAACATTCTAAACAGTCCGGAGCGGCCGCCATCTTATCTCTCGGTAGGATCGAGAGAGAAGAAGAGGTGAAAAACAAAGGGGGAATTTATTGAAAGGGGGCAAGGTATACACCTCTTGACCCCCTAGGAATGTTGTTGGGGTTATTAAAGGGTCCCGTGGGGAAAATAAAAAAAAAATGATTTTTCACGGTAGAAGCGCTTCCCGGGCCGCGAACTGGGCCGCAAACTGGTAGCGAAACGGGAATTCGCCATTTTGTGCTTCGTTTTAATTAAATTACTAGGTATAAGGGGGTGCGGGAGACGTATCTTAATCCCCTTATGTTTTCTGAGGGTGGCTGAGGAGGCTCATATTTGTTGCTACATCTCTTCCAGCGGCTGTGCGTGAGCTTTTTTTTTTTTTTTGCTGCGTGACGTCTGTTAACGTTCCATTCGATGGAAATCAGGAAGTGTTGACCGCCAATTTGTCACTGCGATAAAATATTTTGTTATAAATGAATCCTTATTGATAAACATTGTCTGCGCCATCTTGCCTTTTTGTCCAATGCCACAATTTTGTCGTGCACGGCAGCCATTTTAGATGCCTTGACCAGGCCCACTCTCTGCACGCCGTCGATTCTCAGCACGGCTCCCCACCCTCGCAAGCATCTCCCCCACGCACTGGTCACCCCCGCTCTCTCTCTCATGCATCGACACCACCCTTTCACCCTATTCACTACCGCACCCTCTGACACTCCTCTTTCTCTGTGTCCGATTGTCCATGCCGGACCCAGGCTATCACCTAGCCCTGCGGATGTAGTTTATGGCCCCAGCTGTAGAGTATCCAGACATGCCAACCCTCCCGATTCAGGCGTGAGACTACTGATTTCAGTGCTAGTCTTTCGCCTCCCGATTCCTGCAAGGAAAAATCCGGGGGCATATTACTAACAACTAGCGATAATTTTTGTCTCTAACTTGTTTAGAGACAAAAATTATCGCCGCACATCGGCGAATTTTATCGCACATAAACCTTGCTATTAGCAAAGTTTATCGCAAATGCGATAAAAAACGCCGCAATGCATGAATATCGCTGAAAAGTCAGCGATATTCATGCATTATCCAGCAAATGCTCTTAGCCATGTTATCCACTTTCCATTGGATAACATGGCTAAAAACTGCTCAGGGCAGGTGTTAGGTTTTGGAGATATTCGCGCTTAGCGCGAATATCTCCAAAAGTTGGTAATAGGAGATAGCGATGGTTAGGGACTGTTTCCAGTCGCTAAAATCTTGGCACGCCCACTTTGCATGTCATTAGTGATAAATATCACTGACATGCAAAGCGGGGCCCAAGATGGTCGCTATCTCCTTTTAGCTGTCACTAACTGGTGTTAGCGACAGCTTGGTAATAGGGAGATAATTTTATCTCTTTTTTTTTGGCTTTTAAAGCCAAAAAAGCGGAAATAAACCCCCTTGATAATATGCCCCATGATTTCTCGGGGGTTTCAGCTGACAGGGCTTGGTATTGTGTTACGTGCTAATTCTTCCAGGAAACGTCAGAGGGTCGATGCAGGGGTTCTAGAAGGGGTGATAAACCATTTAAGCCTCATGAACAAGCGCATTGGTCTTTTAAAGATTTGTGAAGTACTCGGGGCGGCGGTGTGTGTGTGCCGTCTTTCAGGAGCGGGCGGGGGGGCACTGCCAGCAACTTGTCAGGCCAGGCAGTGTTCAACACGTGCATCATCCTTTCTCTGCCTGCTATTGCGCTCCATGCTTCGGAAAGTTAAGAAAAAGAACGTGCATTTGAGTTTGAAATGTCCGATCCTGTAGCAGTACACTTGCAAAGCCCACACATGACAATAACCCGATTCAAGGCCCCATTCACCCGATTTTTTAAAAATATATAGCACTCCAACAAAGTTAGATTTTAAAACTTTATTAACTTTTAAATATAACGAACGCAACAAAAACTGTAAATATATTTAAACATTTTTTGAAATTAACCAGAACTATAACGATAACAACAACAACAACAATAATATAACTTTTATGCCTAAATTACGCAAACATTTAGCTAATCTGCTAAAGGGGGGAGTCGCCATTTCTTTACAATAATCAATAATGAAAAATCAACATCAATAGGGTTGTCCGTTTTCTCTATGCAGCACTATAGTGCAACATACACAGCACCTGGGGTGTCAAGAGTGAACAGGTCCTAGCTGCTTAACCAATGACTGAGAAATGCTATATTAAACACTTACTATGTATAATACTTGCGTTCACAATAGTTTTACTTTACAAAATAGAACAAAAGATGTCCCCTGTAAGTAAACCCATATTAGCTGTTTCAGTTATTGAACATCCTAAGGTTTTATGACATGGGGAACAGTGGTGATATCCTGGGCGGGTGATGGAAAAACATCTACAAAGAAAACTATTACTATAACGATAACAACAACAATAATATAACTTTATTAACATTTAAATATAACGAACGCAACAAAAACTGTAAATATATTTAAACATTTTAAGAAATTAACCAGAACTATAACGATAACAACAACAACAATAATATAACTTTGATGCCTAAATTACGCAAACATTTAGCTAATCTGCTAAAGGGGGGAGTAGCCATTTCTTTTGATATTTTTGATAATTCATCCGTAGCCTCTCTAATCTCCATTACAATATGTTTCTTGCTGTCGCTAGCTGATGAAAAAACTAAAGTGATAACTTCCTCATCCTTATTTTGTCTTTCTTTGTTCCTTAAGATGTTATCTGTGTCAATCTCTTCCGAGAATGCTGATGCGTTAGGGATTTCCTTGTGTTTCTTAATAGCATTGGTGTCTGCACACTTCTTTGTCAATTCTGTGAACATGATACCTGCTTCATAAACAGACGATATCTTTGTTTAGTCATTAGTGTTAAGTGTGTCTGAAACTACAGTGCCCTTCTGTTTTTCTTTCTTCAGGCTCTACAGAGTTTTGTGTGTTGTTCTTTTGAGCGACAATTATTCCAGAGGTTTCAGGTTCACTTGTTTTGTCCTGCAGTGAGTTAACAGCTTTAGAGACTTCATGTTTATTTGCTATGTCCTACTGTTCGTCAACTGCTTCAGAGACGTCAGCCTCATTTGTTATGTTTGACTAGATCCTGGACCTGGTCGGCCGCGCCCAAAATGGCGCCGGTGTAAATGGGACTCGTAACTGCTTGTTGTGTACTGGTTGCCCAACCTTGATATCACGAGATACATATGCAGTTTTGAAGCACATGGCGGAGGCTCGTCTGCTGTAGTGGGGCGCCCCTTTATCGTTTCAGTCGCCATTCCTCCCGCTTTTGGTACACTGTGCATTTTCCGCCATTCAGCTGTTTACCGCCCGCTCTTACGGCTACAGCGTCTCGCTCACCATGTAGTTGAGTTGCTCCCACTCTTGCGGTGCAGCGATAGGCGGCTGCCACAGGAGTCTTAAAATGGCGGCCGGCTCTTCGGATTTGGGCCTGGTCCAGTAAAATGGCCCTGGGACACCTTGGAACTCGGACGCTTGTCTGCTAGGGCTTGGGTTCCATTCTCGAAAGCGTCCCCTCAGCCTTGAAGATTGTACAAAAGTCTTGGGGGCCGTCGACTCCCGCAGGCTTTCGGTGGGGAGCGGCTGCCATGATTGCTTGCGGAATGGCCACGACTGAGCTACGAGATGGTGGTGCTCTCATGGTGACGCCAGCTTCAGTCTGAAACATCCAGAAACAAGGTGGGGCTTTCATCGTTTCGGAAAAAAAAATGTTTTAATCCAATGAAAAGTGTTATTTTTAGGTCACATGACCTAGTCTTACATCATTAGGAAAGCAAAAGTAAAATGAACCAATGAAAAGTTTTATTAACAAGTCACATGACCTGTTATGCTTACGTTACGCGCTGCGCTGCGCGCTCTGGATCGTTTCCGGGAAGCTGCGCCTTGCGCACCGGAGCACTTCCGGGTGCAATAACGCGTCGCGTCATATGACGCATTACGCGACAATGCAGGTCCAGAATATAGTCAAAATGTCTCCACCAACCAGCGGTCGGAATACAACCGCTTTCAGCAGTCCAAAAAGTTCGGCTAAATCTTAAGAGCGGGAGCAACTCAACTACATGCTGAGCGAGACGCTGTAGTCGCAAGAGCGGGCGGTAAACAGTTGAATGGCGGAAGAGGCACAGTGTAGCAAAAGCGAGCGGAATGGCAACTAAAACGGTAAAGGGGCGCCCCATGACAGCGTGTCTTCAGGTCAAACGGATTGTGGGACAAGGTCCAGAATGGAAGAGTCATCAAAAGGGAAAAAAATCCGCCGGACCCCGGGAGCCGGCCGCCTATGCCGGGGGCGATCTCAGGCCACACCAGGACAACACGACTTGGGGAGGGGGCAGGAGCCAAGCGCCCCCTCTCAGTCCGCGCCATCTCACCGCCCCTCGGGGGCCTCCGTCAAGCGGTTTAGGGAGGCACCGTATCACATTGTTTTCCAATGCAGTCAGGTCCACAAACGGACCCCACTTACTTTGAATAGTGAAGCTGCAGCAAGTGCAAATAAGGTTTAAACATTGTTACAAGCGCTGCTTAGAACTCTGAAGTATGGGACTCAACATCCAGGACTTATGCCATTTGTGTAAGGCAGTGACATCGAAGCAACTCAGGGAGAGAAAGCATGAACGAACATTCACGTATGAAAATCTTATTTGGGGAAGGGGTAGAATCCAAACGCCCCCTCCCAGTTTGCGCCACTACACCGTATGTGGAAAATCTGAAGCCATCGTTTTACAAACTCTCAACGCTTGCTATCAGTGCATGAGTTTCATGCTCGATCGATTGAGCTAGCCGGATCGGGCAATAAAAAGTATAAAATAGTTATGTAAATAGTTATTTAATAAAATGTTTTACCCTGTTTCTTTGCTGGTGTGTTGTCTATATTTATAATATTTGCATAGGGTTTGTCGTTATTTTGGGCGGGGTGGGTGGCGGAGTCGAGCTGTCTTGCAGCCCTCATGGTGTGGAGCTCAGTTCTTTTCACTATTTTCGTATTTCTCATGAAGGGTTGTTCCTAATGTTTGTATTTTACCGAGGTCAAAAAGAGATCGAATTAGTGGTCTACTGATTTTGCTCGATTACTTTTATTTTTTTACACGATTTTTCACTATCTGCAAAGACTAAACAGAGTATTGCGACTTTGTGCTTGTTTGTAAATAGAGAATGATCCAAAGAGAACCAATTCTAAAACAGTAAATGTTTGGATAACAATCAATCAAATGGAGAGACAAGCAGGTACGACGGATTACAACGGGGGTAATGGTCTGCGTTAACTACCCTTCACTATCTGCAAAGAGAGAGTACTACTAACAGAAAAGAGGGGAGTGGGGGGGGGCAGCGTTCAAAGGACATCAGCGTGCATAAACACGAAAACGTTTGTACCTATCACGTACTTGACATTTGACAGCTTTTGATATTTGCTATTAAAAAACCATTGAAATTCACAGAAAAAACCATAGGTTATAGTCGATATATAGTTAGGAATTTGCATTTACAAAACCTTGAAAATTCAATGAAAAAACCATTGGTTTTAGGCCATATATAGTTAGGGATTTGCATTTACAAAACCTTATTTTACTCGCATAAAACCATTGAAATTCCATATATAGTTAGATGCGCTAACTATATATCGCGCACCCGCAATCCACTGCTGATGATGTCACATATTACATCATTCATGACATGGTTAGTGACATCACTGATGACATCACTGATGACATCTCAAATGACATCACTGATGACATCACTGATGACAACATCCAGTGACTGTATGTTTCTGTAAAGTTAAAATATGTCTTACATATTGAAGAATGAGTGGATGTATAAGTGTCTGGATAAAGGATTTAGTAGGTGCATGACTGACTGTATGAGTGAGTGATTAAATGTGTCTCACTGAGTGCATGGGTTAGTGACTAAACTGTTTTAATTTGTGCATCATTATATCTGTTGTTCTACAAACTGCTGCATATGTTGATCAGTAGCTATATGAGTAACTGTATGGGTTATTCATTGGTTGTCCAATCACAGATCGTAAGCCTTACAGTATACAGGATTACATCATACATTCAACATTTCGAGTGGTTCGTCAACCCTGGCCATCGTGGGGGGTTCACAGAGATGGCCCCTGTACTCATTCCAGCTGGACCAAATACCAACCCACTTCTGTGGGCAGCCCCTTACCACGTAGACTGTCTTTTCATGGAGCATGCACCAGTCCATGTCGGTTTTCCATGGGCCAATCTTTGGAGGCACACACGCCCCCCATAGTCTGGCTATATTTCGTTTTGCAATCACAAACCCAAGTGTGGCCCAGTTCTACCCCGTGTCGACAGATCAGTGGGTTCCCATATATTCAACAGACATCTTTTCACCTCCACCCGCAGCTCCACCCCCAAACCTCACGCATGCACTGGTGTATTCTTTGCCAATAGACCTGTAGCAGTGGACAACAAAAAACGTCCCTACCTCCCCGCAGCCCCTCCGACAGAGCCCGTCAGAGCCACGGCCCATGAGCTGCAACCTTTTTCTGAGATATCAACTCGGTGGAGTATTTTCAGTTAAAGCAGACGAAGTCTAGCCGATATGGCCACCTCCCTAGGGGATGCCAGCGCCCCATTCCACTCTTCCTCATTCCAGCCCGTCCGCCTCCCATTTTCTTTTAAGATTATGCAGCAACTCAGGGGAAATATTAATATGTGAGGGAAATGGCATGGTCGGGAAGGTGACCATCCAGCAGTCTGTCTTCCAGGGGGGAGGATGCTGGGGGGAGGGTCCCAGGGGGAATGTTGGATTGGAAGGAGTGACGAACCTGCAGATAGAGGTAGAATTCTCTCGGGGTATTTTTGGACATTTGGTAAATTATTAAAATGCTATAACTAAGTTACAATGGTTTTATTTCTGAATTTACTGTACAGTATAACTAAATAAAGCGTGTTTTTATATGTGTATTTTAATATCTACGGGGCGGATTACGATGGCGGGCGGATCGAGCGATGGTCACCGCCGGCCCGTCGGGGGCGATCCGCCCGCCATCGTCACTGCAAAGATCCACCCGCCATATTATGATGGCTGGGGAGTCCACGGCGGACGGAAAGACCATCTGCCGCTCTTCTGATGGTTGACTCGTTGACCGGCGGAAAATGGGTTTCATATGGTGGTGGTGTCTGGAAGACATCGTCATCCATATTTCGATGAAGGCTCATGGCACCCTTTCCATGGCTGCATTGCCACCATAGAAAGGCTGGCGGTTCCTGCTGTTGGGGCCCCGTTGTGGGCCCCCATGGTGTTGGGGGTGCACATGGGAGTACCCATGGTACCCCTCCGCTATCAAACACTTTCCCTACTGTTGCATATATTGGAGTGGGAATAGAAATGTTTACCTCTCCACTATCCAACACTTTACCTAACATTGCATTGACTGGTTTGGGAATAGTAAATGTATCCCTCCGCTACCCAACACTTTTCCTACTGTTGCACTCATTGGAGTGGGAATAGTAATTTTTACCCCTCTGTTATCCAACACTTTACCTACTGCTGCATTGAATGTTTTGCTTATGATTTGTTTTTATACATAATGTATCAATTAATAATTGATTATGTATATTTTAACTGTTGTACTTTGTATTGTAATCATTGTGTTTTATTTGAATTAGTAATTAATTTAATTGTAAGTGTTTTGGAAATGTTGTCAGTGTAATGATTTTTGGTTTTACACTTTATCCATTTTTTATGTTAATTTAAAATAAAGAATTTGGTATTTATCTTATCATTTTGCAATTTGGTTAAAATTAAGCAAGAAAATAATATTATAAGTAACATAATTATTTTTCATTTTATATTTCAAAATTGTTTCATATGTTTATGAAATAGAGTAATTATTTTTCTCTCAACAACAATGTATTACTTTTTAACAGGTATTGAAATGTTTTTTAGTAAATAAGTAGGTCTTGTATTTTTATATATATTCCTTTTAAAGCCTACTATTTTATTGACCATAGTTGGACTAGTATGCCTAACCCCTCTGACCCCTCTGAAGTCCAACTTTTTCTCTACTGTTGCTTACACTAGAGTGGAATAGTCAATCCATCCCTTCTGAAGTTTAACACTTTCACTACTGTTGCTTAGACTGGAGCGGGAAAAGTAAATCTAACCCCTCCAAAGTCGAACACATTTCCTACTGTTGCTTAGACTGTAGTGGGAATAATAACTGTAACCCACGGCCGGACTGGGAACAGAAACTGGCCCAAACTTTGTTGACTCTCGATCTGGCAAACATTCCGTATCAATTCAGTGGCTTACCTTCAACAACATGCCTCTGACAGTGGAAGGACAATTGGAGTTTAATAATATTCTCCAGTTAAACCCTTCTGACATGTTTGCCAAAATCCCGATATGGGCCGAAATGAGAGTTTCTGTTTAACTGGTGATTACAATTTTGAGCAACTGTAATATACCTTAGTTGTTTTCACCAGGCATATTTTGGCAGGAAAACAGGACAAACTGCATATGGGGAAAAAGTCAGAAGTGGCAAAACATACAAAATATCAGATTGCCAGTATAGCTTCACTCTGAGTATATAAACTTGGATTCAAGTGGGGAAAATGCTCAGAACAATGACTAAAACCTGTGGTGTGCCTTATTTTCCTGAGATGAAATTAATTACTTCTTATTGGCCTTCCGACATGTAGTATTTAATATACAATGTTTTCCATTGATCGTGATTTATATTTTTTTTGTTGGTTGCATACATTTTTTATACATTCAAGCTTCCATTGTGAGCAGTGTTCTATCTAAAATAATTGTCATCATGCTTAGGGGGGCCTGACCATCATTGTGCAGGATTGTCCTGCAGTCGTGGCTCATGTCCTGCTGCCTGTGCTTTTTTCTGGTCCAGGGAAGACATGGCTTGGCAGTTCGGGCTGGACTGTTCCCATGAGGCACAGGGTCAGACTGATTTGCATATAGCAATGTCTGAACTGGGGTGGCAAGTGGGCTAAAGAACGGTGATGGATTAAACCCAGATCTTTTGACTGGGTGTGAGTGTTTGATTGATTCAGATGCTCCGTCCATCACCACCCCCTTTTGTACCACTTTTGGCCGCCATAAGTGTGGCAGGGTATGCTCATACGTGAGTCCCTTGCTCACTTTGCCACTGGATTCAAGCAAGCCGGGCTGAAGACGGCTGGAATGCCAGAAACCGGTCCTCGGAAGCTTGTTTCCGGTCCAGGGAAGACATGGCTTGGCAGTTCGGGCTGGACTGTTCCTAAGAGGCACAGGTTCAGACTGATTTGCATACAGCCATGTCTGGACTGGGGTGGCAGAGTGGGCTAAAGAACGGTGATAGATTAAACCCAGATCTTTTGACTGGGTGTGAGTGTTTGATTGATTCAGATGCTCCGTCCATCACCACCCCCTTTTGTACCGCCTGTGCAAAGGCACTAAACAATGATAGTTTTACCCCAGTTTTGGTTCCCATCTGATCCACAATTTAACTTTCCTTGGCAACAAACAACTTTCAGTCACATATTGCAGCATATGATTTCACCCAGTCCAGATTTCATCCTTTGATAGGATACAGAAGACTGGAATACAATGCAGTGGAGAAAGCTTTGGCGAAGAAGTCTAGGAATACAAACCAATACAGGGTAGAAGCTTGGGAGATTACTCAATTGCTAGAGAGTTAAGTGTTACACACTTAAAAAGAAGTCTATCTAGCCTCTCTTAGTTCTCCTCCATATCATTCTTTAGATGATCGCCAAAAGACAGACTCCAATTCACTCATCTATCATAGGCTCCATGCTTCCTGCATGCTTTCATTATCATGATCAGTGCTTTAATTGAGAAGTTACTGTCTGTCCAGTCTAGAGTACTTCTACTTCTTCAATTTATAAGGCAGAATACCTGCACTTGCAGCTCCTCTGTAATGCATTTAATTGGAGGGTGCCAACATTTATCAGGAGCAAACAGGCACTATAAATAGTGAGTACCTGCACATCTGCATTTCCATTAAAGCACTGCTTTGGATTACAATGATTACAACTCAGTCCCACAAATCTGACCCTTAAAGAAACTGAGAATGTGGAGGGTGTCTATTGGAGATTTAAAGGAAGACAGGGTAAAAGAATTGAGTGATGTCAGCTGTGACCCTAGCTCAAGGTAGTATAGTAAGTTGAGCTGTGACCTGCAGCTCATGCCTATCAGCCTGACCCGGCTGCCTACCAGTAGGAAAGTGGTTTTCTGTTTCAGTAACACACACACTTTTTGCCAGACTACTGATGCACTTTGACTTGATGTGCCCTGGGTCCCTGCCAATCAGGTTCCCAGGGCCTGTGTTCTTTCTCCAAAAGTAACCCAATTGGCATCTTTTGCCACAGATCAGCCCCTGGTAAATGGTACCACAAGTACCCAGGGCCCTGTGACCAGAGAAGGCCTCTAAGGGCTGCACACTTATAGTGCCACCCTTAGAGGCCCTGTATCTTTACACACACACACACTGCCTTTGCAGGCTGTTTGTTTTGGTGCAGAACAAAGTGAGGAGTCGATATGGTGCACATCCCTGTGTGCCATGCCTACAACCCACTGCCCTGACATAGGTCAGCTACCCCTCTAGCTTGGTTCACTATACCAGTGGTTAGGGTACAGATGCATGAGCCGTGTACCGCTACAGTGACTAAGTCCATTCTTATACATTGTAAGTGCACTGCTGCCATTAAGCGTATATGGTGCTGAGAGCTTGTCATTATGAACTCCACAGCACCATAATGGCTACACTGAAAACTGAGAAGTTTGGTATCAAACTTCTCAGCACATTAAACCCACACTGATGCCAGTGTGGGGTTTTATGACAAATGCACACAGAGGGCATCTTAGAGATGCCCCCTGAAAAATGACTGGCCTCTGGTGGGTTCCATGAATGGTACACACCAGCCTGCCACCACAAGACATGTTTCTGGACCCCTAGGGTGGGAGCCTTCGCTCCCTGAGCCCAGAAACAAAGCCTTTCCTGGGTGGAGGTGTTTACACCTCCCCAGGCCAGGGAGAGCCATTTGTGGCAGGGGAGCTTCAAAGGCCTGACAGCCTTTATAATTTGACCTCCAGCCTCTCCTGCTATCAGGAGCAGACTCCCTTCCTGTCTCCCCCCTTTTCGGCAGGAAGACAGGGAGATAAAACTAACCAGCCCAGAAAGTGTGCCCACCTTTGCCAACTCCACCCCTGAGGTGTGGGAGGGGCGAGGTGAAGCTCACTCTCCAGTGCCAGCCATCTTGCAGATGGTAGGCACTCCCCAATCAGGATTAAGTAATGTGGAGGGAGCACACCAAGGGTGTAGTCACCCTAAGGTCAGTAGCCCATTGGCTACTGACCCCGAGACCCTTAACCGCCCGCTAAATACAGTATTTAGGGGACAGCCCTGAGCCAAGAAAGCAGATTCTTGCAACCTATGAAGAAAAAGGATTAAAGAAGACGCCCGGCAGAGGAGACTGCAGAGAACAACTGACTTGGCCTCAGCCCTACCGGCCCATCTGCAGTTACCAGAGATTCTGCATAAAAAATTGTCTTGTCGGAGGGAGGAGCCAAGCTCGCGACTGCGATGGCCGCATTGTAGCTCGGCTCCGCCAACCTTCCTGCCCAACACGCATATCCTGATAAGCATCCTGCCCCGAAGCGACACAATCGGGAAGAAATGGAAAGGTGAAGAAACGCTCGTACTCACCGTCTGTTCCGGGGGCTCCTGCGAGCTGCGGAGCTGGAGCTGTGCCCCTGTTTGGTCCGGGGCCTCCGCGGCGCGGAGACCGGGGACTTGCCTGTGAAGGTCGGCCGGAGTGAAGGTGTCGGCGGCGGCCCCTGGTGGAGGAGAGGGGTCGGCTGGGAGAGGCCGCTGTGCGGTTATGCCGGTGGCGACTGACCGGGCCCGGTCTGGCGGCCTGGGGGCCCTGTGGTAGGGCGCGGCCCGCCATGGATGGGGGGGTAGACAGTCAAAATATCGAGTTGGAAATATCGACCTACCATAATATCGAGTCTGAAATATCGAAGGAGCATAATATCGAAGGCAAGAATATCGTAGGACAGAATATCGACCCAAGGTAAGTAATATCGATATACTTAATATCGATGTAAGTAATATCGAAGTTAGTAATATCGATAGCATATATATCGATGTTAATAATTTCGATGACACTAATATCGATATTTGTATTATTTTATAGTTTTTTATTATGTATGTGTTATATGTTTAATTTAAGTATTTAAAATAATTAATATTATATGTGCATACATTTTCTATAATAATATATAAATTTATAAAGAAATTTGATGTTTTAGTACCGGAGCGGGTTGTGGGTTTATAGGGGAATAGGGTGGGAAGTAATTTAATTATGGTAAGTTGATTAATAATTAGTAGGATTAATTAATTAATTATAATTATTTGCTAATTAATATTGATTAATTGGGAAATAATTAATTGATTAATTGATATATATTTTCTGTAGCGGGATGTGGGTTTATAGGGGAATAGGGTGGGGAGTAATTTAATATTAATTAATTAATTAATATATGTTTTTAAATATTTATAACTAATTAATTGGCAAATAATTAATATTAATTAGTTAATTAATTAATATAATTTTGAACATATTTTAAATTAGTAATTAATTGGCAATTAAATAATATTAATTAGTTAATTACATTAATTAGAGTAATTTATTTATATATATAATTTTTAGTTACTGTTAATTAATTATTTGGGGAAATATGATATTAATTATTAAATTATATTAATTATAGCTTATGTGCTAATATATTTACTTTATTGTTATTGTTAATTAATTATTAATTGCAGTAGGAATAGTAATTTTTACCCTTACGCTATCCAACGTTTTATATAATTAATTGTTAAAATATCACACGTTTATTTTATTTTTTATATTACTTACATTTTATTTATGTTATTGTTTTATGTTTGTAAATGTATTAGTAAATTAGAATATATTTCATTAATTTATAAATTAGTAAATTAATTATTAATACTTATTGTTCAGTACATATATATTATATCTTTACTGTATATATTTAATTAATGTATTATTAATATATATGTATTATTTATTAATTTTAAACATTATTAGATACTTTTAAATATGTATATTTTATTTATTAGTGTTATATACTTACTTTTACATTTATATATATAAAAAAAAAGAACGATATTTTTAACATCGATATTTTTTACATCGATATTATTTTTTCGATATGTTTGTACTTTCCATGTTGTAGATAGGATGTCGATATTTTTGCCCTCGATATTGTTGACTCGATATTCTTGTAGGTCGATATTTCTGAGGTCGAAATTCTGTCAGTGATCCGGATGGGGGAAGACCGCGCAGGAGGCATACCCCCTTTGTTGCCCTGTCCGGCCATCTTGAAGCCCTGCGCCCGGATTCGGCGGGCGGCGTCCGTGGGACGGTGGCGCTGGCGGTCCCCACTTTTGGTGGCCCTCCTTTCTGCACCCAGGTTGCCATTTCTGGGGCTCGAGGGGACTCCAGCGGTGGCCTTGCTTGAGAGCCCGCTCCAGAAGTTGAGGCGCGTGGAGACGCGGCTGGACCTGCAAGATGGCGACCGGCGCCCTGGGTCACGGATCTACTCAGGGCGGCGAACTTGGGTCGCTGAAGTGCACGGGGGCCTGGTCCTGTGAGCGCGAGCCCACGCTCGGCGATGTCCTTGACGCCCTACAGTCTTTACGTGCGGCCATGGCCCTCGACGCCTCTGTGCAAGATAGAAGGTCTGCCGCCATTTCTGCTTGGCCCTCCCTCATGGACGCGGTTCGACTTCGAGTGTGTGCTGATTCGCCCCCCTCGGCTGCTGCGAGGAGTGCTGCCGCCGTGCATCGACAAGACTGTACGCCTGCGGCCCCGAATCTCCAGGTAGCTTTGATTGTGGCGGGCGCGGGTGTGGGCTCCGCTCTGGGGCCCGTTCCTGCTCGAATGATTGGGGAGCGAAGTGGATTTTCGATTCGAACTGCCTCGGTGAGGTCCCGCTGTTACCTTGCGGGGGAGACCTCACTTTCCTGGGCGGCGAGACTGCACCTGTTCTGTTTGCTGCTCCTGTTGTCGCTATTGGAAAGTCTGGACTGCCGCAAAAAGTTCTTGCTTTGCCGTTTGTTGCTGGGGTCATCTGGTTTACACCCTTGGCCCGTTTTTTTCAGATCCTGTGGCCTCTCCACCTCGAAATGTTTGCTACCCACTACTCTATTACGCGTGGTAGCGATGACTAGGAAAGGACAGGGGTGAGCCGGTCTGAATCCGGAGGACTGCTGGTTAACGGATGGAGATGAGGAATGCCCCCAGCCACGACAATATGGCCGATTCCCTCGATTGTTTCTGATACCTGAGACTGTGTCGATTTCGTTTTGATGTGGCATAATTGTGTGTGGAGGCGGGGGCAGGGGCCGAACGACTCGATTGATGGTCTCCTCTCCCCCTGGTTCTTTTCCCTTTTTTTCTCTTTTGTTTCCTTTCCCTCTTTCTAACTTTTCCTATATTTCGGGTTCTATTTAGGGCGACAGGCACGCTGCTGGGGGGGTAGGCCGTAGCCTTCTGCAGGGGTGCAGGGTGGGGTGGGTGGGACGGGGTCTCTTTCCTGTTTGTTTTCCCTTTAGTTCTATGGCTCTTTTGTATCCCTTTATCGGGACGCTGTGTCTGTGCGTGTCTCCCATGGTGTGATAGCTGGTGGGGATGGGGGGTGAGCTGCTTTCTTTCTACGGTATTGATTGCACATATATCATGACTTGCGCGCCCTACCCCCGATAGCAGGTCTTTCAGTCTTGCGCGCCTGTATCGCTGTGGGGCGCGTGCAGCAGTGCGGCACTCTTTCTTTTCCTCTTTATAATATTTCCCCCCCTCCCCTTTTTTCTTATTACTTGGGTTAGTATAGAGGATGATTGTAACTACGTTGCTGTTCTGGTTCTCTGTTATGTACTAGCACAATAATTAGGTGGTCGATGGGCGCGTGATGGGCCACGGTGGGCACTGATTTGAACTATGGCGTCTATAAGTTGATTGCTGTGAACCGCTGCTGATACCCGTTTTTATCGATGCCCTTATGTCTTGATGTTTGATTCGTGGCCCGCTATGGGAACTTAGATGACTAAAAACTGCAACTGCTCCTGCTATACTTCCTATTATAAAATTAACCTTCTTTAATCCTGCTTCCAGCGGTCGTATTCAGCTTTTCTAAGATTGGACTGCTTGCTTGCATAATGCTGGGCGACTGCCGGGAAACCTCCTTATTGTCTCATGTGCTTCTCATAATGTGTCGTGGCCGGCCTGATTGGTTGTAGGCCCGTATTTGTGTGCTTCCATCTGCACAATGAAGGTTTAAAAAAAAATTGTCTTGTCCTGCAGCCAGTGACCTAAGGAACCCCTGGGAGGACTGACTGCCTTCAACAAAGACAGGATCTCCTGTGAACAGCAGCCCTGTTCCAAAGAAGCTCAGAAACAGACTATGAGCCTGATGAGGACGAAAAAAACCCACACCTGGCACCACCGCTGCACCCGACGCCTACGGCACGAGTCTGAGTGGCCCATTGGTCCCAGCGAGGTACCCCAGCACTCCAGAGTCCACATCCACCATCGGTTGACTCCTCCAGGACTTCCCGACGTCACCTGCAGCCTCTGCACGGAGACCCCCCCAACCGCGAGTGGCCTGGTAAGGTGAAATCCTACCTCAAAAGACACCCCTGCCTCCAGCTGCCCTGCACCCTGGATAAGAGAACCCAAGGTGCCCCTACGTCCCAGAGCCCTCCAACTTACCTGCCCGGCTGCTGGTTCCTCCGGGAAGTCTTCCTGGACCGAGCCTGCAGCTAAAAACCAAAAACTAAAATCGCTATTGAAAACAACTGGGCATCCAATGCCAAAACAGCACCCTTCACCCAGCCGCCGCGGGTGCACTTTGTGAGCTAAACCTGATCTTCCTTTGCCCTGAGCCTAACTCCAGGAGCTTGGTTCCCACAACCAAGTGGCCTGCCACCAGCCGGAGGCCCCCTATCCCCCATTGGATAACATTGGGCCTCAACACTATGCACCCGCCGCCCTAGTGCCACTGAGGGTGTACCTAGAGTTACTCACTGACCCTGGGGGACCCCTGAGTCTTCCCCAGAAACTCAACTCCCATTGTCAAATACTTACCTTTAAACCGATAATACTATTTTCCTCCATAGGATAACATTGTCTGTTTTCTTGGAAAAGTTTCTAAGTGTTGAGTTTGCAAACCTAAAGAAATTCTTTAAAATTGTGCTATTTAACAAAAACGATGTTACTTACCTGTTTGCAGAAAATGTCCCATGGTAGTATCCAGGTATACTACTCTGAGTATGAAAATGTATCTAAAAAGTAAATTACCGGGTATTTTACTGAAAAGCCCATTCAAGTCTATGTATTGTATTTGCAAAGCATTGCATTTCTCTGAAACAATACTGTAAGTCAATACAAAGTGCTTATACAATTACCAATCCAAGCTGTATTACAACTGTATATTCACTGCAACGTGTTTATCCCTTACTTGTGCCAGGCTTGCTTGGTTCTAGGAAATAAAATAACTCTAAAAATATTTTTATACAAAAACAATTGTTCTGAGGTTCATTCTTTGAGTGTGTGAATTCATTTGCTGACTGAGTGGGTACTACAAATGCTTAACACTGTCCTCTGATGCTGCCTTACTGCTATCTAACTTTATCTCTGCCTACCTTTGGGGTTCCACTGGACTCTGTGCACACTATACCTCACTTTGAATAGTATATACAGAGCCAGCTTCCTAAACTACCTCAGGGTTTTGGCAGGATAATCAGAAGTGTATGATTTACCTGAAGCTACAGGAGAGACTGAAGATGTATTCAGTCCCTCCACATGCACATTTATCTTCTGACCCTGTCCTGTAGTTCCTGACTGAAATGCATTGGCACATGTCTTTCTCACCTAAGAGAAGCAGAGTGTGTCTGCCCATTCCATTTTAAATCTGTTAACCCTTGCAACAAAGCATACCTCAGACTGAGGCTCAGTGACAGTATTTTGTTTTAATGGATTTCTTATTAAATCACAACGTTTGACATTACACAACCATTACATAGAAAACTGCTGCTGTGTGACTGTCCTAATCACATTCCACAGTGCCCCTGGAAGGAGGAGGCCCTGGGCAGTGACTCTTTAGGCCATCCCTTAAAGGTCTCTGAAACACAGAGTGCTCCCTGTAGGCCTGTAGCCCTTTGGGCTGAGAGCAAGGAGTTAGTTGGAGGGAGTGAAGACCAGGCAGATATTCTGCCAATCCACAAAGCCATACGCAGTCATCCCTTATGAATGTCTCAACACTCACTTTTCTCTTCTCTACACATCCCAAACAATAACAAGTACTTTGATGCAGATGTAGGGAACACACCAGCTTACCAGCTGAAGGGTTTTCAATAGGTGAAAAGCCATAATGTCTGTGCTAAAAAGTCTTATGACAATTACATTATCCCCTTGCTTAAAAGCCTGCATATATAACCGGTACAGGAAAGAGTTAACTTTAAGATTTGTTGTTTAACATTCACTTGCTCACATCACATGATATCTGTCACTGTAGAAGAGTTCACTAACATTGCTCTTACTCAACTCTGATTGGGTAGCGTATTAAGCAAAGTATATGGAAGAGCCCTTTTCAAGAACGGACTAGTATTGTTTTGCCCTAGACTCAATAGATTTGAATGCCTTGATTTCAGATGAACAAAGAAGGTGGCTCTTGAAGGAGAATTAGTACTTTGAACTTATTTGGCACATGATTTCAGTTGTGGCAGTTCAGAGTTTACATTTAGTTTTGCTCACTTAATAATATCAATGAAGAAGCGTAGGTGTTGTACGTGCAGCTCTGTGCTTACCGTTATTATTTATTTTATACACTAATGGTTTAACAGCCCATCGAGCCTCCTACCACACTGACATACCTAGAATAGCAGGCTGCACTGTCCCCGCTTTGTTGTACGCGGACAATGCCGTTTTGTTGGTCATTACCACAAAAGCCCTGAGACACCAGGTGGAATGTTTTGTTTCCTTTATGCACAATTTGAACCTTAGCACTAATTACTCCAAATTACATATTATTTCTTGTGGTCCAGGCAAACGAAGAACTAACAAACTTAGCATTAACGGTCATGTTTTGACTTCGTCAAGACCTTTTGTTACCTCGGACTAAACTTCAGATCCTCTGGGTCATGGAAGCCCCACTGTGCTCTAGTCTGTTCCAAGTTAAGTAAATGCACAGGGATAGTAAGTAACCTCATTAGACCACAAATTAGAGGGACATTGACACCTCCTCTGAAAGTGTTTACTTCCCAATGCATTGGTGTGGCCACTCACGGAGTAAGAGTATGGGTTTTTAGCAAATGCAGTTCCATTCAGGCTGAGGTAAACCATATGATCTGCAGGTTATTAAGTGCACCCCATCTACCCTTACCCTCACACTGCACCTGGAGCTAAACCAGGATTTTATTGAGGATATGGTCCAGATGCACCGCTCCTACTATAGGTTAGCATCTGGTTGAATCCAGACACTAAACATTGTAGGGACATTATTTCCGATTGTATGAAATTGAATAACATTTCTGCCATATCTTGGCTGAGCTGTTTACGTGAGACTTTCATCTCCCTTGGCATACCCTGGTGGTACACTGAAACTACTTGTATCCCCGATAATGCTACGTCCAAGGTGAAATTATTATTCAAGGCTCATCGTGCAACAATTAGGCTGAAAACCGAGCTATTCAAACCCCTGCTGCAGCAATATTACAGTCTTTTTTATACTATTGAGCCTCCACAGTATTTGGCCTTGGAGCTGACCAGATGGGAGCGATCTATACTTTTTTGCTTTAGAGCTGGCTCAATCTACTGGTCTATCATTGAAACATTATTTAGATTCAGAGGGAAATAAGGTGTCTCTGTGCCTGTGTGACAACAACACTGGCCGATCTTTGTTGCACTTTATGTTTTTCTGCAATTAGCACGCCAACACTTTCTGGAGTACTGCACTCCTTCACTTACAATTTCTCAGTTCCCCCGAATTGTTTTTGCACATTTGTGCCTTCTTGAAAGCTGCACTCAGAACCGGACAAACTATTCAGGATTAATCCAACTGAATCTTTTATGGGTAACTGCCTTCATACCCTTAGTTCTTATCAGTGGACTTTACTCAGAATATGTTTTTTATACCCTAGGTTCTTTTCAAATTTCTGATGCCAGATGTATTTTGTGTGCAGTATTTTTATGTAATAGCATGGTCTCAATTTTAAACTGAACTGCTGAATTTCACTGGTTGTATACAAGTAACTATAACGTTCCTATAACCTTTGGCTTTTTCAGTGAGTTTCTAAGGGTTTTTTAATTCTGCTTTAGAAAATCGAGACACTTCCTCTGGAGTGCTCCAAGAGATGGGGTCACCTCCCAGGGTTACCCCCCCCCCCCCAAACAGCAGACAACTTCCTCTGACTGACAGGCCACAGTGGTACTCTCCCAGTTCTCATGGTTCACCACCTCCCGTTCCTGGTGGGGGTGGGGAGGGGATCTCAGGCTCCCGCCCATAGGGCCACCACTTTAGAAGCTCGATACACCCTCAAGGTCCAACTCACACCTTTGCACTTCACTATCAAGAGAGTGAGCTACCCTCCTAACTTATATGCCTTTTGTAACGATCCACGCTCCTATTAGGACTTACCTTATTTTGGTTTGCCCTGGCTTGGTGAGTTGTGCAGTATGTGTCGGCGGAGAAAGTGGGTGTGTGGAGGCAGGTGAAGTGACATGCAGTGGAGTGGCATGAAGTAGAGTGGTGTACACTGGAGTAGCATATAGTTCAGTGGTGTACAGTGAAGTGGCATTGAGTACAACAGCGTAGACTTTCGTGTCGTAGAGGGGCATTGCATACAGTGGAATAGCGTACAGTGGAGTAATGTAGAGTGGAGTGGCATAGGCTGGAATGTGACAGAATGTGGTGGCTTAGAGTGTAATAGCATATAGTGCAGTGATGCAGAGAGGAGTGGTGTAGAGTGGAGTGGAGTAGAATAGAGTGTAAAGGCGTACAGTGGATTTGCGTAGAGTGTAGTGGCATATATATCTTCCACGAGCACAACGCAGCACAGTTGTTTGACATTAAAAAGCTGCCAATTACTACGCATGCCTTTCCCACACAAATATTTACCACGCATATGCATTTACCATGCATACTTTTACCACGCATGGAAATTTCATTTAAGGTAAGTATTATTATGGTAAGTGCTATACATACATTTATATTACTTTGAGCCAGTAGTTGCCAATGAGTGCCACGGATACTCATTTTTGGAGAGTGGCACTTATTTTTCTGCATCAGACATTTATTGATTGCAAGAGGGGGAAAAACAAACAAAGTGGAAAGACAGAGGAAAAGAAAGACAGAAAAACCATGAGTTTCTAGTATTGCATCAAAGAGGTGTGAGAAAGCCTTGTGTATTATTTCCTTGTGGAATTACCACCCACTAAAATCGGGTTTGATGTAGGAACATCAGCCCACTCATGATCAGACGGGGTAAAATTCCATACTGGAATTCCATGTCCACGTGACTCATAATCCGGGTTGCCATAGGTATTGTAGCTAAAATTTTGGGGTGAATCTCTGTTATACACCCGGAAGACATGTGCGGATTGGCCCTCACACACTGGTGTGGTGGTCCAATGTTGGAGGGAGGTGAATAGATTCTTGGGATGGACGGGATCCCTGACGGGTAGAACTCCCCTACGGATTGGGGAGCAATTGAGTGAAGTGACTCAATTGAAGGGCTTTAGGGGCTGGCAGCTCATTGGAATAGACTACTTGGGAGACGTGTGGAGAGGGTGTGGTAGTTTAGCAAATCATTAAGTTCAGCATTTGCAGAAGACATCCAGTTTTTCGACCTATATTGCCCGTTTTACGGAATCCATTTCGTCTTTCTGTCGGCCATTTTGTATGCCATGAACTCTGTCCTACGTTCCTGTCAACTGCTCTTGAAATCTGCCTAGAGACAAGATATGTTTAGTCTCCTCTACTTTGCACATGCTCAGAAGAGCATACA
This sequence comes from Lissotriton vulgaris, assembly GCF_964263255.1. NCBI lineage: Eukaryota > Metazoa > Chordata > Amphibia > Caudata > Salamandridae > Lissotriton > Lissotriton vulgaris. Next base: position 731,320,168 of record NC_141699.1, read on the forward strand.
GCTGTCCCTAGCATGTAACTGTCAGGATGTGTTTACTTCAACTAGCTAACTGGTAGCGCCTCCCACTTGTCGACTGTGCATTCTCTGTATGACCTTTATGTGCCTAAGAACAGCAGCTTGTACTTGTACCGCCTTCTTTTGAGCCCCTGTGTGGGTATAAAAGGACCCAGCTCCTTCTAGTCAGTGTGCTACCTCATAATATACCGAAGGGTGTTGTGTGATTGTGGTTCCACCTCAAGAGGTTTAATAAATTCTGTCTTTTCTATTCCAGTTTCTGTGCCAACTTCTTACCATTGGTCTAAGGACTCTAAGCAGAGGAGGGCGAAACCCTTGCTTTAGTAGGCCTGGCTGGGGCTTGCTACCACAAATTGGCACGTCTAACGTGGGGCTCATCGGCGACTCGGATGTCCGAAGGACTGGTCGAGACGAAGGATTGGAATCTCGCTTTGGACGTGATCACTGCCAGAGGAGACCCGAGTCTTGGCATCCACGGCGTTTTCCCTTTCTTTCTGATCTGACCATCCAGGTGGTGCCGGTCCTCGACTGAGATCTCTTCTGTTGATCCGCTGTGTAGTGACCATTTGGTCGATTTGAGAACTTTGCAGGAGGAACCTGGACTCTATTTCACTGGTAAGAGCCGTTTTACGGCACTTGCTGTAAGTATGACGCCTTGTAATTAGTAAGGTAGTTTAGATACGCTTACTACAGCAGTTTCCAATGTATTGGCCAAAAGTTTGAGATGATTCTATGTAAAATTGATATATGTCTTGCAACACATATAGGCAGGTAATGAGGAGATTTTTCTCTAATCCTATGAGAGTCAAACGGCGCAACGTACAAAGAGTACTTTAAGCTGTACTTTTTTATAATACTGCATATTTTGCACTATTTTCGGCATGCCTGTTTTTAGCACACTTCGTAAGTTGTGTTGCTTTTGTAATGGTACCCATTTGAAACTCGATGAAGCACAACCACCCCCCCGGAGGGGACGCCTAATAGGGATATGTACATTAAATATGGTATTTTGTCCATGATGTACAGCACATTGTGGAATAAATACACCCGTAAGGATCCTGAGTTGCGTTGGCCTATGCATGGGTCATTTGATTTGCAAAAGATTCAGTATGTGGAGCAACGAATGTTCAAGCAAAAGGCTAGGCAAGATATGTTTGATTGTGTGCGAAAATGGGAGAAAGAAGTGCGCGAGCGAATGAAGCGTGAAAAGGCCTTGATTGAAAAAGAACAGCTTAAAAGTGTGAATGCGAAAGGTTTAGATATGAAAAATAAAAAGATGAGAGAAACTGAAGAAAGGGAAGATAGGGAGCGTCAGTTACAGGTAAATGGCCAATATGCTATTCGTAGGCATCTCTATCCTATTCTTAATAAACCCCAAGATGATTCTCTTTTGTTAGATCGTTCTCCACCTCCATATATTTTCTCTTCTGCTCCTAATGAGTCAGATGAGGACTTTCCTACAGATCAGGATAAAACCCGAGACACTCGCTCAATGTTAACTACCGAACGTTCCTCTGAGATTAGATCTGCGGCGCAAAAAGCGGATCGTGGTACTCTCACTGCTTCTGAACTTCTAGATACTATTAATAATTGGTCAGAAAAGGAACAGAAATATTTTACTGAGATATTGGCTACAGAGGTCGTTGAGCGATTTAGGAAACATTCGGTGGAAGTAGAGCCTGATGATATAGCAGCTGATTGTAAGCAATTACGTGAAGGTTCTTTTGTCTTTTCCCAGGTGTCTGACACGATCAGACGCTTGGTTAAACTACGTGATGAAGCAGTCCATTTGTGGGAGGAGAAAAAGGCCGCAGACGCAGCTGCACAAATATCTCGAATTAAGATGGCACGAGCACCGACGTCCGAAACAGATAAGAATGTTGTAAATGTGAAACCCATGCGGGAAGCCGCGCCTTTATATGTTCCTCCTAAAGGAACAGGCACAAGTGATGATAAGACTTCTATTGATGCGAAAGGGTATTTTATTTATAATTGGGTTTACACTCCTTGGAATAGAGCAGATGTCATGGCTCTTAAAAATGCATTGCCTGATCCGCGAAAGAATCCGACAGCTTTTTATGAAGAAATTGAGGGTGCTATTAGCTCTTGTATTATGACTTTGTCTGACATTGATTTGTTTTTTGGATTAATATTACCGCCTGATATGTGGAGAACTGTGTGTAGAATGGACGATCGTGCGGTATTTGGAGCATTGTGGTCAGATATAGAACAATCAGATAAAGATAGAGAACCTGCACAAAAACCGTGTCAGCAAATATTAGATCTTCCAGCATCTATATTGTTTTAGTTAAAAACGATTATACCCCCTAAAAAAATAGATTGGACTATGTTAGCGTCTTACAAGCAAAAAGTAGATGAATCAGCTTCAGATTTTTTCACACATTTTGAAGAAGCATTACACGATTTTAGTGGCCAGTCATTGACAGATGACACAGGTAGGCATCTGTTTGTCGATGAATATGTCACAAACCTGTTGCCAGAAATAGCTAGTCGCCTAAAGGCCAGCGAAAGCTCATGGACTACCTCCTCTCCGGCTTCTCTCCTAACTATGGCTCAGTTTTATGAACGACAGGAATTAGAAGCAAAAAGTAAGGAGTATAAAAAATCTAAAGAGTTAAAAACGAAGGTTATGATGGTTCAGGCTTATGGCTTGCCTTATAAAGGTGATAATAGAGGAGGATGTGGATCTTATGGTTCGTCTTTTCCTCCCCCTACTCGTGGAAATTTGTCTATTCATCAGTGTGCATATTGCAGACAATTTGGCCACTGGATTTCTAGTTGTCCTGTGCTACGTGCCCAGCAGGGTTCACGTGGTCGGGGACAAATGAGAAATCGCTCAGGATATTCAGGGCCTAGAGGAAATACAAATGATCGTGCTAGGTTTGACGTTAATACACGTAGACAAGAGGAGGCTAATAATTTTGACAGACGGAATCACTACCAAATGTCCGATTATGAGACGTCTGATTTGCAAGATTCTGCTTATGCATAGGATTGCATAGGATGGGGTAAGGAATCAGTTGAAGTTCCAGTAGATCAGAAGGGTCCCTATGTTACAGCACATGTTTTGGGAACACTTGATTCCTAGGGCTCCCCTGTCTGGCTTAACTATTACATCAATAGGTCTTGATGGAACATCCACCCTTAGCCCATTGTCACAACCACTTGCACTCCATGTTGATAAGTTTACTGCTCCATGTCCATTTTTGCTTTCTCCAAATACACCAGATAATATTGTGGGTCTTGACATGCTCAAATATTTCAAGGCCACGATACGATGTTCTCCGGAAGGAGTACGGGTTATTTTAAATGACAACCACCCCATGATTGAGAGATCCTGTATTGTTAAAGAGGACATTGCCCTAGCTTCACTTCCTAGTACTTTGTGGGCCACTTCAGATACCGATGTAGGACAAATGGTTATTCCACCAGTGCATATAAGTGTCAAGGAGGGTGCTACATTGCCAAGACTTCCTCAGTATAAAATTTCTCGAGAAGGAGAGGAAGCACTTACACGTATTGTTCATGACTTAATTAAAGTGGGGGTTGTGGAAGAGGTTCCTTACAATGTTTCCAATAGTCCGATTCTTCCTATTTTGAAAAAAGATACTGACACTAAGGTTTATAGATTCATCTTTGACTTGAGGGAGGTCAATAAGATTGTAGTACCGCAATACCCGGTAGTGTCTGACATAACGACATTGTCAGGAACTGGCAAGGCGCCTACCTAATAGAGTAACTGACTACATCTCCCAGAAGCCTTGAGGTGGGCGTGTCCCTATATAACAGTGAATTGGACCTTCCCTCACTGTTCGTGATTTGTACTGACAGACATTTTCTGAATCAGAGTCCATAGTTGTTCGTGAGCGCTTCCCGTTTGTTTCCTGGATATCCGATAGCTGCTCATTCTTTTGTTGAAGGCGAGTGAAATAGACTCGCCTTTGGTTTTATAAACGAACCGCCGTCAGACAGCTGCTGGCGGTCTTGGAGCTCCCGGTAAGAGGAGCGGATCCGTGGGCGTTTCCTTGGCGAGAGAACAAACAGTGTTCCAGGGCTGCAAAAGGCACCAGCTGGAAGCAGAGTCCGTGAGTAAACGGAATTGGGACTAGTTTCAATACGCTGTTAAGTAAAGGGAGCGCGTGAACATAACGCGATTGCCTTAGTACATTTGTTATATTCCTGTGTTGGAACAGAGGAAAAGGATCCATGGTTCATGAACTTGCACGGCTGTGTGGGTTTTATTTGTATTTGGTCGGAGTATAGAGCGGAGCGTAGTGGGGTGTTCATTCTACACGCTACCGTTCCGAAGAAGGTCACTAGTGTCCTGTTATCTAAGTGCCAAAGCGGAAGGTAGTGGGGTCCTACACCTTACCGTATTAGGAGTTTTGAACCTGATTGAATTCCTGTGGATTACATCTAATAGAGCGGAGGACAGCAGTTGGAGGCTGCGTCTTGCCGTTTCTATATCGGAGCTACACTTGTTTGTTCTTTAGAGACACTTTTTGCTTTACTCTTAATTTGGATTACACTGGGGATTGTGGTGTGTTTTTGGATGCGACATAAGGATATCAACAATTACAAGGAGGGGTACGTTCTTGAATGTACTAAAGAATACAAGGAGGGGTTCTTAAATTTAGAAGAGTCTAACCAGCCTTTTGTATCCTTCAGGGACCAGAGATACTGATATCCGTGATATGTCATAACAGGGAAAAGGCTGAGAACACTTCATTCACAAAGGTGATCTTTACTGAACTGTTTAGCGAGAATGAAATGAGAGTAGGTTGAGTTGTGAATAACTGTAACCTGTGTGTTCCTTTTCTTGTCTTTCAGCTGTCCCTTCCCTGCAGTCCCCTTCCGTCCCCTCCTTGTTCTATTTATATTTTCCCTCGCCCTTTCCCTCGAACACACTGTGTTTTTTGGCTGCAGTGTGTTGGTGAGGTCGGGAGGTGGAGTTCTATGTGCTACAACCGGATCCTGCAGCGTGGAGCCTGACAGACATTGCTTACCTTGGTCCCTCCAACAGCAACTACATATCCAGTAGTAGATTTGAAGAATGCTTTCTTCTCGATTCCTATTCATCCTGATAGCCAATATTTGTTCGGTTTCACTTTGAATAAACGATCGTACAGATTTTGTAGAGTTCCTCAAGGCTATACTGAAAGTCCTAGTTTTTATAGTCAAGCCTTGAAACGACAACTTGATTCTTTTATTTTGACTGATGGAGTGGCTCTCATACAATATGTTGATGACATTTTGTTAGCAGCTGATACACCTGAACAGTGTGAAACATGTACTTTGGCCTTGCTTTCTTTTCTTGCGACACATCACCATTAAGTATCACGGAAGAAATTGCAATATTGTAGACCGAAGGTGACCTACTAAGGTCATCTTCTGTCTAAGGAGGGACGTGCATTGACACCAGATCGCATTCAAGCAATTTTAGACACTCCAGTACCTTCCACACAGAAAGATGTTTGTGCATTCATTGGTTTACCTTCATTTTGTCGGCAATGGATATTGGGTTTTTCACACATTGTTAAACCACTGCTAGAGCTTTTGACTAAAAATGCTCCGATCCCCCTTCCTTGGACAGATGAATGTCAAAATGCTTTTCGCCAGTTGAAACATGCTCTTTGCTCTGCACCAGTGTTAGGTACACCAGATTATACGAAAGCTTTTACACTCTATGTATACGAGAAAGATGGATGTGCATTGTCAGTTTTAGTACAGACACACGGTGACAAGCAACGTCCCTGTGCATACTTTTCCGCAGTTCTTGATCCTGTTGCTCAAGCGTTGCCTGGATGTTTTCATTTAGTTTCAGCAACAGCTGTGTCCATAGTTCAGAGTGAAGGGATAGTTTTGTCACACAAACTGTTGGTGCTAGTACCCCATGCAGTAGATGCCCTTTTGAATCAGATTAGAACGCAGCATTTGACTAGTGCCCGCCTGACAGGATATGAATTGACACTATTAGCACCTCATATTACATTGAAGAGGTGTGCTACACTAAACCCAGCTACTTTGTTGCCATATCCTATGACTCAGTCCCAATCAAAGGAACCTCATGATTGTATATTCCTTACTGAGGAACAGACAAAGGGTCGCATCGATTTGCAAGATACGCCCCTTTCAGATGTAGATGGGGAGTTATGGGTTGATGGGTCCTGTTTGAAGTTACCAGATGGCACACCCTCAGCTGCATATGCAATCACCACACTTGAAACAATAGTGGAAACAGCTCGCATCCCTCATCAGTCGGCTCAAGCAGCTGAACTAATAGCTTTGACACGAGCATGTGAGCTTAGTACTGACTTATGTGTGAACATTTACACGGATAGTCGCTATGCTTTTGGAATGGTTCATGAATTTGGCTTACTCTGGAAGTAAAGAGGCTTTCTTACATCCCACGGGATGCAGATAATGCATGGAGAATTAGTGCATAATCTCTTGACTGCACTCACATATCTGAAGAAAGTTGCCATTATGAAGTGTAGCGCACACAAGAAGATCACTGATAAAATAGGGCAAGGAAATGCCTTCGCAGATCCGCACCACCACCAAGAAGATAGCATTCAAAGAATGGCTGGACAACAATGCCCACAACTGCAAGGAACTCTTCAGCATCGTCAAAGAGCTCTCCAACCCCAGCGCCGGAAACAACAACATCACGCCCTCGTAAGACCTCTGAGACTCACTTGCCTCGTTCTTCCACCCCAAGATTGCAGAAATACACAACAGCTTCGGCGCACCAACCACGCACCCAACCACCGAAGCAACGCCCCCCCACCACCACCCTCTGCGCCTGGACCACGGTCAGCACTGAAGACACCACCCGCACGATGAACACCATCTACTCCGGATCTCCAACCGACCCCTGCCCCCACCACGTTTTCAACAAGGCCGATTCCATCATTGCACCCCATCTCTGAGACATCATCAACGCCTCCTTCAACACCGCCACCTACCCAGAAAGCTGAAAGGACGCCGAACTCAGCACCCTCCTGAAGAAACCAACAGCGGACCCCACCGACCTCAAGAACTTCCGCCCCATCTCGCTCCTCCCTTTTCCTGCCAAAGTCCCTGAGAAGACCGCCAACAGACAGCTTGCCACCTTCCTCGAGACGAACGGATCCCTTGAACACTCGCAGTCCGGCTTCCGAGCCAACCACAGCACCGAGACCGCCCTCATCGCAGCCACCGACGACATCAAATCCCTGCTCGACAAAGGGGGAAACAGCGGCCCTCATCCTCCTGGACCTCTCCGCAGCGTTCGACACTGTCTGCCACCGCACCCTAGTGCAACGCCTCAGCAACGTCGGAATCCAAGAGAAGGCACTGGAGTGGATCATCTCGTTCCTCGCCGGAAGAACCCAGAGAGTCCGCCTCCCCCTGTTCATATCCGAGGCCACAGAGTCATCTGCGGTGTACCACAGGGATCATCACTCAGCCCCACCCTCTTCAACGTCTACATGAGCCCCCTCGCAGCCATCGGACGCCAACACAACCTCAACATCATCTCCTACGCCGACGATACCCAGCTAATCCTTTCCCTCACCAACGACCCAGCCAACGCTAGAACCAGCCTACATGAAGGGATGAAAGTCGTCGCCGAGTGGATGAAGAACAGCAGCCTGAAACCGAACTCAGACAAGACGGAAGTCCTCATCCTGGGGTCATCGCCCTCCACCTGGGACGACTCCTGGTGGCCCCCCAGCCCTGGGCACCACTCCCAAGCCAACGGACCACGCACGCAACCTGGGATTCATCCTGGACTCCTCCCTCTCGATGACCAGACAAGTCAACGCTGTCTCATCATTGCGCTTCAACACTCTGCGCATGCTCCGAAAGATTTTCCGATGGATCCCCACCGAAACCAGGAAGACGGTCACCCAGGCACTCGTCACCAGCCGACTGGACTACGGAAACACCCTCTACGCCGGAACCACAGCCAAACTTCAGAAAACAGTCCAACGCATCCAGAACGCCTCCGCACGACTCATCCTGGACATCCCCCGACACAGCCACATCTCCGGCCACCTGAGAGACCTGCACTGGCTCCCCGTCAGTAAGAGGATCACGTTCAGACTCCTCACCCACGCACACAAGGCTCTCTACGACCAAGGCCCCAAGTACCTCAACAACCGCCTGACCTTTTACACGCCCACCCGCCAGCTACGGTCGACCAGCCTCGCCCTCCCCGCCGTTCCACGCATCCGCAGAGCCACCGCCGGAGGAAGATCCTTCTCACACCTGGCAGCCAAGACATGGAACTCCCTCCTGTGAGAAGTTGGCCTGATATATGATGTCTCCAATTCTGGGGGCACCTTGTATCAGTCCAAACAATCCCTTATGGTGATGGTTGTAAGTCAACCTTATAAACAAGCTATCCTAAGGGTAGCATGGACTAAGCAGCCTTAAAGGCTTAACTCAAGAGGTCGTGTTAAGCGAGCTGTTTTATCAATCACAATCCTGTAATATCAAATGAAAGGACATCACACAAGTTATATATTATAAAAATATATGTATTTATTACTAGAATAATCCTCTGTACTCTTTATGAGCGCAGAGGCACAAGCGTTTAAACAAAAGCACAGTTAAACATATAAAAGTTGCACAATTATGGATGAAGCCCAGGGGCCACGCAAACCATATATTAAAAAAGTGGTATAAGAGATACCAATCGAACAGTGGTTAGGCCTAGGGCCTAGGGAATCGCTGGGAGCAGTCGGGACTAGCAATGCTGAAGTTGGGAAAAGCCCGCGGGATTCGGTGCAGCGCTTAAAGCACACACATGCACCAATGCAAAGTCAATGGTGCGTAAAAGTTATAAAGTTACTGCAAAAGGGTTCCGCTTAACCTAGAAGGACGAAACTTTAGACACATACCCTAGAGGTGTGTACCAGAGTGGGAACACCGGCATTGCTGAGTTACCTCACGCACAGGAAGCGGGTGCGCAGGTGCGAAGTAGTGTCGGGTTTTGTCACGCAGGTTGATGGTGCCTGGAGATGAAGATGCTGCAGGCGTCTTGAAGAGAAGTGTCCGGTGTGATCCAAGGGTGGATCGCAGACAAAGATGATCTGAAAGCAGAGGGGACAGAGTCTGGGTCACTCAGCAGTGACCAGGGTGGAACCAGGAAGGAACCAGGCAATGTCGGGAGCTTTCAGGTCGCTGTCGTGAAGCTTCTCTCGCTGCCACGTGGACTCTGGGGCACCGAGGATGTCCAGGAATGGATCACGAGCTGTCCCACGCAGGCCTTCGCTGTTGGCGGTGTTGGCTTCCGGATTGGAGCAAACAACCCTTGGCAAGCGCAACCCACACAGGATTCGAAGATGGCTTAATACTCGGACCAGGAGGGTCAGAGCAGGTGCTCCTTTTCAGGGGAGCGAGTGCAAGTCTGGAGCAACTAGACTCGAGAGTCAGTTTTCAAAGTTCGTCGGCACAGGGGCCACACCCAACGGGCAAGTGACCGGGCCAACGCGTTGAGCCAAAAGATGCAGAAGGGCCCCACGCAGCACTCGGTGAGTGTAGAGGGGCGAGCTTCGGTGCAAAAGGGACTCAGGGCTGGGGCTTCTCAAACCCCAATGCACAGCTTCGAGGGGGGCCTCGGATGCTCCACGGTCAGCGCCTCGTGGTCTTTCCAAGATGGCGGGCCCCACGCTTCAGGTCGCCTCCACGGGTCTCAGCACTGCAGGGACTGTGGATCGGGCTGTTAGAAGGCAGGCACCTTGGGTCTTGTCGAACTCTGTCGCTCGAGTTCCGGCGGGAACTGCAACAAAGCAAACGTCGAGGTGCTGGATGGTGCCTGTTTGCACAGGGTGGTCACTCCTTGACCACAAGGGAGATTCTTCAGTCTTCTATGTCGAGTAGGATGTCGAAGGGTCCAGAGTTTTGTTTCATAAGTTTCAGTCAGGATAATCTGAGTGCGTTGGCACTGCTCCCATTCTTATACCAATCTAGGGGGCTGGATTACCTGCTAGGTCCCTCCTATGGTTGGGACCCAGGAAGGGGGTGGTTACACCCCTTTCCCTTTGTCCAGGGTCGCGCTGGGACTGGGGCTGGTGTGCCCCAGAACCGGTTTGACCGGATTACGCAAGGGGAAGCCTTGTGCGCCCCAGGCACTGTCTAGTTTCTTTCAGTCCTCCCTGCCCCAATACACTATCTCCTGTCTGGGGTGGTGTAGCACCTCCCCGCGACAGGAAACCGTTTGTCCAGGCCTCCTCTGCCAAGTTTCGGTCAGCAGCAGGAGGTCAGACTTGTGTTGGTGGCAGCAGCATCCATTTTGTGATGCTGAGGCTCTGGTTCGGATTAACCCCGTTTCAGCAAAGTAACATGTCTTCTCCCTCTAGAAGGGTGGAATGCTATCCCCGTCAACAGGACTGTCAAGGGGATAGTATTCCAAATCGTATGACACCTTACACGACATGTTTTGATAAAGCCAAGCCAAAGTTAGCACATAACCGCGATGGATTATAATGCACTTAAGAGTATATGGTATGGCATTATCCCGGAACAGCTTAGGGACTTGTTCCCGACAGCTGCAGACAGGCTCAGTTCATGCTCGAGCACAATCTCACGTAAAACCAAGCACTCTGCCTCCAGGATTGATAAGGCCTGCCATAGGAGTGACTTATAGGTTTATATAAGTCCAGATATAGGTTTAGATATAGGTATACTATATCTAAGCAAGGGGTGATTACACCAACTTGCCCCAGCTGAGTGATCAGCCAGTTGTGTCAATTTAAGAACCAGCCAAGGGTGGCAAAAGCTATGCTGCAGCCCCTGGTAGGCCTTGGATGCACCTAGGCCCTTGGCACCTATAGTGCACTATATAGGGGCTGACAAAGTGTCCAGTACCAATTTGGTTATGCACCTAGGGTGCATGGAGTCCATTTTAAGGAGAGAACAGATAGCTTGGGGCCCTGATTAGCAGGGAACAAGGCCAACTAAGTCAAAAACCAGCTAAACACAGGGCAACAAATCTGGGGTAACCATAGTCAGGAGTTCACCTTCCTACACAACCCCCCCCCCGCAAACGAAAGGAGATAAGGCGCTATCCTTGACCAGGTAAGCCTATATTGCCTGAGTGGCCACATAAGGAAGTACCTGTACTAGCATGGTTACCCCCTGTCTCATGGTCCACTAAGCAATCCCTCACCCTTGGGGTATTAGAGGGTCTCCACCATAGGGATTCCCTACCTTGGGTGTGTTTTTGCAAAGTAAAAGGCTGGTGTTGATATGGAGTATTGAAGTGAGGCTCCACTAATTTAGGGCTCAGCTTCTTCCAATTATCTTCCACCATGTGGGCCTTTCTTTCTTCAACTGAGTTGCACTGTGTTCTCAGGGTCAACATCTGGCTACCTAAAGCTGGAGGCTGGGTCCCTTTTGTTGGCTTACTGGAGGGACAGGTCAGGTTTGGGCCCTTTGGGTCCCAGGTTTGGCTGTGCCCAACAGAATCCATCTGTGGGAGGTCCTTAACTACTTTTAAGGGGGATCCCTCAGGAGTTCTTAAATTTTTCACCTGGCTAGGGCTGCTAGCTTCGGTGCCCCTAATCTGCTGATGGGGTGCTTTATTTGACAGGGGGCCCTCTGGAGCTCACTGTCCTTGTCCTCTGCAGCCCTGGGCTGAGTAAGGCAAGGTAGAGAGGGGCAGGTTACCTGCTCCAGACTGGGTCCCACCTGAGAAGGGTCCACTGCCATCAGGGGCTCTGTCAGGCCAGTCTCAACAACCTCTGGGACAGTTCCTTCATCAGGGGTAAGATCAGTTCCCTGAGGAGGCTGATCCTGTCCTAATGTCTGGTGAGGGGGAGATTTCTCTTCCTCCTCCATGCTCTCTGTTTGGGTGGAGTGATCCATCATTTCAGGCTTCACAACACAGGAATCAGTTTGAGTTTGGGCTGTGGCCATCACAGCCCCACCAACCTTTTCAGGGGGAGACTCAGTTTGGGTATGGGCTGTTATCATAACAGCTCTGCTAACTTGTTCAGGAAGGGCCTCTGCTAAAGATGAGGCTGAGGTTTGCTCAGCCCTACCAACCTTTTCAGGAAGGTCATCTTGGATTGGGGCTGTAGCCATCACAGCTCCACTAACCTTTCCATTGACATTTACCATTCTAGAATGGATTTCCTGTTCAACCTCAGCCCAGGCTGAGATTTCCAAATCATTACCAAGTAGGCAATCTACAGGAAAGTTTGCTGACACTGCCACTCTCTTTGGGCCAGTGACACCTCCCCAGCTGAGATTGACTACTGCCATGGGATGATTGGTTTCTATTCCATCAATATTGGTCACCTGGTATGTGGCACCAGGTGTAAGTTGCCTTGAGGGGACTAGACATTCAGCCACCATGGTGATGCTAGCCCCTGTGTCTCTAAAGGCCTCAACTTTCAGACCATTGATGTGGGGCTCCTGTCTGTACTTGCTCAAAGTGTTTGGGCAAGCAGTGAAGTTGGCAAACCCCATGCCATTCTCATAGACAAGAGTGTCTGTGGTAGGGGACCTGGATAGGCCAGAGTCCACCTGGGCTCCAAAAGTAAACCCACCCAAATTCTTGGGGGTGCTCCCACCACCTGGGGGACCACTGCTGACAGTGACAGGAGGTGTTGGAGCTGTTTTTGGAGGAATATTTTCTTTATTTCCATTCTTTGGACAACAGCTGTCTGATTTCCAATGGCCAGTCTGTTTACAGGCATGGCAGTATGGCTTTTTCTGAGTAGATTAAGTGTCTTGGGACCCACCCCCATCCATGGAGTTTAGGGGCCCTGGGGAAGTCTTCTCTTTTGATTTATCCCCACCCTTATCTTGAGGTTTGGTAGACTCCTTCTTCTGGTCATTGCGCTGATTCTTAGGCCTAATCCTGGTTCTGACCCATTTGTCTGCCCTCTTACCCAATTCTTGTGGAGAGGTCAGATCTTAGTCCACCAGGGGCTGGTGTAAAAGCTGGTTCTGACAATTACTTAGGATCTGCTCCCTCATAATCAAATTATACAATCCTGTAAAGTCTAAAGTCATGTACGTTGCTGCCATGTAGCCAACCTTCCAGAGCCTTAGTAGCACAATCTACAAAATCAGTCCAGTCCTGTGTCTGTGTCTTCTGGGTATCTCTGAACTTTAACCTGTATTGTTCAGTGGTTAGGCCAAACCCATCTATCAGAGCACTCTTCAGGACATTGTAATTTTTAGCATCCTCAGGTCTACCTGTGAGGAGCTTATCTCTCCCTTTCTCAGAAAAGGAGTACCATAGGATAGCTGCCCACTGTTCTTGAGGAACCTGCTGTACCATGCAGGCTCTCTCCAGAGCAGTCATCCATTTGTGGATATCATCCCCTTCCTTGTAGGGGGGCACAATCTTTGTCCGGTTTCTAGTATCATAGGACCTGTCTTTCTCTCTAGGAATTATATTGCTGCCACCAGTGGCATCTAAGCCAATCAATTTTTGTTCCCTTGCCAAAGCAAGTTTAGCTTGGACCAGGTTACCTCTTCCCTCTCTATCTGGAGTTGGACAACCCTCATTCTGGCCCTATGCTCTTTTCTCTGGGGGGGAAGTCATTCCCCTTTGAGATTCCCTTGAGGCACTAGAAATATGAGAGTCCCTTGAGGAGGATCTCAGCCTTCTATTACCTGAGGGAACTATGTTATAGGATCTGGGGAGGTGCTCACCCTCTCCATTCCTATGTAGGTCCAAGTTGGTTTGGTTAAGCCTCCCCACTAGTACCTGGTTGGTCCTCTGATCCTGATCGGAATCATCATTAGTATCTGATTCAGGTTCCTCGTCTAACTCAGGGGAGTTCTCAATATCAGGGGGGTCACTCCATCTCCTGCATCTAAGGGAACTGCACTCGCCTTAGCTAAGTCATCCTTCTCCAGGATGGATATAAGGATGGGAATGGTAGGGTTGTGACCCTTTCTCAGCCCCCTTGAAGTGCACAAGGCACTCAGGTCCTTATGGCTGAGGGTGTCATAGCTGGAAGGTGCCTTGGTAAGGTCAACCAACACAGGTGAAGAACATGAAGTTCCCTCTGTGCCAGCCATGACTGCTAGTGAGGTGTAAGTGGTGCACTTACCTACACTAAGTGTTTTCCTACTGTACCTTGCTAGTGAGTTGTAGGCAGGGTGTGCTAAGCCCTTTGATCTACAACTACTAAGTTCAGTAGAACTTAAATATGCTAAGCTTTTGTTTATATGTACCTAAGGTACTTGATGTGATCTTTCAATTTGATAAAAAAGATTGCAATGGTAAAACAACAGCAAGCTCAAATCCGCACCGCTGCTCACCAATGTGAGAAGTTGGCCTGATATATGATGTCTCCAATTCTGGGGGCACCTTGTATCAGTCCAGACAATCCCTTATGGTGATGGTTGTAAGTCAACCTTATAGACCAGCAATCTTAAGGGTAGATTGGACTAAGCAGCCTTAAAGGCTTAACTCAAGAGGTCGTGTTAAGCGAGCTGACACCACACAAGTTATATATTATAAAAATATATGTATTTATTACTAGAATAATCCTCTGTACTTTTTGAGTGCAGAGGCACAAGCGTTTAAACAAAAGCACAGTTAAACATATAAAAGTTGCACAATTATGGATGAGGCCCAGGGGCCACGTAAACCATATATTAAAAAAGTGGTATAAGAGATACCAATCGAACAGTGGTTAGGCCTAGGGCCTAGGGAATCGCTGGAAGCAGTCGGGACTAGCAATGCTGAAGTCGGGAAAAGCCCGCGGGATTCGGTGCAGCGCTTAAAGCACACACATGCACCAATGCAAAGTCAATGGTGAATAAAAGTTATAAAGTTACTGCAAAAGGAGACTTCCGCTTAACCTAGAAGGACGAAACTTTAGACACATACCCTAGAGGTGTGTACCAGTGTGGGAACACCAGCGTTGCTGAGTTACCTCACCCACAGGAAGCGGGTGCACAGGTGCGAAGTAGTGTCGGGTTTCGTCACGCAGGTTGATGGTGCCTGGAGATGAAGATGCTGCAGGCGTTGTGAAGAGAAGTGTCCGGTGTGACCCAAGGGTAGATAGAAGATGAAGATGATCTGAAAGCAGAGGGGACAGAGTCTGGGTCACTCAGCAGTGACCAGGGTGGAACCAGGCAATGTCGGGCGCATTCAGGTCGCTGTCGTGAATCTTCTCTCCGCTGCCAGGTGGACTCTGGGGCACCGAGGATGTCCAGGAGTGGATCACGAGCTGTCCCACGCAGGTTCTCGCTGTCGGCGGTGTTGGCTTCCGGATTGGAGCAAACAACCCTTGGCAAGCGCAACCCACGCAGGATTTGAAGATGGCTTAATACTCGGACCAGGAGGGTCAGAGCGGGTGCTCCTTTTCAGGGGAGCGAGTGCAAGTCTGGAGCAACCAGACTCACGAGTCAGTTTTCAAAGTTCGTCGGCACAGGGGCCACAAGCCAATGGGCAAGTGACCGGGCCAACGCGTTGAGCCAAAAGATGCAGAAGGGCCCCACGCAGCACTCGGTGAGTGTAGAGGGGTGAGCTTCGGTGCAAGAGAGGTTCAGGGCTGGGGCTTCTCAAACCCAATGCACAGCTTTGAGGGGGCCTTGGATGCTGCACAGTCAGCGCCTCATGGTCTTTCCAAGATGGCGGGCCCCACGCTTCAGGTCCCCTCTATGGGTCTCAGCTCTGCAGGGACTGTGGATAGGGCTGTTAGAAGGCAGGCACGCTGGGTCTTGTCGAACTCTGTTGCTCGAAGTTCCGGAGGGAACTGCAACAAAGCAAACGTCGAGATGCTGGATGGTGCCTGTTTGCACAGGGTCGTCACTCCTTGACCACAAGGGAGATTCTTCAGTCTTCTACGTCGAGTAGGATGTCGAAGGGTCCAGAGTTTTGTTTCATAAGTTTCAGTCAGGATAATCTGAGTGCGTTGGCACTGCTCCCATTCTTATACCAATCTAGGGGGCTGGATTACCTGCTAGGTTCCTCCTATGGGTGGGACCCAGGAAGGGGGTGGTTACACCCCTTTCCCTTTGTCCAGGGTCACGCTGGGACTGGGGCTGGTGTGCCCCAGAACCGGTTTGACCGGATTATGCAAGGGGAAGCCTTGTGCGCCCCAGGCACTGTCTAGTTTCTTTCAGCCCTCCCTGCCCCAATACACTATCTGCTGTTTGGGGTGGTGTAGCACCTCCCCCCGACAGGAAACCGTTTGTCCAGGCCTCCTCTGCCACATTTAGGTCAGCAGTAGGAGGTCAGACTTGTGTTGGTGGCAGCAGCATCCATTTTGTGATGCTGAGGCTCTGGTTAGGATTAACCCAGTTTCAGCAAAGTAACATGTCTTCTTCCTCTAGAAGGGTGGAATGCTATCCCCGTTGACAGGATTATCGAGGGGATAGTATTCCAAATCGTATGACACCTTACACAACATGTATTGATAAAGCCAAACCAAAGTTAGCACATGACCGCAATGGATTATAATGCACTTCAGAGTATATGGTATGGCATTATCCCGGAACAGCTTAGGGACTTGTTCCTGACAGCTGCAGACAGGCTCAGCTCATGCTCGAGCACCATCTCATGTAAAACCAAGAACTCTGCCTCCAGGATTGATAAGGCCTGCCATAGGAGTGACTTATAGTTTTATATGTGTCCAGATATAGGTTTAGATATAGGTATACTATATCTAAGCAAGGGGTGATTACACCAACTTGCCCCAGCTGAGTGATCAGCCAGTTGTGTCAATTTAAGAACCAGCCAAGGGTGGCAAAAGCGATGCTGCAGCCCCTGGTAGGCCTTGGATGCACCTAGGCCCTTGGCACCTATACAGAGCACTATATAGGGGCTGACAAGGTGTCCAGTACCAATTTGGTTATGCACCTACGGTGCATGGAGTCCATTTTAAGGAGAGAGCAGATAGCTTGGGGCCCTGATTAGCAGGGAACCAGGCCAACTAAGTCGAAAACCAGCTAAACACAAGGCAAAAAATCTGGGGTAACCATAGTCAGGAGTCCACCTTCCTACACCTCCCCATCCACCTTCGGCTAACCCAGGACCACCTATCCTTCAGGAAGCTACTCAAGACCTGGCTTTTCGAGCAGTAGCGTACCCCTCTCCCCCAGCGCCTTGAGACCCTTCCGGGTGAGTAGCGCGCTATGCAAATGTCATGATTGATTGATTGATTGGTGTGACACTACAGTCAACACTGAGGGGAGTGCAAATCATGGACTGCATGTACCATGATACTGCAGATCACGAGGCCCTGAAAATGCGCAGAAAATATAGGCGACAACTCATCTTCAATTCATATTCTGCTTTTGCCCATGGCACAGCAAGTTGGATCCAGGCAGGGGTTCTCTTTGTAAGCTTGGACACTAAGATAGACCCACAGGGACACTATGCCCTAATACCCTAATCAGGGGGTACCTTAGACTGAGCACCACATGTATTAGGAAGCCTATATGAACCCACAACAGAACAAGATGTATTTTTGTCCCACCTATCTTTTACATTAACAGACTGGGCTGGATACCCCTGGATACTGGTAGGAGACTTTAATGTGGTACTAGATGCCACCCTGGACCGTTCACCCTGGGGACTAAAATGGTATGCCAGTCTAGGGTGCTGAAGCAAAGGAGAGAGATAGATGGATTCTCTCCAATGCCTGGTACAGTCCCAATACCTCAATAAGGGAGTACTCCTTTTATTCATATACAGACACACTATGTTCTTGTCCAGACAGATTCCTCAGCCACACCACACTATTGCTCAGTATTACCCATGTTACACATTTAGGAAATCGAAATGAGTGTAGCCAATGGATCATTGGTAACATCCCTGAGGCACTCAATGTTATGTTTTGTTCAAAACAATTTGTCTAGACAATCATTGCTGTTTATCCATGTGATTCTTTTTATTTTTGTTTTTATTCCATCGTTGATATTGATTTCATATCCATATGACGAAATGTTTCCAAATAAGCTTTCAACATTCACAAATGCAACATGTATAATCCGCTCCAATGCATTTCGGGCCACCGCCCTTCATCGGGGAGCATCTACAATAAAACAATATATGGGTGTAATCCTTTTTCCAAATCGAATTTGTAATGTTAAAATGTGAGCAAATGAACCATTTAAATAAAGTGCCCAATATTTTTACTAACACCGATAATGTGCTCTGGTGTAATGGGTTTACCGGTGGCTAGTGACTAGTAAAGAAGAACCGAGTATATGTTAACCAAAAACGTCAGTGCGTTAAGCGGGGTGCTAATGAATGCATGCTGATCTTATGAGGGCTGGTAGCGGTTAAATGCGGAGAAGCGGTAGCAGTCAAAAGAGTTCAAAGCCTCTAATCTTACTTTCCCATGTGGAGCTTAACAAAATAACTGCGCGCACAAAGCGGTGCTACGAACTCGGGGGATACTTACAATGGGTGAAGTTTCAAAGCATTCCGGACGCCGAAGACGGCTTGGATAATCGGTTGGGTTCTCGGTGTATGTGAATGCCGGTGTTTGTATGTATCATGTGACCTCCGGGAATAGACCTAGAGAGTGGACTGTGTGTAAGAGAATAAAGCTGAATAAAAGACTGCGCTGCTTATCGGTACATGCAGTGAGATGAAGTTGATGTCTTTGTAAAATAATAAACGGTTGGGCGGTAGCAGGGTAAAAAACAAGCTGAACAATGAAATACATTATAATCTAAGCTAAACAAAGAAATACATTATTATATATACAATTAGGAATAAGGTCAATTGTACATTCACGAGCTGAGTTCAGAACAGAACAGGTGGCATGGTATTGCCCTGGGTATGGTCTTATAAATAACATGCAAATTCCACACGTTCATTTTAGCCAGCGGGCTTGATCGAATTCAATTTATAAATCCAGTGATTTTCCCGTTGTAACAGCATCCTATTATTGTCTCTACCTTCTTTTTTTTGAAAAATTTCCAAAGCCATGAATCGCAATTGGGATATGTTGTGGTTCATTTCCAAAAAATGTGCTGCAACTGATGATTTTAAATTGTTAGTGCGAATCTTAGATTTGTGTTCGTTCAGCCTAGTCTTCAATTTACGTTCAGTCTTTCCGACATAAACTTTTCCGCACGGACATTTGAGAAGGTATATCAGGTTGTTAGAGTCACACGTTGCTGTCACTTGTAATTTAATGTTGTGTCCTTTCATTGGATGGGTTATCATATTTCCCGGTATGATATTGTGACAATTGTTGCAATTGTTGCATGGTCTCGT
Organism: Lissotriton vulgaris; assembly: GCF_964263255.1. Classification (NCBI taxonomy): domain Eukaryota; kingdom Metazoa; phylum Chordata; class Amphibia; order Caudata; family Salamandridae; genus Lissotriton; species Lissotriton vulgaris. The sequence continues at coordinate 731,339,402 of NC_141699.1, forward strand.
TCCTTTTGCAGTAGATGTGGGTTCTGTAGGTTGTTTCAAGATTTCGCCCAAATTTTTACTCCTGGTGTGGGCAAATATTGGTCTGTTTTTAAACATATCTTTGAAGTCTGGTTCTAATACTAACATTGGCCAATGTTTAAGTATTATGTTCTTATACTCAGTGGTTACATTAGAATATTTTGATACTATGACCATCCGGTCACTATTCTGTTTGTTGGTTGTCTGATATAATAAAGTTTGTCGATTCAATTTGTCCACTTCTTTTGTGGCTTGTGCTAGTAGTTCCTCTGGGTATTTCCTATCTCTGAATCGATCTTTCATTTCCTCCATTCTTGTTTTTAACAGATTCGGGTCTGACGTGATACGTTTAACTCTCATTAATTGAGATTTTGGTAGATGTTTTTTTAGGGAAGGCTGATGGAAACTGCTATAGTGTAACATGTTGTTACGGTCGGTGGGTTTGCGGAAAATGTCCGTTGTTATTTTGTTGTTTTGTAGGGTGACTTGAACATCCAAAAATGTGATGGTTTTGGGGTCTATTGTCCAGGTAAACTGTATTCGTGGGTTGGCTGCATTTAGGGTTAATAACGCCTGTTCCAAATTCTGTCGTGTGTCGTTCCAAAGGATGAATATGTCATCGATAAACCTGCCATACATTCTGAGGTTATCCTTCCATTTTGGGTTTGTCCAAATATGAGACTGTTCGAATTCTCCCATAAAGATATTCGCGTAGACTGGGGCCGCGCTGTTTCCCATGCTGGTGCCCACTAGTTGCAGAAACCAATTGTCTTTATACGCAAAATAACTATGATACAAAGAAAACATGACTAGCTCCATTGGAAATATTTTCATGGGTTCGTCTACTTCGAGTTTCAAGATGGCCTGTTCCATGGCTTCAATGCCCTCTTGATGTGGAATAGTCGTGTACAACGAATTAACGTCAGCGGTGCATAACCACAGTTCTTCATTTGGGTCTATGGTGATTGTCTCTAATTTTTTCAGAAAATCTGTTGTGTCACGAATATAGCTTGGTAAGGATTGGACAATGGGTTGGAGATGACGGTCCAAAAATTGACCTATGGGCTGGTGTATACTGTTGCGGGTTGATACTATAGGTCGGATTGGGGGATCCATTACATTTTTATGTATCTTTGGGACCGCATATATGTTTGGACTTCTTGGGTTGGATTTTAGTAAAAAGTTCTTGGTCTTTTGGTTGATCACTCCCTGTGTTGTTGCCTTATTTATTATTTCAGTCAAGATCCTCGTATATTCTGTGGTGGGATTCCCTGGGAGTTGTAAATAGGTGGAGTCATCAGATAGATGCTGTTGGATTTTCTGATGGTACATGTTTGAGTTCATAATAACTAGGGCTCCGCCCTTGTCTGCCTTAGTGCAAGTTATGTTCTGATTGCTTGCTATTTTCTTAAGTGTATCTCGATCTTTTTGTGTGACATTCTTATATTTGTTTTTCTGGAAGTTAATCGTTGATAGATCTTGTCTGACCATTTGTTCAAATAAGTCGATCGTTTTGTGACTTTGGGGAGCCTGAAATGAGCTGAATGTTTTAAGTCCCATTAATGGGTCCGGTTCATTTTCTCCTGTTGCTGGCATTATGTTGGTGAAGAAGTGACGTAGTTTTAATTTTCTAGTCACATTTAGGAAAAACACTGTCCGATCACAACCCTGTGAAAATAACACTTATGTAAGGGCATACGCCGACAATGATGCCCACATTACGTTTACAATCCACCTTCTTAGAAGCCACGGTGCTTAGTGAGACATTAGCTACAGCCAAAGATACGCACTTTTATGAGAACGAGGGCACCACCTCTTCCAGCTCATATAATGGGAAACCTTTAAAGTTGTGATCAGGGGGACAGTCATAAACATGGTGGTAGGGGCTTGTAGAGAGATGGAAAGGGAACTCACACAGTTGGAACACAAGCTGGGCCCACTAGAAATGAAAGCACTGACTAATAATATAGCAGCCGAGGAGCTCCGGGAAGCTCGGATCACACATGCCAAATAGCTGGAACGACTTAGGGTAATTGACTATAGAACCTACCTCCAGAAAGCACATGTTGATGCAGACAAATTGGGCCCTCTTCTGGCTCACTTAATATGGTCAGTTATAACGCCCACACCCATCCAGTCTATCCAGGAGCTGGAACGGGGACTTGTTGACTCGCAGGGTGAAATAAACAGCGCCTTCTGTCGCTTCTAGGAGCAATTATATAATGCCCCACGAGTGGATTGCAGAGTTTTTAAACCAGGCAACATTGCCCATACTGTTGCTGCAAACAGGGAGGTCTTTTGAGTTCCCCGGTGACCCCTAGGGAGATACATGGAGCCATTAAAGATTTGGCCACGAATAAAACGCTGGGCTCGAATGGGATTCCGACTGAATTTTCCACCACATACATTGCTAAATTAGTACCATGACTGGAGAAACTATACTATGTCTCTATTGAGGAATGTGAGAAGTATTGGGGACCTCCCAGTCAAGGCCTGGTAAGCCACCCACAGAACTCACCTTGTATAGACCTCTATCACCTTTTAATACAGAATCCAAGATTTGAAGTAACATTTTTGTGGGTAGGCGGCTTCAACTAATTACAAGATTAAACTATAGCAACCAATGTTGGTTTGTGCCTGGGTGGAGCACCTCATTGAATATTCGCCGCCTGTTCCATGTTATGGATGTGGCCCGCCACCAAGACCCATATGCCAGCTGCATCTCACTGGATGTTTTTCAAGCATTCAACACCCTGGCATGGGATTACATGATGGTGGCGCTGACTCGCTATGCGATTCCCCACACATTCATTATCCTCCTTTACACCAATACGACAGCCAGAGCAAGGACAGGCACACATATCTCACACGTCTACGCAGTGGCAAGGGGAAAGTGATATGACTGACTCCTGCCACCACTTTTATTTATATTGACATTTAAACCCCTAGCCAAACACACCTGCCAAGACTCAATGACAGAAGGGATACCTATTCGCAATATGATACACTCAGTGTCACTGAATGCAGATAACATGGTCCTATACATCCAGGATCTCTGAATGGGATAGCAGGACTATGCCCAATAGCTGTCCTCCTCCAGTACACTCTGGGGACTTTGCATTAATGTAGAAAAATCCTGCGCCTACCAATTCAATGCCACAAACATAGGCCCCACACTAATTCTCGCCTCGGTGCCTATTCCAATCATGGAGTCCCACTCTGCAGCTCTGGGCAATAGCTTGCTTAATCTCCACAATGGCCCCCACAACGCTAAGGATGCCTGGCCTCCACCTTGGGGGTGCCCAGAAGTGGACGCCTCACAGGGAAAAGCCAGGATGGGTTCCACAGCGGTATTCGTACAAGCGCCTTGAGACCCTTGCGGGTGAGTAGTGCGCTATACAAGTATCAATTTACATTTTACATTTACTGCGATTCGGGGGAGTAGATCTTCCTGTGACACCCCGGACATTCAGCTACTTTAGAGTCCAGGAGTACAGAGACATAAAGGATCGTCTTGAGGGAAACTTTGTAAAAATGGTTAACTCCCTTAAGTCAATATTGCTTTCTGGGTCACCTTGCCCGTCAGTAGCTGGCCACTAAGCATTAGCAAAAATGGTCATATTGCCTCACCTCTGTACTATTTTGTAAACCTCCCGGTGGTGGTGCCGGCATAGGTATTTACGTTAATGAATACTCAGCTGACTGAAATTATTTGGGTGCTGGGGTGTTGCACAGTGAGCCTCACCAAATTGCAGCTCTCATCGGGAGTTGGGGGCCTCCAAGCCCCCGACTTCAAGGCCTGCTTCTTTGGCAGGGTAGCTGCAATGGCTATCCCTATTGTTGGCAGTCCACAGTCTATCTGAAATAGAATAAAATGCTCAACAAAATAGCAAGCGGCCAACTGCATAGGCTGGTTTGCCCTGGAGTTGCCCCCGTCGTGATCTAGCCCCCTGCTATTGCTAATGGCTCTGGCCTACTAGCGAACGGCGCTGAACTACACAGCAACACCTCACCCTTATGCACCCAATATCCCACTTCTTAGTCACCCAGTTTCTTCGGGTTGTTGACAGCTCATCGGCTGTACCCTTGGGAGCAGGAAGGAATAACAACTGTCGGGGCATTAGTTTAAGACGGCACACTACTGATCCACTGAGATTTTGTGACCACTCCCGGATACTCTTTTCTTGACACATGTAAGTATTCTTCAGGATGTGTGACTTCATTGGTCCCCTGGTGGACAGAGGCCTCACAAACAAAATCTGTTGCAATCACTATGTTATGGAACATGGCTGGCACCTCATACAATGGTTATACTGTGGAGAAGTGTGGCTCAGGGGTTAGAGGCGGCAGACCCGGAAGCTGAGATCGGCCCTGGACCAGGGTTCAATTCCCCACCTCGGCGGGTCTTGGGCTAAAAATTCCACGGACTCGATAATTCTCACTCCGGTGCCTTCTTGACTCACGGGTTCACACTCTGCGACTCTGGGCAATAGCTTGCCTAATCTCCACAACGGCCCCTCGCGGCGGGATGCCTGGCTTTCACCTTGTGGACACCCTGCCGGGGTTATCTCACAGGGGAATACCAGGACGGGTTCCCTAAGCAAGCGCCGGGTAACCAACTGCGGGTAGCTGTGCGCTATACAAGCTCAAAACATTTACATTTTACTGTGGGATTAGGGAACACCTGAGCACTACACTCACTCACTTGAAACTTAGTTGGGAAACAAACCTATAGAAATACTATCAGACTGGACCCAAATGCTTAAATACCCTAAAAGTGTGTCCCGCAATAGCAGATTCAAATTAATCTGATTCTCCATATTTCACAGGACTACGTAACAGCGCATAAAATTGCCAAACTGTTCCCCTCTGCCTCATCTGCTTTTCCTCGCTGCAGAGCTCCAGATGCGGATCAGTTAAACATGTTATGGGGAGGCCCACGAATTTCCACATACTGGCAGGGCATCTCAATGGCACTGGACTCAATCAGTGGAGCACTTCGGCACAATGTCTCCTGGGCCTCCACCCACGTCCCGGGGGCTCCAAGATAAAGCTATGCTGACTTAGCTTTGCTATTAGCGAAAAGGCTCATCACGAGACAGTGGAAATCTAGAACAGCTCCATGGTTGGAAGGAGGAAGGGGTGCAATGGTGACATGCAGCGAGAGTGGTCCTCAGTTGTGAAGAGTACAGAGGTCTCCCTAAGAGGCCCATATCCCTGGAATGGGATGCCTTGGTAGGTTTTAAAGTTCAAGATATTGCATCACTGACCGTTGGCCCTGGACACATCCTGACCATGTGCCCCAGTATAGGATATTTATGTAATGCGATCTAGAGTACTCTAGCCCTTGATACGACTACACCTGATGGGGCATTCATGGCGGCGCCACCCGCGAGGTATAGACCCTCAGGCTCGCCATATTGACATTCGGGTGCTGCCGTAGCCGTCCCCATGGGGGCAACCCGTGTGAGTTTCCCGCCTAAGAGCTTAGTCCGTTCCATATTTGAGTAATTACACAAGTGACATGGTTAGTAAATTGGGGGTTGGGACGGGTATTGTTTATTGGTTTTGCTTGGCTTCAAGCATTCATACGCACACACTTAGATTTGCTGATCTCTCTTCTATACTATAGGCAAACTGCTGATTGTAATGATAATATCTTTACTGTAACCTAATTGACATACAATTCTAAGAGGTTGTGCCATACTGGTTTTACTTTTGAAAACTCAATAAAGTCTGTGTTAAAAAAAAAAGATGCATCCTGCAACTGCCGAGGTCATATAATTAGGGCCAGAAGTACAACGAGAATTAGCACGCGCAAACGGGTTTGTGACCTGTTTGCACATGCTGATAGGGCTATTTTGCGACTCGTAAATAATTTGCGACTCGCAAAATAGTGTTTTGCGACTCGCTATTAGGAAGGGGTGTTCCCTTCCTAATAGCAAGTCACAAGCCATTTACCAATGTTTTGCAATTGCGGCCGCAAAACACTCGCAAATTACCACCCTCTTCATGAAGGTCGTAATGCAATCTCAAAAAGGAAGGGGTCCTCAGGGGACCCCTTCCCCTTTGTGATTGGCTCTGAAATATTGTTTAAGAGCAGGCAGTGGTCCATTGGACCCCTCCCTGCCATAAAAAAATTAAACGAAAATTGTATTTTTTTTTTCAAATGCATCCCGATTTCCTTTAAGGAAAATGGGCTGCATTAAAAAAAATAAACTGCTCACCATCATGCACGTTCTATTGCAGATTCTCTGTAATAAAATGTGTTGGGATTATTTCAAGCCACATCACTTTAAATTATGAAATGTCTCTCGTTTTCAGAAACATCTAGGATTGGTAGGTTCCCCTGGGAGCCAGCCGATCCCTGGTTCAAATACTGCAGAAATCTGTCCTGGATTATTTCCCATCAAAAACCTGCCTACTCTCTAGAAAACTCACTTGTCTGATAGCCCCATACATAGAAGTCCCAGTGGACCACGGATGTGGGTCAAGCCTTGGAGGCGACCGGTTCCTGTGTGAGGAAGATTGAATGAAACTACCAGGCTTCGAGGGGAAATACATCCTGACAATCTGATACATGTTTTGTTCTGCTCATTGTCCTGCCAGAGTGAGGGCAGACTGATGCCCAGTGATAGAAACCTTATAATGTGAAGATGTTCTAAATATATACCCAAGGCCAAAATACAGGTAACCTAAACTGCCATTTGCTTCCAATTGTTTTCTAAATTCTCAAATGCACTGGAACCAGTTTTCCCCGGTGGTCACCCACACTCATAAGAAACCTATAAGAATGAATTGTTTAATCAGTATAGATTATTAAAAGAAGACTAACAACATATCACAAGGAAATTCCTATAAAAAAGCTTGCTAAATCTTAAAAAATTATATTCATTTGTTTTAGCTGTACTAAAAATGTCAACTATTCTTGTTCAAAAGCACACATTATCCAACTGCATTATTACAATATTTATGTACTTCACTAAACAGCAAATAATAAATAAAAAAAACAATGCATGTTTGATGATGTTTTGAAAAACAAATACTAAAAAACTACCAAACAACACTGTCTGCAATGTTCAGCCGTCTAACCAGTCATGGCAAGGGAGGTCTGGCTGGAATCTAGACATTAAGAGCAAAAAAGTCCATGGTTAGCAGTCCAGGATGTATGTTTGTCCATGTGAGAAATGCAAAATAAAATGGTGAGCACATGTTTTAAAAAAAAAATGAAATAATCAACACATTATTCATTATATATTCTAGCTGCAATGAGATATTGATGCACTGGTTACACTAATATATAGCCCTAAATGTGCAGAACAATTCAAATATAGTTGTTTATGGGTGTACCTAAAGGCTACCGGGGTACGTGTTTAAACAGCCTAACACCTTTTATTTAAACACTGGCACAGACGTTTGCGAACATCATGGCCGTTAAAGAGTTAAAGTCTACCATTAGCAAATAACTTTTGTTTTCACAAACAAATCTTTAAAAATACAAATCTATACACATAGAGATAGATAGGTGCTTCGATCAAGCCTCTTCATCTATTGGTGTACTGTAGTGTCATTCACCGTTTGCTTCCCCTCACCACAACATAGAGCAAAGGACAATGGGTCATCATATGTCAGTGAACTGGAGCAACATGTTCTTCCAAAATCCACCACCAACGTGTCTGGTATTTGTTGTGGCAAGCTAGAGGGTCATTACCAGTCTGCCTGCATGTTCAATTCTTAACACCACTGCTGGGAATGGCAGTAGAATTGCCAATAAAGGTAGGACATGAGACCATGGAGTAGACCCCGGAGACTTTAAATGAAAACTCTGAACAGGGTGGACGATGGACTCTTTTTAGGTCAGCACTAATCTGCCTTAGGTGAACCAATTGTACTGGTCAACCATATACCACATAAAAAAAGACAGAAATGCTTCCTACGAGGGTCAGAAAGGACACAAACTCAACTAACACCCAGTATGTGTTAAAAGGAAATAAAGTATTAATGCTAGCTGGGGATCAGATAGTAATGGTCCCATCTGGCTTATATTGACAATACCTTTTTTATTATACAGCCTTTCACACCACGGTGTAGTGGTATAGAGTAGAGCAGCTTACAGTGGAACAGCGTAGAGACTAGTACAGTACAGTGGCATAGAATAGAGTGGAGTACCATACAGTGCAATGGTCTACAGTGGAGTGACGTAGAGTGGAGAGGCGTACAGTAGAGTGAGGCATACTGTAGACTAGCATAGAGTGGAATAACATAGAGTAGGATAGAGTGGAGTGGTGTAAATTTTAGGGACATAGAGTGGAGTGGCGTAAAGTGGAGGGGCATACAGTGAAGGGGAAACAGTTAATACAACGCTGTCATTACATCGCAAGTCATTACAACGACTTGCACCAGGGGGTGCTGAGGTATTGGAAATGAATTCCAACACCTTCCCTACTGTTGCGCAAACTGGAGTAGGAATAGTAATTAATACTATTCCTGAGTCCAGCGCGTCCCCTAGTGCAAGTCGTTGTAATGACTTGCGATGTAAATGCATCGCGTAGAGCGTTGTAAAAGCATGTGATGTAATATATTGCGATGTAATGAACCATATTCACAGTGGAGTGGCGTAGGCTGAAGTGCTGTAGAATGGAGCAGCATAGAGTGTAATAGCAGAGTGTGGAATACCGTGGAGTGGAGTAGAGTGTAATTGCGTATTTTGAAGTGGCTTGTAGTGGGGTACTTGAAAAAGACGTAGCGTAAAAGTGGGTGAACGGATATAGATGTAATGCAGCAAGAATATATATTATAAGGTGTAAATGTACATTTTTGGGAGTAGGTTTTGTAAAGATTATTAGTCTTAAAATACTTAGTTATATCTTGTGCCGCGGTATACCACGGTACATGCCGTTGAGAAGGAAGTACCTGAGTAGCTAAAGGCTGCGTTTACAAAACGTAAAAGGCAGCCAGATAGTTTTTAGCACACTTTCACTTAATTCTGGGTAAAGGCCTCAGATATAAGTAAGTAGAAGGTTTTATTGTATTTCTCTTCCTATTATCACTTCATTACTTTATTAAAGTAGTAATAGGTAGAGAAATGTATTTATATTCTTCTACATATTTGTTCACTACTTTAAAGTGAACTGCACAAATTGTTTTTTTAAGCTGTGTGATAATTTATAGGTAGTACTGTAGAACTTTGTAGAGGTTCTGTAAAGAATGTAATGCTAAAAATTAAAAATACTCTGTAGTATACTGTATTACATATAAAAATACTCAGGAAAAAACAAAGATTTAAGTAATGCTATAGTTAGGGGAAATGTTCAGTAACAACATAACATTTTAAGCTCTAAAAACAACAGAAATTCACCAGTTATAATTTTAGTTCTCTCAAGCAACTATAACTCATGTCCTAAGGTAACTGTAACTCATGCCCTCCACCATGCACAGTTTTCTTATCAATACTTTCACTGCAACTGTTGCAGTGATATTATCAATGATGTCATAGAAGATGTTATGATTGATATAATATGTGGGGTAATTAGCAATGCATTCTGGGGGGGCAAGCTATAGTTACCTTAGGACATGAGTCCCAAGCTTGGAGGGATGTTGGCTGCAGCACCCAACCTCCCACATGCAGCCAACCTCACACTGTGCACTGCTTACAGCTGCGTGCAGCGGGAGGTTAGCCAGAGGGCCTGATCTGTGACCAAGCCCTGTTGCAGACTGTTCGCATGCAGCCAAACCCAGGTTGCACATGGCCGGCTGGGGGTTGGCCACAGGGCCTGGCCTCTGCCCAGGCCCTGTGCCCATTTCCCCAGAGACGGCCAACCCAATGCTGCGCAGGGCCTGTGGTTGTGCGTGGCCAACCCCTGCATGCAGTCAGCCCTACACTGTGTACATCCTTTGAACATACAGGGATGCAGCGGGAGCTTGGCCACAGCCAACTCGCACAAAGATAGCCAACCCCATGCTGAGCAGGGCATTTATCGTGCGTAGTGTGGGGTTGGCCACAGAGCCACCCCCACCCCGCAGGTAGCCAACCCCACCCGCGGACAGCCTTTGGTAAAGTGGCATAGGGATGGCCTTTGGCCCCTAGTACCCCATCCCTTGAGGCCAAAACATATATATGAAGTGGAGGAGCATGCAGCATGGCAACCTCCCCAAGCCCCCAAGGCCAATTATATTTTAGAAAAAGCAGAGGGCTGTGCAGCCCCCTCCCCCGAGCCTTATTAGGCTCTGGAGACCACATCCACCAGGGGTGAGTAATTAATACAGTGAGCGGGTTGCACCCCCTACCCTGAGTATAATTAGGCCCTGGGACCCCATCCCCCTGGGCTAAAATGTATATAACAGGGGAGGAGGAACGTGTGGCCCCCTTCCTGACCTTTTATAAGCCCTTGGGACCATCCTCCACGGCCAGCTCACTTACTGTGTCTAGGGAAGACCTCCCTCGGGACACATTAGTTTCCCTTCGTACACCACAGGTGGTAAAATATGCGTTTGTTCCCATCTGGTGAGGGCAAATACTAAGTCTGCTCCTAGCGGGAGGGAGATTTTAGAATGCGTCAATTGGGAGCAAACTTGTGTTCAGTTGCACTGATGCGGGCAGGGAGACAGAACCCATATTGCTCCTGCCCAGAGGGTGCAGCATAAATGCAGCTGATCCCTCCAGGCGGGAGCTATGGCTACTTCTGCACCATGTGGGGAGCTGGCTGGGACCACAGAGGCCCTGGGGCTCCCCCACTTCCTGGTTGAGGTGGTGGCAGCCAATCAGATCTGAGGATGAGGTCGGTCGGCTCTGCGAATCAACCACAGCTTCATATAAACAATTTTTTTTAAGCATCATTTATTTTGGGGCCCCACCTTTTCTCTCAGCCCCCGCTAGATTGATCACCCCAAAACTTTCCATGCACATACTAATCACAAGGTAGCACTCTTTTGGAACGTTTCATGGAGATTTGTCAAACGGTGCCAAAGTTATTCCCAGTGCAGGCCAGGCCAGGCCCACCACTTCATCCTGCCTTCTGCTGCAGCAGGCATGATGCAGGCCTAATGAGGCCAATGCCTAGCTTTGTCCTTTTCTACCTCTTAAAAATGCAAGATGTCTATCTTTCTGATTGCACCTAATAACGGGAGTTTCACCAGCTCCAAACTTTACCCATCATTGCATGAGTCAGAGCTAACTCTAGACCTATATGCTTAGCCAACTGCACAGGCACCAGTCGCCTGATTTAAGAGTTCAGCTCCCACCAAAGTGAAAAATCACGACTATTCAACCGATTTTACTAGCTGTATAGCAGCCTTCTCATATACTAGTGCTGAGTTATGACCCCCAAGGCCACATGTGCACGTTACAAAACACCAAATTGAAAGATACTTGAGAATAGGGGGGGGGGGGTGCAGGAAAATCAAGAGGGAAAAGTTTTGTCATTTTGGGGCACTGACCCAGAAAAGATTGGCTCAAATTGTGTCACTGTTTTTCGAAAGGAAAAAGGAAAAAAACTGCTTGTTTTTTCCCCACCTTAAACTTAACCAGTATTGGCAGGATTCGCACCTGGAGCCTGTGCCACTGGAGACAGAAGACATTGCAACTGAGCTAAAGCACCTTGATTTTTTGCAGTGCAGGAGACACTATCAGCAACATACAGACCTCTAATATACACGAAAAAGGATATACACGAAAAAGGATAACCATGATATAGGGAAGATTTGAAAGGTCACAGACATGGAAGCCAGTGTGGTGTCGTAGGTAAGTTCCTATCTTCCAGCCAGACAACAAGAGTACAAACCCTGGGGTCGGCAGCAGGTGAGGGGTGGTGGTGAAGCAGAGGTACATAGTGAAAGTGAATTGGTAAGTAAAGTGTGTGTTTGTAGCTTGGCCTGGCAAGTAAATGGTAGATTGCCTGGTGTGTCCCTGCCGAGCTTCCAAATCCAGTACGAAGGTGTATGTGTGACACTGCTGCTAATCTCTTGTTAGGTCTCGACCTAAAGCATTGCTTTAGCAATGCTTGTTTGTCGAGATTCTAATAAGCGGTCCAAAAAGTCTGCCAAACCGGCGGATTAGCCACAGTTCATGTGATGTATGCGCGTGCACAAACCAGCCACGTGACACACCACCATTTGTCTGTGTCTCGCATCAGATTTCAAAGGCTGCCGCTCCCCCCCAATCAGACTTCAAAGGAATGTAGAACCACTCCTCCTATAAACGTAGCACATCTGTGCTGCTTCTTCAACCATGGCCTGGGCTTTAATCAACTTGCAAGCATTCCCATAATGTACGAAGTCTCCTTTATTTAATTTCAGCTACATCCCCCTCCCCCCCCACCCCGCAGTAACAGATATGCTTTCGGCGTGAGGCGATGTTTTGGGCTTTAGTCTAGCTTCCCCGCATTTGTTAGCCCGCATTATTCTTCATGCCTCACACTGCTGCACGCCACACACTGCTGCACGCCACACACTGCTGCACGCCACACAATGCTGGAAGCATCACACTGCTGCATGCCTCGCACTGCTGCACGCCACGCACTGCTGCACGCCACACACTGCTGCACGCCTCACACTGCTGCACGCCACACACTGCTGCACGCCTCACACTGCTGCACGCCACACACTGCTGCACACCACACATTGCTGCACGCCACACACTGCTGCACCCCACACACTGCTGCACGCTACACACTGCTGCACGCCACGCACTGCTGCACTCCACACACTGCTGCACGGCACACACTGCTGCATGCCACACACTGCTGCACGCCACACACTGCTGCACGCCACAGGGGTAGGAGCTGGTGCAAAGTCTAGAGAGGATGAAATACGAGTGAATAAACAAGTTTTTTTCTGTGTGGAAAGGGCGATTTGGGCAAATACTAATTCGGAATACCTCACTCAAAGGTCCATTGGCGGCATTGGCGGCATATTCTGCAATAAAGGTCACTGCGGCAGAGAGAATAAAACTAAGGCAAAAAAGTCAGTAAACATTTGCTGGATGAGTAAAGAAGTAAACGAAAGCCTCTGTCCCCTTGCAGCGGTAAAAAAAGGAGGTTACATTTGCGCTGGTGCAGCTGAACATGCAGAATTAAAACTAGATAGTCAAGAAAACTCGGACTTCCAAATTAAAACCGCTGGAAATACCCATAAATACCACACTGTCTTAACACGAGGAGAAAGTGAAAGTAAAAAAAGCAAAAAGGAGGAAACTCCTTCTAACACCAACTACTTTACAAGATCCAGAGCAAGAAAGGGAACAGGAAAGCTCTCAGGAACCATCCCTCCTGTGCAAGAAGGATTAGAAGAGGGAGTAAGAAAATCAGCATACTGTTTTAGGAATCAAAACTTAAGTAAACAGAGCCTACAACAGACAATAAAGAGAAAGTGCATGACCCCCAAGAGCACTAAAAAATCTGTGAAAATCCCCTCACGATTAGAGGAACTAACGGAGACCATAAAAAGTAGAGGATCAAAGAAATCCAAAGATAAGATAATAAAGATTACTCCTTCATTGAGGTCATATTTTAAAATACAACAAGTGGTGCAAGTGAGAGGTGGAAACCACGCTCGGGACAGTAGTACGACCAAATCAATGAATACAACGAGTACAAAAAATACATCTGATATATTTCCTGTACAGTTTTCAAGCACAACAGCAGGTACTCAGAGTACCAACCACACTTTTCTAAAAGAAATAGAAGAACCTGCAGAAGGAATTATGCAGTCAGCAGCTCCTCCAGACCCATTTACAAAGATGACCTCTTCAACGGAAGACCCACTGTTACCAACTCAGTCTTCACATCCAGTTTCGTTAGGTCAACCAAGTACGAGCGCTTTACTACAAACTGAAATCGTAAATGATAAAGAGCCCCAAGAGTCTCAAGAGACCTACGAAGAGGAGCAAGAAACCGTAGACAAAGGCGAGACAGGAAATTTTTTAGAGATGTGTTTGGATAAAATGATGGAAAAAATAATGAGGGAAATGAGAGAAAAATTTGCAATCTCTGAGACAAATCAGAACAAAAGACAAGAGGCGGTAGAAAGTCTAGACCAAAAAATAAATGACTTAGGGGTCAGAGTTACAGCAGTAGAGAGCGAGTTGGGCTCCCTAAGTAAAAGAGTGGACAACGCTCAAAGAGAGATAAGACTTTTAAAGGACAACGATAAAATAGTCAAAGAGAAACTTGAATCTTTGGAAAACCAAGGAAGAAGAAATAATATTCGCATTCTGAACGTCCCTGAAAGCTCAGAAGGAACGGATATCAAGGCTTATGTAATATCTCTACTAGAAGACTTCCTTCCATGGACAAAAGACTGTGATTTAGCGGAAGACATCCAAAGAGTCCATAGAGACCCTTTTAGGAAGAGCAAAGAGAAGAAAACCCCAAGGAAAATCCTGGTAAATTTCAGAACATATACCCTAAAAGAAAAAATATTGAGTGAGGGTCTAAAAACTGGGAGTTTCAACAAAATGAACTGGTCATTCCGCATCAGATCAGATATTTGTAAGATTACGCAGGACCGGCAATGGGAATTGGGGCAATATATGCAGGAGCTAAAATCACTTGGAGCAAACGTACAACTAAAATTCCCCGCCTCCCTCAGAATAATGTGGCAAAATAAAATGCATAACCTAAGGGACCCGAAGGAGGTGGAAAATCTCATTCAGTTCATAAAAGACCAAATCGAAATTGACAAACTGAATAAGGAATTAATAATCAAAAACAAGAATTATAGGAAAAAAACTTGACACACTTGATATAGTATAAACAAGAATGAATTAAAAAAAATTCTCAGAGGCATAGAAAACAGACAATAGAACACATTTGGGGAAACGCAAACCTATTTCAAATTCAAAAGAAGAAATTACCTGGAGAAAACGGAGCACGAAACCGGGTGAAATAACACCTGGAAAAAGAAAAAAGGAGGCTTCCCCTGGGAGGGAAACCAAAGGAATCCATAAAAATGCAGTACTGTAAATACACACGGGTGGGGAGCAAAGTAGGGAAAAAACAAAAAAAAAATCCTCAAAATTGGAATATAAAAAGATTGGCAAGGGGTGTAATTGCTGCCTCAAAGGTAAAAACATCTTAAAATGGCAAAAGAGAAATCAATAAAAATCATAACATGGAATGTTAATGGGCTTAGAACTCCGTCACGAAGAAGAAGAATTATGGAATATCTCAAAGAAATAGAAAGTGAAATTATTATCCTACAAGAAACTCATTTAACAAATGCAGAATGGTCCCAATTAGCAAAAAACCTAAACTGGATTGGAGCAAGTATACACACAACGCAAGAGTGTAACACAAAGGGGGTAGTAATTATCATAAAGAAATCCCTCAACGCCAAAATAGAAATTGATAAAGCAGATAGCAAAGGTAGATGGATAATCGCCAAAGTCAGAATTGAAGAATGTATTCTCACTATTGTGGGATACTATGGCCCCAATAGGGACGACGCCGAGCCACTTAAAAAGCTTTATTCTGAACTCCTCACATACCCAGCTCCAATCATAATGGGAGGGGATTTCAATCTCATTGGAGATCCTAAAAAAGATAGATCCCCACCAACAAAACAATGGAACCTACCGAAGATGAGGGAGTGGTTAGGGATCTATAAAAAAGATTTATTGCTAGAAGACATGTGGAAAATAAAAGGAGTAAAAAACTACCCATATACCTTACATAATAAAAAATTAGGACATAAATCAAGAATAGATTTCTTTCTAATAAATAAACATTTGCGTGATAAAGTTAAAAGTATCGAACACTTACCCGCACACCTATCGGACCATTCTGCTGTTCAGTTAAACATAACACTTCCGCAACCACAAATGCCTAGCAGGTGGACTGTTGATCGTACAGTCCTTAGGGATGAGCAATGCGTGAAGGAACTTATAGCAACTACCCGACAATATTTTGAAGATAATGCAACAGGTACAACAAAAAGAATGACATGGGACGCTTATAAAGCGGTAATAAGAGGAAAACTGCTTAACCTGGGTGCCTATAAACACAAAACAAAAAAACAGGACATCATGAAAATGGAAACAGAAATCAAAGAAGCTGAACTACACTTAGAATATGATGTCCCGCAAGAACAAAAGGGAAAACTGGAAGAAAAACTTCGTAACTCAAAAGAAAACCTGACAATTTATCTAGAGAACATAATCAAAGAGAAATGGGAGAGCAGTAAATTAGCAAACCATGAATATGGTGAAGGATGTGGAAAATTCCTAGCTTGGAAAATGAAAACAGATCAATCCAGAAACAATATTTTAAACATATATAATCAAGATCAATCAACCGGTTTTTCAGATGATGTCGCAATAAGAAAGGAATTCTTCAATTTCTTTTCTTCAATATATAAGGAGGACACAAACCCAACAGAAGAAGAAATTGAAAATTACCTTGAAAAGATCCAACTCCCGCGTTTGACGGAGGAAGAAGCGGAGTTTATGAATTCCGAAATAACAGTAGAAGAAGTAAGGAGCGCCATAAGTCAATTAAAGAAAGGAAAAGCGGCAGGTCCAGACGCATTGCCCAATGAATTTTATATCGCATTGAAAGAAACACTAATCGAACCTTTAACTGAAACGATGAATAAGACATATTTGGAACATGAAATGATCCCAGACTCATGGAACGATGCTACGATAAGCATACTGCTTAAACCAGGAAAAAATCCAAAGAACTGCGCATCATATAGACCAATATCGCTCCTAAATTGCGATTATAAGATCTTCATGAACATAATAGCGAAAAGAGTATCTAAGGTTATGCCCAAATTAATTGATAAGGACCAAAAGGGTTTTATAAAGGGCAGACAGATACAAGAAATCACGCATGAACTAATAGCAACAATCGACATAGCGGTACTGGAAAATCTTCCTCTTACACTCATCACATATGATGCCGCTAAAGCCTTCGATCGTGTTAACTGGGCTTTTCTAATCAAAAGCATAGAGAAAAGCAAGTTCGGGTTTAACTTTATTCACATGGTTAGCGAAATTTATTCGAACCCAAGAGCAAAGGTAGCTGTTAACGGCAATCTTACGGATAACATTGAGATCCAAAGAGGCACACGACAGGGATGTCCTTTATCTCCATTACTTTTTAATTTATATATTGAACCCCTGGCATGCTCTATCAGAAATAACACCAATATCACACCTTTCAGATACTTACAATGGACAAGGAAAGTAGCGCTCTACGCAGATGATCTAATGGTGTTCACGGACAATTACAATTTTTCTAAAATGGCAATTGATGAAGAAATGAACAAATTCGGTAAAGTTTCAGGATATCTGATAAATATTGATAAAACGGAGATAATGAGCTGGAACTTACAATTAACTTCACGGCTCTTGAAGGATAAAATAAAATATTTAGGAATTACCATAACACAAGATTTTGGAAAACTAGCGGAAATAAACCTTAACCTAATTATGAATGAAACAAGAAGGCTCCTCAAAATCTGGTCAGGTTCACCATTAAGCTTCTTAGGTAAATCTAATATAATCAAAATGTCAACTATTCCAAAATTCACTTATCTTTTCAATAACATTCCATTAGAATTCAAGAAGGAAGCTCTAAAAAAAATACAAGGAGAAATATCCAGCTTTATTTGGCCATCAAAGAGTACAAGAATCTCATGGAATAAACTCAGGAGAAAGAAGGAACAAGGGGGCATAGCAAGTCCGGATTTATATGAATATTACAGATCCTTCCAATTAAAAAACGTCTGAGTTTTACTGAAAGCACATCAAAAAAAAAAAAAAAGAACAGATATGCTTTCGGCGTGAGGCGATGTTTTGGGCTTTAGTCTAGCTTCCCCGCATTTGTTAGCCCGCATTATTCTTCATGCCTCACACTGCTGCACGCCACACACTGCTGCACGCCACACACTGCTGCACGCCACACAATGCTGCAAGCATCACACTGCTGCACGCCTCGCACTGCTGCACGCCACACACTGCTGCAGGCCACACACTGCTGCACGCCTCACACTGCTGCACGCCACACACTGCTGCACGCCTCACACTGCTGCACGCCACACACTGCTGCACACCACACACTGCTGCACGCCACACACTGCTGCACCCCGCACACTGCTGCACGCTACACACTGCTGCACGCCACGCACTGCTGCACTCCACACACTGCTGCACGGCACACACTGCTGCATGCCACACACTGCTGCACGCCACACACTGCTGCACGCCACACAATGCTGCATGCCTCACACTGCTGCACGCCTCGCACTGCTGCACGCCACACACTGCTGCACGCCACACACTGCTGCACGCCACACACTGATGCACGCCTCACACTGCTGCATGGCACACACTGCTGCACGCCTCACACTGCTGCACGCCACACACTGCTGCACACCACACACTGCTGCACGCCACACACTGCTGCACCCCACACACTGCTGCACACTACACACTGCTGCACGCCACGCACTGCTGCACGCCATGCACTGCTGCATGCCACACACTGCTGCATGTCACACACTGCTGCAAGCCTCACACTGCTGCATGCCACACACTGCTGCACGCCACACACTGCTGCATGCCACACACTGCTGCACGCCACACACTGCTGCACACCACACACTGCTGCACACGTCGGTCCGAAAAGTCTGCCAACACTGCGGATTAGCCACAGTTCATGTGATGTATGCGCGTGCACAAACCAGCCACGTGACACACCACCATTTGTCTGTGCCTCTCATCAGATTGCAAAGGCTGCCGCTCCCCCCCCAATCAGACTTCAAAGGAATACAGAATCACTCCTCCTATAAACGTAGCACGTCTGTGCTGCTTTTTCAACCATGGCCTGGGCTTTAATCAAAATGCAAGCATTCCCATAATGTACGAAGTCACCTTTATTTAGTTTCAGCTATAGCCCTCTCGCCCCCACCCCGCAGTAACAGATTTGCTTTCGGCGTGAGGCGATGTTTTGGGTTTTGATATAGTCTAGCTTCCCCGCATTTGTTAGCCCGCATTATTCTTCACGCCACACACTGCTGCACGCCTCACACTGCTGCACGCCACACACTGCTGCACGCCACACACTGCTGCACGCAACACACTGCTGCATGCATCACACTGCTGCACGCCACACACTGTTGCACGCCACACACTGCTGCATGCCTCACACTGCTGCATGCCATACACTGCTGCACGCCATACACTGCTGCACGCCACACACTGCTGCACGCCACACACTGCTGCACGCATCACACTGCTGCACGCCACACACTGCTGCACTCCACACCCAAAAATAGGGTCGTACAGCTGGCCCTAACTCTCTATGCTACTTTAGCATGAGTTAAAACTATCACCAGCTCTTTAAGTGGGGTGAAAAAATTGGGGGGGTTCTCTTAAAAGGCCATGCCCTATGTAATTAAGGACGTGGCTTAAAAAAAAACAAGCTAAAAAGCTGTGCTTAGCATTGTGTGCCGCCCAACTGATATTTTGCCTCTAGTTTCATTGCATCCAGATATATCATACGACAAGTAACATTACACCTACAACAAGCCAGGACTATTGGCTTTGCAATGGTTTTTAGTTGCATAAGATAAATAAGCAACAACTACGGCTTCTCTGTATATAATACTAGCTTATCCGTCGCGCGTTGCTGTGATCTCAGAAGAAAGGAAATTCAAGTAAACTTGTTATGGTAACATTCAATTTACATTGTGTCATTTTATTTGAAACATGCATTTTGATATGGAAAACATTTCAAAGTGTTTTAATTCTATTTATTTATTCGAGTGCTTGTGGATACACAATATTTTTTGTTTTATCGTCCGGTGCGTACACAAATAAATCAGAAGGTTTTCCGACGCGTGAGCTGGCCACATACAGTTGTCCATGTGAGAAGCACGGATTCTCCAAATCGTTTCCACACACTTGCAGCGATTGTCCTTGTGCTTTGTTGATGGTCATTGCGAAAGCGAGTCGCACCGGAAACTGTAAACGTTTGAATTCAAATGGCATATCTGTTGGGATAATTGGAATACCTGGCAACAGTACATCTTCCCCCTTGAATTTCCCATTCAAAATTGTAGCTTCGATGACATTGTTCATTATCTTTTTCACCGAAAGTCTTGTACCGTTGCAAAGTCGTGGTTGCAAATTCAGTATTCGAAAGATTATGAGGGCCCTGGGGTGCCGATCTTTAAAAAAAAAATATGCCAGAAACCTTTGCGGCAGTGTACTCAACAACTTCCCAAAGTCATATGCAACTTTGACAAAGAGATGTTTTTAAAACATGGAGGTCTGTGTTTACTGTTCCTTTCTCAAGCTGCAAAAGTAGGTTATTTTGTAATTTTTAATAGTGACATTCTTGCTGAGGTATGGGTGAAAAGAAAATGGTACAGTATTCTCGAGATTTTCTAATGATATAAATGAAAGCATGTTTTTGCTCATATATCTCACGACATTTATGTCAACAGCACTGAAAGTAAACAAGACGCAACACCCCCAAGCAGGAGATTTTTCCAGCACCGCTGCTAACTACCACATGTTGCATAAGGGGTACTTAGTGGGTGCTCAGATGCATCCACAATTTGCTAGGCTTATCTAAGTGGAGCCTCAGAGATTATTTCTGCATCAGTCCCCAATGTCAATAATATATTTAATCCTTAATATCTTTATTCATCCCTTATATTTGCTACCCATCTCTGGAGAAAATGGACTTTCCAGTCTTAGCCCCTCTTCTCAATATACAAATCAGTGCAGGCGAAGGCACAGTTCGAAAGAAGCTGTGATCCTTGTTCCCATCCCAAAAAATCAAACAAACACACTTGCTACTCAATTTTCTGCGGCATATGTACAAGAAAAGGCCAGAGCGCAGAGCCGTGCCAAATTTGGCAATGCCACACTCCGACAATTTCAAAACGCAGGAATGTGCTGTATTTACAACAATGCGGCGCACCCATGTGTTTCCCCTAGCGCTGGCGCTAAATTCAGCTGCCTTGCGCCAATGCAGACGCCCTTACACCATAGTGCAAGGGTGCCTGTGCTGCAGTGAATGATTGTTTATGTGCAGGTAGGTGTCCCTTCCTGCACATGAATAGAATTTTGCGAATCTGGCGTTCGTGAATTTGCGTATTTGCGAATTTGCAATCCGCAAAATCCGCGAACTCTTGCGAATGTGCGGTTTTTTTTTGTGTTCGCAAGGGTTTCTGCCAGTTCGCGAGGGTTTTGTACCAGTTCGCAATTGCAAACTTACTTGTCGGCTCGCAACGGTCGCAACTTTGTTGTTTCTACGTCTGGTTCATCATCACAGGTTCACAGCACCCTCTGTTTCACCACTGCCACCCTCTGGTTCACCCATGCCACCCTCTGGTACATCACTGCCACCCTCTGGTAAATCACTGTAGATTATGGGGGGGAAAAGCAAGCACACCTGCCCTGCTTCAACTGACATGAATTAATTTGGGGTTGATTAATGTGTCACTGAATTTAAACTTCCAGTCTGGCACCTGCTTCCTTATCTGTAATTTGCTTTCTGTTGCAGTGCAATTTTTTTTCCCCAGGACCTTTGTGGCCTACTTGTAGCTATTCTATGAGCCTGCTGTGAGGGTCAGAGCAGGTTCATAGAATAGTTGCAAGTAGGCAACTGAACTCTGGAGGGGCCCCTCAGGAAGCACTACAGGGAATGGTTACTAATGATGAGTTTGAACGTTTGCACCTGCTGAGAGCTTTCAGTTTTGCAAAACCCGTTTTTCTGCAATTTCGCGGGATTCGCAGGGCACGAATTTGCGTGAGATCGAATTCGGAAGCCGCAAATTTGTGCGAATATGCAATTTGTTTTTTTGCGGCGTGTTAGTTCGCAAGGTTTTGTGCGTTTTAGCGAGCCGCTTGTAGCGCAACGGCGCGAAGTTACCCGCACGGTCGTTCACGGGCGCAGCCATCTTGTTTGCATGACGTATTTCCGTTTCCGGGCGCGATGTGTAATCTCGCAAAGTGTGCGGCTCGCTAGTACAATTTCGCGTGTGATCGCGAGGAAAATCTCGGGCGAACTTACCCACACGGTCGTGAACGGGCGCGGCCATCTTGTTTCTCATTCATTGCTATGGTTCTGGGCATACTTTCTGTATCCTCTCTGAATCTCTGTCATCCTTTGCTTGTTTGAAGTTTTTTTTGATCTATTTTACTTATTATCTATCCCTCTATTTTTCTAGCTCTATATTTTTGTGTTTTCTGCTACTTTTGGTTAATTTTAAACTACTTTTTTAAACTCTTTTCTTTTCTTCTTCCCTATTCTATTTCTTCTTTATTATTTAGCTTCCTTTCTGCCCAGACCATGGTAAAGGGAGCCGGGAAGCATCCTGAGAAGGGGAAGGGTCCCGCACCCCGTGCCCGGCTCCCGTGCTGGCGTTTGAGGGGGGAGCAGGTCACAGCCCGGGAGATCTTCAGCGCGGAGGAGGTGGCCGCACTAGTTTTTTATGTTCAGCGCCGCCTCCCCAGGACCATCATGGCAGGCGGCAGGATCGCAAGCCGCTACGGGCTCCGGGAGTGCCGGAAGCGGTGGGAGAAGGTGTGCCGGGCCATGTACCAACACTCTCGGGTCCGGCGCACCTACAACCAGGCCACCCACCGTTGGACGGATCTCCTGGACCGGGAACGCGATCTGCTCGACCTGCTCGGCCTTGAGATCCCCGGGCTTGGTGAGTGGTAGTAGCTATTTCTTTACTACTCTGTTTTCTCCTGCTCTGTGTGTTATTATATTGCAAATTTTTGTTTTTTACCAAGAGCAATAATGCTGCGTGATTACATTGTAGGTAAATTATATTTCAAAATCTTCTGTGCATTTCAGGTGCACTGCTCTCCTTCTCAGTAGCGTTGCTACTATGCTTATTTGTTTTCGATTTTGTGTTCATTTCATTGGCCTGTGAAATTATGTATGAGTGTAGTTTAAAGAACTGTGTAATGCTGCTAGACACTAAGGGTCAGATTTTTAATTACCGGCGCATCCCTGCAAAGTAGCAGGGATGCGCCAGTAATTGTGCGCCACGCCACCACCACCCATGGTGCGCCGTATTTACAATGCGGCGCACCATGGGCCCAAAACGTCACCGAAGCGTTACGCATCTGTGCCGTAAAGGCGGCGCATTGCTGGAGTTGCGTCGCAACGATGGCGCAGCTCCAGCAATGCTCTGGGGTGCCCTATCTCCCCAATGCTGCGTCAAGCCGTACGTATGCTTCAAGCAGGCGCAGGGTTTGAGTCACGCATCATTGTCCTCAAAGTGACTGATTGAAATCTTGTAGATTTCCCTCAGCCACTTTTAGGATGCGTTCCTGTGCAGGAACGCCCTCCCTTGCGCTGGAACCCGCCCTGATGGCGCAGGGCTTTACAACGTGATGCATCTCCCATATGCGTCACGTTGTTAATATACACCGCACCATGGCGCCTCTTTTGTTCTGCCGCTGTGTCACAAAAGTCACGCAACAATGGAGCAAAAGAGCCGCAAGGGGCTTCTAAATCAGCCCCTACAGACTCAAGTCCAGTCCTTCCTTTGTACACCTGGCAATAAGAAGAAATAGTGGTGGTGGATTGATAGTTTGAGTATTTTAATGACTGGTTAATGTAGTAGGAAACTTTTTAGTGTTGTCGCTGATCTGCAATCACGATGGACTTTGTCTGTCACTTCGCGTGCTGCGGACTGCTGCCTGCCAGTCCTAGGCAAACCTTTTTAGTAGTTTATTTAGTGAGTTACATAACTTTCCAAGTCGACGGTCCCCAAATCATGCAATACTAATATCGTAGTAGACCACATGAGATAGGTCAATATATCCCGTGGAATACTTGTCTATTTGCTATTTCGCCAAAATATTTTGTTATTGTTCTTTTGAAATGTTTGATTTGGTTGACAAATATCATCCATGTTTTCTGGTCTTTCTTTCTTTCATGTTGTACATCAGCTCCCCCCAGGGGCAAGAGGGCATTGGAGGAGACTGCTGCTGAACAAGGCCAGGATCGGTCAGGCGAGGGCTCCTTTGCTGGCCCCGGTAAGTTTTAATTTTAATATAGAGTACCTATTTTTTCCTAGCGTTCCTCATTCAATTTTTTCTAAATCGTCTTTGATCTTCTTGTAGACTGTATCTAAATTCTTATCCTGCATCGACTATGACTCCCTGTGGTATTACTAGATTATTCTTATTAGTCTGTCTGTGTAGCTAACTAAGATTGCACTGGACTCCCATTCTAGTCAGCAATAGCTCTATGCACTGAGTGCAGTCCTCTGGGATTGTCCATAATGTCTTTTCAAGTCTTCTAAATGTTTATGCTTTGACAATTGCCAACAATAAAAAGGTGAATGACCACCAAGAAAGAATAAGATACTACTTTACTTTTGGTTTGGATAGGAGGACAATCCATTCTACTACTGTTGCAGGTACAAATCTGCACAAACAGAACTATGGACACTAAATAGTGCATTGTTTATCAATTATAATAGGCGCAGGTAGACTTTCCACATACCTCAGTGATATCAGACTTTGAAGAACCCCCAATCTCCTTACTGACTAGATAGTGTGGCAGAGTCATTTAGCTCCCGAATTCATCGATGATTGATCCCCAATGATGATTATCCAACGCAGGACAAGAGTACGGAGTCAGAGTCCAGAAGTGTCAGAGGCACGGACTCATGCTTGCAAATTGCAAAACCTTTTGGTCATTCACTCATGACCAAAAACCACAGAGTCTATTTAAGTTTTAAAGCTTTATTAAAAGTAAAAATATTTATTAAAATCAAGCTTGTCATAAAACATAAACGGTTGATTAAAAATGGAAAAGTGCTTATACTCATTTTTTATTTCACACATTTATTGTGGGCGAGCCGAGCCCTCACCTGGTTTGAACTT
This sequence comes from Lissotriton vulgaris, assembly GCF_964263255.1. NCBI lineage: Eukaryota > Metazoa > Chordata > Amphibia > Caudata > Salamandridae > Lissotriton > Lissotriton vulgaris. Next base: position 731,364,288 of record NC_141699.1, read on the forward strand.
TCATTTTTCTTTTTGGTGCTGAATCAATGGTCCCTTTGTCCTAATGATTTGTTCTTAGAAGTGAAGCTTCTGTCTGTTATGAGGAAAATGGTGCGTGTTAAAAAGCAAGCATTCATCAGTTGTGCCAAAAAGTGCAGCAAGACAACACCTTTCCCTGGAAAAAGGGACATTTTTACTTTAGAGTAGACAGTCACAAATTAATAGATTGGTTTCTGTATTCACATTTCTTCATTCCTAGATAAAATACTAGTGAGTGGTGTATGTCTATGACATCTAACATTCTTAAATGTACTTTGTAGGTGGAACATCTGGTGCTGGGCCCAGCGCGGAGGTGGAGGGAAGCTCTGGGGAGGAGGCGGAGCAAGTGCCGGACCAAACTGCTGTGCGGGTTGCCACGGTAGTGGCGGGCAGTGGTAAGCTCTTATATTCCTTACTTATTGAGATTGCAGACTGCATAGTGTGCTGCTCCCCGTGAGAAAACGTAAGGTTTGTCCAGATGAGAGACATGAAGAAGAATGATTGACATTTAGGGGCCTATTATGATGGCGGACGGACCTGAGTCCGTCCGCCACCATAGAGTAGGAGGGACCGTCCGCAGGGGCAGCGGCGGTCCCTCCGTGGTAATTAGGATGTGACCGCCACCCTGGCGGTCACATCCTGTATTTTTATCATTGCGGCGGGTGCTGCTTGAAGCAGCACCCGCCGCAATGATAAAAATGTAAGTTGTGCATTTGCATGCACAAAGCGGCAGGCACCGCGCGGTGCCTGCCGCTTTGTGCAGGCAAATGCAGGTACCATAGGTACCCCCCATGTGCACCCCCCACCCCTCCTTCACCTCTGGGGGCCCGCAACAGGCCCCCAAACAAAAATCCGTATGCCTTTGCACGTCGGAAATGCAGCCGTGTAAAGGCATGTTCCTCCAGACATCCTAATATGGCTGGCGGTGTCTGATAGACACCGCCAGCCATGTTAGTGCTTTTCCGCCGCGGACGGAAGGCGACCGCGGCGGAAAAGCTGCGAACTGAAAAACGATCCCCCAGCCATCCTAATCTGGCAGGGGGTCTTTTTCAGTCCGCTGCGGATTTCCCGCATCCTCCGGGCTGGCGGTGGATTCCGCCGGCCTGGAGGATGCGGGAAATCCGCAATCCTAATCTGCCCCATAGTTCGAATGGATGGATGCCTGGATCATGGTACTATCTGACTCTTAGATAGCATATGTGTATCTAGAGAGAGTAGACGGTCACTGGATGAACTAAGTGTTACTTTGAAGAGCATGTAACACCGCACCCGCACGTCCGTCCCAGTGTAGGAAAGGCAAGGAAAAGAAGTTGTAATTTTGTCCGAATACTACCATGAATAGTAGCAGTAGTTTGTATTGCAAGCACAGCATATATCCGGCTATTACGATGGCCACTCACTACCTCTGTTAATAAGTTTAGTAGAACTCGGTCATTCATGTGTGGATGTATCACTGTTCACTCAATAAAAAGCAAAGCACCTAAAGGCATCCCATATGTAAGCAAATACATACCATGTGCAGTGATAGATAATCAGATTATTTATCTTCTTCATTTTCCTTTTCTAGTATTCATTGGCACTGTAGGGTGAAAGTTAAATTAATTAAGCAGTAGCCCTTGTAACAGAGTATTCTCAGTGCCACCCATAATAGAAAAGTAAGAGCATCACCACCTGCATGTACTGGACTGGTACAGTAACGCAAGTCTGTCTCACTCATCATGGCGGGCGTCTGTTTTTCTCGGGTGCAAGTTGACTGCGCTGGCATTATGCCGGCTTGCAGAAGTTAACGTACCAATTTTGCTAAACAAGATAGAAGAAGAAGAATAAGACTGGTGTACTGTCATAGTCGACTCTAATGGAGTGAGTCCATAGTGCTCGTAGAATTGATTCCTTAAACTCCCACTAATGTTAGAGCAAGGGTGAAGAAGTGGGAGGTTAGATAGATACTGGCCACAATAGTTATGTACTGCACTTGCAAGTTGCTAGTTCTACTGTGACATACATGGTTACAGACTATGTCTTTCTTTCTTCATATAGATGCTCCTTCCAAACCAACCCGGAAGGAGCTGGCTAGACGGAGGCCACTGTCGCTGAATATCGCCGGCTGGTGGCCCAGGAGGAGGGGGACACGCAGTCTACAACCACATCTACCGGCACAGCTGCATCCTCCTCCGCGCTCCCTGGTTCACCAAGTCAGCGCAGCAGGTCTCCAGCGGTACGGAGCCGGGGTACCCCAGCCACCCGCCACCGCCGAGCAGCAAAGAAATCAGCTGCCCCCCACAGCAGTTGCAAATAATGCATGCACCGCCTTTCCCTGAGGGTTTCCTACCTCGAGCAGGAGCTGCTCAACACAAAAACCCTGCTCGAGACCCTCCGCAAGGAGCATTCTGACCTGGCCCGGAAAGTCAACAGCAGCAGCCAGCAGTAGGAGGAGACACTCCCTTGCCCCTTTTTTAAAGACTTCTGGGGGGTGGGAATTGGGAGTTGGGTTTTTCACTTTTTTGGACTTTTCACGGACATTTGTTGGGGTTAGGGAGTGGGGGTGGGTTGGGTCTTGTGGGAGATTATTTTTGTCAGGGATATAAATATACTTTCAACTTTATCTTAGCATACGTGTTTTTTTACTGCTTTTGAGGCTGGTGGGTGGGGGTTTAACAGTAACTTTGTTTTCGTGAAACTTAAGTGGCATCTTGATTCAAGTTGTGTAATTAATTGCCCAAATGTTTTCAAAACTAAGTGCCTCTCACAGAGTAAGTGAATTCAATAGTCCTAGGACTTTACTAGTACTAGCGTCAGTCTCTCGTCTCTTCTAATACTCCATTATACTTCCTCACCCCAAACGCTTATCTTACCTGTAATTTGTGTTTGGAAATAGGGCTAGGTACAGGGATGGCTGCACGTCAAATGGCGATTAAGGTTGGCAATCCTGGGCGGATGAAATGTCATCATTGCGTTGGTACTAGTGGTGTGTTACACAGTGGCAGTTGCAGCATCTGAAAAAAAAGAAATTGAAACCTTGTTTGTCCTTACCGTAGCATTAGAACGGTAGGATAGAGAATATAGCCGGTGACAGTACACTAGAACAGTGCCACAATGTAGCCTAACAAATGGTAAAGTATTGAAAGTATAACTAGTACTTGCGTTGAATTTCTTTGACATTGGCTACTACTACAAGAAATAGTACCGAAGGTGAAGGACACAGCAGCGTAATAATTTGCCACGTCTAGGAGGAGGATGTTCTTGATGACCTATCAAGTTGATGGCGCACATGAAAATCTGCTTTCATTTGCCAATAGTGACTGAGTGTCAAGCTGAATAAGAATAGAATATATCCTCGGATTCCTTCACCAGCCTGTTGCTATGACCTTATCCTCCCCAGCAAGTGTGTGGAATTATTGCTGTCATTTAGTCACACATCAATCAAAACCACACAGCCCGGGGGAAGAGGGTTAGGGTTTGGAAAATGGATGGGAATGGGGGATTTTGGGAAAGTTTTGTTGAGAGAAGAAAAAAAAAGCACAGCATGGACAAACAATAATTGAAGATAAAGAAATCTTTGGGTACAAAGCTAACCATAAATCTTTTAAGTGACATAAAGGAAGTGCATGCACTACTGCATGCATGGTTACTGAAAAGTAAGTAGTACTTTCGACAACCGTGAATGACAGAATGCGACAGTACAGGGCTGCAGCGTTTTCACTTGCCTATCTCGGCACTCAGAGAAACACTTCTTACATTAAATTAGGTTTAAAAAAATAGCAGAAGTAAAACCTATAGAATGGCTGTAGGGGTGAATTTAGAAGCAGAGAGAGATCCAAGAAATGCAGAGTCACACTCATAGAAGTTCACAGCGATAACATTACTTAAAAGATAATTAGAAAAGAACGGATACTGTATCTGTATGTTGTTGTAGTTGTCCTGTTGAATTTGGTAAGTTGCACGCATCAAACCATTCCTCTTATTAGCGGGACTCCTCCATTCCAGCTGACGCTCCGCCCATCAATGTTGGTGACCAGAAGACACCCTGTCCACTGCCTGCCTGGCGGATGCTGAATTGCGGCTCGCTAATTTTAAGCCTGACTTCATCATTTTTTTCCCATTGCACAGACTGAAACCCGGCCTGTAATTATTGATGGAAAAACAGGAAGTGATATTAGAACACCACAGACAAATAAATATAAGGTATGTACGCTGTGTAGGGCAAAAAGTCACACTTTGAGTTTCCTAATAGACAGTACAATAATTTTGAAAGTGCGTACTCTGTCTTAGTCTCCTTTTGAAGGATAAATAAGTATGGCCAAATTAATTTAGCGGATCTTTCCCCTCAAGCTAGGTGTACTGTAAACTGTGTTTTAGAACAAAATTAGACCTTCCCAGCAGTGCTCCCACCCAGACCCTTACTAAAGCCAGTCGCAAAATTTAGAAGACCCCCAATCAGATCTCAAAAAACGAGGCCTAGTAGAAAACTGCTGACAAAACGTACTTTGAAAGTAAAACTAGGCCCAAATCCCCCCTTACCCACCGTGGATTGTATTCAAACCACTTGCAAGCAAGCAAAAGTATTCATACCCAGCATCGCTCCAAGACTCGCAAACCCCCCAACAAACAGCCCCCCGCCCAAACACATGCAATACAAATACTGCTAACCCTAATGAGCCCTAAGTTAAGAATAGTGGCAAACGCTTTCTTTAACTATGCCAAATCCCCCTTTCCCACCATGGATTTTCTTCAAATCACTTGCAACCAAAATTACACATTCCCACGAGTGCTCTAAGACCCAAGAACTCAGTTGCAAAAATCTAGAACACCCCGAAACACATGCAATCCTGCTGCTAGTGCTAACCCTAACGAACCCTAAGTTACAAAAAGTGCCAAAAGACTTTTCCGCATGGATTTTGTCCAAATCCAGTTTTATCCGGTATTAGACCTTCCCAGCAATGCCCCAAGACCCGCCAACCCACCCGCAAAAAAGCCTAACACCCCCAAACAGCCAAAAACCCAAAATGGAAAATCTCATACTTACAATATTTTTCGGCCTTCTGTCCAAACGCGTTGTGCAGCTAGGTCATAACTCCCGTTTTCCACCATGGATTTCCTGAAAAGCAAATGCAATCAAAATTAAACTGTGCCAGCAGTGCTTCCAGACCCCAAAACCCACCCACAAACACCCGGAACCCCCCAAAGAGCACCTCAAAGACAAGCAAGTCAGAAAAAACGCAAAAAAATTCGCCTCTGATTTGGTCCAAACCAGTTTTATCCGGTATTAGACCTTCACAGCAATGGCCCCAGAGCCGTCAACCCAGGCGAAAACAAGTAGAAGACCCCCAAACAGCCAAAAAGCAAAAGTACAAAAATGGGGACTTAGTCATTTTCAGGGCAATTTCCAAAATCACTCCGCGCGTGCTCTGCAGCTAGGCCCTAACTCCCCTCTGCCACCATGGATTTGCTTCAAACCTCTTGCAATCAAAAGTATCCATACCCAGCAGTGCTCCCAGACCCCGAAACCCACCCACAAACACCCGGAAGCCCCCCAAACAGGCCCCCGAAAACGCTAAATTGAGCTAAATGTCAGAAAAAGCTAAAACTTTTTCCTCATGGATTTGGTCCAAACCACTTCTATCCGGTATTAGACCTTCCCAGCAATGCCCCAAGACCCGCCAACCCACCCGCAAAAAAACACAACACCCCCAAACAGCCAAAAAGCAAAAATGGAAAATCTCATACTTACATTATTTTTTGGCCTTCTTTCAATTCTGTCCAAACGCGCTGTGCAGCTAGGCCATAACTCCCGTTTTCCACCATGGATTTCCTGAAAAACAAATGCAATCAAAATTAGACTGTGCCAGCAGTGCTCCCAGACCCCAAACCCACCCACAAACACCCGGAACCCCCCCAAAGAGCACCTCAAAGACAAGCAAGTCAGCAAAAACGCAAAAACAATTTTGCCTCCGATTTGGCCCAAACCACTTTTATCCGGTATTAGAGCTTCCCAGCAATGGCCCCAGAGCCCTCAACCCAGGCGAAAACAAGTAGAAGACCCCCAAACAGCCAAAAAGCAAAAGTACAAAAATGGGGACTTAGTCATTTTCATGGCAATTTCCAAAATCACTCCGCGCGCGCTCTGCAGGTAGGCCCTAACTCCCCTCTGCCACCATGGATTTGCTTCAAACCTCTTGCAATCAAAAGTATCCATTACCAGCAGTGCTCCCAGACCCCAAAACCCAGCCACAAACACCAGTAAGCCCCCCAAACAGGCCCCCGAAAACGCTACATTGAGCGAAATGTCAGAAATAGCAAAAACTTTTTCCTCATGGATTTTGTCCAAACCACTTCTATCCGGTATTAGACCTTCCCAGCAATGCCCCAAGACCCGCCAACCCACCCACAAAAAAGCACAACACCCCCAAACAGCCAAAAAGCAAAAATGGAAAATCTCATACTTTATATTTTTCGGCCTTCTGTCTAAACGCACTGTGCAGCTAGGTCATGACTCCACTTTTCAACCATGGATGTCCTAGAAAACAAATGCAATCAACATTAGACTGTGCCAGCAGTGCTCCCAGACCCCGAAAACCACACACAAACACCAGGAAGCCCCCCAAACAGGCCCCCGAAAACATGATAGTGAGCAAAAAGGCAAAAACGTTTTTAAGTCTGAATTTGTCCAAATCCAGTTTTATCTGGTATTAGACCTTCCCAGAAATGCCCCAAGACCCGCCAACCCACCCGCAAAAAAGCACAACACCCCCAAGCAGCCAAAAAGCAAAAACGGAAAATCTCATACTTACAATATTTTTCGGCCTTCTGTCCAAACGCGCTGTGCAGCTAGGTCATGACTCCACTTTTCAACCATGGATGTCCTAGAAAACAAATGCAATCAACATTAGACTGTGCCAGCAGTGCTCCCAGACCCCGAAACCCACCCACAAACACCAGGAAGCCCCCCAAACAGGCCCCCAAAAACATGATAGTGAGCAAAAAGGCAAAACCTTTTTCAAGTCTGATTTTGTCCAAACCAGTTTTATCCGGTATTAGACCTTCCCAGCAATGCCCCAAGACCCGCCAACCCACCCTCAAAGAAGTCGAACACCCCCACAAGTGCAGAGTCTTTCTTCATTGGGCGTAATCCAGCCCTCTGCTTTGAGGGAAATAGGAGTCTGGAGGAGGAGGATAGAGGAGCATGTTCTTGTGAACTTGTGAACCTGAGGAATGCAGACTGCGGCACCTTCAAATCAATAAGCAAATAAGTGAAGACAGTTCTGCTGATGGGCTTGTTTTTGTGATTAGGTGATTAAAGTTTTAATTATATTAACTGTGCAAAACAAAGAAAGACAGACACACAGGAATAAAAGTGAATAAAGACGAAAAAGAAAGTTATTGATTCATTGGCTCATTTTCAGGGCTCGGTGTCAGGGAATAAGAGTTCGTCCTCATACTCTGCGAATTCAGGCGGGAGTAGGTCACCTAACAGCGAGAAATTCCCTCATCTACGTTGCTGTCCTCCTCGTCTGCTTCCGGCGTGTATTCTCGTACTTTGTAATCTGGTGGTATGAGGTGCTGATTCATCTTGATCATTGTGAACCTTTCCACATTTTTGGGCGAGAGGCGGGTCCTTTTGCAAGTTACAATGCCACCAGCAGCACTGAAAACACGTTCAGAAGACACGCTTGTGAGTGGGCAAGACAAGTAGTTTATAGACAGGTTGGAGATCTCTGGCCACAATTCTTTTTTCCCATGCCAATACGCCAATGGGTCAGCATTAACATAGACCTCTGTTGAGTCATTCAGATAGTCCTGCACCATCGACTCAAGGTTCTCCACGGTTCCTCCACTTTGCTTACTTTTTGCTGGGACCTTTTGAGAACCAAACCCAAGCTGAGTTAGCCAATACTCTTCTTCACCCAATGTTACTGTTGTGTCTTTTGCAGATGATCCGGTTGCCGGTGTCTTTAACTGCTGAGAGGTCACTTCCGCCACAGCCACAGCCACAGGTGCAGAAGTGGATTCTTTTGACTGGGGATGACCTGCTGATGCTGATGTACTGCCTTTTCCTTCAATTTTCTGCCGTTCTCTTTCAAACCTCATGGCTGACACAGCTAGCCAATGTTTGTACTTTGTAACTTCTGCGTCATCAAAAGGAAAGAATACTCTGCCTGCCAGTTCCTTTTTGTAGCGTGGATCCAGAATAGTAGCACAAATGTAATGCTGTTCTGAGTGGATCATTTGAAGACGTTCATCGCCAAGTAGGCGCTCTAATAATTTCTCCGCCAAAACAAAAGCTTCTTGCTTTTCTTCATCTTTTTGAAACATAGAAGACGCCGCCTTCAGTTGGTGCTCCAGCATGCGCAACAATGGGATAGCTTTTCCCAAATTACAGTCCTCCCTGCTGACTGCACGCGAGAAGACCTCAAAAGGACGAAGCATGTCTGTCAGGCTTTTAACTAGCTCCCATTGCGCCGCATCTAGCCTCAGGTCCTTCTGAGCTGTACCCAGTGTTAAGAAATACTGATCGAGTACCGTAAACTGCTCATACAGACGCTCAAGCATGTAGAAGGTTGAGTTCCAACGTGTTGGCACCTCCTGGATGAGTGCTTTCACTGGCATTCGACGTTCATGTAGCAGGCCCCTCAGATGCTTCCGGGCCTTACAAGAATGGCTGAAATGGTTGCACATTCTTCGGCAGGTGGTCACTAACTCGCACACTGGACTGTCTTCACTCAAGAATTTTTTAACAACCAGGTTTATACAGTGCGCCAAACACGGCACTCTGAAATATTTACCCAGATCCATGGCCTTAACTACATTGGCGCCATTATCCGTGGAAACATAACCAATCGTGCGTTTTTTTGGGGACAGCCAGTGAAAGACCTTTGTGTTAAACTCATTCAAAATGTTTTCTGCTGTATGACATTTCTCCAAGCCAAACATGGCTAGTGTTGCATGTTTCCGAGCAGCTTTAAAAATTTTGTCCGGGTCAACACCTGCGTTTAGCTTTGATTTAACCCCTGAAAAAGAGACCCAGTGTGCAGTGATGCACATGTAATCAGTGCCTGCGCCACTGGTCCACATGTCTGTTGTCAGATGTATAGTGTGAACAGAACTCTTCTGCAAAGCTGCCCCAATCACCTCCAGCACATCTTCATGTAGTGCTGGAACCGCAACTCTGGCAAAATAGAACCAGCTAGGAACCTTCCATTTAGGGCTGAGCGCTGCCACTAATTCTAGAAAACCAACCCCTTCTACAAAAGAAAAAGGGAGAAGGTCCAGAGCTAGCATTTTAGCCAGCTTATTGTTATACAGACGTGTCAGTGGGTGGTTGCGATCAAATGGCGCTTCTGAAAACAACATGGTTCTAATGGTGGGCTGGACCATTTTACGGGATGGTGGAGAAGTGTGGCTCACCGGTTAGAGCAGGCAGACCCTGAAGCAGAGGTCAGACCCGGGACCAGGGTTCAATTCCCGACGCGGCAGGGTCTTGAGCTCAAATGTCCACGGACTCGATAATTCTCGCTTCGGTGCCTGACCTAATCATGGGTTCACACTCTGCAACTCTGGGCATTAAGCTTGCTTAATCTCCACAACGGCCCCCTGCGGCGGGATGCCTGGCTTTCACCTTGGGGATGCCCGTTAGGGGCTATCTCACAGGGAAAAGCCAGGACGGGTTCCCAAGGCAAGCGCCGAGATGCCTCCGGGTAGTCGAGCGCTATATAAGAACATACAAAAAAAAAAAAAAAAAAAAAAAAAAAAATGATGACTTCTTCGACCCAGTTACGCTCGATGATGAACTTTTTCGCATTGGTGTCTCACTCTCTCCCACACTCTTAGTGTGGCTCACAGGGGGTGTGCTGAAAGGGGTACTGGGTGTAAGTGAAGTGTTTTACGCTTCTTCCTCCTCGTCATCATCAGATGAAATATCAACGTTTTGTTGACTTCCAATTCGGGCTTCCTTGATCTCCTTTAGGTGCGCAAACCATTGGACAGCGTGCTGTCTCTCATGATGACCTCTCTGGTCTCCGGTACCATAGTTGGTACCAAACTTACCACGACTAACTGCAAGCTTACAAATGCTACAAATGGCTATGTTTTCCTTTTTTGGGCAAACACTAAAGAAGTCCCAAACTGCGGACTTGAAATGTCTGTGGGGGGCGGAGGAGGCGATACTGGTGGTGGTCATGCTGCTAATGCCAGATAACGTGGAGGATGTGTGTTGCCGAACTTTACTACGTTGTGCACTTGCACCACCACTAATTGAGGTCGAGGTGGATGGAGGTCCCTTCTGGCGAGAAAGAAATATGGAAGCGGTAGGTGGTGGTGTACTAGTTAACTCCAATGATGGTGGTGTTCCCATTGCCTCCTCGTCGACAACATCACGCTCAGCAGCTTTTCGGGATAGGGTAAAAATGTCTGTTTGCTGCATGCCCGCTGGGGCGGCAGTGACGTCTATTATGACTGCGTCGTCGTCGTGAGAGTCTTCATCAGCAGGAGTATACGCCACTTCTTGTTCAGCGTCATCATCACACTCCATAACTAGGAGACTTTCGGGGACCTTCCTTTTACGCTTAGCTACCTTTGTCAGATCATGGTGTGCCTCACTCTCAGACGGCAGTGCTGGTGGTTCCCAATTTTGATCCATATCATCAGAAGGAGGTGGCCTTGAAGAAGATGTAGACACCATCCTTGATCTTTTCCTTGCTAGGGATGCGGAAGACAATGAATGATCAGGAGGAGTGGCTTCCTCAAATGATACCTCGGCTTGAATGTCGACTTCCTGATGTGCCCCTACTTCGGGAGGAACAACTATTGTGGGCACTTGTGCCCCTCCATGCACCTCTGCTTGTGCATCTCCTTGCGCTGCCTCTCCTTCCACATGTACTTGGGCTTGTACTTGCACATGTGGTTGTTTTTGCGGCTGTGGTTGTTCAACACTCGTCAGATGAGTTACAATAACCTGTGTTGATTGAGGGACATTGCTGCTACTTTCTTGCGATGAGCCAACATCACTGGTCGATGGTGATTGAACAAGTAGACTGGCTGCCTCTGCAGCACTCAAGGGCTTGGACTTAAGTTGGCGTGGTGGTGGTGGCACTGAGCCCAATGGAGCGGGGGTGCTGCTCCCAGCTTGGTCCCCAGCAGATCCCGCTGCTGCTGCAGGCGTACTTTTTTTTTTATTCCCCAAAAATGTGGCGGGCGGCACACCAGTCTCCTTGGTAACTTGCTTCTTCTGCTCCTTACTGGCAACTTTCTTGCTAGAGGAGCTACGGGGAACTTTTTTTGGGGCCATCTTCTTCAGAGGTCAGAACAGCAGGCCGAAGTTGCACGAGTTGCAGAGTTGTCTGTGACCAGACGTGACGTCGCGTGACGTTATGCTGCGCACACACACTGCTGCAGGACTTCTTCCTGGCACTGGTGGTTCTCTTGAGTCTTGTGCACCTAAAAGCAATGGAAGACAGAGGAACATCAGTTCAGTTATACACCCCAAAAAGTCAAAAAACACTTAAAAATCAGCACAATCCCATGCCATCCATGCCCTCAATGATGTTTAAATTCAAGACACCCCACAGAAAGACTAGGCCCATGCACCACTCACTACCCCTGGGCATAATGGATGAAAGCTAGGCAAAATGGGTGCAGGCCTGAGAACACTGCCTGCATTCAAAATGGCCCCTTGCCCCCAGGCACATGGCCAGGGCCTGCCTGTATCAGCCCTCAAAATGGCCCCCACCCACATGGCCAGTCCCCATCAACAGCCCAAAAAATCGAAAAACACAGAAAAATCAGCACAATCCAATGCCATCCATGCCTTCCATGCATTAAAGAGACCCCACAGAAAGACTCAGTCCATGCACCACTCACTAGCCCTGGGCAACAGGCCCCAACAGCAGCCCAAAAAAATCGAAAAACACATAAAAATCAGCACAATCCCATGCCATCCATGCCCTCAATGATGTTTAAATTCAAGACACCCCACAGAAAGACTAGGCCCATGCACCACTCACTACCCCTGGGCATAATGGATGAAAGCTAGGCAAAATGGGTGCAGGCCTGAGAACACTGCCTGCATTCAAAATGGCCGCTTGCCCCCAGGCACATGGCCAGGGCCTGCCTGTACCAGCACTCAAAATGGCCCCCACCCACATGGCCAGTCCCCATCAACAGCCCAAAAAAATCGAAAAACACAGAAAAATCAGCACAATCCAATGCGATCCATGCCCTCCATGATGTTTACATTAAAGAGACCCCACAGAAAGACTCAGTCCATGCACCACTCACTTGCCCTGGGCAAAAGGCCCCAACAGCAGCCAAAAAAATCGAAAAACACACAAAAATCAGCACAATCCCATGCCATCCATGCCCTCAATGATGTTTAAATTCAAGACACCCCACAGAAAGACTAGGCCCATGCACCACTCACTACCCCTGGGCAAAAGGCCCCAACAGCAGCCAAAAAAATCGAAAAACACACAAAAATCAGCACAATCCCATGCCATCCATGCCCTCCATGATGTTTACATTAACCCCTTCGCTGCGGCGGCTATTCCGCTGCAGCGCTAAAGGGGCGGGGCGGCCGCGCGGCCGCCGCATGCTGGTGACAGAACCGCTCCGTCACCAGCTACAGTTGAGCTGTGCTGGTGACGGAGCGGTTCCGTCATGACCCGCCCCGCTCTTTAGAACGCCCGCGCAGGCGCGAAATCAGCGCCGCGCAGGCGCGGCGGCCGGGCCATGACGGAACCGCTCCGTCATCAGCACAGCTCAACTGTAGCTGATGACGGAGCGATTCCGTCATCAGCATGGAAGGGGTTAAAGAGACCCCACAGAAAGACTCAGTCCATGCACCACTCACTACCCCTGGGCAAAAGGCCCCAACAACAGCCCAAAAATCGAAAATTCCAAAATTGTAGTTGCAGCAACTGTAATGCCCCAAACAAACTTACTTGTGAAATTTCTAATCCAAAAGTGATCCAAAGAAAGTCAAAAAGGCCTCAAATCCAAATATCCAGCAGCATCCACAAAAAGTAATCCTTCCAGGTCAAGATCCGAATGAAAGTGACCAGCACATGAAGAAAGCACTGGGAGGAGCCTGCTGGACAGGAACAGGAATTTGGAGACTGTGAGGCACTTCCTTCCTCCCACCCCCCCCCCCTAAAATGGACTCCTTGCAAAAAAAAGTGCAGGCAAATGTCAACCTGAGGAGTTATTCTGATAAAAATCATCATTTTCAGAAGGTTTATGCTGCTTGCTGGTGGATTTCTTGTGCAGAATTGCAAATTCTGTAATTTCGCGAGTGCGAGATTGTTGCTGCCCGCCGCATCTACGTGTTCGCAACTGTGAACTCTCGCGATGCGTGCTGTGCAAGGTGGCAAGCCGCGATTACGTAATCGCGGTCGCCAAACTCCCGCGGGATCCCGCAGCAAGATCCAAAATGGCGCAGCACTCGCAAAATATCGAGAAAAACAACTCGGAAAACGCTGAATGACAGTAAGTGAACGCCGGGCGCCGCAATATTGTATCACCAAGCAAAAAAATCCACCGCGTGCGAATTTGCGGATTTTCGGCAAATTCGCGAGAGTTCGCGGATTGCGAATTTACCGATAATCCGCAAATTCCGCCAGCGGAACGGATTTTACGCCCATGCTTACTAATTTGTTACTTTTATGTGTGCTGCAGAATGAGGTACACATACAAGTAGCAAATCCTAATTTTTTAATGATTGTTTATGTGCAGGAAGGACATCTTCCTGCACACAATCATTCATGGAATTTTGCGCTTTCTATGTGTACTGCAGAATGCAGCACATATAGACAAAGCAAAAACAAGGAGAAATAAAAGTATTTCTTCTTGTTTCGCCATTCTAATGATTGCTCTTGCATTTCGTTTTTGGCTCGGCCTCAGATTTACAGATCTGTGTAAATCTGGGGCAGCGTCAAAAAGAAATGAGTGTTGTGATGGAACGCCCACAGCAACAACCATTGCACACCCCATTCACACTATGTGGTGCATCAAAAAGGGCTCTATTTACAAGGCGGCTGTAAGCCACTAAAAGTGGCTTAACGCTGCATTGTAAATATGGAGAAGGGTATAGCGCCACCAGAATGTCGCTAAAAGTGACGTTATGGTGGTGATATCCTCTTCTAGATATGCCTTGGTGTCCTCCTCTGTCTAGCAAGAAAATATCTTTATGACTGGAATCAGTTGCTGTGATCTGACACTGGCAGTCCACTTTGTGCCCCCTGAAAAGCAAGAAGACTACCATCTAGAGCAAGAGAGAAGAATTACATTGGCAAGATGGCCGCAAGGTAGGGGCTCAGACTTAGAGCTCCCGGGTTGGGGATTACCAAAACGGTATTTATCCCCCTTTAACCCAGCCATCCACCCTGCAGCACTCCTCACCACGAAGATATAGCTTACCACAACTTCGGCTCTATCTTTGGAAAGACACTCACCGGCAGTGTTGATCTATGGGAGAACTCGACTCGCCTCGAGGCCCGCACCCCATCCGCCCTCTGAGACCTTGGATTAGTGCTGTTTGTCCGAGACCCCAGGAAGGTCTCGCCTTGACCCGTCTGACTCGTCGCCCTTGGACTGGCACTGGGGTTGTCGCCCAGAGACATTGGAGAGGACTCGCCTCTTTTGCGCGACGCCCCTGCCCCGTCCAAATCGACAACCTCATCTGTGTTGTGGATCCGAATTTGCATGGCGCCCCGGCACTGGATCGTCCGTGGTGAGGAGCTTTGGTCCACTTATGCTTACAGATCTGCCTGCTCATGAAGAATCGACCAGTCTCCGGACCTGCAGCTGCTCTAGGTCTACGGGTGCAGCTGACTGGGGCTCGGTGCAATGCTTCCCCGATCTTGGACGTCTACTTCCAGGATCCGGCTGAGACTGTCCCGGTCTGTTGTCTCCTTCCTCGATCTGGAACCTGACTACAGCCAGGTAGCCCCGGTCAGCTGTCTGCTCAGCTGCCGTTGGGGGTGCCCGAGGATCCCTGGAGGAACACCGGGACGCAGGAGTAATTCCCCGGTGGCAGGGTTTGGATCACAACGACAGCTAGCAGACCCCTGGATCACCACGGCATGGACTCAGCCGTATACAGGTACCGCCCCTCCCTCCACCAGCTGAATAAGACAAGTCATCTGATGCATGCAGCAGGTCACGTTAGTGCTCAGGATCAGCCCTGAACTCCGCGTTTTTTTTGGGGCTACCTTTGTGGACAGTCGATTTACCCGGCAACTCACAGAGACTAACCCTCCCCGCCTCCACCAGCCGCGAGCATCCAGGAAACGAGGCTCAGTGTTTGGACACACCGGTAGTTAGGATCAGCCGGTGTTCCCTCCATACTAGGTGCCCACATCATCATTCTTGCAACTGGCTGCCACAATGATTTGACGATGGATGAGCTAGACCCTCGCTACCCCTGTATACCAGCCATGACCTGGGAGTCCCCCCCCCTTGTGTTTTGCTCGCTGACTGCGCTACTCTGTGCTTTTGCAATTGACAACATTGACTGCCCGGTGTTCAGTGCGAAGCCCCTGTTTGTGTGCCTGCTGAAAACTGCACAACATCTCCAAAATGGCACGCACAATTAACTAAATAGAGAAAGGACTACCTACCCCAAACCAACTGCAGAGACAAGACCTAGGATTCGTATCACAACAGGCCACTAAACAGATACAAATGACAAACCACTGCAATCTACATCTATGGACAGCGACATAGGACTATACCCAGAGCCGTATGACTCATGGAAAGAGCAATAGGACTACTCCCCCTGAGACAAAACACTGGAACCTACATCAATTTACAGCGACATAAGACTACACCCAGAGAGATATGATTCATGGAAAGAGTAATAGGACTACTCCCCTGAGCGCCCCAGAGCCATACTATCGCTGGAAAATCTAGCAGCCATCTTGGAGTGGCTTATTTATCAGCTATTTACAACATACCATGCGCCTGATTTCATTCTACGACTACATAAACCACAAAGGCATTGGTGATATTGCTACAAAACTGGGCAACTATGATCTATGACCATAAAGATTTATTCTGGCCTATATTTAGATAGTCCTAGGCCTCCGCCCACCTCATGGGCAATGGATTCTTGACTTCACCACTAGAGGACCCGCTAACACAAACGGGGAGAATATCCACTGATCATTGGATGGTCTAATTTTATTCTGATTTAATTTTAATGGATGGTCTAATTTTATTCTGACTTAATTTTAATTGTATTACTGCGGATCATTTAAGATGTGACAAGTCACTAGAGTGCCTTAGCACATGTTATTGATAGGCCTATTGCATAGGAGAGGCGTGTTAGGGTCTCTACCTTTATATCTCACCACTCTAAACAGACCTCCTGGGTGGAGTGTCCCCACTCTACCTAACATAGCAGGGCCCTGCCTGACCCCCACGGGCGACAAATACTACACCGTTGCCTTTCCTCCTAATCTCTCCAAAACTACCACAAAATCCTTCAAACACTCTATCCAAAAAAGTCACCCCGAGACCCTGGTCTCCGACCTGAGAATAAGTGCGGACAAGGGCACAGTCATCATTGACCTCATCTTCTACTCCAGAAAAACTTCTCTATGGCTTAAAGCCTTCTCGAACCTCTTTAAGGTACATGAGGCCAGAAACATTCCATACGGCAACAAACTCACTATCACACCATCTCTACAAAAACGTCATCATCCTAATACAAGCTCCTCCCAGAGACCTCACTAAATTTGCGGACTTCTTCACCAGCCTTAAAAAATATGTGCACAACCCTCCTCTGTCAACGCTATCCCCGCAAAACCCCTCGCCCAATCCGCCAAGGATGCCTAGCCTTTTTCAAACCTCCCGTGCTGGGGATCATGTCACTGATCAACCTAGCCCCACTACCATGCCATCAGCACATACTAACAGCTGTGTGCCTATACCACCGACCTCAAGGCTGCTAACTCCCCCCACTCCTACGGCTACTGAAACTCCCCCTAGGGCTCACGCCTCTAGTTGTCATAGCCCCACTACCATGCTACCAGTACATGCCAACAGAAGCGTCCCCAAACACATAAAGTCCTGCCCGCAAAATCTTCCCTCCAATATGGTTATTGAAACTCCTGCAAGGGCTCACAACACAGGTCGTCTTAGCCACACCACTAGGCTACCAGCTCATCCCTTCAAAATCGCTCACATTCCATCGGCACCCTGCCCGCAAGTGCTTCCCTCTTATAGGGATGTTGATACTCTCCACCGCAGAGCCACCAAACTAACCCTGAGCATCCACAACGCCATTCTGGATCTAAAGAACCTCCTGCACCTCACCGAACTCTCTTTATTGAATCTCAAGCTCTCGCAGAATTCTACCCTCCCCCTTACTCTGAGCCCCTCCTTCACCCATTACCGCTATCCCTGAGAGACCAGCGCCCCCGCAAGCAGCCATGCTACCTCTTGGATGAGGACGTTCTGGCCCTCCTACATACCTACAATCCTACCCCTACTACGCCTAGCCCTCTAGACCACACAGAGGAAGAAGTTGTAGTCCTCCTCTCTAGCTACGAATCTGCCCTGACAACCCCATGCCCTTTAGACCTGAGTGACGAACACCCTATCCGCACGGTTGCAGCCAACCCCAACAGACCTTCTACCCTCCGCAACAGAGGAGTGGTCAATAGCAACCTAGTGCTAGTACCCATCTCTGCCCCTACCCATGACACACAATCCGACCCCCATCTATCTGGCCTCCTAATTAACTGCCGCTCTGCAGTAAAGCACACCTCGGACGTCGCCTACCTCATCCTGAGCCGTAAATTGAACTTAGCGATCTTGACGGAATCTTGGTTCAACGAATCCTCATCGCCCTGCCTAGACCTCTTAGTCCATCCCAATTACAACATCGTAAGACTAGACAGGCAATCAAAAAAAAAGGAGGAGGCATTGCCTGCATCTATCGCTCAACCCTCCTTATTACTGAACTTCTGGCTGATCCTACAGACGCCTGTGAGTATCTTGCACTCTCAATTTGCAACAACAATACCCAACTGTGCAGACTACATATCTTTTACCAACCCCCAGGCAAGAATGACACCTTCACTGACCACCTCATGGAAATCATCGCAGCCAAGGCTTCCCCTAACTCTAATGACATTTTCCTTGGTGATTTCAACTTGCACTGGAACGACCCCAAGGACCCTCAGGTCAATGCCATCAGAGACTTCCTGGCTGACCAAGCCCTTACCCAAGCCTGCGCATTCCCTACTCACTCGATCACAGGAAATTGGCTGCGCGCTGTGAGCCTGACCTCCCACCACCCCTCATCTCACCTCGGTCAACAGCCTCACGGAACATTACTCCTCTACTATATCCGACATTCTCGATGACCTTGCTCCACTAAAACTCAAAAGAACCCAGATCAAAGACAGGAATCCCTGGTTCAATGAATCCCTCAACAAGGAGAAGAGATCCCTTCGGCAGACAGAATGTAACGAAACAGCACCCGTCAGCAGCCCACCTAAAGCTTCTCCGCCAGGTAAGAAATGCCTACAATAGAAAACTCCTCAACTCAAAAAAAGAATTCTTCAGAACAGAACTAGAGAACGCCAAGAATAGACCTCGTAAACTATTCGACTTGGTCAAACACCAAGCCAACAAACTAGCAAAAACCTCCAAAGAAACCCTAACACTGCTAATATCTTGCGAGGAATTCTCCTCCTTCTTCTGCAACAAAATCTCTTCCCTAGGAATTGAACTTAAATCCGCAACTTTCTCCCTAACTCCGTTGGCTCTACCTCCTCTCTCCGCACTGCCCTCCCAGACTTCACCCAAAAACCAAGCGCACTGGTCCAACTTTAAAGTCTATGATGAACACTCTGTCTCGAAAATTATATCCTCCCTAAACCTGAACAATCACTTCAATGATCCTCTTCCCTTTAACTGCCTAGCCGCCGCCTCTCAGGCTATCATCCCTTCCTGGACTGCAATAATCAACGCTTCCCTCCGACAGGGATCAATACCTGACTCTCTTAAAGTTGGCCAAGTCTCCCCATCTTAAAAAAACCTATGCTGGATCCTACCTCCCCATATAACTATAGACCTATATCCAACATCCCACTCCTAGCCAAAGTTCTGGAAAAATGTGTGCAACAGCAGCTGAGCCTACACATCACCAACTTCCACTGAGTAGACGACTTCCAATTCGCATTCATACCTGGACACAGCACTGAAACTACCCTCCTCCACATCGTGGATGATGCCCAGGGCAGGACTGGGAACCAGAACCGGCCCTGGCAAAGTGCTCGGCCAGCCCCCCCCCCCCCCCCCCCCCCCCTCCGGGAGGAGAGGGGAGGGGGGAAAGGTGCGACCGCGCTCTATGACAGGGCCGGTTTTCGGCCGTTTTTGTTACAGGGCCGTTTTTGCAGCATAACGGCCCTGTAACAAAAACGGCCCCAGGGGCCCAAAACCGGCCCCCAACCATGCGGCCCACCGGGGAATTGCCCGGTGCCCTAAACGGCCAGTCCGGGCCTGATGATGCCCTCCAAGCCCTGGACCAAGGCAAAATCTGTCTCTTTAACCTCCTAGAACTATCCTCGACTTTCGTTACAGTCAACCAGAAAATACTCCTTGAACGCCTCAAACTCATAATGGGTTTGGATGGCACCGTTCTTGAATGGTTTAGGTCCTTCCTCCAGAATCGCTCACAGAGAGTCCTAATTAACGGCAACCTATCCGCTCCCTCTCCGATCACGGTGGGAGTTCCTCAAGGCTCAACCCTGTCGCCTACCCTTTTCAATCTTTACCTGGAACCGCTTGCAGAGGTGCTACGCACCGCCAATATCTCCTACCCCATGTATGCTCATGACACACAGATCTGTATTAAAATCTTTTCTCCTAAGGACATTCTATCCCTGAATGAGGCCTTGAAGCTGACTGTTCACTGGCTCACCTTAAAGCAAAAAAAACGGAGTTTCTTCTTATCTCCCCACCCAAAACTAATCCAGACATCCAAGAATGGATCAAGGCTATCATAGCGCTAAACTGCCCTCCTACCATTGTGGACTCTGCTAAATCCCTTGGAATAACTCTAGACAGCAGCTTGAACATGCGTGGCCATATCAACTCGATGGCCAAAGCTGCCAGATTTCACCTGACTACCTAAGAAACCTGAAACCCTTCCTCGACTCTCCCAACCTAAGAATGGCAACCCAGGCGATAGTCATCTCCAGACTAGAATACGGATGCTAACAAAACTTGGATTGACAGTGGGACCTTCTCGCTGCCAGCACCTAACCTACTATTACCTCAATAATAATTCCCCTAGAATATGGATGCTATACTCTCACAGGTCTACCTAAGAACTCTCTGGCCCCACTGAAAGCCTGTCTCCAGATTCCTAACTGGTTCAAAGAAATTCAACCACATCTCTCCCCACTTAAAGCTCTGAACTGGCTTCCTCTAGAGGCCAGAATCCAACTTAAGATGGCCTGCGTAACTCACAAGGCTCTATACTCCAATTCCCCTGCATTCCTAGCCCAGAAACTCGTGATATCCGGAGGAGTCAGAAACTCACGGTCTGCCAGAGACCTTTTGCTCCAACCAGCTCGCTTTCGAAAAAAAGAACGTACCATCCGGCCTTCTCTGGGGCCGCTCCAAGAATATGGAACTCTCTCCCACCCACCATCAGAAGACTGGTGTCTTTGGCACGCTTCAAAAAGGAGACCAATATGTTCCTTATGGGCAAATTCCTCGCCTAACGATCGCATTACAATCTCCTCTACGACCTTGTTCCACCCACCATTACGGCATTATCCTTCACTTTTTCCAGATTATAGCTTCCCGGCCCTTCTGGGCATCCCACCCAGGAGCTGAGACTACTTATTTTCTTGTATAATGATTCTACCTGCTTTTATCCCAAATATTTACGGAATTTAAGACTACTTGTTTTTCCGGCACAATGTACCTAACCCTTTGTATCCCATTGATATCCTCCCCTCCTAAGTCCTTTGTATACCACCCTTCAATCCTGTAAAGTTCTCTGATACCCTCACAGGGCTAGTTCGCGCTAAATAAAACTTTAAAATAAATAAATAAATAAAAACTAACACGGACCAATGTCCTGAATGGGCTTGGATGTTGCCTAGCGAACCACAGCTCCCTCCTCCACCGAGGATCACACTTGTCTTAGGAGTGCTGATATCCCACCTTGACTACTGTAACATTGTGCAGAAGAAGCCTACCACGAAAACGTTCTAAATCTGGCAACAGTTCAGAACTATTCCCTCCAACACATATTCTGGTCTAAAGAGCTTCTCATTTATCTGGGAGCTCCAAAAATTATTTCATTTGGCCCTCTTTAAAGAGAGGTAGACTTCAAAGCAACTTGTCCATAACAACAGAGTGTATTTAATTTTTTCAATAAAACTATCCATCCATTTTCTGCGGATAGGGAGGTCGTTTTTTTTACTTTACTTTTTGCTTTTCGTTATACAAACAACACCTCTGCAACATATTTCACATTGCAGCATTATCACCATTGAGTTATAACTGTGCAAATAGTATGGTGAATATCATCGTGTGTACAAAACTATAAGACACATTTTACTTTTCTCAACTATTCATCCACTGGTGGTTGTCCATCGTAGGAGTCATTATATGATACATAAATCACATTGTGACAGACCAGCATTTCAGTTTCAACCTTTGATTAGACATGGAGGTAAACTTAAGACTTATACTTTTACCAAGCTAAGATGGCAGAGTAGGAGCTGATGTAATGTTACAATTGATGTTACCATTATTGTTGTAGAAATATTTCCAAAAGGGTCAAGTATTACATTTAACTGACATTTTTGCAGATATTTTCACTAAAATGTACAGAGCATTAAATCAGACTAGTTATCTTACCTGATCAATCCTGGTACCTCCCCAGCCCAACTCTCCCACACCCTCAATGAAAGGCCAACTGGGCTGTAGGGTAGTGTAGTGCCTTAAACTTGACATTTTTGATGTTCCCAATGACCTTTACCGATAAGGTGAAAACAAAAGTACATTTTGAGTCACATTGAGTCAGGGAAAATACCAAAACAAAATAGGATTTAAAAAAAACACTTTACAGGGTCTTGGTGGACTGCCTCAGAGGAATTTTAATAGTAAATGAGTGCAATATTCAAATGCACCTGTCTCATAAGATTTGTTGAAACTAGCAGAATTTAGTAGCCACTTCGCGGGGAGGTCTGAGGCTTATTTATCCCAAAAGATTGGCACTAGAATCATCGAACATAAATACTGCATTCAGAAGCACATGGGCCAGTACCCTTGGCATCAGTGTAAGGATAATTAAACACCACATTTACCATGTCAAGGAATCTACGGGGAAATTTCGGCTCAATTGAGCTTTTTAATATTGTAAAGTAAGGGTAGCTAGTAGAAGGTCAGTAATAACCTGGTAACCATACACTGCTCAGTGTACATGATGTTCCTTCCATATCAAATGTTCTCTCTCGCCACCTATCAACATTCTTCTCATCCACAATCATGTGTGTGTGTGTGGATTTCGAACGAATCTAGCAACAAACAACCTGATAATATGTACTGCGTCACTGGTAATTCATCTGAAGTCCTCATCCTAGCCACGTCCTACTGTTGGCCTTGTTGGGCACATAAACGTTTTGGGGCCAGACCTGCACCTTTTCAGGGCTGCAAGGCAAGAAGGGTTTTGTACCAGCGAGGAAATCATTGGCAACTACCTTTAATGTGACTTTATAGTGAGTAAGTGTGATCAGAGTATTTGTGAATATCAAAGGCCCCCTGAATTCTAAGTCATAAACTTCCTAGGACAGGGAAAACAACAATGCGAGAGAATATATTTCCTAGGACCTCTCGCATTGTTGTTTTCGATAATAATAATAATTACTACTGCATTATGTAGATTTTTTATGTGGATATTATGTACTGCTTGTAAAAATGAGATTTTATCTGTCATGTTTTACCTCTCCTACGTACTAAAGTCGGTACAGAATATATAATAAAATACGCTGTAATTTTTAGACATTTGGTTTTTCTTGTTTTTGTTGAGCTCTCCATGTAGCATTGTCATTATTATTTTATAATTGCCTAGGAAATATATTCTCTCACAGAGTATTTTACACCAGCCTTGGATCCGGGGCTTTTGGTTTCAATTCTAACGTGTCTCTTTGAATGCCCTACATAATCCTAGATACGTTACGCCATCTACCAGTCCCTTGGTCATTGTAACTGCCAATAAAGATGTGAGCAGTTATAAACAGGCTAATGCATGAAGCATTACATATTAGCTGGGGTTTTCTTTGTAGGTACCTGGACAGCTGGTTATACATAGAGGTGTTTACAGTAATACTAAGGTTTTGGGATATGACGTTGTTGGTGATGCCAGGGCTTGCGATTCAGGGTTTCTGGTGATAGAGGTGCCTTGTTTATTCAGTAACTGGATTACATTGCCTACATTTCTCACTCATGAAGGACCCTCTCAATCTAACTCAAGACTGAGCCAACTAGTTCTTTCAGAAATTAAGAATGAGATCAGCAGAGTCCCTCAGAAATCGTGATCGAGTGTAGCAACACCCCACAGCACTCAGGACACACCTCGGTGGAGTCCTTTAGAAATCAAGGCAGCAGGGTGCCTCAGGAATCAGGATACAGGCAGACAGGTGTCACCTAGGTCTGGACAAAGACCCTTAAGTAACCTTAGAAATAAGAACAAAATCCACAGTCATGATGTATTGCTTGTTGGTAAAGTGTTAAAGCAGCCCTGAGGCCGCTTCAAATCGATCAAGGAGAAGGAATCAGGAAAAGGGAAATGAAGAAGACTTCTTGTGACTAGATCGTGCTGCTCCTAAACAAACATATCAGACAGGCTGGCACAGTAGTGTTGGCAGTCACCCTCAGCTGTCTGAAATGGTCTATAGACTCAGAGGAGGCAAGGTGGGAGCATACGGTCATAGGCATAGCATATGTAACAGACAATCTCCAATTGTTTTTTTTTTGCACAGATCTTCTATAGGTACCCTAAGATAGGCAGGTCTTGAGAGGTGTCTTGAAAATGTTAAAATAAGGATTATGTCTGAGGTAGGGAGGCAACGGATTCCACAGCATAGGACCCTGAAAATAAAAGGTGTTGCCTCCTCTTCTTTCGAGTTTAATTTTAGTTACAACTGTAAACCTCTGTACTGACCTTAACTTTGTGCTGTGGGATTTAGTTGAATTTCATCAGAAGATACTTAGAGCCCTCGTTTTAGATTGCATTACACATAAAAATGCCCAATCTCGAGGTGCTGGAGCTGTTTGCTGCTGTGTGGAGCTTTGATCATTCAAACGTCTGTATCTTTAGTTCTCTTCCGAATTGCTGTAGTGATGGCGCCGTCCTGAAGTGCAGTGGGAGGTTGTTTCAAGCCTTGGCCCGCAGATGCAAGAAGGAGTGTCCTCCGCTGTTGGCTTGATCGATCTGAGGGGTGTCTGCAAGGGAGAGAGAAGCTGATCGAAGGTGTCTGGTCAGTTGGTGGAGTGTCAGGCGTTTGTTGATGTATGCCGGTCCTTCGCTGTGCAGAGCCATGTAGGCGTGGGCCATCAGCTTGAACTGGCATCTCTTCTAAATCAGAAGCCAGTGTAGTTTCTTGAGATGTGGTGTGATGTGAGTCTTTCTAGGAATGTTGAGTATGAGTCTTGCCGCTGAGTTTGTCTGGAGTTTCTTTAGGAGGTGTGCAGTGATTCCCAATGCAGCGTTGTGATTGGTCTGAGCACTGTGGTTCGGTGCTGAGACAGGGAGTGGAAGCCTGGGCATGTTCCCCACCACGCTGTGTAATACAGCCTGGTGGGGAATATGCAAAGTGCGCATGACTGTTTGGCTGGGCCAAGACGGCCAGCCAAACAGTCATTCACACCAAGAGTGTGCTCTCCACTCCTCCCCTTGGCCCCTGCTCTGGCCAGCTCCGCACCTAGGAACAAAAAAATAGAACGATGATAACATTCTGTTATCATTTTATTTTTCCTCTGCACTGCTCTTAAAGCTGAATTTAACTACCTTTGTTCTCCCTACTGCGGCTTTTGACTCTAATATCAGGAAAACTCATTAAGGGGGCCACGCCTTTTCCTTACACATGGCTAATACATGTAGCGTAGTGGCCAGAGAAGCTGATTCCGGGGCGCAAGGATCACGGTTTGATTACCGGCAGCAGCTCAGCACTGCATCATGTGACTCTGGTAATAGCTCACTTAATCTCCCCGGTGCCTTGAAACCTTAAGGGGAGATAGTTTGGGGTTTACAAGTATGGATTATTATTATAATTGGTATTGCTGCCCACAGTATGCTCCACCATTACTTATCAGGCTCATGAAGCTCATCAAAATCTGGCTTCTCAGTAACTAATTATTCAGTTCAGTGGTCTTCCTCCTAATCCTAGGGGTCGATTACAATCCCGTTCGGAAGGGCTCCGAATTGGATTTGGGTTTGCCGAATCTTATTTCGGAACCCTTGTTTCCAACCAAATCGTACACAGTCCTGAACGACCAATTACGATGCCCAGAAACTGTTAGGGCTGTCCGAATCTGTTCCGGAAATCATTTGGACAGGTTGAGCCTTTCGTAGCTGATTCATGCAGCTCGAAGGACACGTTTTCTCAGCGACCGATTACAGTGACAGATTCGGACAGCTGTTCCGATTCGGTTTTCCCAAAACTAAACTGCTGCCGGAATCTGTCTTTGGGGGCCTGTAGCAGGCCCCCCTTCACCAGGGGCCCTCCAAATTGGGCCAGTGGGATACCCATGGGTCCCCTCTTCCCAACCATGCACAGTGTAGCAGGCACCATAGGGTGCCCACCAAGAGGTGCACGATTTTCCCCAGCCACCCTGTTCTTCAATGGGAGCCTGTGTTCACGTTCAGAACACAGGCTCCCAGTGAAGTCAACGGAAGTCCGAACGAATCGTATTCGGAAGCATTCGGATACATCCACATCACAGAGTCGGACTCCCCCGATTCGAGTCGTTCGGAAAGCATTCCAGAACCAAATTGGTCGGAATGCTTTCCGGATGAGATCGTAATTGGCCCCTTAGTCTATGAAAATTTCAATGAAGGATGGACTGGGGCAAGTGAAGAGTAATAAGGTGTGGATAGACCAGAAAGTATACTCCCAAGACAGATCTGTTAGAAATATAAATGGGTGTATTCCCAAATAGCCAACGAATTAAATGCTAGGTAGGTGTCAAATATTTGCAGCATATGTAGAACGGTGTAGACTGTGATGAGACAGAAAAGCTTTTATACACATAGACTCACCATATAAACTTTACAGAACTGTAATTACCATTGGAAGTTTCTGCATAAGCATATTTAATGTTTGGCAGTAACAGGCTATATGTAGAAATCTCAGATTTGCAGTTTAAATTTATGCTGTAGATTCAGTGGTGACAAACAACAGCTAAAACTGGCGGAAATAGTGCGTAAAAATAATAACCTAAAGCATTCCGTGAACACTTACCACCGTCACTAAAAACCAGCAAGATGGACCCTGATTTTATGACGTCAACACGAACAGCGGCGGTGCGTCCATTGGGGCGTTAGGGCGTTGCCCTCCCAATGCGCACTGCCGCCATCCGGGACCGCCAGTGTGCCTAAAATTACAATTATTTAGCAACAAGTTTCTGGCCGGCCGGTCACCGGGCCGGACCAGAAACCATCAGGAAAAGGGGGGGTGGGGCTGCTCAGGGGCGCTAGTGCGCGTGTCCTCTTTCGGACAGGTCATTTTTCTGCCCGGCAGGAACATGCGCACTAGCCCCCCCCCTTTGCAAACTGGGGGTTGCCTCATGCCGCAGCCCCCAGCCTCCTAGTGGGGCGGGGAGTTTGGCTGCCCTCTAACCAATCCTTACCTGCTTGATGACGTCTGGCATGACGTGACGTCACTCACCTGCTTAGTCACTAGTCTCACCCCGCACCCGCAGCCATTTCCACACACAGTGATGCCCGCTTCAAACGTGGTGTGCGTGCTCCTCCTGTCCTCCTGATGGTAACTCTTCCTGGCCTGCCTCGTGAGCTGGACTACTACAGTACCGTTACCGTACTGTAACGACATCGCAAGGAGAACTACTGAGGTGAGTGAGTCACAATGGTGGTGATTACCGCCCTTTTGAATTGTATTTGAAACCCCCACCCGTTACGTGTTACCCATGATCCCACAGCTGTACCCCCCTGAGAGTGCCATGACGGGTTTGGGTAACTGGCATCGGTCGGTCTGTACGTTTTTTTTTGTAATTACAGCGCTTCCTATGGCAGCCGGTTTGATGTTTTGTACTGCCACTGCCGCGACTTTTGTTCCCCCCAGGACAGAATCGCCATGGCTGCTTTGTATTCTCAGCCCAGCCCTGTACATACAGAGACTCTCACGCGCGCTTACAAATGAGGCACGTGAGGTTCCCCAGTCGGCATTTTGTTGCATAATAATGTGGCCGGGGCTGGGAGGGGGGCGCGCGCGTATAAACAGGTCTGGAGTCTGGACACCCAGGTATTGGTTACCGTCTTCGTCCTTAAGGCACCACAAGTCAGCGAATCGATCAACTGGTCAAGTTGGAGTAACATTAAAAACGCGAGTGAAAATCGTGATTTCATTTATTGAAACAAAAATATACTCGGAAAGCCATGAACTGGCACATATTTGAATTTAGCAATCGATGAAAAGAACACACCGACATAATTTCTGTTAACACAAAGCCCTACTTCCTCTTACCAGTCCTTACTTACTACGAGATGTTTCCAACTAGTATAAAAAAGTTAAATTACAGAAATGAAGCTATCAACGAATAAATGAATTAATTAAGCATTCTATTTTTAGAAGTAATCTCAAAAGCATAAAATAGGAGGATTTTAAAATAAGATAATCATCGCCGTCATTTAAAATGTCCCTGCTCTTTTCCCGCTCGTCATCTCCTTTCATCGGTAGCCAACCTTTTGATTCAGTTGATTCATCCTTGCTTGGGCTGGCGGCTGAGCCTTCTGTGTACAGGCTGCTCGTCGCATCTTTGGTCTTTCCTTATGTTCCAATTCAGAAGGACTTTGGAAATTTAGCTGCACAGCCTCTAATTCACCCACTTCAGGAATATCTCCACCGTCTGGCCCCGTAGGCACTGGCCTACGGGGCCCACTTCTTTTAGGGGCCATGCAACAAAGGGTCGAAATGCAACTTTAAATACATAAAGCAGAGAAATAAATCAGATTCACAGAGCAGTTTGTCTCTTAAAAGCTCATACTGTGGCAGCTGTCAGTTTGTAAGAAAAATAACAGTGCATCGGATTTTAGGAGATAATTTGTGAGGAGGCCCTGAAATTTCGACTGCTTAGGGGCCCCCAGAAGATTTAATCCGAGCAGGCCAGGTGCCATTGCTCTGTGCGCTAAGGCCGAGGGGGAGCCATTTGAATGACAGGCTGAGGAGAGATAAGAACAGCCTGTGAATATGTTTTTATTTACTGCCTTTTTCAGGGAATAATAACAGCACGCGTACTCTGGTGATTGATGCACTTTGATGTTGAGAGCTGTGATCAATCTAGTGATAATTTTGACTCCTGCTAAAACAGCTTAGAGTGTTAATGTTCATGATGCAAAGCACAAAGTGTAGCATGCCTATCACAGATTTCTTTTTGTAGATAGCTCAGTGGGTTGCTGCTTTTGCCACAGAGATCAGTTTCTTGAACTTCATAGGTTACCATCCTTCGGACATAGCTCAGTGAATCATGACTGGCATCAAAGTGCTGCATGTAAACTGAAAGGCATTGTTTGAGAGGGGGGGGGGGGGGGTTGGGTGCGGGTGTTCGGGCACGCGCGCCGCGCTCGCGAGCTACAGTGTGGAAATCATTTTCCGCCCCACCAGGTTCAAATGTCACCAGCCGCCACTGAACACGAAACGTTACTGCATTTGATGTTATGCCATTTCATCGGTTGAATTGCGACATTTTCTTCATGCTTGATAGGGCATTATACTGGTTTTGGGCAGATTTCTAGACCAGCATCCCGCATGAAACCATCTATTCATTGCGTCACACAGTGCTAGTGAGCACAAGTTGGGTTATTGAAATTTTGTTCGGCTCTTTTTTTTATTATTGGGTGTCAGTTTGGCACTGTGTGGAAACATGCTGTAATGCTGCAGTGCAGCAGTACTGCTGCATGCTTAGCAGTCGAACGGGGGGAGTGTTACCTCCTCCTCCCAAGACCCACCTGCGCACTTCCGAATACAACAGTTCTATTACCGCATCGAGTTATTCCTCACTCAATTTGCGCTCGAATCTGAAAGAGAGTGCATTGAATATATAAATTGGCACGTCTTGCTTTAGCATAGAGGGCTGGAATGAGGGCAGGGGGAGGCGTCCATGTAAGCCTATCCCCCCAGCGGCCTTGCGTTCCTGGAACTCAGACCTTGGGCGCACAATGGCCGTGGGCGGTACCCCCAGGGGCCCCGGGCTCTCAGAAGGATCCAACGGCAGTCGCATTGTGCGCGAGGCTGACGTCACAGACAGGTGCTGTTCCCACCTCCCGCCATTGTCTAGTCGGTGCTGTGAATAGTATCAGTGACACGGTTCTCCTAATTTTTTCTCACCTTCGCATTTATAGAGCTGGTCGAAGACCCCGCTCCTCCCCCCCCAAATCCCGCACACCCCAAAGTGGGTCGAAGGGAGAGGTCAACATGGCCGTTTAACAGAGGGTCTTCTGAATGGTACGTGGCCAGTGCCTAATTAAAAAAAAAAACATATCTGGCTTTTATGCCACTTGAATACGTGTTGTTCAGATTAGTGTGGTGTCTGTAGTTGCATTAACGTAGCGGTTCATTCTCCTAAAGAGGCGTGAGGCACATTTCTTAAGGCATAGCCATACCTGTTTAAAAATGCGAGTGACGCCAGGCGCCTAAAAGTGTGGTCACATTAAGGTGAATGGCAATAAACCCGAAATAAAAGCACGTGCCCCTCACCAAATGCGGGTGAGTTGGCAGGTAAGGATAGCATGCGACTGTGAAAGTTCTTTGGATAAAAGAGTGTTTGTCTTGTGGCCTACAACTGGTTCTGATGTGATTTTGTGCAGGACCAGACTTTGCACCTATCGTGTTATGGATTGAGATATAGGATGCTGAAGCAATAAAGGTGGACGTCCATTACTTACCCCATTGGACAACCTACTTCTCCAGATATGTCCGTGGTAAGTGCCATATACTTAACCTTATAAATAAGGTCCAAAGGTGGGTTTTGGAAGCACCACTGGAAACAACCTATTCCTTGTGGGAATCTGTTAATTATCGGGAGTTTCGGACAAATGCCAGGCTGTAATATGCCACGGTTAGTGTAACCCCATCTTGCCCACCTCCAAATTGCCAACAGCCGCCCGAGATATGTTCTGAAGAGTGTACTTGAGAGCTGCATAGATCTACCTAGGAATGGAATTTATAAACCCACCATAAGGATTGATCCGGGAGGTTCACACATGAACGGCAGAGGAGCACCCCCCTCAAGTGTGCATTATACAAACAGCCCATTGGCATGGGCACTTGAAGACCAGATTAAACATATTTTTTGGGGAATACAACCAGGAGCGGCATTGGAGAAGGTGCTATTGTGTAAGCAGCAATAATATGTGCCTGATGAATCTACCCAGGGGCAGCAAAGGGGCAACCAGATACACGTCATTCTCGAGATATGGCTGAGGAACCCAGTTAGGAGCTGCTGGGAGCAGCAGTAGGGATGGGCTGTATACAAACCAGACAGGGCAGAGCCCAACCCTTACAAATGCAGCCCAGGTTTATATTATTATCAAGTCCACCCAGGAACAACCACTGTTTATCTCTTCTAGTAGAGGTTGGGCGTTACAGTAATTCATTGTGGCATTATCTTCGGAAGATCCAAGTGTTTATGGCCTACCTGATCTCCAAGTGGTCTTCTATGTTTCTTCCCTCTGCTGGAAAAGAGATCCACAGTTTTGCCCCTTGCATAGTGAGGGAGATTCAGTCGACGTGTTTTGGCATCATCTTGGGAAGAACCAATTATTTTCTGCCTTCCTTAATTCCGTGTGGTCTTTAATGTTGCAAATCTATGCTAAAAGAGTGTTGTCGGAGGTTGCTGAATGTCCAGCGGATGGGAGCCCCGCAATAGATTTCTTCTACGATGGAGGGAGAGCTAGATGAAGTGCATTTTGAGCGGAGATTTCTCATCAGTGAATATCTTATGAGCTATAATTGGATGTAAGCAGAGACTTTGCCATAAATAATACCCATACGGGTGATGCACAGAGTCTTGAAAGTTGAGGGCCTGACAGTGGTAAGCCAGTCAAATACTTGACAAGCCAGTCGCATAGAAAAACATTCAGAAGTTATCTTACCATGGCAAAGTGGATCATTTGTACTCATCGCATCAGTGAGAGCATGACCCACTGCAGGGGACATGCTTGGTTGTTGACTCAGAAGCAGTTGTATAAACTTGAGTTGTCAAGTTCTCCACAGGAATTTCCAATTTTAGGATATGTGTTGTCAGTGTAGCTGATGAATATCCGGTTAAAGGTTTTGCTACAATGTATAATGTAGTGGAGAGCGGAGGGAAGCCCTGAACAAGAATCAAGCAGTGATTGAGACTTGAGATATGCCTCCCTCAATGCTCAAAGAAGGCATGAAAATTATGCTTGATATTTTAGTGAGGTAACTGGAGATCCAGTCAATAATGCTTCGCTTGATCTCAAGTTACTGTGTCAAGGCCACTAACTTGTTACTTGATTCCAGAGCTACAGGAGTGGCATGGATCTGCCTATCCCCCACCAAGTAACACCCACCAGTCTTTGGTTCTTGAGATGTGTGTGCATGTGTGTGTGTGCTTGTGTGTGTTTGTGTGAGTGTCTGTCTGTGTGCAGGGGCGTAACACAGGCCCCGCAGCCCAAGCGGTGCGGGGGGGGGGGGGCCGAAGCTCCAGGGGGCCCCCTCGGCACTGCACTCTGTCCGGAGAGATCCTAATTGAGCCCGGAGGGGGCCCCTCTACATACCTTGCAGGGAGGCCCCCTCAATTTTCGTTACACCAGTGTCTGTGTGTGCACTCACAACCAGCTAGGGGGATGTGGGGTTTGGATAAGAAGGAAGTAGCAGAAGACTAGATGGCTTCAGGATTTACTTTCTGTGCTTAATCATAGTTCTCAACGTTTCCTCCAACAAGGTATCAAATACCTCTTTGATTATCCGTGAATGTTTTCTGCATGACAAAAAACTGAAGATGAATTACACTCTTAGCCATTTGCGCTTTTCATATTACAAAAACAATAAAAAGACACACAATTGATGGACAGAATGCAGAGCAAATCAAAAACATTCACCTCCAGTCAAGACATCTGGGTTAAATTCATCATTCTTTTGCTCACCATGCCACCCCAGTTTAGACCTGGCCAAATGCAAATCAGTCTTGACCCTGTGCCTCATGGGAACAGTCCAGCCCGAACGGCCAAGCCAGGTCCTCCCTGGAACGGACACAAGCATCCTAGGAACGGTTTCGGGGTTTCACCCCTCTTCAGCCAGGCTGGCTTGATTCCAATGGCACAGTGAGCCCAGGACCCATGTCTGGGCATACCTGGCGCACTTAGGGCGAGAAAGCAAAAGACTCACAATTGATGAACGGAATGCAGAACAAATCAAAACATTTACCCCCAGTCAAGATACCTGGGTTAAATCCATAATTTTTTTGCTCACCATGCCACTCCAGTTTAGACCTGGCCAAAGACAAATCAGTCTTGACCCTGTGCCTCATGGGAACAGTCCAGCCTGAACTGCCAAGCCTGGTCCTCCCTTGACCGGAAACAAACATCCTAGGACTGGATTCGGGGTTTCACCCCTCTTCAGCCAGGATATCTTGATTCCAGTGGCACAGTGAGCCCAGGACCCACGTCTGGGCATACCTGGTGCACTTAGGGCGAAAAAGCAAAAGACAAACAATTGATGGACGGAATCCAGAACAAATCAAAAAATTCACCCCCATTCAAGAGATCTGGGTTAAACCCATCATTCTTTTGCTCACTATGCCACTCCAGTTTAGACCGGGCCAAATGCAAATCAGTCTTGACCCTGTGCCTCATGGGAACAGTCCAGCCCGAACTGCCAAGCCCGGTCCTCCCTGGACCGGACACAAGCATCCTTGGACCAGTTTCGTGGTTTCACACTTCTTCAGTCAGGCTGGCTTGATTACAGTGGCACAGTGAGCCCAAGACCCATGTCTGGGCATACCTGGTGCTCTTAGGGCGAAAAAGCAAAAGACACACACCGAAAACAAACATCCTAGGACCGGTTTTGGGGTTTCTGTCATAGTTGCGGTTTTCTGCCGTTCCGGCGCCTCCCCTACAGACTTACAGAATTCCGCATCCTCACTTCCGCGCGGAAGTCGAGGTGCGGTCTAGTCGTTCAGAGGGACCGCCTCCTCTCCTGATGCGCTTCCGGGGGAATACGCTTATCCACCGCGGTTCCCGCCGGATCGGCGCTTCGTATCCTGGTTGGATCTACACTGAAGCTGCCTGCCGTGAGTCTCCGACTAGCAGGTATTTCGGAGGACTACTGCCCGTAGCGTCCTCTTACTTGTTTCCTGTTCAGATTTCACGACGCTGGAATACCTTCATCTGTTCCGCGTCCTGCTTACTCAGCGTTTCCTGCCTTGTTTTCCCCCACGCTGGAGCGCTGAGATTGTGTTCGCTGGGTAGAACACTCCGCGCTGTGGCGATATCTTTGGAGGGTTCTTGGTCATTTCCTAGGGGTAGGCATATCGCGCAGGAGCGCTTTCATTGCAGATTACACTGGGGGTTATTTGCATATCGTGCAGGAGCGCTATCATTGCCAATTACACTGTGGGTTATTTGCATATCGCGCAGGAGCGCTATCATTGCCAATTACACTGGGGGTTTTGCATATCGCACAGGAGCGCTATCATTGCCAATTACACTGGGGGTTTTGCACATCGCGCAGGAGCGCTATCATTGCCAATTACACTAGGGGTTATTTGCATATCGCGCAGGAGCGCTTTCTTTTTGTTTCCTTTTTCTGCGCAGGAGCGCTTTTCTTTCTTGTTACATAACCACGCAGGAGCGCATACTTTGGGGGGTTACACCGCGCTGGAGCGCATACAATAAGGGGTTACAAGACGTCTACATCCATAGTGCCAACCTCACAAGAACACCTATTCTAAGCCAGAGTAGACGGCTTCGGAGTCTGGACACTCCTCTACCAGGTAGTTGCCTTTCTGTATGTGTGTAGAGGCGTACGCTGGATTGGGAGGAATGAGTCTTCTCCTAACTGGGTGTCCCTTTTTTCCCACTTCAGTTGGTGTCCACGGTCCTACCCCTGCCCAGAGACGTTCCATAGCTACACCCAAGACACCAACCCATCAGTCTTGGCTCCCTTCCCCTGGTTCCATCTCATCCCTGTTGGGTACATCTTTAACTCCCACGGGGTCAGGTGGGTACAGGGGCGGTAGCTCTTGTCGTCCCTGCGAGAACACTCCGCAAGCAAAGGTAAGCCTTGTGGGGTACCTGACAGTTTCACCCCTCTTCAGCCAGGATATCTTTATTCCAGTGGCAGAGTGAGCCCAGGACCCACTTTTGGGCATACCTGGCGCACTTAGGGCGAGAAAGCAAAAGACACACAATTGATGAACGGAATGCAGAACAAATCAAAACATTTACCCCCAGTCAAGATACCTGGGTTAAATCCATAATTTTTTTGCTCACCATGCCACTCCAGTTTAGACCTGGCCAAAGACAAATCAGTCTTGACCCTGTGCCTCATGGGAACAGTCCAGCCTGAACTGCCAAGCCTGGTCCTCCCTTGACCGGAAACAAACATCCTAGGACTGGATTCGGGGTTTCACCCCTCTTCAGCCAGGATATCTTGATTCCAGTGGCACAGTGAGCCCAGGACCCACGTCTGGGCATACCTGGTGCACTTAGGGCGAAAAAGCAAAAGACAAACAATTGATGGACGGAATCCAGAACAAATCAAAAAATTCACCCCCATTCAAGAGATCTGGGTTAAACCCATCATTCTTTTGCTCACTATGCCACTCCAGTTTAGACCGGGCCAAATGCAAATCAGTCTTGACCCTGTGCCTCATGGGAACAGTCCAGCCCGAACTGCCAAGCCCGGTCCTCCCTGGACCGGACACAAGCATCCTTGGACCAGTTTCGTGGTTTCACACTTCTTCAGTCAGGCTGGCTTGATTACAGTGGCACAGTGAGCCCAAGACCCATGTCTGGGCATACCTGGCGCTCTTAGGGCGAAAAAGCAAAAGACACACACCGGAAACAAACATCCTAGGACCGGTTTCGGGGTTTCTGTCATAGTTGCGGTTTTCTGCCGTTCCGGCGCCTCCCCTACAGACTTACAGAATTCCGCATCCTCACTTCTGCGCGGAAGTCGAGGTGTGGTCTAGTCGTTCAGAGGGACCGCCTCCTCTCCTGATGCGCTTCCGGGGGAATACGCTTATCCACCGCGGTTCCCGCCGGATCGGCGCTTCGTATCCTGGTTGGATCTACACTGAAGCTGCCTGCCGTGAGTCTCCGACTAGCAGGTATTTCGGAGGACTACTGCCCGTAGCGTCCTCTTACTTGTTTCCTGTTCAGATTTCACGACGCTGGAATACCTTCATCTGTTCCGCGTCCTGCTTACTCAGCGTTTCCTGCCTTGTTTTCCCCCACGCTGGAGCGCTGAGATTGTGTTCGCTGGGTAGAACACTCCGCGCTGTGGCGATATCTTTGGAGGGTTCTTGGTCATTTCCTAGGGGTAGGCATATCGCGCAGGAGCGCTTTCATTGCAGATTACACTGGGGGTTATTTGCATATCGCGCAGGAGCGCTATCATTGCCAATTACACTGTGGGTTATTTGCATATCGCGCAGGAGCGCTATCATTGCCAATTACACTGGGGGTTTTGCATATCGCACAGGAGCGCTATCATTGCCAATTACACTGGGGGTTTTGCACATCGCGCAGGAGCGCTATCATTGCCAATTACACTAGGGGTTATTTGCATATCGCGCAGGAGCGCTTTCCTTTTGTTTCCTTTTTCTGCGCAGGAGCACCTTTCTTTCTTGTTACATAACCATGCAGGAGCGCATACTTTGGGGGGTTACACCACGCTGGAGCGCATACAATAAGGGGTTACAAGACGTCTACATCCATAGTGCCAACCTCACAAGAACACCTATTCTAAGCCAGAGTAGACGGCTTCGGAGTCTGGACACACCTCTACCAGGTAGTTGCCTTTCTGTATGTGTGTAGAGGCGTACGCTGGATTGGGAGGAATGAGTCTTCTCCTAACTGGGTGTCCCTTTTTTCCCACTTCAGTTGGTGTCCATGGTCCTACCCCTGCCCAGAGACGTTCCATAGCTACACCCAAGACACCAACCCATCAGTCTTGGCTCCCTTCCCCTGGTTCCATCTCATCCCTGTTGGGTACATCTTTAACTCCCACGGGGTCAGGTGGGTACAGGGGCAGTAGCTCTTGTCGTCCCTGCGAGAACACTCCACAAGCAAAGGTAAGCCTTGTGGGGTACCTGACAGTTTCACCCCTCTTCAGCCAGGATATCTTTATTCCAGTGGCAGAGTGAGCCCAGGACCCACTTTTGGGCATACCTGGCGCACTTAGGGCGAGAAAGCAAAAGACACACAATTGATGGACGGAAGGCAGAACAAATCAAAACATTCACCCCCAGTCAAGAGATCTGGGTTAAATCCATAATTTTTTTGCTCACCATGCTACCCCAGTTTAGACCTGGCCAAATGCAAATAAGTCTTGACCCTGTGCCTCATGGGAAGAGTCCAAGCCGAACTGCCAAGACAGGTCCTCCTTGGAACGGAAACAAGCATCCTAGGACCGGTTTCGGGGTTTCACCCCTCTTCAGCAAGGGTAGCTAGATTCTAGTGGCACCGTGAGCCCAGGACCCACGTCTGGGCATACCTGGCGCACTTAGGGCGAGAAAGCAAAAGACACACAATTGATGGACGGAATGCATAACAAATCAAAACATTCACCCCCAGTCAAGAGATCTGGGTTAAATCAATCATTCTTTTGCTCACCATGCCACCCCAGTTTAGACCTGGCCAAATGCAAATCAGTTGTGACCCTGTGCCTCATGGCAACGGGTATGCCCAGACGTGGGTCCCATGCTCTCCATGCCCCTGGAATCAAGCTATCCTGGCTGAAGAGGGGTGAAACCCCGAAACCGATCCTAGGATGCTTGTTTCCAGTCCAGGGAAGACTTGGCTTGAGTGTTCGGGCTGGACTGTTCCCATGAGGCACAGGGTCAAGACTGATTTGCATATGGCTGAATTCAAACTGGAATGGCATGGTGAGCAAAAAAAACAATGGATTTAGGCCCATATCTCTGGGGTGAATGTATGACAATGTTCTGTATTCTGTCCTTCAACTGTTGTTTTTGCATTTGTCAACCTGAGAGGGATGGGTATGCCCAGACGTGGGTCCCGTGCTCTCCATGCCCATGGAATCAAGCTATCCTGGCTGAAGAGGGGTGAAATCCCCAAACCGGTCCTTGGATGCTTCTTTCCAGTCCAGGGAGGACCTGGTTAGGCAGTTCAGACTGGATTGTTCCCATGAGGCACAGGGGCAAGACTGATTTGCATATGGCTCAGTTCAAACTGGAGTGGCATGATGAGCAAAAAACGATGGATTCAGGCCTAGATCTCTGGGGTGAATGTATGACAATGTTCTGAATTCTGTCCATCAACTTTTGTTTTTGCATTTGTCCCCCCGAGTGGGACGGGTATGCCCAGACGTGGGTCTCGTGCTCTCCATGCCCCTTGAATCAAGCTATCCTGGCTGAAGAGGGGTGAAACCCTAAAACTTGTCCTAGGATGCTTGTTTCCAGTCCATGGAGGACCTGGCTTGGCAGTTCAGGCTGTACTGTTCCCATGAGGCACAGGGTCAAGACTGATTTGTGTATGGCTGAGTTCAAATTGGAATGGCATGGTGAGCAAAAAAACGATGGATTTAGGCCCAGATCTCTGTACTGGGCCGAATGTATGACAATGTTCTGCATTCTGTCCATCAACTGTTGTTTTTGCATTTGTCACCCGAGTGGGACAGGTATGCCCAGACGTGGGTCTCGTGCTCTCCATGCCCCTTGAATCAAGCTATCCTGGCTGAAGAAGGGTGAAACCCTGAAATTGGTCCTAGGATGCTTGTTTCCAGTCCAGGGAGGACCTGGCTTGGCAGTTCGGGCTGGACTGTTCCCATGAGGCACAGGGTCAAGACTGATTTGCATATGGCTGAGTTCAAACTGGAATGGCAGGGTGAGCAAAACAATGATGGATTTAGGCCCAGATCTCTGTACTGGGGTGAATGTATGACAATGTTCTGCATTCCGTCCATCAACTGTTGTTATTTGCATTTGTCACCCTGAGTGGGGCGGGTATGCCCAGACGCGGGTGCCGTGCTCTCCATGCCCCTGGAATCAAGCTATCCTGGCTGAAGAGGTGTGAAACCCCGAAACCGGTCCTAGGATGCTTTTTTCCAGTCCAGGGAGGACCTGGCTTGGCAGTTTGGGCTGGACTGTTCCAATGAAGCACAGGGTCAAGACTGATTTGCATATGGCAGATTTCGAACTGCAATGGCATGGTGAGCAAAAAACGATGGATTTAGGCCCAGATCTCTGTACTGGGGTAAATGTATGACAATGTTCTGCATTCTGTCCATCAACTGTTGTTTTTGCACTTATTACAATAACAATGTCAAGGACTTCACTCAAAGTCTGATCATCTATTACTTACAGTTTGAAATTGATCTGTTATCCCTGTTGGTGCAAGGTCATGCAATTCTTCTTGGCTGGAGGGAGATTATCCAAATATGATCTCCACTCCTGGTAAGTTCCCAAAATGTTTTTTGAATAATGATCACGGTTTCCAAAACCCTACTTTGGGGGTTCTCCTTCACTTCTGCATATTTTATCTTTACAACGTAAGTACTTTAAGATTTGTTTGTTTTTGGCTTAGAATTGCTAACCGTCCTGAGCCGTGGCCCATGCAGGTAAGAGGGGTTGACGGTGGGGCTGGGTTGGGGGGGAGGCGGGATTTGAAAGACAACCACAAGGGAAAATTAAATAAATAATACATATTTCCTCATCGTTGTCTTTTGAGATCCTCCCACCCGGCCCCAAAGCTCTTACCTGCCGTCGTCGCGGCAGCCAACATTCCAATGTTCTAATTGGCTAGCACTTTTGCCATAGTCTAAAAGCATCTTTTAAGCACAATTGTGTTGCTCATAATAATGCTTTTCTTGTCAGTATTTTTAGTGGACTGTATCCATAGCGCGGGGACACACTGTATTAGTGTAACCAGGAGCTTTATAAATGGTTTTATTATTATTATTATTATTATTATTATTATTGTCTGTTTTATTTGCCGAACCACAATAGTAATTCATTCAGCTTGGTGTTCTTGGTCTATTACAGGGCGTTGACTTGACTGGGGAAGATGCAAGCCAATGCTGAAGAAACCGGAATCCAGTGTTCAAGAATCAGGTACGTTTTCACTGAAGACCTCCTTTCAGGAAGGAACGAGAAAGTCAAGCGACTAGCACGTGGAAGGGGGTGACTTTTATAGCCTCCTATTTCCAAGATGGCCAGTCAGTCAATGATCTAGGAAATCCTGCTGAAATTGCGCTAGCGCAATTAAACATTTTGTTTTCTTTTTTAACTTTCAAATGTTTTTTTTTGATCATACAATAATGATTGTTATTATGAAAAGTTTGAAAGTTGGGGAAATTACGGATGCAAATGGCAATACAAGTACTGTCTTCCTTTTAAAAACCCTATGGAAAGCAATTATGGCACCTTTTACGAGGAAGACAGGGCCCAGGAACCCATAAAAGTTGCGGTCATAGTTTTTAAGGATCAGTATACATTGCACGTCGAAACAGCACTCCCCCCGCCAAAGGTGAAACCATGGGTCTGGGCTAGTAGCATTCTTGATGCTGAAGGCACAAGCAAATCTAGGAGCATGCATATGTCCCAGAGATTCAATGCATTGCTCCTTGGGATCGTGACCCTCTCAAATAAATAAATAGAATAACTTTCCTGTGAAATATTTTGCATCAAGAATTGCCTCTGCTTCATGAGGCAAAATGGCGGCTGAGCAGTCGGCTGTTTATGCTTTCCAACTTGGCCAACACCTCCTGCCATGTCTCATACAGTTTTTGGAGTTGGACGTCCTGTCTTATGGCTGTAGAACACGATCTGATCTGTCTATAGCATTTATTTTCACCAGTGTCTGTTCCTACTATCCTGGCTTACCTGGTGCCTCCCACACAGCTTTTGATCTTTGCTCGATACATCCGGGCGCAGGGCGGCCTCCAACAAAGTCCTAATGCTGGGGAGGACCGCAAGAGGAGCCACGGTTCGCGGCTCGGCTGATGCTTCCTAGTCAGCGAAGGTTGACGGCAGAGTTCAGCATGCTGGAGCAGCGGCTGCATGCAATTCTGACCCAGCCTCCGAGAAAATGTGAGGCACTGGGCCCAGGAAGAAGTCCACCCTGACGTTCTTTCTCCCCATCAAAAAAGTAAGGAGGCAACTATCTATGATGGACAGTGGGGCTGCCGGTGATGTAGCTGAAAGTCGATCTGCCAGAATATGTGTTTATGAGAATTGGCTAGTGGAGGTCAGTGTTACCGGTCAGCACACCGAGGTGAGCCTATCTATTGGGGATAATTTGAACAAAGTTGCTGAGCACGAAACAGTGCCGAAGGGGTATATGGGGATCTCTGGTGGTGCAGTGCTAGGGCCTAAACTTGTATCCTCAACAATACTGGGCATACATGCAATTGACGAGTGTGAGTATTCAAAGGCAGCCCTGATAAAGGACATAGCCTTAAAAGCAACATCCACAAAGAGGTTGAAGAAGCCCAAGATGGGGGACTATAAAGGTCAGAGTTGGGTGGAGCAAGCTGGCATTCCTGATGTCATTCTAGGGAGAAATGTTTCTCCCTTTCGGATTCGTCTAACTCTTCCAGGGACGACTTCTCTTATGCCAGAAAGCGGTGTTCAGAGAAGAGACACAGGTAGTGGATAGAGCGAATCGACAGCCTACATTTGGAGGAAGAATACATTGGCAGTATAAATGCTAAATCGTGCACTGTACGAAAGAAGAAGGAAATACCTAATGCAGTGGAACAAAGAGACTTTGCTGGGGCACTTTCGTGGGACTACTCATTTTCTTCTGCACTTCGTGCTGAGGAGGCTTGCGTGCCAGTGCAGACTATTCCTGGTGCGTTTGAGAGATCAGAGGAAGTTTCACTCTCCGTTACCTATCAAAGCATTATGGCACACAGGAAAGAGACCAGGAGAGAGAGCCAAAAAACTCAAGTGGCTTGCCACACAATTTAGAGTTCTATTCATCGAGTTGCCAAGTAGTGCTCAGAATTTGCTGAGAGGATCAGTGAAATGGAAAACTGAATCTTAACACTAGAAGATGAGCTTGCAGCCCAGGAAACTTTAACTGATACACTAAGGTCTCAGAAGGACGATACGTAAGGGAAACTGGCGGATTTGGAGAATCGACTTAGGCAAAACAACCTCAGAGTTCTTGGCATACAAGACTGCGTGGAAGGATCGGATATTCATAAATTTATTGTCGAACTATTTACAGAAGCATTCCCCGAGCTTATGCAATTTTCCTGGGATCTGGAATTCTGAAAGCTCATCAGTTTCCATTCAAACAATACGATCGCTCAGGACAGACAAAACATAAACACAGGACAATTTTAATTTATTTGAAAAACTCTCTGGCTCGGCTTCCTCCTCATACCGACCCCTGACCATGATAAATTTAAACATAAAAATACTGTGCAAATTTTAGCGGGTAGGTTAGCCCCTCACATGGTGCACAAACACCACTGCGGATTCATACCCACCCGCAACACAGGCATGAACATTAAGCGGTTAATGCGCATTCTACATGAAGTACGGGGTAGAGATGATGATCTAGCCTTGGTCTCCATATATTTGGAGAAGGCCTCTGACTCGGTGGACTGGGGGTATCTGTTGGAGGTGCTCAGGATGGTGGGCTTTGGACCGCGGTTTAGACGCTGGGTACAGATTCTGTATACAGCCCCCACCTCCAGGGTAGGAGTGGGACATAGCAGGTCGAGCGAGTGGCCCCTGGGGAGGGGGATGTGTCAGGGCTGCCCGCTCTCTTCATTATTATTTGCACTGGTAATAGAGCCACTGGCAATTTTGATGCATAAAGACATGGGTCATTGGGGCATCAAAGTAGGTGCGACTTCTCACATCATATCTTTATATGCCGATGACGCTCTATTCTATGTCTCTACTCCACAGGAGTTGGGCCCAAAGCTCCTAAAGGTGTTGGAAGAGTTTGGTGGTTGCTCGGGATTGCGGCTCAACAAAACGAAATCATTGATATTCCCCCTCGCTCGCTTGCCGGGCGGGCCCGCAGATTCTCTCCTCAGTGTAGGTTTACGTTGGGAAACGGAGGACTTCAGGTACCTGGGCGTGCAGGTGGCAAGTAGGGACCCACAGGTATTGCAGCTTAACGCTAACAAGCTGATAGGTGCCTTAAAGGGGTCTGTGGGCTTCTGGAAAACACTTCCACTCTCCATACTAGATAGATTGGCAATAGTCAAGATGGTGGTGTTGCCCTGTTGTGTATATATGTTACAGAATGCTCTGTGTCCCATCGCTAGGCGAATATTTGGGGCGCTGGACTCTATACTGATAGACCTGTATTGGGAAGGCCGACGTAGTAGAGTGGTGCTTGCCACTCTCAATCGCACTTATGAGAGAGGTGGTCTTGAGGCATCTAGAATGGAGCTCTATTATTACGCCGCCCAACTACAACATGCAGCAAGATGGTTCACTGAGGAGGACAACTGGGAAAAAAGCTGCTCCGGAATAGAGTACCAATTGCGGACTTGCCATCCCTCCTCTTACAGGGCTCTGGTACTTCCGGTACAGTAATGCAAAGCTCCCCCCGCTTGGAAGAAGACTCCCTGGTGCACAGCACTGAAAGACCCGATGTGCCTTATAAACAGTTCATCAAATTAAATCCAAATGTTCAACTCGAAGTATCAAAGAGGTTCCATGATTATTTAATTCATATCATTTGAAGCGTTCATCAATATTCTGAGGCAACGTATACATCATCCAACTTAAAGGGTCATCCAGCAATTAATTGTCCCAATGCATTTTGGGCAGATGACTAGCCCTTCCTCAGGGGACAGCTCTACACATACAAAAAGAAAAAATAACCTAATGTAATAGAGATTCAATTACAGTTAATCTATCACATAGACAAGATCTAAAGTCATACGTGATAAAACACATGCGCGTGAAAAAACTGAATCGTGGGGTCACAAGAACCAGAATAGGTAAATAAAAGTTAGAAACCTTGATAACAGCAATGCAACTGATAAAAAATAACCAAGTACAGCCAAAGCGTATAAAGAGTGATTTGTGAAAAGAATTCAGAACCCAACCGCGTGCACTGACAAGAAAGCGAGTTAGAAAAATAAGTGCCAAATCAGATCTCATCACCCAGACTGCCAAAAGATTTCGAATCAACAAGGGATTCGTATTAGCCAACATACAATACTCACGGAGCTAAAACATCCGTGATATGATTTTCCGCCCAGTCTGTAAATAAAGCGCAAGTACATGCGGGTCATATAAAGAGAGTAAAGACGCTCGATTGAATGTTAGAGGTGGTCCCCCGTGAAGGAGTACTTACAAGTTAGCCGCAATGCGCTCCGTATCATAAAGACGCGATAACCAGGAACCCCGAGTGCTCTGATACCGGGTGAGTTAAAACGAAGGCGTGTCGCGAGAGTGAGGCAATAGAAAGAGGACTACGGGTATCATAAAGCTGTGAGTGCCATGTTGGAATGGTAAGAAAATGAAGCTGAGTGCTCAGGTGAAGATAGGGAATCGAGTAGACCACAAACAAATAAAGATAAAGTACAAAGGAGACCATGTATGGAAAATCTAGGAAATATTAACCAAAAATCCACAATAAACAAAATCACACGAATGTTCACATATGTCATCAGCATCAAATGTAAACAGAAATACAGATCATAGGTAACACAAAAATTCCATCCGGTCATTTAAACCGTGTGGTTGCATCGTCGCCATGTAGCGGATCCAAAAGTTTTCCCTTTTCAACAGAGTCTGTTTGTTGTTGTGTGTGGGTGTCACTTTTTCCAGTACTAGAAACTTGAGCTGGGCTACTGAATGTTTATATTCCATGAAGTGTACAGCAATCGTGGATTTTGTGTTCCCAGTCCTTATATTACTCTTATGCTCAAGTAAGGGGGTTCTGATTTTTCTCTCCGTGTGGCCGATGTAGCATTTGCCACAGGGACATTTCAACATATAAATCAAGTTGTTGGAATTGCAGGTCGCGTTCACTCGCAGTTTAATGGGATGACCCTTCATGGGATGGTTTGTGGTGTTGCCCTGGATGCAGTTAT
Source organism: Lissotriton vulgaris (assembly GCF_964263255.1). NCBI lineage: Eukaryota > Metazoa > Chordata > Amphibia > Caudata > Salamandridae > Lissotriton > Lissotriton vulgaris. The sequence goes on from NC_141699.1 coordinate 731,408,795, forward strand.
TACAATTGCTACAGTTGTAGCACGGTCTCAGGCCTTTGTAAGATTCAGATTCAATCTGTGCACTGGGTTTGGACAAGATTTCCTTGAGATTGCGACCCCTAGTATAGGCAAACATCGGTGGTTGTGTAAAAATTCCTTGAAAATCCGGTTCAAGACTGAGTAATGACCAATGTTTAGTGATGATATTCCTAAATCGGTTACTCATAATAGAATATTTAGACACTACAACCATCCGAGTATTGTCAGTTTTAACTCGTGTTTGTAACAGATCTTCACGTTTCATTGCATCAATGCGGTTAACAGCGTTCTCCAAGGTTGGTTGAGGATAGCCCCTGGATTTAAACCTTTCCAACATGTTGGTTATTTCAAATTGACACGTCTGCTCTGATGATACAATCCGTTTGACCCGCATAAGTTGTGACAAGGGTAAATTGCGTTTCAACCCTGGCCTGTGAAAACTTCGGTGGTGTAGCAGAGAATTGCGATAAGTTGGTTTGCGAAATATGGTGGTGTTCCACTTATCCATGTTCAGCTGAATTTCCACATCTAGAAAATGAATGCAATCTCTGTCAAAGTTCCATGTGAATTGGACTCGATCATTCATAGAGTTCCAAGTGCGCAAAAAGTCAGTTAAATCATGTTCAGTGCCCTTCCACAGGATAAAAATGTCATCAATGAATCTCAAATAGAGTTTCTCATGTTCCTGCCACGCTGTCCAATTCAAGATATGTTGTTCTTCAAAGGACTTCATGAAGATATTCGCGTACGACGGAGCCGCACAATTTCCCATAGCAGTTCCTCATAGTTGGTGAAACCATTTGTTGAATACAGTGAAGTAACTATGATAAAGTGTGAACGCCATGAGTTCCATCAACAAAAGCTGCAGATCCGCGTCAATGTCAGAATGGGATAGTTCATGTTCAATGGCCAACAGGCCCATGTCATGGGGTATGGAGGTATACAGTGAACATACGTCCACTGTACAAAGTAAGAGATCCTCTTCATCCAATTCGTTGGTAGCTGCTTGGAATTTGATCAGAAAGTCTGTGGTGTCTCGGACATGTGATCTGGTATTAGTCACAAAAGGTTGAAGATATTTATCCAAAAATTTTCCTATATGCTCGTGCATGCTTCCTTTGGTGGAGACAATAGGTCTTAGGGGAGGTTTGGTTGGGTGCTTATGCACTTTTGGTAACATGTATAGTCTTGGTGGTTTAGGGTTGTCAGGCATTAAGTACCGTTTAGCACGTTCATTGATAGTTCCATTGTCAAATGCCACCTTGATGATTCCAGCCAAAACAGTCATGAATTCATTAGTGGGGTCAGCCGGTAAAGCTGCATAGGTGTTGGGATCAGATGTATGTATTGATACTTGTTCTTCATAGAATGTTGCGTCCATGATCACAAGGGCGCCTCCCTTGTCCGCAGTTTGACAGACTATCGAAGAATTGTTGGCTATTTTATGTAAGGTGTTCTTCTCTTTTTTACTGAGATTCTCACGTTTCGCTCTCATTTGAAATGGTAATTTCGCAATGTCTTTCTTGACTAAGTTCTCAAACAGGTCGATGATCTTATGACTCACTGGAGCTAAGAAATTACTGGAGGGACGAAGGCCTCTCAATATGTCATCTTCGGATGTGGTGGCAGTTACAACATTCTGAAAATAGTGTCTTAATCTAATGTTGCGAACCAGTTTAAATGTACTCACTTCCAATTCAAGGGTATTAGTTCTTGTAGTGGGCACAAAAGATTGCCCTTTTTGCAAAACCTGTGTTTCTTCCATGGTGAGTTGCGTAGAAGAAATGTTGATCATTAGATCAGTAAAAAAGAGAAGAACACCTTACATAAAATAGCCAACAATTCTTCGATAGTCTGTCAAACTGCGGACAAGGGAGGCGCCCATGTGATCATGGACGCAACATTCTATGAAGAACAAGTATCAATACATACATCTGATCCCAACACCTATGCAGCTTTACCGGCTGACCCCACTAATGAATTCATGACTGTTTTGGCTGGAATCATCAAGGTGGCATTTGACAATCAATGAACGTGCTAAACGGTACTTAATGCCTGACAACCCTAAACCACCAAGACTATACATGTTACCAAAAGTGCATAAGCACCCAACCAAACCTCCCCTAAGACCTATTGTCTCCACCAAAGGAAGCATGCACGAGCATATAGGAAAATTTTTGGATAAATATCTTCAACCTTTTGTGACTAATACCAGATCACATGTCAGAGACACCACAGACTTTCTGATCAAATTCCAAGCAGCTACCAACGAATTGGATGAAGAGGATCTCTTACTTTGTACAGTGGACGTATGTTCACTGTATACCTCCATACCCCATGACATGGGCCTGTTGGCCATTGAACATGAACTATCCCATTCTGACATTGACGCGGATCTGCAGCTTTTGTTGATGGAACTCATGGTGTTCACACTTTATCATAGTTACTTCACTGTATTCAACAAATGGTTTCACCAACTGTGTGGAACTGCTATGGGAAATTGTGCGGCTCCGTCGTACGCGAATATCTTCATGAAGTCCTTTGAAGAACAACATATCTTGAATCGGACAGCATGGCAGGAACATGGGAAACTCTATTTGAGATTCATTGATGACATTTTTATCCTGTGGAAGGGCACTGAACATGATTTAACTGACTTTTTGCGCACTTGGAACTCTATCAATGATCGAGTCCAATTCACATGGAACTTTGACAGAGATTGCATTCATTTTCTAGATGTGGAAATTCAGCGGAACATGGATAAGTGGAACACCACCATATTTCGCAAACCAACTGATCGCAATTCTCTGCTACACCACCGAAGTTTTCACAGGCCAGGGTTGAAACGCAATTTACTCTTGTCACAACTTATGCGGGTCAAACGGATTGTATCATCAGAGCAGACGTGTCAATTTGAAATAACCAACATGTTGGAAAGGTTTAAATCCAGGGGCTATCCTCAACCAACCTTGGAGAACGCTGTTAACCACATTGATGCAATGAAACGTGAAGATCTGTTACAAACACGAGTTAAAACTGACAATACTCGGATGGTTGTAGTGTCTAAATATTCTATTATGAGTAACCGATTTAGGAATATCATCACTAAACATTGGTCATTACTCAGTCTTGAACCGGATTTTCAAGGAATTTTTACACAACCACCGATGTTTGCCTATACTAGGGGTCGCAATCTCAAGGAAATCTTGTCCAAACCCAGTGCACAGATTGAATCTGAATCTTACAAAGGCCTGAGACCGTGCTACAACTGTAGCAATTGTAATAACTGCATCCAGGGCAACACCACCAACCATCCCATGAAGGGTCATCCCATTAAACTGCGAGTGAACGCGACCTGCAATTCCAACAACTTGATTTATATGTTGAAATGTCCCTGTGGCAAATGCTACATCGGCCACACGGAGAGAAAAATCAGAACCCGCTTACTTGAGCATAAGAGTAATATAAGGACTGGGAACACAAAATCCACGATTGCTGTACACTTCATGGAATATAAAAATTCAGTAGCCCAGCTCAAGTTTCTAGTACTGGAACAAGTGACACCCACACACAACAACAAACAGACTCTGTTGAAAAGGGAAAACTTTTGGATCCGCTACATGGCGACGATGCAACCACACGGTTTGAATATTTTTCTAACTCGCTTTCTTGTCAGTGCACGCGGTTGGGTTCTGAATTCTTTTCACGAATCACTCTTTACACGCTTTGGCTGTACTTGGTTTTTTTTTATCAGTTGCATTGCTGTTATCAAGGTTTCTAACTTTTATTTACCTATTCTGGTTCTTGTGACCCCACGATTCAGTTTTTTCACGCGCATGTGTTTTATCACGTATGACTTTAGATCTTGCCTATGTGATAGATTAACTTCTTTGAATCTCTATTACATTAGGTTATTTTTTCTTTTTGTATTTGTAGAGCTGTCCCCTGAGGAAGGGCTAGTCATCTGCCCGAAATGCATTGGGACAATTAATTGCTGGATGACCCTTTAAGTTGGATGATGTATACGTTGCCTCAGAATATTGATGAACTGTTCAAATGATATGAATTAAATAATCATGGAACCTCTTTGATACTTCGAGTTGAACATTTGGATTTAATTTGATGAACTGTTTATAAGGCACATCGGGTCTTTCAGTGCTGTGCACCATGGAGTCTTCTTCCAAGCGGGGGGAGCTTTGCATTAGTGTTACTATTCACGCTGTATTGGTTCAGACAGCGTCCATCCCAGGTAGCACGCCACAAACTAATCAAAAAGTTCATAGCTTGTGTATACCCGGCTGTGCAAGTCCGATTTTCATTGATTTAGTTTATCACTTCCGGTACAGTGTCATACGTGGCCCGACAGACTGTGCATGTGTGGCAATTGTTTGTAGTGCGAATCTTGAAAGGTGCTCTGTGTCATCGGGAGCTGTCGGTGTGGTACATTGCGTTGGTTAGGAGTGTGATGTCCAATATGTAATTTCGGGTATGGAGGAAGTGGGGCTGTGACGTGCTTGCAGATCTATATCCATACAAGAGCTTTATTGCATTTGAACAAGCATATGATGTTTTTGAATTAGGGCATGGACAATATATTCAATATGCCGCTTTAGTTAATATATTCATAGAAATATGGCCCATGTACCCAGCGATACCTCAGCTCACGCAGCCGTGGACATCATACTCACATGTAGTGCGGGTAAATTCATGGTATCATTGCCATATAGAGCTATGCGGGAGGACTCCAGCGCCCCTCCCACTTAGGCTGTTACCATCTGGCATGCGGATCTGGGTCCACCTTTGGAGGACAAGGACTGAAGTGTGGTGGGCCAACTCACTCGCACGGTCTCCTGCAATGCCCGTTTTCGATTAATTGATTGTAATTATATGCACTGCACTTACATGATCCCGGAGAGACTACATCGCATGACCCATAACAGATCCAACTCCTGCCCTAGGTGCCACAAGAAGGGCGCTAGTTTCTTGCACCTGTCTTGGGATTGCCCTGAAGTCAGTAGCTTTTGGACAGAGGTGGTTGAGCGGATTAGAGGGAGCGTGAATAGGCGAGTGCAGCTGACACTCTCACATTGCCTGCTGGGCTTAATTCAGAAGCCCAAAAAGCAAAACAAGATAGCATACAGACTTCAGCAGTTGCTCTTATTCCTAGCAAGGCACAGAATAGCTAACGTGTGGATGGGGCTGCGTGCACCAGAGGTCTTGGCTTCAATAAGAGATTTGCACGAATGGACATTAGCTGAGGAGGTATATATATAGAGCAGCCACAAAGATGAAAAATTAGAGGATGACTTAAGACTCTAACCAGGGGTTAGAGGGGGCAGACCCGGAAGCTGAGATCGGCCCTGGACCAGGGTTCAATTCCCCGCCTCGGCGGGTCTTGGGCTCAAAAATTCCACGGACTCGATAATTCTCGCTCCGATGCCTTCTCGACTCACGGGTTCACACTCTGCGACTCTGGGCAATAGCTTGCTTAATCTCCACAACGGCCCCTCGCGGCGGGATGCCTGGCTTTCACCTTGTGGATACCCTGCCGGGGTTATCTCACAGGGGAATACCAGGACGGGTTCCCTAAGCAAGTGCCGGGAAACCCTTTGTGGGTAGCTGTGCGCTATATAAGCTCAAATACATTACATTTACATTACATTTTACTTTGGAGGGACCTCTGTCATTATCTACTTTCTAATGACCTGCAGTGTGGGTTGCAGAACGTTATCACCAGGGTGCACCCAGGCTGGATATGATGAAGATGAAGGGGAATAAATGTTTATTGTGCTGGTTAAATACTTGCCACAGGGGGGGGGGGGGCTGCGGCTGGGCCAATCCTTTAAAACTGCACCACAATGTTTTTTATGATTATATGTCTTATTTTTACTGGCATTGATTGCGCACCTGTTTTGTGTTATTCCATAAATCTTTAAATAAAGTTAAAAAAAAGCTTTCTGGCTCTGCAAGCCCTGTATGATTTAGCAAGGCCAGATAGGAAAAGGGTTGGGATGGGGAATGAGTTCTTCATCAGGCCAGATTATTGTCATATGGCAGTTGAAAAACACTGTCAATTTCTGCAATTGATTCCATTGTTTCGAAGTAAAGGGGCCCGGCTTTCCTGCTCAATCCTGCAAAACTCAAGGTTATACATAAAGATCAAACCCAGTTTTTCTCTTCCGAGGTGAAAGCCAAGGACTTTCTGCAGTCAATAAATGGTTACAGCTGAGATTCTGGGGCGGGGGAGGTAATGGCTCTGAATTTTGGCATTCGGTAGGATGACAGGAATGTATAAGACTTTATGATGGGTCTCCACGAGGTGGCATACTTTTAGTTTACCTCCCTCCCCCTTTCTTTTCCTTGTTTCTCTCTCTCTCCCTCTCTCTCTCTTTCTCTTTCTTCATCTTTTTTTCTTAATAGCTTGGTGTGGGATTCCCATCATATCAATCAATCCCTTGGGTATTATTGTCTCGGTGGTTGGGTTGGGGCGGTGGCCTCGCTAAAGGGTGGCGGGATTGGGGGGATTATGACGGGCAATGTGAGGGGGAAGTGTTGGAGTCACAGTGGTAGGGGACATGTGGTATTCATTGGTGGGGTGAAAAAATAAGCCATGTTGTGGTAAGGTTGAAGCAAGACCGCTTTATTTGGGCTCCTACATTAATTATGTTAAATTCATCAGTAGGGAGCATCCACGCTTTGGTAAGCTGGAGATGCAGTGATGTCTATTAGGCTTCGCATATGCGCCTTTAATGTTTGTGGTCTTAACAATTGGGCCAAAAGACAGAGAGTTGCTCCGGAGTTAAGAGTAATGCAGACTGATGTGGTGTGTGTTCAAGAGACTCATATCCCTTTGAGGAGGTGTAAAATAATCTCAGAATTGGGCTATACTCTACTAGCTTGCATGCAGCAGGGCACTACAACCCGAGGTGTGGCCATTCTCGCAAAGCAAACTATAAGTATTTGTCGGCAGGACATTTGTGGATATGTACGGGTGCTGGGTGATTGTGGTGATTGTGGAATGTGCTGCTGGTCTACTAAATTTGTAATATGCTCGGTCTATGGATCCAGTACTGACGAAGCACAGATCCTGGATTTTCTTAACATGGAACTTGCATCATGGCTCACACCACTGGTTTTATGTGGGGATTTTAATATCCATCTAGATGGTTCATTGGCATGAATAGGCAGGAGCAGGTACACGGGGAGGAAACCTAAGGTATTTAGGGCTTTACAGTGGATGTTGTCTGATCATGGTCTAATAGATGTTTGGTCAAAATGTAAGCATCCTAACCCTGGCATTACATACATACTACTGCTGCTCACATACTAAACTTGTTAGATTAGATTATTTGTTTATATCTATGACATATGCAGCAGAGCTTAAAATACACTTTTTCCTAGAGTCTCATCTGATCACAATCCTTTGTTGTTAGACATTCTGGTTCGGGGCTTCTCCCGGGCCAAGGATCTTTCTCTTTTTACAAGAAACCCCTGTTAGATGTTTCATTTGTTAGTAATATCAGGCAATGGATAGTACAATTATTGGAAATCAACCACAATACAGCTGCTTGTGCGGTGGTATGGGATGCCATAAAAGCATGTCTTAGGGGGAAGTTCTTAGCTTCGGTCTGCATATACAGAGACAGCATAAGCTCAGGGCTTATACGATGATCTCAGAAAGGCTGAGCTGAATTTAGTACAATGTTTGCAGGGGAAATTGGAACACAAATAGAGGTTGCCGCCTGTAGGGCCAGAATTAATCTACAGTGGTCTAAGGAAAATACTTGTAAATACCATTTGTTTAAAAGATAATGTTACGAATACAGTGAGGCCACAGGTAAATGCTTGGCAAAATTGATTAGTTGTAAGGAGGTTGAGTATGTGATAGCCTCCATTGAAGATCCTTTTGGCAGGCTAGTGGAGACACATTCTGAGATTCTCACAGTGTTTAGTACCTTTTATGAAGATTTGATTACATAGGGTGCAAAAAACGGGAACTTGGAGTACGATGCATTGATACAAGTTTGGTGTATAAAGAGTCTTAACAGTGAAGACTGTGAGCATTTGGATGCCCCTATCACACTTGAAGAGCTTGGGATGTACATTGTTACCACGCGATGTATTACATCGCGGTACTTTACAACGCGTCTTTTACAACGCAAGTCGTTACCACGACTTGCGCTGTAGGAGTGCTGGACTTAGGAATAGTTAAATTTACTATTCCAACACCAGCCTACGTACAGTAGGGAAGGTGTTGGAATAGTAAATTTACTATTCCTTAGCCTAGAGTGCCCTCCAGCGCAAGTCGTGGTTACGACTTGCGTTGTAAAAGACGCGTCGTAACTGCACTGCGGGGTAACATCCGTGTTGTAAAGGATGTTCCCCAGAGCTTGCGCATGCTATTAATTCATTAGCTATAGGTAAGGGTGCCTGGCCCGACAAGCTGCCTTTAGAATTTTACAAAACTTTCTTTCAAGAGTTAAAAATAGACATGCTGATAACTTTTCAGACAAAACAGGTGATGGACCGAATGTGGATCAATGTCACACATTCACCCCAGTCCAAAGATCTGGGCCCAAATCCATCGTTTTTTTGCACTCCACACCACCCTGGGTTAGACAATGGCGATATGCAAATCAGCTCTGACCCTGTGCCCCATGGGAACAGTCCAGTCCGAACTACAAAAGCCATGTCCTTCCCAGAACGGAATCAAGCATCCGAGGTGGCACAGAAGGGGCAGGCTATATCATCCTGGGATTTGGCGAATATTGTTATCTTAAAAAAAAGGGATTAACCATCTACATTCATATAGATCCATTTCCCTATTGAATTGTGATGATAAAATCTATGCAAAGATTCTGGCTATGCGTTTAGCTAGGATTATTACACCTTTGGTCTTGTTCGGGCAACATGGCTTCATCCAAGGAAGAGTCACTGTCAATCATAGTAGGGTGGTTACCTTACTTGATCCGCCTAATGCACATCAAGCTCTGCTTTGATTGGTGTTACTCGATGCCGAAAAGGCATTTGACCATGTCTCCTGGGAATTTTTGTGGGCAATTATGAGCCGGCAAGAATTTTGGCCACGTTTCATTAATGCAATAAGGGCTATGTACAGAACACCTCCTGCCCGAATCTGTGCTATGGGTTTAGAATCAGAGCTAGCACCTATCTCTAGGGGGGCAAGACACGTGTGGCAATTGTTTGTAGTGCGAATCTTGAAACGTGCTCCGTGTCATCGGGAGCTGTCGGTGTGGTACATTGCGTTGGTTAGGAGTGTGATGTCCAATATGTAATTTCGGGTATGGAGGAAGTGGGGCTGTGACGTGCTTGCAGATCTATATCCATACAAGAACTTTATTGCATTCGAACAAGCATATGATGTTTTTGAATTAGGGCAGGGACAATATATTCAATATGCTGCTTTAGTTAATATATTCATAGAAATATTGCCCATGTACCCAGCGATACCTCAGCTCACGCAGCCGTGGACATCATACTCACATGTAGTGCGGGTAAATTCATGGTATCATTGCCATATAGAGCTATGCGGGAGGACTCCAGCGCCCCTCCCATTCAGGCTGTTACCATCTGGCATGCGGATCTGGGGGCACCTCTGGAGGACAAGGACTGAAGTGTGGTGGGCGAACTCACTCGCACGGTCTCCTGCAATGCCCGTTTTTGATTAATTAATTGTAATTATATGCACTGCACTTACATGATCCCGGAGAGACTACATCGCATGACCCATAACAGATCCAACTCCTGCCCTAGGTGCCACAAGAAGGGCGCTAGTTTCTTGCACCTGTCTTGGGATTGCCCTGAAGTCAGTAGCTTTTGCACAGAGGTGGTTGAGCGGATCAGAGGGAGCGTGAATAGGCGAGTGCAGCTGACACTCTCACATTGCCTGCTGGGCTTAATTCAGAAGCCCAAAAAGCAAAACAAGATAGCATACAGACTTCAGCATTTGCTCTTATTCCTAGCAAGGCACAGAATAGCTATTGTGTGGATGGGGCTGTGTGCACCAGAGGTCTTGGCTTTGATAAGAGATTTGCACAAATGGACATTAGCCGAGGAGGTATATATATAGAGCAGCCACAAAGATGAAAAATTAGAGGATGACTTAAGACTTTGGAGGGTCCTCTGTCATTATATACTTTCTAATGACCTGCAGTGTGGGTTGAAGAACGTTATCACCAGGGTGCACCCAGGCTGGATATGAAGAAGATGAAGGGGAATAAATGTTTATTGTGCTGGTTAAATACTTGCCAGGGGGGGGGGGGCTGCGGCTGGGCCAATCCTTTAAAACTGCACCACAATGTTTTTATGTTTATATGTCTTATTTTTACTGGCATTGATTGCGCACCTGTTTTGTGTTATTCCATAAATGTAAATAAAGTTTAAAAAAAAAAGCTTTCTGGCTCTGCAAGCCCTGTATGATTTAGCAAGGCCAGATAGGAAAAGGGTTGGGAAGGGGAATGAGTTCTTCATCAGGCCAGATTATTGTCATATGACAGTTGAAAAACACTGTCAATTTCTGCAATTGATTCCATTGTTTCAAAGTAAAGGGGCCCGGCTTTCCTGCTCAATCCTGCAAAACTCAAGGTTATACATAAAGATCAACCCCAGTTTTTCTCTTCTGAGGTGAAAGCCAAGGACTTCCTGCAGTCAATAAAGGGTTAAAGCGAGATTCTGGGGCGGGGGAGGTAATGGTTCTGAATTTTGGCCCTCTGCAGGATGACAGGAATGTATAAGACTTTATGATGGGTCTCCACGAGGTGGCATACTTTTAGTTTACCTCCCTCCCCCTTTCTTTTCCTTGTTTCTCTCTCTCTCCCTCTCTCTCTCTTTCTCTTTCTTCATCTTTTTTTCTTAATAGCTTGGTGTGGGATTCCCATCATATCAATCAATCCCTTGGGTATTATTGTCTCGGTGGTTGGGTTGGGGCGGTGGCCTCGCTAAAGGGTGGCGGGATTGGGGGGATTATGACGGGCAATGTGAGGGGGAAGTGTTGGAGTCACAGTGGTAGGGGACATGTGGTATTCATTGGTGGGGTGAAAAAATAAGCCATGTTGTGGTAAGGTTGAAGCAAGACCGCTTTATTTGGGCTCCTACATTAATTATGTTAAATTCATCAGTAGGGAGCGTCCACGCTTTGGTAAGCTGGAGATGCAGTGATGTCTATTAGGCTTCGCATATGCGCCTTTAATGTTTGTGGTCTTAACAATTGGGCCAAAAGACAGAGAGTTGCTCCGGAGTTAAGAGTAATGCAGACTGATGTGGTGTGTGTTCAAGAGACTCATATCCCTTGGAGGAGGTGTAAAATAATCTCAGAATTGGGCTATACTCTACTAGCTTGCATGCAGCAGGGCACTACAACCCGAGGTGTGGCCATTCTCGCAAAGCAAACTATAAGTATTTGTCGGCAGGACATTTGTGGATATGTACGGGTGCTGGGTGATTGTGGTGATTGTGGAATGTGCTGCTGGTCTACTAAATTTGTAATATGCTCGGTCTATGGATCCAGTACTGACGAAGCACAGATCCTGGATTTTCTTAACATGGAACTTGCATCATGGCTCACACCACTGGTTTTATGTGGGGATTTTAATATCCATCTAGATGGTTCATTGGCATGAATAGGCAGGAGCAGGTACACGGGGAGGAAACCTAAGGTATTTAGGGCTTTACAGTGGATGTTGTCTGATCATGGTCTAATAGATGTTTGGTCAAAATGTAAGCATCCTAACCCTGGCATTACATACATACTACTGCTGCTCACATACTAAACTTGTTAGATTAGATTAATTGTTTATATCTATGACATATGCAGCAGAGCCTAAAATACACTTTTTCCTAGAGTCTCATCTGATCACAATCCTTTGTTGTTAGACATTCTGGTTCGGGGCTTCTCCCGGGCCAAGGATCTTTCTCTTTTTACAAGAAACCCCTGTTAGATGTTTCATTTGTTAGTAATATCAGGCAATGGATAGTACAATTATTGGAAATCAACCACAATACAGCTGCTTGTGCGGTGGTATGGGATGCCATAAAAGCATGTCTTAGGGGGAAGTTCTTAGCTTCGGTCTGCATATACAGAGACAGCATAAGCTCAGGGCTTATACGATGATCTCAGAAAGGCTGAGCTGAATTTAGTACAATGTTTGCAGGGGAAATTGGAACACAAATAGAGGTTGCCGCCTGTAGGGCCAGAATTAATCTACAGTGGTCTAAGGAAAATACTTGTAAATACCATTTGTTTAAAAGATAATGTTACGAATACAGTGAGGCCACAGGTAAATGCTTGGCAAAATTGATTAGTTGTAAGGAGGTTGAGTATGTGATAGCCTCCATTGAAGATCCTTTAGGCAGGCGAGTGGAGACACATTCTGAGATTCTCACAGTGTTTAGTACCTTTTATGAAGATTTGATTACATAGGGTGCAAAAAACGGGAACTTGGAGTATGATGCATTGATACAAGTTTGGTGTATAAAGAGTCTTAACAGTGAAGACTGTGAGCATTTGGATGCCCCTATCACACTTGAAGAGCTTGGGATGTACATTGTTACCACGCGATGTATTACATCGCGGTACTTTACAACGCGTCTTTTACAACGCAAGTCGTTACCACGACTTGCGCTGTAGGAGTGCTGGACTTAGGAATAGTTAAATTTACTATTCCAACACCAGCCTACGTACAGTAGGGAAGGTGTTGGAATAGTAAATTTACTATTCCTTAGCCTAGAGTGCCCTCCAGCGCAAGTCGTGGTTACGACTTGCGTTGTAAAAGACGCGTCGTAACGGCACTGCGGGGTAACATCCGTGTTGTAAAGGATGTTCCCCAGAGCTTGCGCATGCTATTAATTCATTAGCTATAGGTAAGGGTGCCTGGCCCGACAAGCTGCCTTTAGAATTTTACAAAACTTTCTTTCAAGAGTTAAAAATAGACATGCTGATAACTTTTCAGGTGGCACAGAAGGGGCAGGCTATATCATCCTGGGATTTGGCGAATATTGTTATCTTAAAAAAAAGGGATTAACCATCTACATTCATATAGATCCATTTCCCTATTGAATTGTGATGATAAAATCTATGCAAAGATTCTGGCTATGCGTTTAGCTAGGGTTATTACACCTTTGGTCTTGTTCGGGCAACATGGCTTCATCCAAGGAAGAGTCACTGTCAATCATAGTAGGGTGGTTACCTTACTTGATCCGCCTAATGCACATCAAGCTCTGCTTTGATTGGTGTTACTCGATGCCGAAAAGGCGTTTGACCATGTCTCCTGGGAATTTTTGTGGGCAATTATGAGCCGGCAAGAATTTTAGCCACGTTTCATTAATGCAATAAGGGCTATGTACAGAACACCTCCTGCCCGAATCTGTGCTATGGGTTTAGAATCAGAGCTAGCACCTATCTCTAGGGGTGCAAGACACGTGTGGCAATTGTTTGTAGTGCGAATCTTGAAACGTGCTCCGTGTCATCGGGAGCTGTCGGTGTGGTACATTGCGTTGGTTAGGAGTGTGATGTCCAATATGTAATTTCGGGTATGGAGGAAGTGGGGCTGTGACGTGCTTGCAGATCTATATCCATACAAGAACTTTATTGCATTAGAACAAGCATATGATGTTTTTGAATTAGGGCAGGGACAATATATTCAATATGCCGCTTTAGTTAATATATTCATAGAAATATTGCCCATGTACCCAGCGATACCTCAGCTCACGCAGCCGTGGACATCATACTCACATGTAGTGCGGGTAAATTCATGGTATCATTGCCATATAGAGCTATGCGGGAGGACTCCAGCGCCCCTCCCATTCAGGCTGTTACCATCTGGCATGCGGATCTGGGGGCACCTCTGGAGGACAAGGACTGAAGTGTGGTGGGCGAACTCACTCGCACGGTCTCCTGCAATGCCCGTTTTTGATTAATTAATTGTAATTATATGCACTGCACTTACATGATCCCGGAGAGACTACATCGCATGACCCATAACAGATCCAACTCCTGCCCTTGGTGCCACAAGAAGGGCGCTAGTTTCTTGCACCTGTCTTGGGATTGCCCTGAAGTCAGTAGCTTTTGCACAGAGGTGGTTGAGCGGATCAGAGGGAGCGTGAATAGGCGAGTGCAGCTGACACTCTCACATTGCCTGCTGGGCTTAATTCAGAAGCCCAAAAAGCAAAACAAGATAGCATACAGACTTCAGCAGTTGCTCTTATTCCTAGCAAGGCACAGAATAGCTATTGTGTGGATGGGGCTGCGTGCACCAGAGGTCTTGGCTTTGATAAGAGATTTGCACGAATGGACATTAGCCGAGGAGGTATATATATAGAGCAGCCACAAAGATGAAAAATTAGAGGATGACTTAAGACTTTGGAGGGTCCTCTGTCATTATCTACTTTCTAATGACCTGCAGTGTGGGTTGAAGAACGTTATCACCAGGGTGCACCCAGGCTGGATATGAAGAAGATGAAGGGGAATAAATGTTTATTGTGCTGGTTAAATACTTGCCAGGGGGGGGGGGCTGCGGCTGGGCCAATCCTTTAAAACTGCACCACAATGTTTTTATGATTATATGTCTTATTTTTACTGGCATTGATTGCGCACCTGTTTTGTGTTATTCCATAAATTTAAATAAAGTTTTTAAAAAAAAGCTTTCCGGCTCTGCAAGCCCTGTATGATTTAGCAAGGCCAGATAGGAAACGGGTTGGGAAGGGGAATGAGTTCTTCATCCGGCCAGATTATTGTCATATGACAGTTGAAAAACACTGTCAATTTCTGCAATTGATTCCATTGTTTCAAAGTAAAGGGGCCCGGCTTTCCTGCTCAATCCTGCAAAACTCAAGGTTATACATAAAGATCAACCCCAGTTTTTCTCTTCTGAGGTGAAAGCCAAGGACTTCCTGCAGTCAATAAAGGGTTAAAGCGAGATTCTGGGGCGGGGGAGGTAATGGTTCTGAATTTTGGCCCTCAGCAGGATGACAGGAATGTATAAGACTTTATGATGGGTCTCCACGAGGTGGCATACTTTTAGTTTACCTCCCTCCCCCTTTCTTTTCCTTGTTTCTCTCTCTCTCTCTCTCTCTCTCTCTCTCTCTCTCTTTCTCTTTCTTCATCTTTTTTTCTTAATAGCTTGGTGTGGGATTCCCATCATATCAATCAATCCCTTGGGTATTATTGTCTCGGTGGTTGGGTTGGGGCGGTGGCCTCGCTAATGGGCAGCGGGATTGGGGGGATTATGACGAGCAATGTGAGGGGGGAGTGTTGGAGTCACAGTGGTAGGGGACAGGTGGTATTTATTGGGGGGGTGAAAAAATAAGCCATGTTGTGGTAAGGTTGAAGCAAGACCGCTTTATTTGGGCTCCTACATTAATTATGTTAAATTCATCAGTAGGGAGCGTCCACGCTTTGTTAAGCTGGAGATGCAGTGATGTCTATTAGGCTTCACATATGCGCCTTTAATGTTTGTGGTCTTAACAATTGGGCCAAAAGACAGAGAGTTGCTCCGGAGTTAAGAGTAATGCAGCCTGATGTGGTGTGTGTTCAAGAGACTCATATCCCTTGGGGGAGGTGTAGAATAATCTCAGAATTGGCCTATACTCTACTAGCTTGCATGCAGCAGGGCACTACAACCAGAGGTGTGGCCATTCTCGCAAAGCAAACTATAAGTATTAGTCGGCAGGACATTTGTGGATAAGTTCGGGTGCTGGGTGATTGTGGTGATTGTGGAATGTGCTGCTGGTCTACTAAATTTGTAATATGCTCGGTCTATGGATCCAGTACTGACGAAGCACAGATCCTGGATTTTCTCAACATGGAACTTGCATCATGGCCCACACCACTGGTTTTATGTGGGGATTTTAATATCCATCTAGATGGTTCATTGGCATGAATAGGCAGGAGCAGGTACACGGGGAGGAAACCTAAGGTATTTAGGGCATTACAGTGAATTTTATCTGATCATGGTCTAATAGATGTTTGGTCAAAATGTAAGCATCCTAACCCTGGCATTACATACATACTACTGCTGCCCACATACTAAACTTGTTAGATTAGATTATTTGTTTATATCTATGACATATGCAGCAGAGCTTAAAATACAGCTTTTTCCTAGAGTCTCATCTGATCACAATCCTTTTTTGTTAGACATTCTGGTTCGGGGCTTCTCCCGGGCCAAGGATCTTTTTTTTTTTACAAGAAACCCCTGTTAGATGTTTCATTTGTTAGTCATATCAGGCAACGGATAGTACAATTCTTGGAAATCAACCACAATACAGCTGCTTGTGCGGTGGTATGGGATGCCATAAAAGCATGTCTTTAGGGGGAAGTTCTTAGCTTCGGTCTGCATATACAGAGACAGCATAAGCTCAGGGCTAATACGATGATCTCAGGAAGGCTGAGCTGAATTTAGTACAATGTTTGCAGGGGAAATTGGAACACAAATAGAGGTTGCCGCCTGTAGGGCCAGAATTAATCTACACTGGTCTTAGGAAAATACTTGTAAATACCATTTGTATAAAAGATAATGTTACGAATACAGTGAGGCCACAGGTAAATGCTTGGCAAAATGGATTAGTTGTAAGGAGGTTGAGCATGTGATAGCCTCCATTGAAGATCCTTTAGGCAGGCTAGTGGAGACACATTCTGAGATTCTCACAGTGTTTAGTACCTTTTATGAAGATTTGAATACATAGGGTGCAAAAAAAGGGAACTTGGAGTTCGATGCATTGATACAAGTTTGGTGTATAAAGAGTCTTAACAGTGAAGACTGTGAGCATTTGGATGCCCCTATCACACTAGAAGAGCTTGCGGACGCTATTCATTCATTAGCTATAGGTAAGGGTGCCTGGCCCGACAAGCTGCCTTTAGAATTTTACAAAACTTTCTTTCAAGAGTTAAAATCAGACATGCTGATAACTTTTCAGGTGGCACAGAAGGGGCAGGCTATATCATCCTGGGATTTGGCGAATATTGTTATCTTAAAAAAAAGGGATTAACCATCTACATTCCCAGGGTCATATAGATCCATTTCCCTATTAAATTGTGATGATAAAATCTATGCAAAGATTCTGGCTATGTGTTTAGCTAGGGCTATTACACCTTTGGTCTTGTTCCGGCAACATGGCTTCATCCCAGGAAGATTAAATTTAAGGTACGGGTTACGCACTCCACGTTTGGTTATTTGGTGAAAAAACTGTGGTGTGCATCAAAGATATCACTCCCCGACTGGAAAGTGTGGCAATCAATGAAATGTCCCTGGCACTTAGGCTAAGTGCCAACTCTCTGAGCACAACCTCTGAGAAAATGAATAACGTTTTTATCCAATTTAATTCCAATAAAGTTTAAACCAAAATTGCGTGGAATTATCTCATTGTTTATTTCATGTTGTTTTCACAAAGAGTTTCCAGGAAGAGTCACTGTGTTGTGTGTTTATCTAGGAACCATAATCAATATTACCTTTTTATGCCCGTACATGACTATACTTGATAATATCCATATAATGGCATAAGAAGCAGATCCAAAGCACGGCAAAAGCTACTTCCTTAGATTCCTAGAAAGCACAACGAGTTCTTTCAACATACCAAATCTCTAGCAACCTGGGAAATCCCCGTTAGCTTTGTTTTGATTTCGTCCTAGAACTCCTGCGAAGCACTGTAAGAACGGCCAGTTCTTAGTGACATCTTTATTGACGTCTTATGTCCAACCTTACGTCAAACCCGGCACCTTTCAGGTATAAATATGCCAACGTTGCCTTAAGAAAACACACGGTGGTGGTTTCGGAGCAGAGCAGCTAATCTACTTGCCGAGAGCCCAGCAGATGCGGAGAGCCCACGGACGCTGCCCCTCCTCTTTGACGCGCTGAGAAAGACGCTGTCTTTTCTCCTGCCGAGAAAATCCAGCTCCGGGGGTTCCAGCCTACCCTTGCGGGTGACTGGGATATCGAGTCCTGAGAGAGAGATACCAGACCTCCTACATTCTATTCCCAGGTACAGTGCTGACTAAACCCTTAGAGAGAATTCTTGAACAGATCCTTGGCAACAAACCTACTTTAACTTAAACTGCTACTTACTTACTCCTTCCCACGTATTAGGCTTAGGTCAGGTACACCGGGGTAGGCGTAGTTTAGAAGCACCAGTTGAGGACGTTAGCCTTTGTATATATGTATATATATTTTATCCATTTTTAAGTGTCTTATGGCTAAGAAACCATATCAATGCTTTTACAGTATTATTTCATAATACTCCTTTTACTGTACGTACTTTACTTTACATTAAGTATTGCAATTGTGGCAATTCATTTCTCTTGCATGAGAAGGAAGACTGCTCAATAAATAATACCTTTTATTGAAAACGCCCGTCTCTCTATTCTCTGCACCCTGGTGAAACTAAGTATGCACATCTGACTGAGTGAAATAACTGTCTATTGTTTCACACGACTCTAGAGATTGACTCTTATTCTGAGGGAGCAAAGTTGTCATGTTTATGCGGTTGTCGGAAGCTGAATCCCTTCTTGTCTGAGCCAGGGAAGCTGATCACTTCCTATTCAGTCAAAAAAGTTTCCAGTGACCTCTGAGCTAGCTGGCGCAAACCTAAATTAAGTCTCACATAGTCAGTAGAGACCTAGAAGACCTCAGTCCTACGTCTACACTGCTGTTTATGTTATTCCAATGCGCAGAGCCTATAGGGAAAATAGGAACTACACTACATGGCGCCCAACGTTTGGTAAGGCGATAAAACTAACGCAAGACGTTAGAGTAACTCAGTCGTGCTTTTTCACACAGACCCTTTTTCCCGTACATACTCCAATAGACGTCTGGAGTGGGTGAAAGGTTAAAATCCGCCGGAACTTAGTAGGAAGAGATCCCTATGTAGAGTTTCTGGTTTAGTCAACGTTGAAGGATACAGTGTTCCAAAATATTGTGCACCTAATCTTTTGTTTCCTTGAAACTTGATCTGCAACAACAAAAACCTTTCTGACAGTAAAATGCCAGACAGTGAAGACGACAGGGAGGCATTGAGATTAGCAAATCAACTCCTAGAGGACGACACAAGTCTCCTACAGAATGACCGGAATGCTATCCTCATTCCGGTCAACATAAGAAAAACTATAACTTTAAAACGTATAAAAAACGGACTGACAGCACGAGGTGGTACAGTCATTTTCATGATAGAGGCACACGAATATCGGCAGACAGAGGTATTCTATTCATGGATAAATTTTCCAGCGGCAAACTCTACAACACACGAATTCCACTATTACAAAATAGAGGAACCTCCGGAAGAATATACACCTTTCGAGGATATTGAAATACCACTAAATTACCAAGAGCACCTGCTCTGGTTTAAAGGCACCCTAAAACATACTGATCACATCACCAGGCTCAGTCCACTAGGTAGACCAGGAGCAACGTGGCCGGTTCTAGCCAGCTACACACCACATCCAGACATTGATAAAATGTCACGCGAAGAACTTTTAGCACAGCTAAAATTACTAATTAAAATTCACAGACAGTTAGTCCAATATGTAATGCGGACTGCAACAGTCCAACCAGCTGTTAATATTCCACAGCTGACCCCTCATCAGGGGAACACAAATAAAATTACCCCACAGAACATACATTCATGTCTAGGAAAAACACCCGCAAAACAGGAACAAATTCCATTCTAGCTGGCACAGAAAATAACTCAAATAGAGGCAGTCTTCCCGAATACTACCCCTATTGAGAAACACAGGATTCTGACCATCTGCCTTCCAATGGGGGTCGCACCACATGTGGAGGACTGTGACACTTGGGGCACAGTCTTTGCTCCATTTACACGAAAACACATGGTGTTCCGTCTCTGGCGGTAATACCAGATGTGCTAAAACAAATTCAGAATGAATACGGTCCAGAACCTGCTTTAACTCTTGGTATGAAATTACTGAAAGACTTCAAGGAGGTCTCAGCTATATTATTAGCCAACATAAAAGGAGAAGCAGCATCTGTGGCGATCCGCCAAAAATTGAAAGAAACAGATATAACAGATCAACCAATTGAACTTGCCAGAATCATAGAACAATCCTATGTAAAAAAAAAATGTAAAATGTAAATTGATACTTGTATAGCGCACTACTCACCCGCAAGGGTCTCAAGGCGCTTGTACGAATACCGCTGTGGAACCCATCCTGGCTTTCCCTGTGAGGCGTCCACTCCTGGGCACCCCCAAGGGGGAGGCCAGGCATCCTTAGCGTTGTGGGGGCCGTTGTGGAGATTAAGCAAGCTATTGCCCAGAGTTGCAAAGTGGGACTCCATGACTGGAATAGGCACAGAGGCGAGAATTATCAGGTCCGTGTAATTTTTGATCCCAAGATCCACCGAGGCGGGGAATTGAACCCTGGTCCCGGGTTAGACCTCTGCATCGAAGAACTATGTAGAGATAGTTTGGGTGGGAAACCGGTAAAACCCCAACTACTTGAAAATCCAGAAAAGATATTTATTAAAAATAATCAAAACACTCCAAAAAAGAGCTGGGATGGAAATAAACAATCCAGTCCCAAAGAAAAAAGATTCCAGTCCAGAGGAAGGTCTCCTCGGCGGAGGGAAAGAACTCCGAACCGAGAACACCAGTCTCCCCAGAGGGAGCGCTCTGAGAAAAGATATAACCTTAGAAATAGGGATAACTTGAAAAAGCCTGATAGATATCAAAGTAATGATACACGTCCCTCTCGATCTTTTTCGCAGAAATCGGAAAGAAGAGGACGGTCAGAACAAAGGGAAGACCACACCAAGTCCAAAGACAAGGAACCTGCTCAAAGTAAAAAATTACAATTTCCAAGTAAGAAGGTAGCCAGTATTAAAGTAATCGAACATGCCGAGAATACTGAGGACACAGCTGAAAAACGGAGAGTGGGCACAGACAATGCTAGACAGCGCAGCAGAAATCAGCATAGCTCGCAAGATCCTGATGAATCATCTGGAGACAGTGGACACGAATGAATACATTCAAGTGGAAACTGCAGATACCAGAGTTAGCAAACCTCATAAAATATACGAAAAACCACTGCGTATAGAGGGAGATAAGACTAGGAAAATAAGGGGTCTGTTTTGGGATAACCTCTCAAAAGGCTATGATATCCTATTAGCTGAAAAGGACTGGCCTCCAGAGTTTGTCAGGGAGTGCCCTCATGGCGAAGAAATTATTATGCCTGCCTTCTCAAATCATATTCCAATTCATAGAAAATATATATATGCTAGAAAATGGGCAGTACCTCAATCACCTGCATTATATAAGAATCATGTAGGATGGGATTAGGACTCTCCTCCTCACAAAATCCAGTTAAAATGTCAACCAACTGCACAAAGGCAGTACCCAATTAAGCAAGAAGCTAAAAAACAGGTCAGGGAGATTTTAGATCAACTTGAATACCAAGGGGTGATTGAAACATGCACCTCTCAAATGAACAATCCTTTGTTTCCAGTCTCCAAACCAGACGATTCATATCGTCTAGTCTTGGACTACAGACACCTTAACTCATGTTGCAAAACATTTGCGGTACAAAATTCGCACAGTGCGGCACTGATGAATAACATAATTCGCAAAAAATACAAAACAGCATTAGACATCTCTAATGGATTCTTTTGTCAAAATATTGCACAGGAAAGCAGATACTTGACCGCTTTCTCAATAATGGGATCACAGAAAAATTTCTGTCGACTCCCACAGGGATTCAAGAATAGCCCAGGATTATTCTCAGCAAGAGTAACAGAGTTACTACAAATGTATGATGATGAGGCATTATCTTATGTCGATGACATCTATCTCACAGACAACAACTTGGATACTCACTTGAAAAGAGTGACCACCATAATACTTGGGTTCGCGGCAGAGGGTTACAAATTCAACTTTAAAAAGTCACGAATTGCCCATCTGACGGTCCTGTTTTTAGGATACGAGTTATCAAGTGAAGGAAAAAGCCTAGCAGACAACTTTTTAGAGAAGTGCGCTGTACTCCAAGCACCAAAAACGCTGATGAACTTACAATCAATACTAGGCTTCCTGAATTTCGGAAGAACTTATATTCTAAATTATGCGGAGAGGGTTAAACCTCTCTACGAATTAATAAAACCTGATTTCAAACCAGTAAATTGGACTCAGAAACACACAGAAATTTTGAGATCATTGCAAACAGACATGTTAGCTAAAACATAATTGGAAACATGTGACAATACACGCAACCTTGTAATCCGAGTCATCCCAGGAAGATGCGGATTCACGTACCTGACCTCTAATGAGGGAGAAACGGTACCAATACCATACAAATCACATTTGTACACACAAACGGAAAAAACTTTCAGTCTTAAAGAAAATACTGTGAAGGCGGTACAGACTGTCATAGCAAAAGAAAGAGCCCTAGCCCAAGGCAAAAGGATAACAGTTTTTACAGCAGAATCAGCCTTTGAGCCGTTATTCAGCCCAGTTAATCTAAAAACGGTGGCACTAGATCCTAAATGGATACAGTGGGAAAATTCTCTTGCGGCAGAAGACGTGAAATACTATTTTGTCCCGGACATGAAAAAACGGAATGATTTGAAATATGAAGAAGAATATCCTTTGCCAATCGAAATTCTGCCTCTCCAACAGTACTCTTGTATAATCTATACGGACAGATTTGTACAACATTACAATGTAGATGATAACTCCTACAATGCAGCCTGCGCGATTGTTAAAGGTCGCTGGCTCTGCGGTAAATTCAGACCAAAAATAACAAAAACTGAATCACTGAGAAACTGTTCGGCTCAGCGAGCTGAAATCAGATCTTTAAAGATGGCGCTTGAGAATGCCGATCGTGAATTCCCGACACTAATAGTGTGCGATTCGCATTCCTGCATCAAATCTTACAATAATGATTTTCAGAAATGGGTTCAAAACAGTTACAAAGATGACACAGGTGCCACAATCAAGCATAAATTGCTTTGGGAACAGGTAGTTCTTTTACAGAAAGAACTACAAATGACTCACGTGATACACACATTGAGTCATCAACGTGATGGCGTTCACGTTGCAGGGAATTCATTGGCTAATGCAGCCACAGCGGAAGCAACTCAACCGGCTTCCGTAGCCACAAAAAAGCATTCAGAAAAATACATAGACGGGGAAACCATGCTGGCGCTAAAAACGTCTTCAAAAGGCAACTGTGCAGCACTACCCGTGAACTATCCACTCAATTATACATACATAATTGACGCAAATTCCGTTCCTTTTGCTCGAATCCCTGGAGTGGGGGATAGGGTGATTCCAAACACGAACCGGAGAGTCTTATTAATAGCGGATGCACATATGGGTGATGGTCCGAGGCACAACCAGATTAAGGAATCTCTGATAGAATTACAATCAGAATACTGGTGGCCGGGGATGAGCCTGCAACATTATACATTTGCAAAAAGCTGTCCAGACTGCAACAGAGACCGCAGTAACGAGCCAACCGGAGTATTGCCATGTCCATTTCTGTAGTTAGCATAAGGCTATCTATACGTAAAATCCAGCGTCTCATTAATTCCTTCTAAGACAAAAATACACTAAAAATGTAGAACACCAGCGCTCGGCTAACGCCAGAACTGTTATAAAAGATTTGCGAGTCTTTATCGGCACATACGCAATTGCCATGCTTCATTCTGACCAGGACCCTGCTTTTAGCTCTCAAGCTTATAAGGAGGCCATGACCAGCATGGGCATTGGGTTGCGGTACTCTTGTCCCTTCCATCCTGAGGGAAACGGGGGTGTGGAAAGAAAAAACCGAGACATAAAGCAATCTATAACGGCAAAGGTATTAGGTTCGGGTGATGGGTGGGTCCAGCATTTAACAAGTGTCCAACGTAGTCTTAATATTCTGCCAAGAAATTCTCTAAAAGGTTTCAGCTCGTACAAACTATTGTTCAGAACTAGAATGTATGTTCAGGACTTAGATAGTCATGCTTCAGTGGTAGAAGATAAGAAAAAATGCTTTGACATCAAAGATCGTTTGGCTGTTTTACAGGACTTAAATGAAACAAGAAAAGCCCTGAGCAACGTAAAATTAAAACAGCAGCAAACAACCACTGAAGACACACCACCTGTCCCAGCAAGAACTGTCTGGATTCCAAAGATTGGGGATCTGGTCAGAGAAAAGATCGCAGTGAAGAAGGAATTTGGGCCTTCTTACAGAAAAGCAGTACCGGTCTTAGCAATCAACGGAACAAGATCAGTGGTACTACCGCCCCTTGCTGGTAAAAAGGAGAACCGAGTTGTATCCATCGACCTGGTAAAACCACAATCATGTGGCCAATAATAAACAGTAGGCCCAGTGGACTCCCAAGAAATAGCAGAATACCCAAATTTGCTACAATCCAAGAGGTTCAAACTGAAAGACTAATCACATTTGATAAACCTGCAGTGAATAAAAAAGGACTATGCAACAATGCCATGGAACTTGTACCTCTTGAAACTCAAATTGAAACAGTTCGTCAAGAAACACCAGTCTACAATGAGGTAGCCTCAAAATGTGCTGATGAAAGACAAATTGGAAAAACAATCCCAACAATTGACAGAACTGCATCTGGCTACTTCATCAATTTCGATAACTTCTCTGAAGACCCAAGCGAACCAGAAGTAACGCCAGCAACAACATTTTTTAAAGACAAAGCCAAAGAACTCTGTCATCAACTCAAAGAAACATATCTGGTTTCCCCATGGATTGAATTCTGGACTGCGTTAGGTGTACTGTTCCTCATCATTTGGCTCATCATGGTACTTTGTTTGGGGAAATTCATTGAAGGAAAATACAGTACAATGGACACAGCAAGTCAGAACATCAACTTGGCCCTAAAGCCACACAGGTCATCTCACATCGAGAAAAGAGAACTATCATCAGTGAATGTCACAGCCATTCCAATACCCGGCGGGGTAGTTTGGGACAAAACGGATTACGAAATATATGGCCCGGTCGAGCTATTGAAATGTCCACATCAATTCAAGGTTTCATTAAGTGACTTTGTAAAGCCAAGTACATTTTCAGATGATTGGGACTTTGAAAGCATTAATAATATGATGTCAGATCTAGCATTATTAGCAAAATTTACAGAACATGATTATTTACAGGGGTCATCGAACTATGAC
This sequence comes from Lissotriton vulgaris, assembly GCF_964263255.1. Lineage (NCBI taxonomy): Eukaryota > Metazoa > Chordata > Amphibia > Caudata > Salamandridae > Lissotriton > Lissotriton vulgaris. Next base: position 731,433,950 of record NC_141699.1, read on the forward strand.
CAGATGTATTGCTACAACCATTATGCACACCACTACTTGCATAAATCTGCACAACCTAAACATTTTTTTAAATATAATCAATGGGAACATTGTGCAACACCACCCAAAAGCATCTCAAAAACATTTTATGAGAAATTTCTATACTTCTCAGGGTTTAACACAAGTGATGCAGAAACATTTTATTATAAACTGTTAGATAAAACAGGGACAAAAAACATGCTGACAAATACTAAACTGATTTATTCGGAAATGTTTTATGAAAAAATGATTACTTATGGTTTTGATTTCTGGAAAAATAACATTGAAACAAAAACTATCTGGGGTACAAAGGAATGGCAGGTACAAGGCCTAGAAGCTTTATTTTGAGCTTGCATGATCCCAGAACAAATAATGTTCCTGAATGACACAATTCAACAGACTACCTGCCTTGGCCTAGCCAAGATCAAAGACTTAAACTAACAGTCTATTCCAAAGCCAATACCTGATAATACAACCACAGATATTGAGATAGACGTATCCAAAATTTTACAGCAAAATAGAACACATCCTGATTGGAAAAAGTGGTTAATCTGGCCAACAGACACAAATAAATGTCAAGATAGATTCCTGAACAAAATACAGGGGTTAAAAATGACCAGACCAGACCCTAGATACTCCCAGAGACAACATCCAGGGATAGTAACAACATACAGTGTAGGGAAACTATGCCTTGAATGGCTACAAACATCCACACTGGCAGAAATTAAGCAACACTTATCTTTACTTAAAGATGGTGCTGACTTGCGCGATTTCATAATGGGACCACGCAAACAGCGTCAAAAACGTTTCATAGCGGCCAGTATATATGCTGCATACAACGAAGCTTGGAAAGTGACTCAAATTGAGACAGCAGAGAAAATACGAGAAATTGATCGTATTCATTTGGAAAAATCACTTTCTGTTGTGGACAACGGGTTAATGACTCTGTCCTCCAGAATATATTCACTGGACAGTATTGTATCATCTGCAATCGATATAATAGATCAGGACTTACTAATGTTACAACATGGCCAGTCCCAGTTACGTTCTATTGTACAGCTAGGCTGGACGTTGCAAAACCTGCGTTCAGGCTATGTGCCATGGCGTTTAATCAACACAACGTCATTGTTTTCTATCTTTAACCTTACTGATAAACAAATCAGTTTGGCACAGAAAGGAGCAGACTATACAATCTTGAGCATTGAAAAACTTGAGAGATTACCCTTGACAATGTCAGAAAGACCTGTCATTGAATGGATAATACACGGAATAATCACAATTCCGATAACAACTTTCCAATTTAAAAATTGTCAAGAGTATATACCAGCAGGCCAATATGAAAGGTTGGGTAAAGGATACATTAAGTCATCATGGAAATTACCTTATACACACACATGTTATAGTGATAATAACAAAAATGTATTTCTTAGTGGTAATGAGTGTAAACAATCACTAAGCGGTATACTTTTGTGCCAAGGTATTAACTTGCATTGTGCCTGTGAGGGGACTTCAAATAACCTTTCATGCCACCAGCATGGCACACCTGCAACACATATAGAGCCATTCTTTAGACAACTTTCTAACGGGAGTTACGTTCTAATAACGGACCACAGCTGTTGTGGCATGGTGCCAGGGAAAGCATATCTCGTAAGCGTTACTTCCATGGTCACTTGCTGTATGCAAGCATTGTATCCAAACGGCCCTGGAGACTCAGAGGCTCTGATTTGGCCTCCGTTGAATATCTCTTCTATACAAATTGATATTTTAAGCAGAATGAAGTCTGTGCTTTTACAGACAACAGTGCCCATCACGTCATCAAAAGAGACGTATGATCTCCAAGTTGCAAGGACAACTGCAGAGATACATACACTTTTATCAACAAATTGCCCCGTGCATTTCGTAGAAATGTTAAGCCAAATCCTAAATATGTCAGATGCCAGTGGTATCTCACATGCATTTAAGACAATTTTTTCGGGACTGTTAACACCCTTCGAAGCAGTCCTGGGCATCTTTCCCAATTTTGTCCATTCAGTCTTTGGCGGCCTACCACTACTTTTGGGACTCGTAGCAGGAATATTATTTTTGACCCTTCTGCTCCGATATGGCAAGCCAAAACGCAGACATGACTCCAGCAACAATGGAAGAAACGATCCTAGCAATACGCTACCGGGACCGCATAACTAAAGTCCTTGGATTAGCCCGGCTAAGAGATCTGAATATGACCTGGTTTCTTTCATTCAGACCTATATGGCAGAACTGCATCTTACCTGTGCTTCAATGTATGCTATGCGGAGAAGAATGCGTGTTAGACACCTGTCTTACACTACAATCAGCAGTACCAATGGATATCGATACTTTGCTAAGTCCTGTAACGGCTCATGCATCGTGTTGTCCCCAGCGGTTACCAATCCTGATGAAGGCATTCGTTGAGACTTCTGCACTACGATTAGGTGGTGGCAGTGAAGCAAGAAATGAGAGCATCATCACCCAGGTACGACCTTCTGTGAGCATTACTGATCCCGACACCGATGATAGCAATCATTCTCACGACTGCCAGGTTACAGCATTATCAAACTTGGTCAAACTCTCACCTGAATATGTAGACCAATTTTTTGCAAGTCTGTCTGAAATGATGTTCTCCCCTGAACAGAAACAATAACTTTCTAACTAAAAAGGAAAAAATCCGGCACGCAGCGTTCCCCAGAACTCTGAATTTGGCCTTCGGCTTTGATAAACAAAAGCTACTGAAAAACATTTGGATCTATTTTTTCCCCTGAAAAAATTTTTTTTTTCTCCAAAAATTCCAAAATATTTACCTTTTTTTTGGCACTTGTACTCTGCTTACAGTAGAACTATTCATAAAGAACAGAGCTTCTATTTTTAGTAGATCTAGAGACAATATATTACCTCAGCCTCTAGCACATTTAAAGCAACTGCATTTATATGTGATGAAATGGTCTCAACCTTTTTATTTTCTGTATTAAGAGCCATTTCATGTGTAATTTTTGCAAATCGTTCAGTTGATATATATAAGCAATTTTTTCTGAATGATTATACTGCTTGAAAGCGTACAGTACCTATTATCATTTTCATGTATTTTCGTATACACCATTTCGAATGCAAAATGTATTTTGGGGTGGGTTGAAATACACATGCACCTTTATTGCATAGTTTTAGTAATCGATGGACATAAAATCGTGGAGTGGGTGTTGTGTGTTTATCTAGGAACCATAATCAATATTACCTTTTTATGCCCGTACATGACTATACTTGATAATATCCATATAATGGCATAAGAACCAGATCCATATTTTAGTAAATCGTCCTTGCAGTCCAAAGCACGGCAAAAGCTACTTCCTTAGATTCCTAGAAAGCACAACGAGTTCTTTCAACATACCAAACCTCTAGCAACCTGGGAAATCCCTGTTAGCTTTGTTTTGATTTCGTCCTAGAACTCCTGCGAAGCACTGTAAGAACGGCCAGTTCTTAGTGACATCTTTATTGACGTCTTATGTCCAACCTTACGTCAAACCCGGCACCTTTCAGGTATAAATATGCCAACGTTGCCTTAAGCAAACACACGGTGGTGGTTTCGGAGCAGAGCAGCTAATCTACTTGCCGAGAGCCCAGCAGATGCGGAGAGCCCACGGACGCTGCCCCTCCTCTTTGACGTGCTTAGAAAGACGCTTTCTTTTCTCCTGCCGAGAAAATCCAGCTCTGGCGTTTCCAGCCTACCCTTGCAGGTGACTGGGATATCGAGTCCTGAGAGAGAGATACCAGACCTCCTACATTCTATTCCCAGGTACAGTGCTGACTAAACCCTTAGAGAGAATTCTTGAACAGATCCTTGGCAACAAACCTACTTAAACTTAAACTGCTACTTACTTACTCCTTCCCACGTATTAGGCTTAGGTCAGGTACACCGGGGTAGGCGTAGTTTAGAAGCACCAGTTGAGGACGTTAGCCTTTGTATATATGTATATATATTTTATCCATTTTTAAGTGTCTTATGGCTAAGAAACCATATCAATGCTTTTACAGTATTATTTCATAATACTCCTTTTACTGTATGTACTTTACTTTACATTAAGTATTGCAATTGTGGCAATTCATTTCTCTTGCATGAGAAGGAAGACTGCTCAATAAATAATACCTTTTATTGAAAACGCCCATCTCTGTATTCTTTGCACCCTGGTGAAACTAAGTATGCACATCTGACTGAGTGAAATAACTGTCTATTGTTTCACACGACTCTAGAGATTGACTCTTATTCTGAGGGAGCAAAGTTGTCATGTTTATGTGGTTGTCGGAAGCTGAATCCCTTCTTGTCTGAGCCAGGGAAGCTGATCACTTTCTATTCAGTCAAGAAAGTTTCCAGTGACCTCTGAGCTAGCTGGCGCAAACCTAAATTAAGTCTAACATAGTCAGTAGAGACCTAGAAGACCTCAGTCCTACGTCTACACTGCTGTTTATGTTATTCCAATGCGCAGAGCCTATAGGGAAAATAGGAACTACACTACAACTGTCAATCATAGTAGGGTGGTTACCTTACTTGATCTGCCTAATGCACATCAAGCTCTGCTTGGATTGGTGTTACTCGATGCCGAAAAGGCGTTTGACCATGTCTCCTGGGAATTTTTGTGGGCAATTATGAGCCGGCAAGAATTTTGGCCAGGTTTCATTAATGCAATAAGGGCTATGTACAGAACACCTCCTGCCCGAATTTGTGCTATGGGTTTAGAATCAGAGCTAGCACCTATCTCTAGGGGGACAAGACAAGGTTGCCCTTGCTCCCCCTTATTGTTCGCTTCATATATCAACCCATTTTTGATAATGCTGGAACGTAGCCTGATTATTAAATCGGTTCAGGATGGACAGGTTGAGTATCAGGTGTTTGCCTATGCCAACAATGTTGCTATTGTCACTCCAAGACGAGCAGTGGCAATGGCGGAAATTGAGTGTTTGGCCCACCAATTCAGGCAGTGTTCTGGGTATAAATTAAATGTAGCCAAAACCCTGAACATTTGCACTAATCAAGCCCTTTTTAATGACCCAAGGATTACTGAGATAGTAGTATACCTCTGTATCAAAATCTGAATTTGCTTGGACAAATTGGTAGCTGCGAACTGGGTTCCTCTGTTGGTTTGAATTAAAAGTGAACTCAACAGGATTGAATGTTTTCATCTTTCGTTGGTCGGAAGCTGCAATGTTTTAAAAAGGAATGTACAACCTAAAGTACTTTATTATTTTAGGTTGGTACCGCTGGAGCTTAGCAAAATCCAGCTACATGAATTACAGTCGGTCTGTGGTAGTTTCTTTTGGGGCCAGAGGAAACCCCGCAGGGTGATGAAATATAGGATAGAAACCAGTGGGGTTAGACGATGTCCAATTTCACATTTTATCATTGGGTTTCTCACAGGTGAGGAAAATATAGATGTGGCAGAAGCCCCATTTATATATCAAATGCTATTAGGCTTGGAGGCAAAGAGGTGTTTATTAAAGATTGTCGAACCAAGTTATGACAGGAAGACCCGATTTAAGTTTCTTATGTCTCCCTATGAAGTCTGGAAGCAGGTTCGAAGATGTCTCCAGCTCGGCAGGATCTGCTAATATACACCCACTTCTGCATCATTATTAATACCTCTTATCTTCTGGGATATCATTACGGTTAGATGGCGACTAAAGGGGATAAGGAAATTAAGGGATTTCATTAATAAAGATTATATTTTGCCATTCTTCACACTGGCTGAAAAATATTCACTGCCAAAAACAGAATTTTTAAAGTTTTTACAGATCCGGGACTTTTTGGTGAGAAAGCTAAATAAGGCCACAATATCTATAAAACATCTTGATTGAGGCTATTAGACAGAGATACAGAATTGGTAGCCTATATAACTGGCTTATTGAAACTCAGGCTGATGATTTGGATGTTCAAAACCTTAAATGGAATTCCAGCATGAGTCAAGGCGGCAAACTTTCACAGGAATCTATTGTAATGGGGGAGAAGATTTTGATCTCTTCCAATTTGAAGGCACATCATTTTAAAACCATTTTTAATCTCTACTATACTCCAGCCAAAATATTTAAATGGGATGGGACCAATGATGGCAAATGCACCCTTTATGGGGCCGATCAAGCTGACACTCTCCACATGTTTTTTATGTGTCCTAAATTAAGACAGCTAATCTGGGGGATGGAGATTTTTTGACCAACATAATTGATGCAGAGATTATCATCAAACCCACAGCCATGCTTTTAGGTCTGTTAGATGAGTCTCTGACTAATCGGGCGGTGCAGCATGGCGGGTACTTGATCTTTATAGCAACTGCGGTGGCTCAGTTATGCATAGCCTCAATTTGGCTACAGAAGGAACCCCCGTCCTTTGAAATGTGGAGAGCAAGATTCTATTCCATTTGTAATCTTGAGCATAGTTTATACTCCCTCAAAGGGCCAACTAAATGCAAACTAGGTGTAAGGATTTTGGGTTTCGATGTTAGATCATATGAATTTTTACATGTGTAGCCAGTATAGAGGTTTAAGGCAAAGTAGTAAGACTTATGGTTGTGAATGAAATCTGAGTCTCTTTTTCTTGATCTACCCTCTCGTTGTGATGATTTTTAAAATTATGTACTCTATGAATTTTTAAGAATTTCTGCTATAATGTAATCTTGATGATTTTTTCTTGCTCCAAGCAGAATGTTTCGCATAACTGTGCTATTTATTGGCTTAAATGAAAATATTTAAAAAAATTAAAAAAGAATTGCTTCTGCTTCATATTGCTAATGTCCTCCCATCATAATTAGTGGAAGTGGGGGTTCTGTCCTGGTGTCAATGACAATAGACTTTAGTACTGAAACATGAAAGAGCAGGTGAAATTTAAAATCATCGCATTTGAGGTTAAGAAGTTACTATGTTAATCATCGGAAGCATTTTAAAGAGAAAAACAAATCGGGGATGCACTTTATGCAGTCCTTTCAGTCTTAGATATTTTTGAGAATAACCAAACTTGGTCTCCAATTTAACAGGAAGGTTTTTCTTGTCTATATCAGTTTTCTTTCATTATAACTCTCTCCGGTGTGGTACACAATTGCTGAATAGATTTTTGTTGAATATTTGTAAATTGTGAGGATGATCATTCACAGCTAGAATGTAACCAGACTTTTAGAGTTCCAAAGCAACAACGGCGGACCCCCTATGCCGCACCTCTTGCCAGTTCCTAAATGTATAATCGCTGTGCAGACTACCCCTACGCCAGCCGTTTAGTGGCATCACTGTGCTCCAGATTAAATAGTCATGTAACAAAGTGGGGGTGCGCAGCTTCAAAAAGTCCACTGAATCAATGTAGGTAGGAAAAAAGATTCTTTGTTCAAAAAATTACGTCCACGGCCTGAATACCGTGGATGTGGATGTGGACCCGTTAGGTTCATATGCGGGCAGTCGCCGGGACACAAATGCTCCTGGCGTGATTTCCCCCTGCCACGAGCCTAAGAGGCGTTTCTCACTTCTAACACTAATTCTGCATCGTTCACAAAGTGCAGGGAATACATGAAGAAGTCCCTGCACACCGATTACTTACAAGTTTGTAATTGTTTGTCCCGCCTTATTTGTTTGTGACGCCTTAGCGTGCGCCACCTATGAGGTGAGGCCTTTTTGGTCCTGAAGAATGCTGAGCTGAATTTGGGCTCCATATAGCAGAAACATGTCGACCTTTTTTTGTATGTTTATTTGGATAGGACATTTTGGTTTACATTAATTTAACCTTTGTGATGTCCGTCTTTCACCATTGTTTTTAATGGAGTCAGAGCTACCCCTTCATTAAAAGGATTTGGGGAGTAGCCTGTGCTCCTTTTAATTCACTGTTGGATATAATTTTTCCAAATAAGAACCCAATGAAGACAACTGGCAACCGACTTTCAGTTGGTGCCTGAGGGTTCTTTTGTCTACACTGTGTATGTACAACCCACTATAGTACTGTTCTTTTGGGTCTGTCATTTGGGCCTATCTTGTAGTAATCTCTTTAATTTTTGACTTTACTACTTTCTTTGTTTCTTCCTCTTTTTGTTGTTTCTAGTCACTCTTTTGTTGATTTGTATCATTATTTATAGCAGCCCAGGAGGGCGTGAGCGAAAATCTCATTTCTGGCTTAAGTTGCACAGGTCTAGATACATTTATGGGCAACTTCCCACCAGAATATTATTTGGCAATTTTAAATGATATGGTTGATACCAGGAGGAACAGTTACAGGGTAGAATGACACTAAAGTAATACACAATACTATAAATCATAGGTTAGAAGATATATATCAAATTTCTTTCATTTAATATTATCACATTTGAATTTTCTTTTTCTTTTAACCCTTCTAGAGAATTTAACTTGCTAATGCTGATCTCAGCCTACAATGGAATGCTGCAGAATCGATTGAAGCTATTACTCAGTCTTCAATTATTATTTAGAGAGGATTTTTTTTCTCCAGTTTTGTCATCCTCAGAAATCTTAATTTGGGATAAGGAATCTGCTTTTAGATTCATGTTCCTAGTAGTAAGGTAATTACAAAATCCAATTAACTAAAAAAAACATCCACCACATCCATCTGAGAATGTGAGCACTAGCCAATCTTAAAAACTGCTCATTCTTATGGTCAGAATAGATTGTGACATTATGGCAGTTCATCAACTAGTAATGCCACCATTTTTGGAACACCTGTTTGATGTCTAACAATTCCCACCAGGCAATGGTATAATTGTGTTCTGTCGCTAAAACTTTTTTTCCAAGGCAACACTTGGGCGCACTTTCCTGACTCAAGATTTCTTTAAATAGCACCCACACCACTGAATATTAGGAAACATTGGCCACTACTAGAAAAGGGAGAACTGGGTCTTGGTGATGCAAAATTAGTCCGCAGGTAAAGCTTCACTTCAGAGAAATGCATTCTTTTTTCTCTCAAATTCTTTTTATTGAGGTACTTTATCAGTACAACGTAATATGGCAGTATGATGACAACTTAACACATTCATCAGGATTGAGATAATACAGTAAAGACACAACAATCTGAGGGCGAATCCGTTGTGGAACACAGAATGAGTATGAGGTGGGAATGAAGGTAGGGGCAAACCACATACAGACCACCATTGGAAGTGTAAGAGTGTGAAGTGACTGTGTGGTCTGGGCCAAACATGAGAAGGAGGGTAGTGTTTCTTCATGGTGTTGATATGTACTCTTACCCACCCACAGCCCGTGCAAGTAAGAGCGGTGCGGCCAGGTAAGGGGGATTTCGATGGATGATGACGTGGGAAAAATAAATAAATACATAATTTCCCACGTCATCGTCCATCAAAATCCCCCCCACTCCCACCGCTCTTACCTACACAGGCCGCAGCTGCAGTTACCTCTAGAACAGTGAACTAGGGGAGGGGGAATAAGCACGAGTGTCGGTATAGTATTGCACCAGGGGAGGAGTCAAGACAAGGGGGTGGACAACCAATGAGGTGTCCGAGCAGGGAGTGTGATCCATGTCAAAGGTAAATGGAGGAGGGCATCATGGGCATCGCCTGGGGGTGCTGTGAGGGCTGTATTAAGTGGGTGCCGGGGCAGCGAAAATATGCAATATGTCAATCATGGGGAGGAGCGGAAGAAGGGAGGGGGCAGGGGGAAGGAGTGGGGGAGAGGTCCATTTCCTGGCTAGGAGTGAGGGTGGTTTATTCGCCTCCCACAATATTTCATGGAATTGCGTGAGCATGGTATCCCATGCATCTGCTATAGTCCTCTTTCGGAGGTGGCTGGCCTCCTCATGATGTAGGTTTGTGCTCTCTGCATCTTCCCATCGGAGAAGGGCACTCTGCCATTTAATCAGTGGTGGTGGCTGGGAAGCCCTCCGATGTAGGGTAAGTACTCGCTTGGTAAGCAGTAGTGCCAAATTGGCAAATCGGGCCTTGACTATATGTTGTGGCTCTCTCTTATAGACCCCTAAAGAAGTTGCCTCCCATGTATTGAGATATGTAAGTTCTGTAATAGATGTTAGTGCATTGTGGACCGCCTGCCAATATGTGGCAAGAGCAGGGCATTTTCACGGCATATGCCAGAGGTCCGCGGCATCCAAGTTACATCTGGGGCATGTAAGGCTAACAGTGGGGAAAAAGTGATTGAGTCTGGCCATGGACGAGTAAGCTTGTTACAAGATTGTATACTGAGTACATTTTAATTGTGCATTGCGAGAAATTACATCGTTGTGAGTCAAGTGCCTGTGCCCACTCCGAGTTGTGTAGTGGTCGTTCAATGTCACCTTCCCATTTCTGTCATAGGCGCGCCACGGAGATCCCGGTATGTTCTCTGATAGCTTTGTATAGCCAAGTGATCAGATGGCACCCAGTCCCCAGAGTGTGTAGTGAGTGGAAGAATGCATGTTTTCGGGGTCCTCATCCACAGTGTGCCATAACCTGCAGCACATCGCCAATAGCTGGCCATTTAGGAAGAAGTGGGCCAGGGGATAACATTATCTTGACATAGTTGGTCGTACGTTAATAGGTCATGATCCTGGAATAGGTCTCCTAATGTGTTGATCGACCTGTTATGCCAGGGGGATAGATCTGCAAGTGCAAATGCTCCTGGAAAGTGAAGGGGAATCCCGGGGACACAAGGCAAGATATGATGTGAATTGGAACATCCGTGCCAGGCGTTTGCGAGCTACCCATGTCAGCAATGACCAGGATCGGTGTAGTTCAATGGAGGGGAGCAGGAGCTCGTGGAGAACAATGCTTGGCAAGACATGCATGGTAACATTACATAAGCATGACATACCACCCTGAAAGCACATTGTAATTGCAACAGTGAATGATATATTTCTGTAGAAAATCCTATTATTATAATTTCCAAAAGTACAACCTAACGGAAGCACATAACATTGTACATTTTACCAAAATGTGAATATCTCGGTTTTTACACCTCAAATCCCATATTGGTCCTATCAAGTTAATTTACGACGTGTCACATTACCACAATGTTGGAATAACATATTATAGGTCTATCTGGGTAAATACATATTGGGTTAATAGCCAGACACTTATAAGAAATAGTGTTGTTACATGTTGCTGTGACATGCCATACAGTTGAATATAGTGGGTCAGGATCTCATCAGTAGGGATCTCCAACTTATCTGGTATGAAGTTAGGGGCCCTGACTCCAGTACTTTCCACTACAGCTTCCAACAGTTCAGGTGGAGCAGGTTTTTTGTGTATTCCGACTTGCCATCCCAATCGTAGCGTAGCTGTAGCCGCGGAAACTGACTGACGACGGAAGTGCCCGGAGAGAGTGTGAGCGCAAGACACAGGTGGGCGAGGTTACGACTGAGGGGAGGAGTTGGTGCACAGAGTGCAGACCGAGGCGCGGGCGGTGAGCACGGAAGCACCGGCTGCGTTTGTGTAACGGGCCAAGGTGCCGAGTTCTGGCTGCGTGAGTCCTGCGAGTTCTGCGGGGGTCGAGACCGAGGAGCAGGGGCGCTGACCGCTGTGACCTGCAACCCGACGAGGAAGAGTGGAGGTGGTGATTAAGGCATGGACGGTAAGGTTGGGGCCAGCAAGTACTTTAAGTGAGGGGAGAGTGGAGGTGGCTGCTTGTCTGTACGCATTTTAAAGTGCGCGCTCTGATTAAAGCGAGCCCCGGTGTAAACTCTTCTCCCGCAGGACGTTTCTGTGCTCCGCCTGCAAAACCGCCTTAGCCGCCTCCGAACCACTTTGAGTCTCTTTTACCTCGACTGGTACTGGTGCAGGTGCAGGCACCCTGCTTGGTTGCCCTGCAGTGCACCACTCAGCGATCGTCCCTCGGTATCTGACCCTAGCCGGGCTATCTTGCGCCCCTGTTCCTTGTTTCTGCTCTGTTTTGCCCTCGCCCCTCCCTGCTGACCTCCCCCCCTTGTCGCCTAGTCGCTTAAGGGCCTCCGCTGGCAAAAAACCTCTCAGTTTGGGTCCTGCTCCCCCCGCCCCCCCCCCATCACCCTCAGCCTGCCTCCATCACTGTTGGCACCATAGCCTCGGTCGCAACTGGGCGGCGTCGGCTCTTCTCCCCCATCATGTGACCCCTCTGGCAGTGGGGCTGCATCAGGGGGGAGTGCTTATCGCGGGCCAGAGGCGAGGGAGTAACAGGGACCAACGGATAGGTGCCCGCAGGTGGGGGACTGGGTAGGGACTAAGTTTGCGGGGGGTGCCCTTGCTTAAACTTGCTTAAACTCTGGCAACGCAACCTGGTTGGCTATGTTCATGTTTATGGCAACATAACTCCAAGACAAGTCAAGACCAGCAGCCCTTCTTGGAGTTACTCTATCCCTTTACGACCATTCAGGTCTTTTGACTAAGCATACATTAAGCAATTACATCTAAACGCTGCCGATAATACAGAGAGTGCCCTGAAGAAGCCTCCTCCCGTTCAAGCCTACATCCTTACTTACTTTGATCAGCCCCTTGAACTGCCCGTCCAACAATAAGAAGATGAGATCAGGGAAAACAAGAAAACCCCTGTCCATAACAAAACGGAAGAAACTCAAACATTCGGAAACCGCTGCCGACCACCCCCCTGTTGACCTTATGAGTCCACTGATCGCCAAGGCTGCAATGAAGGCCTCCAAATCTCCACAAAATGGATGACAATATTCTAATAACACGAGTACGGTCTCTTTATGTGCTCCATTCTCGAATGGCCCAAAATCCTCCACTCTTCTGGATTATTTTAAAAAAGCTCCGGGTGGGGCCAAGTCGACTTCTCCCCTTCAACCCTCAGAGGCAAACAAACCTTGCGATATTGAGCGATCTACAGATTCAAATCCGCACCAGTTTCAACGACAGTCAATATAAATCAATAAGCGTGCTCCTGCAATGGATGTGTATATTTCTGGCTCTCCACTCGTCGACCAGAACATCATCTCGGAGGACTTGGGGAAAGCCCTTCAAAATTCATCACCAGGTTACCAACCTGCTCCAACTCAGCTTCCTCCCCAATATGACCCCCACAAGCAAGAGGTTTGCCCTAGTCAATTACCCCCTCTGACTCTAACCCTCAACCAAAGCCCCCAAGCACGGCAACCCCAGCAATCAGAGATGTTTCCAACTTCTTTATCTCAAACCCATGGCGTGCTCAGGGAGGTTCCCCCAGTGCCACATTCGCACTTAATCTTTCCACAAATACATGCACAAAAGGATCCTGTATCCAACTTTGATATATTCAGTTCTCCCACTTGTCATGCCCCAAGCCCCCCAGAGGGAAGTTCACATTTGACAAATCCTCAACAACATTCTTGCGCACCATTAGCGGCAATAACAAGCCCTCCAAAATTGTCTCAAAAAACAGACTCTAATGACCAACTGTTAGCGGACCTGTCTTTCTTTTTTAAAAACCCTCAGAACTCGCCTAATTCAACACCAAAAATAGAGCCACAGCCAGACGTATCCACAAAATCGAGTATCTGGCCCCAATTACTACATACTTTCTAATCGCCCTAAATTACCATTTGGACAAATTGGACATGCAGGTTGACCTGCTGAACACTTTAGCACTGTTCACAGCAGGGATTGACAATAAATTGGACAAATTAAATAACCTAATTATAGGAGCACAATCATCCTCCAAATTAGTTCAATCGGTTTGCTGCTGCTCGCCCATCATCGACTCGCTGTCCTCGCTTCCAGCCTTTTTATCCATCGTTATAAGCAAGGTTAAGCAACTGAAGGGAGGCAATCAACCTGAATGTTTATACCAGTTACCCCAAAAGTCCTCAACTGTGAATTCTGAACCATTCAACCCCCTGCATGGCTCAGTGGCCGCGCCACAGCCGAGCGGGGTGTTGGAATCTTTGGAAATTGAGACTGACCATCAAGTAGTCCCCCACTGTTCCAGGCACCCCCCCCCAACAGGGCTGACCGCGCCACCGGTCATAAACATCGAGTCAGCAAACGGGCATTCGCACTCTATCAGTGCCAATGTGGCAACGGTGCTTGCGGACCAAGCCACTGCGGCCACTCCCACTTTAGATACACTGCCAGTTCCCCACCCCCTCATTAGTACGAGAGAGCGCAGCGCAAACACCAGCGTAAACAGAGAAACAAATTAAGATTAAATCTAACAACTGACCCCCCTAAATTATTCCCGTTATTTGTAAACGCCATCAATAAAAAAGTCCTAAGTGCCCCTCAATCAACATCTAGGGCAGTAACTCCTAGTAAAAACCCTCCCAAGGAAGATTCAACCCCGAGTGTCTGTCAACAGACTTTGGGCTGCAGACATGACTGTATTATCACATCTGCAGAAGCAGCAGTATCTGACCCTCAATCGTTCACTGATCCATTGAGGGTCAAATCTAGTGATCGAATTCAAGCAACGACCACAGTCATGATAACACAACCTCAACCTGCCCTTACTTCAAGCTCATCTTGGCAGGGTAAACCAAACATTGGACCCAGTTTTTCAAAAATAATCCATAATAACAAATCAATCTCACTTTCAAACACCCAGACATTGAGCAGAGGCCCACCAAACTTTTTTCAGCCTCGACTGGGCCCAGATGTAGGTTCTTTAATCGACACAACTCCCCACCTCAATGCAAGCCCAAGTAGTAAGGGAGTCAAATCCCACACTCAGGGTGCTAAAATACTCTTTGCCCCCGAATACACCTCAAAGGGCCGGCACAACACCCTTAATAGGTCAAATATAATAAAACTAGTGAATGGAGTACCGGGTTTTGAGGCCCTCACATCGGATGACATCGAGTCTATTGAGTTCCTCCCACCAAGAGGCACACAACCCTCTGAGGTAACTGTGGTGTCACTCAAATCAGGAACCTGGGCACGAGCATTCCTTGAACACAGGGCAATCTTTCGGGAATGGGGCATTAAAATTTATTCCCATAACCCCCCAGGCTATCCTACATTGCTATTAAACCACCTGGATACCTTGCAAAAAGGCGAATCAACTGAATCATGAGTCAAAATTAGGCCTTATTCAATTTTAAAAAACGCTCTAGGTATAACAGAAGCGAACTCAATTCCCTTGATTATAAATCCTAATCCGGATAAAACTCAAGATTGGGGATGGCTTCCGGCAGTCTTGTCCCGCAAAAAAATGGCCTGACCACCTGAAGTTCCTCCTCTAAATTCAAACTGTAAGGCCCCGGTCCAACCAACACCTCAAGCATTTTCATTCGTAAAGTCCTCAATCCCTGAGCGAGATTCTTCATTTACTCTGTGCTCATGGAACATTAGTGGTCTCCAAAACAAAAGCACCAACTTGGAGACACAATCCTTTGTATTTGGGCACACTGTAATAGCACTCCAAGAGACATGGGCTATTCAAAACAGCCCTGTGACCCGCTTCATTGAATTTTGGAAACCAGCAACTAGAGACTGTCACTACGGCCACCCTAAAGGGGGCCTGTCGATTTATGTTTCCAACAATCTAAAAGGTCCGATTGTCCCGCTAAACTTAGACGAAGACTGGCTACTGGGTGTCAAAATCAACTCTTGGAGTAAACAACGTCCACTCCTACTGCTCAATATCTACATCAACCCCAGCACCCACACAAAAAGAATCCATCTAACCCGCCTAATGAAAATTGTGCGTGGTCTGGCTGTGGAACAATCTCACGCTGACTGCATAGTCACAGGGGACTTTAATACCAATCTTTTTCAGGGCAACACTGAAGATTACGAAGGGCTAATTCCATTTGCACTCGCAGATGTAGAGGCGCAGTCTAAACCACCAAACCAAGCCTACTGTGGTCTGGGAGAATTTTGTGTGTTGTAACTTCACAGCGCAGGATTTCTGGTAATGAACGGAAGATCGACGAATGACACTCCACCAAACTGGTCCTGGACAAACGGGCGCAAGGAATCCTATTTAGACTACACCATCTGCAACTCGGCCCTGCTGAAACACCTGGGCAATTTTAGTATTCACCCGCAAACCGAAAGTGACTACCGTCCTCAGTCCGTAATTCTCAAAGTAAAGCCAGAGTTCCATAAATCTGCTCAAACTACATGCATAGGAACGCACTGTGACAACTTGAAACGCCTTAGATGGAGTGAAGACATAAGACCCTCTGTTACGGAGGCAACCCTGGCTCTCATTTCAGACTGCTCTGACTCGGGGTTCTCTCCAGTTGCGACATGGTCGACGCTCTGCGTTCAACTGATAACTCTTTTACCAACCAAACAGTATTCACAGACGGACTTTGCCAGTCGCCAGTGCACAATCTCAACAGAGACGAGGGCACTGAAGAAGTCCAGAAACAGTGCCCTGCGGTCCCTAATGAAATTTTCAGGAAACACCGAGCTCCTTAAGGCATATAAATCCGCTCAAAAATCGTTTAGGCAGGCAATACAAAAACAAAAGCAAATCCAACAAAACGAATTCTGGTGCAAATTAATATGGGAGAGTAAAAATCGCAATGCAAGAAAATTTTGGGCCTTAATTAACCGGCAAAATTCCAGCCAGTCCAGCTCTGGGTCAGCCAACATTCAAGAAGCCAGCTGGTTCGCTTTTCTGTCAGATCATTTCAGGTCCCCAGAAGGAATATTGCTTACAGACGCATGTACCTCCAGGCTGACGCAAACAAGCCCGAGCGAGAGCCGGAGTAGGTCTACTGGTTGCTTGGCCCCCTGTACTGACGATCTGCAGACCACTCAAGAAATGGTTACTAAAGCATTGTTAAAAGCAAGATCGGACGGAGCCCCCGGTCCAAATGGCCTACCACAGAATTTATTTAAATCAAATATAGTACTTTGGTCGGGTCATCTAACCAACCTTTTTAACTACTCCCTCAGAACCTCCACCATACCGGACTCCTGGCGTGGAGCAATAATCCATCCAATTTACAAATCAGGTTCCCACTCATCACCAAACAATTACAGATTAATTGCCCTCTTGGATATTGAGGCTAAACATTATGCAGGCATTCTCCTGGGGGAGCTGAGAGCATGGGCGGACGAGAACAACCTTATTACAATGAACCAAACAGGCTTCACTGCTAAATCCGGGACAATTACCAATTTATTGACACTGTCTATAATTGTCGACAAAGTCTGTCTTACATCTAGGTCTGTTTTTTGCTGCTTTGTTGACTTTAAGGCCGCCTTCGACCAGGTCCCCAGGGCTGCCTTATGGGAAAACTTAAAGAAATGGGGGATCCCGCGAAAACTTTTGGAGGCAATTATGCAGTTACATTCAGGCACATGGGTCCAAGTGAAGTTGGGGTCCGGCACACATCTCTCTCGGAAAATCATGACAACCAGAGGTGTTAAACAGGGATGTGTGCTGGCCCCACTTCTCTTTAACCTGTTTATAGCAGACTTGCCTACAGTCCTAGAAGAAATTAATAGTCACCCACCAAAGATGGGAGGCGTTCCCATAAGCAACTTGCTCTACGCCGACGATCTAGTGCTCTTTAGTCTTACACGAGTAGGTTTGCAAAGGCTTCTGGCTAAACTACACAATTATACCACTGTGAATCAATTAGAGGTTAACCTAAAGAAAACCCAAGTGGTTACCTTTGGAAGAAAAAGTAAAGTTGGGGGAGGATGGTCGTACAACAACATGAGTATTGCAGTAGGAAGCACATACAAATACTTAGGGGTCAACCTTGACTCAAGGGGTAATTTCGTTAAACAGCGCAAGGAGATATCAGCCAAAGCTGTGACCCTACAGGTGACCCTCTCCAAGCTTTCAAAAAAACTGTCTGGCCCAAGCTTATCACCTTTATTAGAGGTCATGAGAGCAAAAATCGGTCAGACACTGTCATACGGCATAGAGATCTTTAGGGGTAAATTAAACAGAATCCTAAATCAACATGTGACTAAAATCTATAAAAAAGCTCTCCACTTGCCTAAAAACGCCTCTGCTGCCCAGATCAGGCTAGAACTGGGCCTACTAAACTATGAAGTCTGAAGCATTGGCACATATTTAATTATTTGCCACAAGCTCAGACAAGCAGACATAGGCTAATTAGAGTCACTAGTTTGGTTAGATATCACTGAGAAAAATCCAAGGGGCTCGTATGGTCGCCTTTTTAAGGATTCTATTCAAGAATTGTTCGCGGGTGACCTATGGGCCCTCAACCCCAGTACGACAGCATTTAAAACTACCATTAAGAAATGTGTTAGAATGAGTTCCCTCATCATTGATAAAAAACATTTTTCCAAACGCAGACACGCATGGGCAATCATGAACTCGTACGGGCGGTTAGCTCCTGCAACCTATCTGTCCTGCACCTACTCCCTGCATCTAAAACTTAGCTTTATGGCCATTAGACTTGGTGACTGGCAATTTTTAAAAGATCTGCCAGGCTGGTGTCGTACGTCAGAAGTTTTATGGTGCAGAGGGTGCGGCAGGACGGTTGAAACTATGGAGCACGTGGTCTGTCTCTGCCCAGCGCTCATGTCACAGCGTAGACGCAAATTGAAAGCGGAGTGGAGCAGGCTGGGTATCCGGTCCTGTAGACAGACAATCATTGCGGCCTTAAGCCCTGAAAACACAGCTTTAAATATCGGCCTCACAACCTATATACGCCTTGCATATCGTAATTTTACACATGCACCCCTGTTGTTGGCAACAGTCTAAACCAAATCGCATCACTTTTAAGCTGCTAAAAAAAGTTTCCTTTTACTTTTCTGTATTTTTTCACAATTTGCTGCTATTGAACTGTGCTGCTATTTTTAACTGACTCACTTTTTTATATCTGTAACTATTTGTCGATCATCAGATCGTTTTATAAGCCTAATATGGCTAATCAACGGTACCACAACCTTCTTACTTTTTAAACCTCCGTTTAACGCTTTGTGGATTGTTCACAATAGGATGTTGCACAACGTAATGTGGAAAACCTGTATTTATCCACCGCAGTTTATTTGACGTTTGTTTTTAGCTTTTATAATGTGTATTGCCGTTGGTGCTCCTTTTAAGGATGTTATTTTATATCCAAATAAAGAATATTATTATTATTATTATTATTATTATTAGGTGGAGCAGCAACCTTTGAGGTAGTCAGGGCACTACCAAAGCTAGGAGGCAAGTGAAAACTGTAACTGAATGCGAACATCACTGCGATGTATACCCCATTTGATATTGACAAATCTCACCGACCCAAGCTCACCTATGGGTGTGTACTTTGTAGCTGAATGACGCATCGACTTGATGTATTCTGTCTTTCTATCATGACGTAGAGGTCAGGTAGTCGTCATTTGCTGAGGAACCATTTAGAAAAAAAATAGAAACCTCCCTAACAACTAAAAGGGTGGCTTATATGGCGAAAACACCATTAACATCGTAAATGCATTTCTTATAATGTCAGATGTTATATGTGCAATAGCATAAGTGAATTGTATTCCTAGATTGTACACTGTGCAATTTCAACCTCTGTTGACAGATGTACTTAAATTTAATTAAAAAATAAAAACACATATTTCAGAAGTTAATTTGCTCCATGCCTGATGCCCTTTTATAGAGTTTTTTTCATTATTGCCTTCTGGAAGCAGTAGTTCATTATCCCTTTCACTATATTGGAGTGTGCATTACAGAATGTGCAATGAAACACTATTTTGGCCCAAGGACATCAAAGATGTAGGTGAAAAACTCTACTCCTACGTATTTGTTGTAATGTCTCTACTCCTACGTATTTGTTGTAATGTGAGCGTAGATAGTAAGAACTTTATTATGCTTTTTCATGTTATAATTGTGGAAGTAAAAGTACAAGTGATTTTATTTATTTACTGTACATGTATAATTTTCTTTTTAAATGTTGTTTATCAGACACATTCTCCAACTTCCACAGAACAACCCTGCCAGAGTGCAAAGACGCCAACTTAGAATGTTCTGTCCTTTTCCTGGCACCGCCACCAGGCAAGAACATGAAGTCATAAAGAAAAATAGAATAAATGGGCAAACAATATTGGATTTCTGCCATTAACTTGACCCACAACTTCTGCCTCTGAACCTAAATTAATAAATCAATCAGGATTTTTACAGCACGCTACTAAGCACCTGATAGTGTATCCAGGTGCTTGCAGGTCCTGGAGTCTTAATTGAACAGTCAGGTCTTGAGAGCCATTTGGAATTCCGGAAGTGAGATGATGGTCTGGAGGAATGTGGGGAGGCTGTTCCAGGTCTTTGTTGCGATGTGGGAGAATGAGCGTCCTCCACTTCTACTTCGGTAGATGCAGGGAGTATGAGCAAGTGAAAGGGAGGTGGTGCATAGTCTTGGCGATGGTTGGTGGAAGTTGAGGCAATTGTTAATGTATGCGGGTCCTTGGTTGTGTAGAGCCTTGTGTGCATGGGTCTGCAGCTTAAATTGGGATCTCTTCTTTATGGGGAGCCAGCGGAGTTGCCTCAACTGGGGTGGGATGTGGGCTCATCGGGGAAGGCACAGGATGAGTCCAGCTGCGATGTTTTGTATGGTCCGAAAGTCTCTGGAGGAGGTGTGCGGCGATTCCTAAGTAGAGGGCGTTGCCGTAGTCGAGTAGGCTTGTGATGAGGGCCCGTGTCACGGTGCGTCTCAATGTGTAGGGTAGCCACTTGTAGATCTTCCGTTGCATGCGCAGAGTAAGAATGCAGGTGAAGGAGACGGAATTGATCTGTGATGTCATGGTGAGCTTGTTGTCAATGATGATTCCGAGGTTTCTAGTGCGGTCTGAGGGAGTCCTATGCCTGATGGCCACCAGGAGTCATTTCAAGTATTGCAGCTGTTGCTAAAGATCAGTACTTCCATCTTGTCTGTGTTCAGCTGCAAGCAGTTGTTCTTCCTCTACTTGACGATGTTTGTCATTCATCTGTGGAAGTTGGTTCTGGTGGTGGTGGGATCATCAGTGAGAGATAGGATGAGTTGGGTGTTGTCTGCGTAGGATATTATATTGAGACCATTGGATCTGACGATGATGGGCAGTGGGGTCATATCTGTATTGAAGAGCGTGGGGCTGAGGGATGAGACTTAGCAGACACCGCAGGTGATCTCCTTGAGTTCAGAGGTGAAAGGTGGAAGGTGGATTTTCTGGGTTCTTCCAGTGAGGAAGGAGGGGATCCATCTGAGAGTTTCTCTTTGGATGCCAATGTGGTGGAGTCTTTTGATCAGCGTGTGGTGGGATGCGGTGTCAAAGGCTGTCGAGAGGTTGAGGAGGATCAAAGCTGCTGTTTCTCCTCGGTTAAGGAGGGTTCGAATGTCGGTGGTTGTGATCAGCGCAGTTTCTGTGCTGTCCTACTGCAACCACACCGCTGGTGAAAACTATGGCTGTTCTCCTTTTTGCTGCCACTGAATCATTCCAACATAGTGTAGAAGACTTCAATCGGATGTCCCAAGTGACTTTTAGTAGTGTCCTACAAAAATGTATGGCAGTGATGATGGCCAACAGGAACAGCTTCATCCAGTTCCCAAGTACTGTTGATAAATTGAACAATATGAATGTTGAATTTGATGCTTTGGGCAGCATTCCACGTGTCTTAGGTGCAATTGATAGGACACATATTGCCTTGATACCACCATACACCAGAGAACAAGGGTACTACAAAAGGAAAAACTTTAATTTAATAAATGTGGATATGATTTGCGTACCTGATCTGTATATCACAAGGGCCTGTGCATACTTCCCTGGATCCACCCATGATTCTTTTGTGCTACGTAATAGTAGCATAAACAACAAATGGCACAACTTAGAAATCTGAGGACCTGGCTTGTTCGTAAGTGCTTTGAGTGAACATAAGTGAAAATGCCATCATATTGTTAAGTAAACCTTGCAAACTATTTTATATCTTATATGTTGTTCATATTTGATATTTTGTAGGAGATTCAGCTTTTCCTATTAGACTATGGGCTGTTGCCACTTCTGAAAAGTCCAACAATACCAGTGGAAGTCTGTTTCAATGAGGCATATGGTAGAACTCAGAAACCTGTGGATCATGTTTTTTAGGGCTCCTGAAAGCAAGATTCCATTGTCTGGATAAGCCTGGTAGAGCCCTCCTCTACTCACATGATAAGGTGTGCAAAATTACTATGCTCTGTTTATTGAATGGGTAGGATACCTTATTTGTATTATACAGATGTAATGTCTCCTCAATCTTATTTTTGTTGTGGTTCTAACAATAAAAAAATGCTGTCACTGCTGACATATATATATTTTTTACAGAGTTTTATATTGCGCAAACTTGACCCAAATGGGGTATCAGAGTGCTTTACATAGCACCAGTTGCATTACATGAGGACACATTCATTTTTGTTAGGCACAGGGAGATTAAGTGATTTGCCCAGAATCACAGGATGTTCAGCGTCATTGCCGAGACTCGAACCCAGTTTCCCAGATTCGAGGTCGACCACCTTGCAGTGTGTGTTTCTAGCAATTGCTAATACTCCTGTTTGTGAATGTACATATTTAATGTGATGGCAATTGTATATACCTAAAATCTGCTAATTTCACATTTTAGTATATACAGTTCTTCTAATGTATGAAGAATGTAACAGGATGATTTTGTCAAATTTAATAACATATTTTTTCTTTTCAGGAACATCAAAGTTTTTTTTTTGAGATAGGACCTAAACATGTATTTGAATATGACTATTTAATAATTGTAAAATGCTGTATGTGGAGTACCTGGAACATTCTGACAGTATAAGAACATTCTTTAAAACACAACATTTTGAAAATCCAGCAAAGAGTAGAAAACACACGGTTTAAGTGTAGTAATTTTTCTTTTATTCAGATTAAAACATATAATGATCAAGGTGGTATAAGATGT
Source organism: Lissotriton vulgaris (assembly GCF_964263255.1). Lineage (NCBI taxonomy): Eukaryota > Metazoa > Chordata > Amphibia > Caudata > Salamandridae > Lissotriton > Lissotriton vulgaris. The sequence goes on from NC_141699.1 coordinate 731,456,717, forward strand.
CAAGGAAAAATTTTGATTATTCCAAACAAACTGTTATATCTATCAAACACAGAATTCGTAGTGATGATGCATGAAATGTTTATGGGTAGAGCCACAATTATTTGGAGAACACGCCCAAAATACAAATTATCCTCAGAAGACAAATGAGTCGTACAATGTGTCCCCAGAGTTACTGTTTCGCAGAAGGAAATTACTTGTGCCTCTTAGTGATGGTTTTAGTGCGATCCTCTCCGACTGGCCCTGATGAACGACCGGTCCTCAGGTTGACTGCTGGTTCCACATTTGCCGGGTTGGAGGTGATGGTAGGTTGGGCATGGGGTTGCATTGTTGGCAACATCACACTGGGTCCTTGCACACCTGCAGATATTATTGTTGCCGCCAATACAGGAATCAGGACTAGGGTGTGCACTGCAGAGGTTGTTTTGGAAGTTGGGCTACAGAAAGCAGTGACAATTAAGGCCTGTTGTGGTGAGGGAGATACAAATGGGTGGTATTACGTCTGGTAGGCACAGTGAAGGTCACCCTAGTAGCCTGCCTAGACACACTTAATGGACCAGGCTGCTCTTCATCAGGACCATCAGGAGTTGTGTTGTCACTTAAGGCTTTTGCAGGAGTTGGAACAGTTGTAGAAGTTGTAAGTGCTGTTCCTGACCTTTTACTGTGGGAGCTGGTCTTACTATATGAAATTACATGATCATTGTTAGGACATCTGTGTGTAATAGTATACGGTTAATGGTAAGTGTCAGCCTTTTACACTCATAATGCATATTAAAAGAACGTGAATGTTGAAAACAGCATTGATAAACATGCAAAATTATTGGATGCTAAGATGGGCGAGTGTAAAATACACCTTTGATTATAGTAGACATTTATATTCCTTCAGTCAGACTTGTGATCCATCTGCCGAGAGTCATAACCAGTCCTTTATCATAATGAGTTTCCTTACTCAATCAGATATTGCAATACAAACTGATCAATTGCACATCGCAAAAAGTCCTCTTTTAGTCATTTGCTGTAAGCACATATAGAACCGATTTCTTTGTCCAAAGGAATCACGTAGTGTTTATCCAAAATCCAAGCTTTATTTCTTTTTTAAGACACAGTTCTTGACAGCCGACGCGCGTTTCGCCCCCTATGGGCTTTCTCAAGGCAAATCTTCAATTTATACAGAACTTTGTCTTCCAGTGCTAGAGTATGATCTGTTCCCTTTGAAGGGCGTCCGCCCAATCAACAATCTCCAATGCTCATAGTGCTCTAATAAAGGTTGAAGTAGTCCTTGTTTTCACTGTGGAGCCTTGATAAGTTCCAACTTGAATTTCAAACAACGTCTTCCACCGAAATCACTTTTCAAACCAGGTTTGAAAAGTGATTTCGGTGGAAGACGTTGTTTGAAATTCAAGAACTGTGTCTTAAAAAAGAAATAAAGCTTGGATTTTGGATAAACACTACGTGATTCCTTTGGACAAAGAAATCGGTTCTATATGTGCTTACAGCAAATGACTAAAAGAGGACATTTTGCGATGTGCAATTGATGAGTTTGTATTGTATATGAATGTAGCAACCTGCAACACGGCTGTGGGGCAGTTTGTACATGGGTAGTGCTTGAAGAGGAAAGGCACTGTTCATCAAGGTTGCACTCGAGAAACAAATATATACTCATTACGACATGTTCTAGAGTTACAAAGAGACTAATGTTGATGTGCATATCAAATATAGCAAATTCCTCTTTCTTTTTGAAAAATGCATATGTCAATCAGATATTGCCATTGGTATTTAATATTTGATAAGAACATCATATTAATTTCACATTTATATGACCGGAGACATAACTTGAAAGGGAAGAGACCACATTTAAATACTTCAGATTGTTAAATACACAATAACCCCCGTGGAACACATAGTAATACATAGGTTACACATTGTAAGTGTAAAACCACAGGCCCAATTAACCCTTTCTTAAACAATGTATGTTTTGTAAAGTGTGAACATGGCTTTTCAAAGTATATGACATTTAAGTAGGTGTTTTATGAGTGCAATATAAGGTATCATGAGAGTGACACCACATAAAGCAATAGTATATTTTTAAAGCATTATGGCAGCTGTAGTCATTGACAACTAACAGGGTAGCAGCTGTTGCGTACTGCACTAAAGAATGATTCCATGTAGGTCATGTAATTACTTAGAAACTTTCTTACAAAAATATAGTAATTGTTATGGTTTTGAAAGATAATGATGTGGACAAAGCCATGCAAAGCAAAGAACATGCATTTTATTGCTTTATATTTATGTGCAGGAAAGCAACCCTTACACACAACGGTTACTTGTTATATATAACAAATGTATGCATGAACTAAATATATATATATGGGTATTTTGATAACATTCTGAAAAGGAAATGAGGGTAATACATTTTGAGACATTATAGTTTAGCAAGAAAGGGTGCCTCAACAAGCATTTATCAGAACATTTGCCATACATTTATGGAACCATACAGGTGAAAAATAAATCTTTGGGTTTACAGGATACAATTCCATCTAGTATGATGCAAAGAAAAAATTAATAGTTAATGTATAATATACTGTAATTGTATGTACCCGTCTACACTCCACCTGGAATTCCTGAAAAGCCTTCAATATTTAGGATCTCATACACCTTTTCCTCTCGGGGCAAGAGGTGTATAAGCCTAGGAAAACCACCACCATTCTGCTGGGCAACTAGATGGGCTTTGTCAGCCAGGATCGTACCCTTCCCCACAGATCATTACAGTGCCTGTAAATTTCCTTCTGTGAATGCTTGCTCTTATATACAGCATTCACTCTTGAGACAAATCTCTCCCACGTTTACCTTTTATGAGTAATAGTAGAACTTTGGACAAGGAGTCCAAACAAATGTTGCTCTACCCTAATGATGTCATGCACCATGATTGTCAATTCAAATTCAATGTCTGTGAATCTGGGGTTTCTTCTGCAAGCTATGGTTTCAAAATTAGAAATTAAGAAACTAAGACTGAACAGTAAATGAAAAACGAAACCCAGGGAAAATAATTTAGAGTTAAAACATACTAGCTGCTGCTGGTTGCTTATAAGAAAGGCAAAGGATCATGGTGTGGCATAGGGGGTGTTTTTTGTGTGGTCCACATTTGCGATTGCCTGGCACACTCATCTCAGCGTGTGACTTATGCGTCTGTCATCAAGATGCCTCGATATACCATGCCCAAAGAAATTGGTGACGTATTTACTCCAACAGAACACAGTTGCGAGCCGACCCCGATGATGAACATACATAAATTTGGTGAGCGGAATGCCGCCGCGCCAACAAAGACGGAATGTTATCTGATGTCAGGTGCTTGATTCCCGTCTATGTGGTAGAACCACTAGTAGGATAGATCTACCTCTGCCAATACTGACAGTGGTCTCCTGTTCAATATATAAATTGAACATAAGTTATTGTGCCAGCCCAACAGATAGATGTATACCTCCGTCACAGGGGACGGACTGCCCGACTGCCAATATATACATAGGGCACATAGTCAGTTGTGAGCCCCAGACATTAATGGACATCTTACTTTATGTTAAAAGAAAACATGAAAATTCACTGAAAAAACAAAGGTTAAAGTATTAGGAATTTTAATAATATTTTACTTTTATATTTAAAAAAAATCATAGAACTTCAGTGAAAAAAACAAAGGTTAAAGGGACAATATAGTTAGCTGAAAATGTCAGTTAAAACATATTGTTTTCAACTAATAAAACTTCTAAAATTCACCTGTTATAGTTGCCTCAAGTAACTATAACTCGTGCCCTAAAGTATCCTACTCATGGTTTTCTGGACTAAATATACATATTTTCTTCTCTTCCGGTAAAAGTCAGACATGTTGAATAATAAGATGACCAAATTTGAGATGAGAGTCAAGGTAAAGTCAGAGATCTTTTAAAACCCAAGAGTTGGCAGACTGAGCAACATTCACTGGCATTGATTTAGCTAAAGGCCAATAAAGCATAACTCCCAAGGCAACTAGAAACATGTGTCCTGAATGAGTGCCTAAACACTGAAAAAAGCAAGTTTAGCTAAGCTCCTTTAATCTACCTTTTAAATATTTCAGCAAACTTTAAACATCCTGAATCACTTGTTTCCAATACAGAATAGAATGCTTTGTTTTTCCAAGTAAGTGATAAACACAAGCAGAGCAGTTCTCACAATCTTCAATGACAGTTGCGTAATTAAGGTTTAGGGATATTTGGCATCTGGTTTTTTTCAGAAAATGGCAGTGTCCACATGCGTTTCCTCATTGCAAAGCCTATGGTAGACCGGAAAGCTTAATTAGTTGTCTTTGTTTGTCACCACACCAAAGTGGCAGTGCCCTTGATTATCTGTCTGTGCTTTGGACAGTGAACAATCGAATCCATTTTTTTATTTACATCTCTTGGCACACTGAATATAATACAAACGAGTTCTGTTTAGTTGAAGGCATATTTTTTTATAGCAGATATGGTCTTGTTGGTTCAGCGTGTAAAGTTCATCTTGATATTCAGTAGCTTACTCTGAAAGATCAGTCATCACAACAATGCCTAAGGAATCTTCTTCATCTTCTGGACTCTTATAAACTTTAGGGATGAAATGCTTGTTCATAGAGATTCTTGTTGGAACTTTTGCACTTTGCACTTTTCCACAGTTATTTTCAGTTGCAAAACAAAAGGTATTTACAATGCAACTGCACATCCATGGGCTTTCCACGAGCTTCATCGTATGCCAATATCTTTATGGCAAAATTTGAGAATGATCATGTATTGCACCAGGGGCAGTGGCAACAACATATAGTAAGGACCAAAAGATTCATAGATAACATATTTCTAGTTTAATAATGCAATCGAAGCGCGCGTGAACAGAATAGAACCAGATGAAATCAATGCAACAATTACATACAATTCACACACCAGATTGATAAACAATGCTTTTATTTCCTGGGTGCATTAATACAAATCACTCCAACAGGGATCAAGAACAACGAATACACCAAAATCACAGATAGAAACAAAAGTTTACATTCTCAAAGTTTCCCCCAACCAACCATCAAACAACATCTATCTTACGTTCATCAGACTAAAGACAATTGTTTCAGATCCCCCAGATTTAGCCATTGCAAACACAAAATTCACCAGGAGATTTCAACAACAGGATTATCCACCGAGAGTGATCCAAGCATCATTGAATCGAGTAGTGCAATTGGACAGAACACAATTGTTAACTAAAACCATGAGAAAGGAAACCAAAGCCATGGTGTGCGTACTGAAATACTCAACCAAAGCCAACAGCATAAAAAAATAATCAATAAGCATTGGGATAATATTAAAAATTAACCAGATCTAAAAGATTTATTTCCCAGAAACCAATGTTTGTTTATAACCGTACCTTAGGGTTTATATTTGTAAAATAATGAGATGATTATTGTTGTATTCTTTTTTTATAGGAGTTAATCGTTAAAACATGATTTTTTATCATTTTGGTTTTTGTTTAGAGTCCCTATGGGGGTTAAACATTTTAGCATGAGGAATCTATCCCTTATTTAGATGTATATCTTTATGTGGAAGACGCTGCACATGGAAGTCATGTCCGCACTTTTTAAAATATGAGTACGTTTACCGGTATCCGTTCTCGACACTTGAGAGGGAATGCCACTCGCCTCACAGCGGCTTACACTGATGTTGGAGGCAAAACATGGGAGACGCCAATTGATTGACATTCAAAAATTAGTAAGCTTTGTTTGGGTTCTTACACGGAATACTACGCGTCACTATAAAGATGTTTGCATGAAACAGCAGGGGAGAGCGTGCAGGGTAACACACCACTCGCGTTTTCATTTATGTTGCAAAACATGACAGGATGAATATTGGCCAATATTGGTGATTCATGTTTCTGAAAATGTGGGGGCACGAGGTGCATGAGGATCACTTGGGGGTCACTTCTGATTTCGGTAAAATCCCCTACGAATCGCCGTACGGAGCGTTTTTCCCGTACGAATCATACACTTTCAACGTCCCCGTACGTACGATCAAGTACGATCCGAACCCAAAGCAGATCTCCATACGAATCGCACGAAAGACCATACAACTTCAAAATACGTATGAATCGCATTCGGAACACGCAGTACGCGACGTCCGTATGGATCGAAGCAGTTTTTTACGAACCAGCAAGTACGATTCGTTAGGACGACACTCCGTACAATTCTTTTTCAACAGGAGTTTAAAACGTCCATAAAAGCGTAGGGGTACGGTGCATTGGGGTACGGTGCATAAGTGTACGGTGCATAGGTGTACGGTGTGTAGGTGTACGGTGTGTAGGGGTACAGAGCATAGGGGTACAGAGCATAGGGGTACAGTGCGTACCCCCATGATTGCAGGGGTATGGTGCATATGTGAATGTGTGGATCTCCGTACGAATTGCTCATTCGACGTTTTCTGTACGAATCGCGTTCTCGGTCCCCGGTCCGGATCATACTTGTCGGGTCTTACAGCATGTTTACGATTCGTATGGTTCATCGTGAGGGTCCTGTGTCTTACGGATTTTCCCTTGCTTTTCGCACGGTTCACACACATTCGTACGTATTCTTTTACTACGGATTGTACTACGCGATTTGGATGGGTTTGTACGATTCGTTCGGAAATGGCTACAAATACGAATCGTTGTACGGATTTCACTCCCGAATCGGAATCGACCCCTTAATGTCACAAGGGCCATTTTGTTTGCTCTGGTTATTACAATTTCTTTACATACCTTGAACTCACCTTTGGGTATACATTGATTGCGGAACACAGAGTCGCAGTCTGTTCTAACATTAGAGATTCACTTAGCACAGAGGGTACCAATATGAACACCGATATGGACACATTGAGGTTGTTATTGACTATATATTTCTATGTGCAAGAGCTGTGTTGACCTGACATTCTTAACATTTGATTTTTTGGCATAGATGCCCCTGATCTAGGATCCATGACCTGAAATGCATTGGGCAGGTTTTGAACATTTGAATATCAATGAGAAAAGTTGAATAATCATTGGAAAATTTGATGGAAATAACCACAAAGGATTGAAAGCTTATGAAGAAGTGTGAATAAACACGGATATCAATAAGGAAAACTCATAGAGGAATGTTTTCGTTTCAAAAGAAATTTATGAAGTTATGATGAACAAGACCTTGCAGTTTTTAAGTGAAGTGGGATCAGGAGCAGAAAGTGGGGTTCCACTTCCAGCACACAGTTCCATACAAATCATCTCCTTCACACACACCACCATACCCTTGGATGGATAAGCACTTTTTTTCATCTTTACACACCCGCTCAAAATATCCGATACACCTGCATTTTGTTGCACTCTTCCACAATGGCAGGACATTGATCCGATGACGCTAAATTACTAAAACTGCCCCATCTACAACAAGTAATGGTTCTGTATATAATACGAAACAATTAATGACGCAAAAAAGAAGGACCCTCAGAGATTTCTTTAAGAAACGTGGAACCAAAGCCCAAACCTTAATTAACCCCAACAAAACACCGTCCCTATCAGTCCAGCCCCTTCAAACACCTCTTAATACAGACCCAGTTCAAATTAAAGTGCAGGCCTTGATTCACGAACAGCCCTACAACCAGGTCACCACCACGTCCCCAGATGGCCACCTTACTAGGGACAGATTTTTTACTTTTAGAAAAAATAGGCTAAGATCAGTTATTCGGTCAGGAGACACGCTTTTTCCTTCGCAACAAGTCCGGCAATCAAATATGGAAAAAAGCTCATTGCCAATAACTATTTCAAGCGACAAATTTCCCATCAACCTGAGATCACATTCACAGCAGAAAACCAACTTTCACATTAACAACATAGGTTCTCCTGGAAACAAGATAAACTCTACCCCTCAAGCTGCACAGTGGACCAGGACCTCCCCCAGTTAACATCAAACCACTGACGGCAACAACTCCTCTTGCCTTGGCCCATCATGAATCCCCCGAAACAAAGTCAGGAGAGCCTAATGATCGCTCTCTTTTGGATTTATCGTTCTTTAGGACAGAATTTAACAGGACACGATTGAAGGTCACGACTCAGCAGCGTTTGAACCCACTACTGTCTGGCCCCAGCTTTTACAAACCTTACAATATACAGTGTCTGCGCTAAACTATCATTCAGATAAACTTGACCTACAAGTCGATCTTTTATATACACTAGGAGTATATACAGCAGGGATCGACAACAAATTGGAAGGCTTGAACACCTCAATTAAAAAAGCTCAATCCAACGTCAACTTGACCCAAGCGATATTTTTCTGTTCGCCAATAGTCGATAGCCTGTCTTCGCTTCCCCAGTTCCTCACCTTGGTCCTGACAGAAATCAGGAAATTACCATCAGGTTCGCAAGGCCAACCACATCTCTTATGCTCACATTCAACCAATTTAACCACTCAGAAAGCCAAAGATCAAATCATAAATCATAACAAAACTAGTGAAGGACACAAGGTTTCACCAGTAAAAATTGACATTCGATCGACCGATGCTCCAGCTTCAGTACCGTCCCCAGACAATCAAGCAGCACCCAAGGAGTACGGTATTTTCCAAACTACTAAACCAAATAAAAGGAATAAAATTATGTCAAAAATAGAACTATTGTTTACGTAAGAGACAACGCAAAGTACCGACATCAGAGACGTTGGCCCAAGTATGGGATTAACAAATAAATCCCCTCAAAATCAACATCTGAGCAAAAGGGAAAGAAAGAGATTATGAAAAAAACACAATAAACGCGGCACAGTGACTCAAAACATGACCAGTGATCTCCCCCACACTGAAAAGGGTAACATACGACTTGGCTCAATCAGCTCTGCAAGTTCTGACAGCAATTCCCCTACCATCACAAAAATCACTTTCACAATCAATAATAGAGCCAATTAGCAAGGCGCCATTGGCATCCACCCACTGCAAAGACCACAAGGATCCACTCGGGGCCAGGGGAGAGGTTTCAGCAAAGACTCCAGAGCCCTTGATTTTAGGCGAGCCGGAAAAGGTCACTAAGTCAAAGCCATTACCTTATACCGTCAAGACCGGACTAGAAGATTCGACAACCCCAAAAAATATGGCAAATACATCAAAGGAGAGGAAAAACAGAGAAGCCACAGAACAGTATGAGGACGAATACAGGTCAAGAGGCAAGAAGAATTTTCAGATAACACTGCTAAAGAATCCGGACATAACACAAATGGGTAAACACCCCCCCCCCCAATACAGTGGACTACCAACCTCGAGGTGAACAAGAGGGACACAAGCAACAACTATCATACATTCAAAGGAGAACCGACCTACCCCAGACAACAGATAAAAGTAACCATATGATCTCCGGCCAGGATTCTACTACAACAAACCCAAAAGCTAAATTGTTATTTATCCCCGAATACCTTACTCAAGCACCACACGATATCTTGAACAAAGGGAACATCCTGAAACTTTTCAAATCTACCTCTGAACTGCGTCATATTGTATCTAGTAATATAATTTGAATTGAATTTAATTACATCAGAAGTAACCAACCCATCGAGTCAAAGTTAATTACCTTTTCAACTGTAGCAAATAAGGAGTAGGCATTATTAAGGTCTGACCTATTTAACAAATGGGGCATTAAAGTAGTTCCCCAAACTGAACCACGGTATCCATCGGTTTTTGCAAAATCCCCGGCCTCACTAAATAAATCTGGACCACCATCTTTTTCAATATTAAGATGAGCTAAAGACCGATCCCCCGGAAGGGCTATCCACCCTGAAATAAAGGAGTCCAAAACCACGGCGTTTGATTGGGCATGGCTGCCAGCGGCCCTGGATGGGGGAAACCACAATTGAACTGGTATTCAACCCGGTCTCTCAGTATGTTCGTGGAATATCAACGACCTTACCCCAAAACTTCAATCTTCAGATGTGATAACATTTTTAAATCACCATGAGGTCATACAATTGCAGGAAACATGGTCCCTGGCTAGCCTTCCAATAGAAGGATATTTGGAATATAGAACTCCGGTCCACAGGCTGCACAAGTCTGGCCGACCCAGCGATGGCCTTTCAATCTACTTTTCAGCCAAGTTAAAGGCTAATATAGTTCAACTGACATTCGAGGAAGACTGGATTTCCGGCATAAGGATTGATAACCCCAAACAGACTGAACAACTGATTTTGATTAACGTCTACATTTCACCAAGTGTCAGGAAGAAAAAATCCAAGTTCAACCATCTAATCCAGATTTTGTGTAACCCTACAAATTAATCACAGAAGAACAGCCTGCTTAATATCTTGCGACTATAATACAAACCTTTTTCAAGAACTTCCTGAAGAGGATGAGGCAACATGGCCAGATATTTTGGAATAAACAAAACCTACTGGTAACAAACATAGAAAACTCAGTGAATACATGGTGCTACAACTCAGTGTTCTGGGCTACACAATTCGGAACGGTCGCTTACCCATGGATAGTCCACCAAACTGGACAAGATATAATGGTCTTACTCATGCTTTTCTAGATTACACCATCTGCAACAAGGATATTCTCCCTTTGATCGAGAATTACACCATAGCTGCACGAGGAAACAGCGATCATCGTCCTCAAGTGATTACTATGTCATTCCACATAGCACGGCATGCCGCGACAAGCCTGACCTCAAAAGGTTGAAATGGTCAGATCATATTCTACCAACAATAATGACCAAATGCAGAGCCCTGCAAGGTTCAAGGAGCATCAACGTATTCCTGCCTACTACAGCATGGGAACTCTTCTCCCGGGAACTGCTTAAAAACTTCCCACGTACCACACGAAAAACAAAAAAAGGTAATTCAACAATGACAACAGTTGAAATTAAGAAATAAAAATCAATATGCAATAGTGCGCTAAGACAAGCACGTAGGCACCAGGGGGATGATCACATATTCAATACATATAAGCAAGCTCAAAAAGCACTTCGACAAGCAATATTCCTAGAGAAAATCAAGCACTCTGAGCAGTTCTGCCTAAAACTGATACATGCAAGTAAAAACCACAACCCAAAATCTTTCTGGTCGCTTGTTAATTCAAAAACACATAAACAAGGAGGACAAAGTATTGCTAACATCTCTGAAGCCGAATGGGTATCCTTTCTAACAACCCATTTTGAAAAACCAGAAAAGGAAGAAGGTCTACTGATCAAACCTCCAGCTATGGCCCGCAACGTAACTTATGCCAATTGCTAGGTACAACACATGTTGGGACACCCGAGGAACCTGCTGAATTGAACATAAGGATGCCATTGGCAACTGATACCAATGTGTTGCTCCAGCATTAAGAACCGCCTCAATGAGCACCCACAACACTAGAAATTCTAACGGAAAGAACAGCACAAATTATAACTGAGGGTCGCTCATATGGAGCTCCTGCACCAAATGGTTTACCCCAAGCTCTATATAAATAGGACACAGAATTCTGGGCCAAACAACTGCCGCCCTTATTTTCCTACTGCTGGACTAACCAGGTATTACTGGAATCTTGGCACAGCACCATTTTGCACCCTATTTACAAAGGCGGCAAGAGATCAGATCTGAAAAATTACAGGATGATTACTCTAGTGGATGTGGAATCGAAATACTACGCTAAAGTGCTCCTTCAAGATCCGGCGTCTTGGGCTACAAAAAAAATCTTATATCCTTTAACTAGACAGGATTTGTGCCAAAATCAGGTACTATAACCAACTTGCTTGCAATATCTGTCCTGTTGGACAAAGAGGCAGCGTCAGGAATGCTAATGCATGGCAGTTTTGTTGACTTCAAGGCCGCTTTTGACCGTGTACCCCGAAGCCGATTATGGCTCAAACTGCGGAAATTGGGGATTTCACCAGTACTCCTACAAGCCATAATTGCACTACACACTAATCCATATAAAACTTGGGGAAGGATCGTATAGCTACGAAAAATACAAACATCTTGTGGAGTAAAACAAGGTTGTGTGCTGGCACCCCTTCTTTTCAATCGCTTCATATCCGACCTGTCGGAGTCACTCGACAAAGTCAACTCTCATCCTCCAAAACTTGCCGGGGTAAGAGTTAGCAATTTACTGTATGTGGATGACCTTGTCCTGCTCAGCCACACCAGGGTCGGCTTGCAGAGACTACTCAATCGGTTGTCTCCTTACACCACTGAAAAAGAACTGGAACTGAACCTATCAAAGACAAGAGCAATCACCTTTGGGTTAAGGAAATACCAAGGTGGCGGTTGGCAGTTCAAGGGTAAAAGCATTGATAGGGCTGCTTCATATAAGTTTCTGGGGGTCCACATGGATAGAAGGGGTTCATTCTCCAAACATAGAGATGAGGTAGAAGCCACAGCTTTAACAATCGAGGTGGCATTTAAGAACCTCGCAAGGCAATTGTCCGGCCCAAACCTGACCCCTCTTATAAGTGTCATGAAGGCAAAAACCCTCAATTTCCTCACCTACAGCTAGGAGATCATGCAAGGGAAAGACAACAACCTCATGAACAAAACAATAACAAGAATTTTTAACAAGATCACCGAGCAGTAGGGGCTGGAGCATTCATCAGTCTGTGTAACAAGTTACGCACCTCCAGAGAAGGAAGCCTGGAGGTCCTTTTGTGTCAGGAAATCTCAGGCCATTCCTGTATCACTTGCCAAGTTGGCCCTGCACAAATACCAACATAATGTGCAGAGGGTGTGGGAGCAGCAAGGATCCAATCAAGCATGTGGTATGTCTTTGTCCTGCACTCCTTGACGATCAAAATATTTTGCTAAAGAGCGAATGAACAAACTTGGCATCTGCACTTGTCGACAAGCTATCCTTGCATCAATGAATCCAGACAACCCACTGCTTGATATCCGGTTCACCAAGTTCATCACAAGAACAGTAAAAAGACTTATAAACAGCAGGCTAACAATTGTTAACCATAACAGGAAGGAATAAGTCTGATGTTGTTTCGTCGATTTACTCACCTCACCGTACCACTTAACAGCAGTGGATTACGGCTTTTTGCACATTGTTTACTTGCTGTTCTCTGTCTTGTGCGACCCTGGAATTTTTAAATTATTGCATGTAGGGATTTTACTTTACAAATGGAATTGCACTATTAGTGGTTTAGCCATCAGCTTTTAATAATGACTAATGTCTTGTCTTGTGGCCTTAGCTGATGCCAAATTAGAATGGACCACCACGGCTCTCAACCATTTCTTAACTCTTTCTTTAAAAGTCTCAATTGTCTTGATGAAGTTTATATTTTAATACCATGAACAAATATAGATTTTAATTATTTATTGATGAACTTTACATTTTTCTATTTGCTTGCGAAGGTATCAGTGCACTAAATGGATGTATTTAGGCGGATCCTAAAAAAACTAGGAGGAAATAATGTAAGTGTAGGAGAGTAGGGTCTGCTATCCTATGGTCACCCCAAATTTTTGCTTTTGGCTTCACTGGTTTCTGACTTAATGTGGCTGTGGGCCTGCTAATCAGACCCACAGCCTGCTGTTCTCTCTCTAAATTACTGCCAATGCACTCTAGGTGCATTACGAATTGGAACTGGTTCACCTTATGAGCCCCTGTATAAGTGCACCCTAGGTGCCCAGGGCATAGGTGCATCCAAGGCCTACCAGGGGCTGCAGCATGTATTGTGCCACCCCTGGCCTGGCCTCCATATTTGACACAACTGGCTGATCACTCAGCTGGGGTAAGTCGGTGTAACCACCTCTTACTTAGGTACAGTATGTCTGTGCCTAACCCTAAACTGGACACATATGTTCCTATCAGCCACTCCTATGGAAGGCCTCATCAATCCAGGAGGCAGAGTGCTTGGAAATATGTGAGATGGTGCTCTGGCATGAGCTGAGCCTGTCTGCAGCTGTCGGGAACCACTCCCTAAGCTGTTCCGGGATATTGCCATACCATATACTCTTAAGTGCATTATAATCCTCGCGGTTAAATGCTATCTTTGGTTTGGCTTTATCAAAACATGTCGAGTAAGGTGTCATACGAATTGGAATACTATCCCCTCGCCAATTCTGGCGACGGGGATAGCATTCCACCCTTCTAGAGGGACACGACATGTGTGTAGCCTTAACCCCGGTTAAAGTTAAACAGAGCCTCAGCATCACAAAATGGACGCTGCCACCACAGACACAAGCCTGGCCTCCTGCTGCTGACCGAAACTCGGCAGATGGTGGCCTGGACAAAGGGTTTCCTGCCTTGGGAGGTGCGAGCACCACCCCAGACAGGATTTTGTGTATTGGGTAGGACAGGGCTGAATAGAATCAGACATGCCCGGGGCACACAAGGTGTCCCCGTGCATAGGCCAGTCCAAACCGGTTCTGGGGCCTTCCAGCCCCAGTCCTGGCGAGGAGCTGGACAAAGGAAAGGGGGTGTAACCGCCCCCCTTCCTGGTTCCTCCCAGAGGAGGGACCTAGTAGGTGATCCTCCCCTCAGATTGGGAATAAGAGTGGGAGCCGTGCCAGTGCACATCAGATCATCCTGAATCAACTTAAAACTAAGAAGACGACTGGACTTCGACATTCTGCTGCACAGAAGACTGAAGAAGAATCTCCCTTGTGGCCTAGGAGTGGCCACCCTGTGAACACAGGTACCAACCAGCGACCCAACGTCTGCTTTGCCGCCGCCTCCCGCCAGAGCCCGAGCCCAGAGCCCGACAAGAACCAGACTCCCAGACCTCTCAGAGCCCGATCCACAGTCCCTGCAAAGAAGGGACCCGTGGAGGCACCGAGTGACGTGGGACCGGACCTCTTGGAAGACACTCGAAAAGCTGACTGCGCAGCTTCTGAGGCATCCTCGACGTTGTGCTTTGGGGATTGAGAACCCCCACCACCGAGCAGCCCTTGCACCGAAGAGCAGCCCTCCAGCATCTCCACGATCTGCGTGGGGCCCTTTTGCATTGTGCCACTCGACGCGCCATCCCGGCCACTAGCCACGTGGTCAGTGGCCATCTTGGCGACGAACCCGAAGATTTACACAGCAGGTCTGGTTGATCCAGACCTACCCAAGCTCCTGTGAAAAGGAGCACCCGCTCTGACCTTGCTGGTCCGAGTGTTAAGCATCTTTCAACTTCTGCCTGGCTTGCCTTTGCCAAGGCCTGTTTGCTCCGATCGAGGTGCCGACACCGCCAACAGCGAGAAGCCTGCGTGGGACAGCTCGTGACCGACTCCTGGACGTCCTTGACCCCGGGTATCCACGTGGCTGCAGAAAGAAGCTACCCAACAACGCCTGTTTGCACCCGACATCGCCTGGTTCCAATCTGGTTCCACGGTAGTCACTGGCTAGTGACTTTGAACATTGTCCCCTCTGCTTTCAGGTCTTCACATCTTCAGATCCACCCTTGGATCCACCGGAACTCTTCTCATCGAGCCGCCTGCAGCATCTTCAGCTCCAAGCACCATCGACCAGCGTGACGAAACCCGACACTACTTCGACCCTGTGCACCCGCTTCCTGTGGGTGAGGTAACTCAGCTCCGCCGGTGCTCCTGCACTGGTACACATCCCAAGGGCCTGTGTTTTAAGTTTCAGCTCCGTAGGTCACTCGGAAGGTTCCTAACTTTCTAACTTTGTGCTTTTTACGCACCATAGACTTTGTATTGAAAAGTACGTGCACTTTGAACACTGCACCCGAGTCCCGTGGGCCTTTCCCGACTTAGTTATTTCCAGTCTCGAATAGCTCCAGCGATTCCCAAGGCCCTAGGCCTCTTCACTTTCCTATTGGTATCTCTTATACCACTTTCTTAGTATATGGTTTAGGTGGCCCCTAGGGCTCATCCATATTGTGCAACTTTTGTGTATTTTAAACTGTCTTGTGATTTAACGCTTGTGCTTCTGTGCTCATAAAGAGTCCAGGGGATTTTAATAGTTAATAAATCAATATATATTTTCAATATATATCTGTGTGGTGTCCCTTTCATTTGGTATTCAAGGGGGTTGTGTATGGTATAACAGCTGGCTTCACATGCCTTTCAGAGTTTAGCCTAAGACTGCTTTGTCCACGTTACCACTAGGATAACTGGTCTACAAGGTTGAATTACAACCATCATCATAAGGGTTGCTTGGCATGGTACAAAGTGATCACTAAGAATTAGTGAGCATTATATACCAGGCCAACTTCTCACATTGGTGAGCAGCGGATTGGGATCTGAGCTTGCTGTTGTTTTACCATTACAATCTTTGAGATTATCATTTGAAAGATCATACAGGTACCTGCTAGGTACATATAAAACAAGACTAGTATACTTAAGTTCTACTGAACTTAGTTGTTGTAGAGCAAAGGGAGTAGCACACCCTAGCTACAACTACTAGATAGGGTTAGTAGGTAAACACCAGTGTAGGTAGATTGCAACACATCCACCCACACTAGAGCAATGTCTGGAGCAGAGGGGTCCAGTGGACTTACTCCTGTTGAGAGTGACCCTCCAAGGGCACCATCCAAATTTGCTATTTTTTCCTTTAAGGAATTAAGACAGCTTTGTGTCTTAAGGGGTCTGAAGACAGGGCCTTCCCCTACTACAGACCACCTAAGAGAGCTCTTAGACCAGTCTGAGACTCTAAAGCCCTCTAAGGCAAACCCCACAGGGAATGCTGAAGGAGGCCATCCTTCAGAGGATGACACTGTAGACACCCCTGCCCCTATCATCCTGGTAGATGAGGAAGCCTCCACCACTGGAGCTCCTCAGGTAGATGTAGAGGAAGAAGAAGAGGAGGAGGAGGTGGAAAGCAGTGAGTCAGATGATGACAGAGATAGTCAGGTGCTGGTCAGTAGGCTGAACCAGGCTAACTTAAGCTTACTTGGGAATGAATCAGGTAACAACCCATTCAGACCCCCAGGTGGACTTAACCAGGGGCATAGGAGGAGGAGGAGTCACTCAGGTGAATCCAATACCTCCCATGTCTCTAGAGGCTCTCATGGTCACTCCAGGAAGGAGATGACTAGCCCTCAGAGAAGGGAACATGAGGCCAAGCTGAGAGAGGCTGAGCTTAGGATCCAGAGGCAAGAGTTAGAGGTTGCCCTGGCCAAGGAGAAACTTGCTAGAGCAAGACAGCCTAGAGAGAGTGGGGTAATAGAACCCACTGGTGGCAGCAATATCCACAAGGATAAAGACAGGTCTTTTGATAATAGAAACCTGAGTAAGATTGTGCCCCCCTACAAAGCTGGGGATGATATCCATAAATGGATTACTGCAATGGAGAGAGCCTGCAGAGTACAGCAGATCCCTCAGGAGCAGTGGGCAGCAATCTTGTGGCTCTCCTTTGAAGGTAGAGGCCGAGACAGACTCCTCACAGTTAGTGATGGGGATTCTAGAAACTACCTGGTCCTGAAGAATGCTCTGATTGATGGGTTAGGCTTAACCACTGAACAGTACAGGTTAATGTTCAGAGATACCCAGAAGACACAGACTCAGGACTGGTCTGAATTTGTTGAGTGTGCCACTAAGGCTCTGGAGGGATGGTTGCTGGGAAGCAAGGTTACAGACTATGAAGGATTGTATAATTTGCTGATGAGAGAACAAATTTTAAATAATTGTCAGAACCAGCAGTTGCATCAACATTTGGTTGACTCAGATTTGACCTCTCCCCAAGAATTGGGAAAGAGGGCAGATAAATGGGTAAGAACCAGAGTTAAGCAAAAGAACCAGAACCAGAACCAGGGTGGTGACCAGAAGAAAACAGACCAGAAGGGTGGGGAGCAGAAAGCTAAAGACCAGAAGTCTTCAACAGGGCCCCAAACTGAGACAGAGGGTGGGTCCCAAACTTCCAAGAAGAAGAAGAAAGAAGGTCAGAAGAAACCCTGGTGTAAAACTTGTAAAAACACCTCTCACTGGACAAGTGAGTGTAAAAAGGGTGGAGCCCCCAGCACTGCAGCCCCTAAGGCACCTGCACCCACTAGTACAGTTAGCAGTGCTGGTCCTCAAGCCAAAGGATTAGTGGGTATCACTTTGGGAACTGAAGGAGATTCTGACCTAGTCAGAACCCTTACACAGGCTGTTCTGGTTTGTGAAGGGGACATAGATTTGACCCCTGACATAAGTCCCAGTAACCTGGGCAAATACAGACAGACACCTTTGATCAACAACAAAGTGGCTCAAGCTTACAGGGACACGTGTGCCAGTGTCACTATGGTGACACCTAACTTTGTGGACCCTGGACAATACATGCCAGGCGATGATTACCTGGTGACCAATGCCAGCAATGTCACTACTACACATAGTGTGGCACTTGTTAACTTTTCCTGGGGAGGGGTAACTGGCCTAAAGAAAGTTGTGGTTAGTGCTGATCTCCCAGTAGAATGTTTGTTGGGCAATGACCTGGAGAACTCTCTATGGTCAGAAGTTGAGTACAGGACTCATGCAGAGATGTTAGGGATATCATCACATGTCCTTGCTGTGACCAGGTCACAGGCCAAAAAGTGCCTCTCTGAACCTCAGGTCTTGGATCCTGGAACAATGGACCAAGTACCTCCCAAGAAGAAGAACAGGAGGGTTAAGGCTGCGCCTTCCCAACTGCCTACAAGTGAGGATCAGGCTTCACAGGAAACTGATCTTGAGACCCCTGAAGGAACTGTCTCTGAAGAACTTGAACCTGATCAGGTTGAGTTTCTGGGGACAGGGGGACCTTCTAGGGCAGACTTGGGGCAGGCTCAGTTAACCTGTCCTTCTCTTGAACCCCTCAGACAGCAGGCTGCTGCTGAGGCTGCTGGGAATGCTCTAGGTGCCCATAAAGTATATTTGGACGATGGACTCCTTTATTCAGAGGCTAGAGACCCCAAGCCTGGTGCTACCAGGAGGTTGGTTATACCTCTGCAATTTAGGGGCTTCCTACTCACCTTGGCCCATGATATTCCTTTAGCAGGACACCTAGGCCAGAACAAGACTTGGGACAGGCTTGTCCCTCACTTTCACTGGCCTCACATGTCTGAAGACACCAAGGAGTTTTGTCGCTCCTGTGAAACCTGCCAAGCCAGTGGTAAAGCAGGTGGAACAACAAAGGCCCCCCTGATACCACTACCTGTGGTGGGGGTTCCCTTTGAAAGAGTGGGGATAGATATTGTTGGTCCAATGGATCCCCCTACAGCATCTGGGCACAGATTCATACTGGTGGTAGTGGATCATGCCACCAGGTACCCAGAGGCAATTCCACTTAGGACCACAACAGCTCCTGTTGTGGCCAGGGCCTTACTTGGAGTTTTCTCCAGAGTGGGGTTTCCTAAGGAGGTAATATCAGATAGAGGTGCCAACTTCATGTCTGGATATTTGACAGCTATGTGGAAGGAATGTGGTGTCAACTACAAGTTCACCACTCCTTATCACCCACAATGCAATGGGCTTGTTGAGAGATTTAACAAGACCCTAAAGGGCATGATTAAAGGATTACCTGAAAAGCTCAGGCGAAGATGGGACATCCTTCTGCCCTGCCTTTTGTTCGCTTACAGAGAGGTCCCTCAAAAGGGGGTTGGCTTCAGCCCCTTTGAATTGTTGTTTGGGCACCCTGTAAGAGGACCCCTGTGTCTAGTGAAGGAAGGATGGGAGTTACCTCTCAAAAAGCCTAAACAGGACATAGTGGACTATGTACTTGGTCTCCGCTCCAGGATGGCAGAGTACATGGAAAAGGCATCTAAAAACCTTGAGGCTAGCCAAGAATTACAAAAAGCTTGGCATGACCAAAAGGCTGTCCTTGTTGAATTTCAGCCTGGACAGAAGGTATGGGTGTTGGAGCCAGTGGCCCCAGCAGCACTCCAAGACAAATGGTCTGGACCCCATACAATTCTGGAAAAGAAGGGAGAGGTTACCTACTTGGTGGACCTAGGAACTCCCAGGAGCCCCCACAGGGTGCTCCATGTGAACAGATTGAAGGCATATGTCAGCAGGGCAGACATGGGCTTGCTCATGGCTACAGATGAGGGACAGGAGGAAGAGAGTGACCCTCTCCCAGACCTGCTCACTCAGAACCCTGAGGATGGCTCAGTTGATGGTGTGGCCTTAGGTGGCAGCCTCACTGAACATCAGCAACATGACTGCAGACAAGTTCTACAGGCATACAGGCATATGTTCTCATTGACACCCAGTCAGACTAACTGGTGTACACATGTGGTGGACACTGGTGACAGTCTTCCTGTAAAGAGCAAGATTTACAGGCAACCTGACCACGTCAGGGACTGTATAAAGACTGAGGTGCAAAAGATGCTGGAATTAGGTGTCATTGAGCCTTCAGAGAGCCCCTGGGCTAGCCCAGTGGTTCTGGTCCCCAAACCTCACACCAAAGATGGCAAGAGAGAGATGAGGTTCTGTGTGGATTACAGAGGACTCAATGCTGTCACCAGGACAGATGCACACCCTATTCCAAGGGCAGATGAGCTCATTGACAAGTTGGCTTCTGCCAAATATTTGAGCACATTTGACTTGACAGCTGGCTACTGGCAAATCAGGTTAGCTGAGGAGTCTAAAGCCAAGACAGCATTTTCTACCCCTAGTGGGCATTATCAGTTTGTGGTGATGCCCTTTGGTTTGAAAAATGCACCTGCCACCTTCCAAAGGTTGGTGAATCAAGTCCTCACTGGGTTGGATGACTTTTGTGCAGCTTATCTGGACGATATTGCTGTCTTTAGCTCCACCTGGGAGGATCACCTGGTCCACCTGAAGGAAGTGCTTGAGGCTCTGCAGAAGGCAGGCCTCACTATCAAGGCAACAAAGTGCCAGATAGGGCAGAGCAAGGTTGTATACCTGGGCCACCTTGTAGGTGGAGGCCAAGTTCAACCACTGGAGAGTAAGATCCAGACCATCAAGGACTGGTCCCCTCCAACCACCCAGACTCAGGTCAGAGCTTTCTTGGGCCTGACTGGGTACTACAGGAAGTTTGTTAAGAACTATGGGTCCATTGTGACTCCTCTTAATGATCTGACATCCAAGAAGATGCCCAAAAAGGTTCAGTGGACAGAAATCTGTCAAAAGGCATTTGATGACCTGAAGAAGGCCATGTGCTCTGCACCTATCCTGAAGAGTCCTGACTACTCAAGAGAGTTCATTGTCCAAACAGATGCTTCTGAGTTGGGAGTGGGAGCAGTGCTTTCACAGCTTAATGTAGATGGCCAGGACCAGCCCATTGCTTTCATTAGCAGAAGGCTGACCCCCAGAGAGAAACGTTGGTCAGCTATAGAGAGGGAGGCCTTTGCTGTGGTGTGGGCCCTGAAGAAGTTGAGGCCATACTTATTTGGTACTCACTTCAAGATTCAGACCGACCATAAGCCCCTCCTATGGCTTAATCAGATGAAGGGTGAAAACCCCAAACTACTCAGGTGGTCCATTTCCCTACAGGGGATGGACTTTACAGTGGAGCACCGCCCAGGGACTGACCATGGCAACGCAGATGGTCTCTCCAGGTACTTCCACTTAGAACATGAAGACACAACTGGTCAAGGTTAGTCTAATGTCCCTGCGTTTGGGGGGGGTTATGTAGGAGAGTAGGGTCTGCTATCCTATGGTCACCCCAAATTTTTGCTTTTGGCTTCACTGGTTTCTGACTTAATGTGGCTGTGGGCCTGCTAATCAGACCCACAGCCTGCTGTTCTCTCTCTAAATTACTGCCAATGCACTCTAGGTGCATTACGAATTGGAACTGGTTCACCTTATGAGCCCCTGTATAAGTGCACCCTAGGTGCCCAGGGCATAGGTGCATCCAAGGCCTACCAGGGGCTGCAGCATGTATTGTGCCACCCCTGGCCTGGCCTCCATATTTGACACAACTGGCTGATCACTCAGCTGGGGTAAGTCGGTGTAACCACCTCTTACTTAGGTACAGTATGTCTGTGCCTAACCCTAAACTGGACACATATGTTCCTATCAGCCACTCCTATGGAAGGCCTCATCAATCCAGGAGGCAGAGTGCTTGGAAATATGTGAGATGGTGCTCTGGCATGAGCTGAGCCTGTCTGCAGCTGTCGGGAACCACTCCCTAAGCTGTTCCGGGATATTGCCATACCATATACTCTTAAGTGCATTATAATCCTCGCGGTTAAATGCTATCTTTGGTTTGGCTTTATCAAAACATGTCGAGTAAGGTGTCATACGAATTGGAATACTATCCCCTCGCCAATTCTGGCGACGGGGATAGCATTCCACCCTTCTAGAGGGACACGACATGTGTGTAGCCTTAACCCCGGTTAAAGTTAAACAGAGCCTCAGCATCACAAAATGGACGCTGCCACCACAGACACAAGCCTGGCCTCCTGCTGCTGACCGAAACTCGGCAGATGGTGGCCTGGACAAAGGGTTTCCTGCCTTGGGAGGTGCGAGCACCACCCCAGACAGGATTTTGTGTATTGGGTAGGACAGGGCTGAATAGAATCAGACATGCCCGGGGCACACAAGGTGTCCCCGTGCATAGGCCAGTCCAAACCGGTTCTGGGGCCTTCCAGCCCCAGTCCTGGCGAGGAGCTGGACAAAGGAAAGGGGGTGTAACCGCCCCCCTTCCTGGTTCCTCCCAGAGGAGGGACCTAGTAGGTGATCCTCCCCTCAGATTGGGAATAAGAGTGGGAGCCGTGCCAGTGCACATCAGATCATCCTGAATCAACTTAAAACTAAGAAGACGACTGGACTTCGACATTCTGCTGCACAGAAGACTGAAGAAGAATCTCCCTTGTGGCCTAGGAGTGGCCACCCTGTGAACACAGGTACCAACCAGCGACCCAACGTCTGCTTTGCCGCCGCCTCCCGCCAGAGCCCGAGCCCAGAGCCCGACAAGAACCAGACTCCCAGACCTCTCAGAGCCCGATCCACAGTCCCTGCAAAGAAGGGACCCGTGGAGGCACCGAGTGACGTGGGACCGGACCTCTTGGAAGACACTCGAAAAGCTGACTGCGCAGCTTCTGA
Organism: Lissotriton vulgaris; assembly: GCF_964263255.1. Taxonomy (NCBI): domain Eukaryota; kingdom Metazoa; phylum Chordata; class Amphibia; order Caudata; family Salamandridae; genus Lissotriton; species Lissotriton vulgaris. The sequence continues at coordinate 731,479,626 of NC_141699.1, forward strand.
GGCATCCTCGACGTTGTGCTTTGGGGATTGAGAACCCCCACCACCGAGCAGCCCTTGCACCGAAGAGCAGCCCTCCAGCATCTCCACGATCTGCGTGGGGCCCTTTTGCATTGTGCCACTCGACGCGCCATCCCGGCCACTAGCCACGTGGTCAGCGGCCATCTTGGCGACGAACCCGAAGATTTACACAGCAGGTCTGGTTGATCCAGACCTACCCAAGCTCCTGTGAAAAGGAGCACCTGCTCTGACCTTGCTGGTCCGAGTGTTAAGCATCTTTCAACTTCTGCCTGGCTTCCCTTTGCCAAGGCCTGTTTGCTCCGATCGAGGTGCCGACACCGCCAACAGCGAGAAGCCTGCGTGGGACAGCTCGTGACCGACTCCTGGACGTCCTCGACCCCGGGTATCCACGTGGCTGCAGAAAGAAGCTACCCGACAACGCCTGTTTGCACCCGACATCGCCTGGTTCCAATCTGGTTCCACGGTAGTCACTGGCTAGTGACTTTGAACATTGTCCCCTCTGCTTTCAGGTCTTCACATCTTCAGATCCACCCTTGGATCCACCGGAACTCTTCTCATCGAGCCGCCTGCAGCATCTTCAGCTCCAAGCACCATCGACCAGCGTGACGAAACCCGACACTACTTCGACCCTGTGCACCCGCTTCCTGTGGGTGAGGTAACTCAGCTCCGCCGGTGCTCCTGCACTGGTACACATCCCAAGGGCCTGTGTTTTAAGTTTCAGCTCCGTAGGTCACTCGGAAGGTTCCTAACTTTCTAACTTTGTGCTTTTTACGCACCATAGACTTTGTATTGAAAAGTGCGTGCACTTTGAACACTGCACCCGAGTCCCGTGGGCCTTTCCCGACTTAGTTATTTCCAGTCTCGAATAGCTCCAGCGATTCCCAAGGCCCTAGGCCTCTTCACTTTCCTATTGGTATCTCTTATACCACTTTCTTAGTATATGGTTTAGGTGGCCCCTAGGGCTCATCCATATTGTGCAACTTTTGTGTATTTTAAACTGTCTTGTGATTTAACGCTTGTGCTTCTGTGCTCATAAAGAGTCCAGGGGATTTTAATAGTTAATAAATCAATATATATTTTCAATATATATCTGTGTGGTGTCCCTTTCATTTGGTATTCAAGGGGGTTGTGTATGGTATAACAGCTGGCTTCACATGCCTTTCAGAGTTTAGCCTAAGACTGCTTTGTCCACGTTACCACTAGGATAACTGGTCTACAAGGTTGAATTACAACCATCATCATAAGGGTTGCTTGGCATGGTACAAAGTGATCACTAAGAATTAGTGAGCATTATATACCAGGCCAACTTCTCACAGTAAGCAAAAACACAGGATTTAGATAACGCCTCCTTACTGTTCTACTTGTAAATATTTTAGCTATTGTTTGACATATGACTGATACATGCTCACCATTGTAATGATTTCCATTAATCAAACAATAACGTATTCTTCTTCTTCAAATTTTCTTCCGGCCTGCACATTTTTATGCACAGAACCATCCCCAACAACACACACTTCATCTGTCACATTTACACTTTTCACTATACCATCCTGCACAGACTTCATCCATTTCTCTCACTGCTCAATTGCTTTAGCAATAGTAATGGATCTTGTAATTTTGGTTCTCCCATTACCCGCAACTGTTCTTGTATATTCTCACTTTTTATATTTGCAATTATTTGGTTACTGATCATTTCCTCAGTAATATCTCCAAAATTACAGTGTATGGAAAGTGCCCTCAAGGCTGTGATGAAGTCATCAAAAGATTCTCCTTCACATTGAGCCCTTGTATAGAACTTGAATCTATTCAAGGCCACCCTGGAAGTAGGTTTAAACCTATGTTCCATTTGCAATAAAGCTTCCTCAAATGCATTAAGATTGCTTTCTCACTGAGAAACAACCTGTGGTAAAGTCCTAAAAGTCAGTTGCCCTTCCGAGCCTAAGCCATAAAGTAAAATGTTTTTCTTTCTTTCGGCCCCCATCCTATCCCTATTAAAGGGCTTCATAAAAGTTCAGAAACTCCTCCTTCCATTGTGCCCAAGGAATAGGTGATCACCCTTGTTTTGTAAAAACGTAGTGGGGGTTCATTGGGTAACAATAAAATCAAACCCCAAAATAAATTAAAGTCACCATATACCACAGTTCTTCAAACTGTGGGGCGCGCCCCCCTGGGGGGCGTGGATGGGTTCCCAGGGGGCGCAAAGGCCTCTGCCAGCACATATAAATGAAGACGCCTGGAATTGCAGCGATGTTTATTTGCTGCATTTCCAGGCTATCTCCAGTTACTCCAATGGCATCAGAGTGTCCCGGGGCCAGAGGTCAGTGGTTGTGCTGCTGGGGGCTCGACTGGGCAGTGTCTGGAGTCTTATTAAGACTCCAGAACTGCCAAGTTTTTCACAGGTCTTTAAAGACCATTTGCATACATTTGGAAACTGGTTACTTAAGCTTAGTTTTTTTTCTTTTTCGAGTACCCTGTGGGCCCTGACTCTGCCTATTCCTTACATTTGCATTTTAAACTTACTGCTGTAGTGTGAAAATGTATTTCATGAAAAGGAATACGAAAATGGGTTGCCACTAGAAAAAATGCCAGCCATGTATGTTTAAAGAGCCTGCAAAGACCTTGCTTTGACACTAAATAGGGTCTTAAATAAAAAGTATGTATTCATTTGTAATGTGACTTTCTGTCTGTTCCTTTTATTTTCAGCCATGATTCATTCAGGCAGCCCTAGAACACATTTAAAAGTACTTTATATTTGCTTTTCGAAGTACGCACAGATAAGTGCTGAAAATAGGGTTTTAGGTGACTGTTTATTTTTGTGCCGTCTGCAACGTCAAAATAAAATGAGCTGGCAACCCTAATAATAAGACTGGAAGTTTGTTGCAGGATCACCACATTATTTATTTCCTTCACCCTCGATTCCTCGATTAATTCCATAATAGTAATAGTTTAACTTATATCTGAAACCCTGCGGCCCGCCAATAACATGCTGATTAACTTCCAGTGTCTGGGAATTCACCCTGCATTCAGACACCTCATTCCTCATTCTCACCCTTCACTTTCATGCTCACCCTGCACTCACAGCGTATAGCTATGGTTTTCCCGCATTTGCCACATAATCCATCGTCTGCTGCATAATTTGCAGATTAAAAAATGCAGCGACACATGTTACCTCACAGTGAAAGGCCCTTTCTAAAGGTTGACTGGTCACCTTTCTGTTGCTTATTGCTATATGTGGGTGTTAATGTGGTACTTATGAGATGCAATAAAGGCCAGGACAATGTTAACATGTGTAAAAATAGCAAAATAGTGCAGTAATGCTATCACAAAATATGCAGCATAATTCGCCTTTGCTTGCTGCAGAATTTAGTCAACCATGCTGCATAATGTGGCCTTCTCCTGCCGCATAATTCCAATGGCCCTGTTTATAGTGCTATGAAGTCCCAGCCTGTGGCAGAAAGCACTGTGAATATGTAAGTCATTATTTTAAAACAGTATTTACATACTCTAAGCTAGACTGCTACAAAATGATGCAGTGATTGAGATAAAACAAGTTCTTACAAAATATACTTTTTAGTAACAAGTAATCAAACTGTATCTAATTCATAAACTTTTTTAAGTGTCTCCACTATTCCAGATCCCAGCTGATAACTCTGTTACATTACATCTTAAAAAGAAAAGATCTTTGGCACCATAAAGCTTTGAGCAGATCCACTGGAATTATTCAGCAGAAGAGAACAAAATTATGCGGCAGGTCTGACTAACTTATCCAGCAAGAAAAGGTACATTATGCGGCACAATGCGCCACATTTTGTAGTTGGCATTACTTCATTATTTTGTCATTTTAACTCACGGCAATGCTGTCAGGGGAAATATTTCACCTCATTAGTACCAGTTTAACACCCAAATACAGCAGTAAGCAAGTACAAGATTACCAGTCTTTGCAAAGGGCCTTCGACTGCTCCAGAACACTTTGTCACGCTTTAAGTAACTTTTGTTCCGTTTGAGCTAGACTCAAGTTTTTTGTCATTGAAATCTGCAGATTATGTAGCAAATGCAGTAAACTGATAATTATGTGGAAAGCGCTGCTGCTGCAGAAACTCATAATTCCAGTGGCCCTGGCTTTAAGGGACTCAATCAATTAATGGCTGGTAAGAAGGCCGGTTTCTTTTTTAACTTTCTGCACTACCACCACCCACTTCGATTTCAGGCACAGACATGTCAAAGTAAGTATTTACCATTCAGGGGAAGTTTTTTGTGTGAAAGCTGAGTCCATGGGGTGGCTGATAGAAGGCCAGCAGGGTTGCATTCAGATGCAGAGCCCTAATCCTCTTGATCCTCGGGCCTCACAGAAATGGTCTAGGAGACAGAGGAAAGGATCGAGATTCGTAAATATTGTCACAGAGAAGGCCCAGAATAGGGAGCACTCTATGCAAACTCATTTTTATGTTTACAAATGGCGGAGACCGCTTCTTTAGAGAGATACCCCAAAGAAGGGGACAATATAAGTGTTTTTTTTTTAAAGGGACATTAGTGAAGCTGCTACTGCTGCCAAGTTTGTAAGTGGCCACTGCTGGTTATCATAAAGGAGCAGATGCAGAAGGACTGGGTCCCAGGAATTTCGGGGGCCCACTGCATCACAATTATGACTGTCTACCTTTAAAAAAAGGGGCATCCAGGCGTATTGTCCTTTCAAGCATTAGGACAGAGGTGATGATCCATCATGGTGGGGCAGAGGTAAAAGAGGCAGAGGAGATAGCCTGCTACTCAGGACTGCAGTTATCATTAGTGCAGCAAGTATAGTTGCATTGGGGTCAAAGAGTGTGAGGGGCTCTCAACACCCCAATTATGTGGAGCAGTTTGTTTGGGATATCTGTTTTTGTTTGATGCATTTGCTGTTTTATAAGTCTCATATTAAGTCTCATATTTGGTGCGGTTCATCAGCTATAGAAAAAGTATTCCTGAAATCATCTCATAAGCCCTGCTCCCTGCACGCAGCCATGTCCCTCCCGCTCTCCCAATTCTTGCCATAAAGCTTTGGAGGGGGGCCCGACCTCAAAACATTTTGCTTAGGGGGGGCTCAGAGTAAAAAAAGTTTGAAGACCTCTGCCTTATACCATGGTCCTTGTGGTTCTTACAAATGTTGCACAGCCATGACAGAACTTTACTCATGTCAGTATCGATGTCAGGGAATATTTAGGCAAAGAACAGCCAGACCAGCAGCACTAAGATATAACACATTTGCGCAGCCATGTGCATCTGCATGATGAATAATCCAATGTCAGCCATGCACAATGATATTCCAAACCAGCCGTGCACATCAGCGTCGTGATGCAAAGCGATAAAGGAGTTGGGCGAATCAGTGTTGAAATTCTGGATTGCCCCCGATCAAAGATGGTGCGCCAGGTTGATATGGATACAGGCATCAGCGTTGCCCTGCGTAGCAGTGCGTGAGCGCGTCCTCGCCCTATGCCATTCCTTGAGCTTAAGATATCCTGGACAGCTTTGTTCTTTAGTTGCCGCTCCGCCGCAACGGCTTCTCGGACGTATCCCTCGACGTTGCCACAACAAATGCTACACTTCTTGGCAACGCATCCCTGAGCTTGCCAGGAACTCTTCATTTACTGATCAGCTCAGGACAGAGAGTGTGTAGCTTGGGACAAAGAGTGTGCCTCTCCTCAGCTTGAAAAATGCACAAGTTGTGGTAAGCCTTGTGAGAAGTTAGCCTGGCATATGATCTCCACTTAATCTAGTGGGCAGCTAGCACCAGTCTAATCGACCCCTATTGATGGTGGTTGTAAAGTCAACCTAATAGAAAGCTATCCTAGTGGTAGCATGGACCAGCAGTCATCAGGCTAAGACTTCAGAGAGCGTATTAAGCAAGTTCTTTTACAAATTATAATCCCTGAGTATTAAATGAAAGGACACCACACAAGGTATATATCAAATATATATGTATTTATTCTAAACACAACCCCTCTGCACTCTTTATGAGGTCAGAGGTAAAAATACAATACAAGTCACTTAGTTAATATACGATAAGTTGCACAGTATACGTTATGCCCAAGGGGCCTCACAAACCATATACTAAAATAGTGGTATAAGAACCACGAGAGAATTAGAAAGCAGGCCTGGGGCCTGTGGAATTGCTGGGGCTACTCTAAACAACTAAAGGTTACGAAGTAGGAGGCCCACGGGAGATGTGTGCAGAGTCTAAACACAGCCGCGGGTTACCATTGACTTTCTATGGGAAACGTAGAAGTTACAAATATACAATTTAAGGACACTTCCGGATGGACTACGATGGAACCCGTTTAAACTAGGACACTTTGAGAGTCAAGACCAATGGGAGCACCGGAGTACTCGTGTTACCTCACCCAGGGAAACCGGGTGCATAATTGTCTTTTCATGTCGGGTTTCGTCATCGTTTTCAATGGAGAGCTGCAAAGAAGTGCTGCAGGCGACCAGAGGAAAAATGTCCGGGTGGATCCAAGGGTGGATCGAATATCTGTAGAACCTGAAAGCAGAAGGGACAGAGTCTGGGTCACTTGCCAGTGACCAGGGCGGAGATAGGAAGATGCCACCAGATGTCAGATGATTTCAGGTGAAGAAGTGAAGTTTGTCTCTACAGCCACGAGGACCAGGAGACGTCGACGACAACCAGGAGCGGGATTCGAACTGTCCCACAAAGGATCTAGTTGACTGCGGTGTCGGTATCCAGACTGGACCCAACAAGCCTTGGCAAACGCAACCCACGCAGGATGTCGAGATTGGCTTTGGTGCAGATCCGCAAGGTCTGAGGAACTTCTCCTTTGTAGAGAAGTTGAAACAAGCCTGGAGCAACCAGAAAAGCGAGTTAGATGTAAAGGAAAGTCTTCAGGGGGCTCACTAGCCAATGGACTAGGAACCACAAAGACGTGTCGAGCTGAAATGCAAAAGAGGGGCCCACGGATCACTCGTGGAGTGGGGGCCTTTGAGCTTTGGTGCAAATTATGCTCGGGTCTGGGGCTTCAAGCACCCCAATGCATGACTTCGAGTAACCTCGTGAATGCAGCTTGCAAAATGCAGGATGTCCAGGAGTTCAGGTCCTACGTCTCTCATATCCACCACGGATCTCAGCTTTGCAATGAGCGAAGGTCGGGTCAGAGATGTCTGGAAGTCTGTGTCCTGTGTCACAGATTCTTCGGGTTCAGGCGGGAGCCTCGAAAATGCAGACCGGCAAAGTTGCTGTTGGTGCCTGTTTGAACAGGGTGGTCACTCCTTGACCACAAGGGATATGTCTTCCCTCTTCCAGTTGAAATGGAATGTCGAAGGTCCAGGATTTATGTTTCAGAGTTTCGTCCAGGGTAATCTAAAGTCCTAGGGACACAGCTCCTATACTTATACTGAGTTTAGGGGCTGGACTACCCTTAAGGTCCCTCCTATGGGTGGACCTGGGAAGGGGGTGGTTACACCCCTTTCCCTTTGTCCAGTTTCGCGCCAGAGCTGGGGCAGAGTGCCCCAGCAACCGGTTTGAACTGGGAAAAGCATGGAGCACCTTGTGTGCCCCAGGCAGTGTCTGGAAAGCATTTACTGAATGCAGCCCTCCCTGCCCTAATACACTCAATCCTGTCTGGGGAGGTGCCAGCACCTCCCTGGAGAGGAAACCTATTGTCCAGGCCTCCCCTGCCGGAGTTTTGTCCAGCAACACGAGGTCAGACTCGTGTCTGTGGCAGCAGCATCCATTTTGTGATGCGGAGGCTCTGTTTAACTTTAACCCTGGTAAACCAGTAACTACATGTCTTCTCCCTCTACAAGGGTGGAATGCTACCCCCGCCGCCAGGACTGGCGGGGGGCAGGGTAGTATTCCAAAGTGTTTGACACCTTACATGACATGTTTTGATAAAGCCAAACCAAAGTTAGCATTAACCGCGAGGATTATAATGCACTTAAGAGTATATTGTATGGCTATATCCTAGAACAGCTATGAGGAGATGGTTCCGAAAGCTACAGAGGGGCTCAGCTCATGCTAGGGCACCCTCTCACATAAAACCAAGCACTCTGCCTCCAGGATTGTTAAGACCTGCCATAGGAGTGATTTATAGGTGTATATGTGTCTATATGTATATAAAGATATAGGTATACTATATCTAAGTAAGGGGTGATTACACCACCCTTACCCAGGCTGGGTGAACAGACCTGTGGTGTCAGTTTGGAAGGCAATCCAGGGGTGGCACAGTACATGCTACAGCCCCTGGTAGGCCTAAGGTGCACCTATGCCCTGGACCCAGTAACCAATCTGGTATTTACCTAAAGTACATGGTATCAATTTAGGGAGAGAACAGCTGGGCTGTGGGCCTGATTAGCAGGTCCACAGCCACACTAAAGTCGAAAAACCAGAGAATCACAGCAAAAAGTGGGGGTAACCATAGGAAGCAGACCCTACTCTCCAACAAGCCTGGCTTGATATTCCCAATGCTTTTAATACCAAGTATTAATACAAGCACCTCAGTGGCTCAGCTTTCCAGAAATGAAGCAACTTCTTTTTCAAACGGCAACGGTTGAGCAGAGATAATCTTAAATGTGTTAAAAGAAATCCAAGAAAGCTGCACCATTCCTGTGCTGCGTAAATAGGTAGGAAGTTCCTCTTCTCCTCGTTGCCAGGGTTAAAATCCAAAATACAGAGTATAACTAGGTTTTCCAAGAGTTTATTGGAGAACTGCACAGTACCTACCTACCTACAGTCCAGTAAGACAACTCTCAACTTCCCATCATTCTAGAGCCAGAACCTATATAGCAGACACTCGCATGAGCTGAGAGTTGGAACAAAAATAATTCCTTAAAGTAACATGCATAAAGTATATATATATATAAAAAACATGCCTATATATTTCATATTGTAGGGGCACCTAAAGAGGTATGTCACATTGAATTACAGTTAGTGTTGCCCATTGTTCCCATGTGGTGTCAAGGCCTAGGTGAATAGTTTTTTTTGATGTGGCAAAACAGAATACAGAGCAGTTTCTGCATGAGCTGTAACGTTTGGGAGGACACACAAAGTGAGTTGCACCATATCTTCTTGTTCAGGTATTGTGTGGACAAGCATATCCATAAGGCTTAAATTTCTTTTGAAGGCAAATAATGTGTTTTCATAGTGTAGCTTTCAACTTTTCTAGATCTGTCAATGTTTTGTAACAATCTTTTTGACTGCATTTGAATTGATGTTATAAGTACTAACACAGGACAGTTGCGTCTTATCCAATGTCTGTCTATACTTTATTGATGTCTCTCTCTATGGTTATTGTGTGCTTGCATGTTTGGGTAATGTTGAACCATATGTTTTTCTGTTAGGATATTTGCCTCTGTCTTGTAATCTGTAAGGTCAGAATGATTTCTGCAGATTCTTAGGAACTTTCCTTTAGTTAAGTTTTCCTTAAGTGGCCATGGGTGTGAGCTCTCAAAGTCAAGGAGTCTGTTCCTATCAGTAGCTCTTTTTATACATGCATGTTTTCAGTTTGCCTCCTGTTGCAGTTATTTTGATGTCAAGAAATGGTGTTTCATTGTGATTTCTAGTCATTCTATATTTTAAGAAGCAGTTGCAATTATTTAGCCAACTGAGAAATTGCACTGCTTTTTCATCACTGCCCTGCAAGATGAATAGTATGTCATCAACGTAGCACCACCAAATGATCACATGCTCCTCAAATGGGCTGTTAGACCAAAAGTGATCTTTCACAAACTGATGAACATACAGACATGCTACGCTGGGAGTGAATGTGCTGCCCATCAATGACCCATGTTGTTGTTAGTTGATGGTACCTTTAAAGTCAAAATTTGTTTTTGCATCGGGCTAACTATGCAATTTATAGGAACTTTGAAATGCCTCTCACCCTCAGAGAGTAAATCCGTAATAACACATATGCTTTCCTCTTGGGATATACTTGTATAAAGTGATTCTATCTCCAGAGTTATAAGTAGCTATTGGTTACAGTCAAAATCAATACCTTCTAAGATTTTAAGTTAGTGATTAGTATCTTTAATATAGGATGGCAGCTGAGATACCAATGGGTGAAGAAACCAATCCACAAACTCTAACAATGGTTCTAGGATAGAACCTATCCACAAGACAATTTGTCTCCCCGGGACTGGTATTTGATGTTTGTGTATCTTCGGTAAGGTGTACAAATATGGGGTCTTAGGGTTTGGAAACATCAGAAATTCACTCCTTTTTGTGTCATCCATCAATTTTTCGTGGCTGTTTCAACTAGTGTTTTAATAACTTTTTGTTAAACCGGTGTGGGGTCAGAGCTCAAAACTTTGTAATTATGCTCTACTGTCAGTAAGGTCATACAAGCTTCATGATAGTCATCTTTTGTTTGGATCATTATTGTCCCACCTTCATCTGCTTGTTTTATAATGCAGTTTGTTCTTGTTTTTAGATGTACAAGACCTGTCATTTCCTCTTCAGAGAGGTGATAGCAATCCATTTTTTTAAGGTCTTGAGATTCAATATCTTTGGTAACCGCTTCCTCAAATGTGATTTTATCTGGCGGTATGGTAGTTTTTGAGGGGGTTAAAGAAGGACTTCTGTATCAACCATGTCTATCTTAGTTCTGTGTCTCCTGGTGGACTATTTTAGAAAAACGTTTTAGTCAAATATTACTGAAGAGTTCTGCCATCTTGCAGCAGTGTAATCCAAACGTATATGTGTAGGCTGTGGGAACGAAGGCAAGGCTTCTATTCAGAACTTTGATCTCTCCTTTCATCAAAGTTCCAATGGGCCCACCACCTCTGCCTTTCTTTCGGGGGGGAGGAGAACAGACTGATAGGTCCAATGGGAAAAACCAGAAACAGAGGGAATAAGAACGAGGAATAAAACACAGGAACCACAGCCAGGAACGAGCACTAAACGAGCATAGTGGTAAACTTTCAACAGAGACATTTACTGATAGGAGAGATCAAAGTTCAAAATTGTTTACCATAACATGTCTACAGAGGAAATTACAGTTTTCGCATGTCTAAAATCAAGAAGAAACTGCATTTTAGCTTGCTGACGACGTATTCTCGCCTTAGTACGCGCAGTTAGTGGTTTCCCCATCGTGTAACTGTTGGAGACTATGGACTTAAAGAGGCCCCAAAAAAAGCAATCCACGAACTAATTATGGCAATACTCGGCAGTTTCTAGCGAAAAAAAATAATGTGTCCAATGCAAAACTCACCAAGGAGTATTTTAGATGATTTCGGGCTTTTGGAGACAGGCAATTGAGAGCCCAGCCAGGAAAAAATCCTCCAGCTGCAGAGCACCAGACCCTCAGACGGTATCCGCACCTGCCGAGCTTGCCGCAAGGAATCCTGGAGCTTGGAGTCCCTCCCGCACTGCGACCGCTGCCAGATGTCCAAAAGGCTGCGGCGGCGGGGAGGGACTCACGCCAAAGCAGTAAAGCAGCGAGGACCCAGACAGGCGACAAGACAAAGCACGAAGCAACCGATCCAGATTCCGATCCAGGCCAGTCTCCGAATCTCCGAGTCGCACCTCCGCCTGCAGCTGATCTGGCTGCGAGTCAGCTCCCCGCTCCACTCCGACCACTACGCAGTCAATTCCATCTTCAGCATCCTCAGCCCTCGCCGTCCCCCACAGCTCCAAACGCCAATGTATATGTCCCTTCAAACCACACCAAAAACTCAGCAACTCAGCAGAACGCTGCCATCTCGCCGCCGCCGCCATCTGCCTCGTGGGAGGGGAGGAGCAAGGGAGGGGGAAGCCCAGGTGCTACGTGGAGGTGTGGAACTCCACCGTAGCGAGCGACGGGTCCGTGTCTTGTTACAGTTTGTCTGCCAAACTGCAGGTTGGAGATAGGCAAGGAGGAGACACCCGACGATATCTCTGAGAGCTCTGTGGAGGAGGATGAAGAGTCTCTCGAGGACTTGCCTGTTATGCTTATACAGCCTAATTCAGGAAATATCCACCCCAATTTGGGAAATAATTTCGTGCAAGAGCAAGTGTCATCTGAGGGGACTATGGACAATTCTAAGGTACTTAAAGACCTGAAGACCCCAGTGGCGGTTTTTAAAGCTCCTAAACAATTTCCCCTATTTGAGAACAAATCCGGTATGTCAGTGCTTAATAGTCCAACCCAGCCTGCCATGGTATTAATATCTTTATGCTATGTCAGAAAAACCAGCTACATCTACTGCTATGCTCCTTTTGGAAAATGTGGGCTCTGCCGTAAAATCTATTGATATCACCGAAGCTAATCTCTTACCTTCTCATGAAAAAAGCTCAATATCTGCTGTGAAAGAAACAGACGTTTCTGTAAACCCTAAAGATTCACAAGTTGATCTCAGATCTTCAGCTGCCATCGATCTAAATAGTCCAATCTTAGCGATGGATACTGAGACGACTGGGGATTTTCAGATATCCGTTAAAGATATGTTAAATCTGATTTTGGACGAGGTAAGAGAAATGAAGCAATTTCAAAAAGCCGAGCTAGCAGCTATTCATCAACGTTGGATAAAATCGAGGATTCTGTGTCCTCTTTTCCTGCTCGCCTACAAGAGGCAGAGACTAGAATTTCGGGTCTGGAAGACCAAATGGTTGAAGTCAAGAAAGAGGTCCAAATCATTTCCAAAACTTCAAAAGAACTAGAGACTAAACTGGACGATTTGGAAAACTATGATCGAAGATCGAATCTTAGAATTGTAGGAGTCCCGGAAAAAATTGAGCGGTCTGACATGATGCAATGGGTAACCTCTTTTCTTTGGCATGAAGTAATACCTGAGTTTAAAGGGGATTTAACGATCACCCGAGCTCATCGGGTTCCAGCTCAACCGTTCCCTAACTCCACACTTCCCCGTACTATTTTACTTAACTTTTCCGATGTTCGAGTTAAAGAGACAATTCTGTCTAAAGCCTTTAAACAAAGACAAGTCGCTGCTAATGCACTACGAAATGCCGAATCTATTCAGATATGTCTGCTGCAGCAGCCCGGAGGAGGAAGGAGTTCGTTAAAATCTTGCACCTATTCAAGGCCAAAGGGGCCCAAGCTATGATTGCCCAACAATCTAAACTCAAAGTTCTGGCCAAGGGCAAATTCTATATGCTGTCAGACGTGAATGAAGCACAGGATCTACTTAATCGGATCTCACAAAATTAGGAAGATTAGGAAGACCCTAATGATTTGACTTACCCTTGTCTTGCTACTATATTTCTGTTCGGAAAGACTTATTTGGCAACTATCTTATTTTCGCTTTCTTTGCCTTTTCTTTCTGGCTAACCTGGGCTTTTTTCCTTACTAGGAAACTACGAATAGATCTTACAAGTTCTTGTGAAAAGAGGAGGGGTAGGGTTAAGGGGGGGACCCAGAGGGTTAAGGGGTGCCATAACAAGGCACCTCTATGATAGGGGTTAGTACCTTGTGGCCAGAATGGGGGGGAGGTAAAGGAGTAGAGAAGGGCCATGGGGTAAGGAGTAGGAGGGTGGGGTGGGAGACACGGGTGGTGGGGGTGAAAAAATAAAAAAATATTGAAGTCGTTGGAGGCGGTGTTTTTCTTTGTGGAATTGAAGGTTTTCGCTATTATATGTTAGTAGTAAGAGAAAAACTGTTACGACAGAATCTGTTTATAATTGTTGAAATGTGTGTTTTTAATGATTATAATTTCAAATGTCTTTTAGTAAGGGCCTTAAAATAATTTCTTTCAATGTTAACGGTCTAAATAATAGGAAAGAAATGCGAGCAATTGAGTCATGGATTAAAACTGAAAATCCTGCGGTAATTATGTTACAAGAGACCCATATTTCTGCATCCAAAATGGATGAGTTCTCAATGTTTAAGATATGGGCCTCATTCCGGGGGTTTTCGTCCTCTGCATTGTCCCAACAGGGGGTTGCACTCTTCATAAATAATTTGGAGGCTGAAATTATACAATCAGAAGAAGGTGGCTCAGGCAGGTGGTGCTCGGCTACATGTCTAGTGAAGAATAGACATAGGCCGATTACCTTTGTTTGTTTCTATGCTCCAGTGGACGATAACCCTCAGCCTTATGAGGATTTGTTTCAATCATTGTTAATGGTGGGAGGGGATATCGTCATCGGTGGGGATTTCAATATTCTTATGCATACTAAATTAGATTCTACTACGTCCTCAAAAAAACAGCTTAAACCTAAATCTCGGAGATCAATCTCTAATAATATGACAATACTCGGTTTGTGTGACCTCTGGCGTCTACAAAATCCACAAAAAAAAGATTTCACCCGCTGGTCGGGTAGGTTTAAGTCCTCCTCCCGAATCGATTTTTTTTTTGTGCCTCAAGGCAGTTAGATTTTTCTTATCAGCAGGTTTTCCACAATGGTTTTTCGGATCATGCGATGTTAGCCATTGAGTTCAAATTGGGAGGGGAGTTGAGAGCCCCTAAGAGATGGATATTTAATAAGATGCACTTACAGAATGAAAACTTGGTCACTTTACTTAAACTGGAGATTACAGATTTTATTGCTTGTAATTCTGGTACAGCCCCTCTTCATAATATTTGGGATTCACTGAAAACTTTTATTCGAGGAATCATGATAAGTAAGGATGCAGCTGAACGGTCGGCCGCCAAGGAATCTAGGAATCTATTACAACAAAAAATTCAGGCCCTAACTTTGCAAAGGCAATCTAATCCCTCTGGTATTATCCAAAAGCAATTAAATGAAGCTAAACGAGAACTTAGCTCTGATCTATTCGCACAAAGCGAAGACATTTTTCGTAGACAATCTCAAAAAATCTATGAGGAAAGTAATTTTACTGGTAAATTCTTAGCCTGGCAGGTTAAAGAGCATGCAGCTGCAAATCAGATCCATTCTTTAAAATGCCCAATCACACATAACGAGATGTCACAGCCGGAGGAAATTGGTTCCATTATGTTGTCTCACTATCAAAAAATTTATAGCAAAGATCCCGTTATAGATCATCAAAAGCTTTCCAATTTTTTGGGTAGATATGTGATGCCCTCTCTTTCACAAATAGACCAAGAGACAATGATTAGTCCATTTTCTAAGGAAGAATTAGAGTTGATAGTTAAAGACCTTCCAACTGACAAGGCTTGTGGCCCGGACGGGCTCCCAGCTGAATTTTTTAAGGTTTTTTTCAGTTCTTCTTCTGATTTATTTTTGCAATTGTTAAATTCTATGCTCAATGGTGGGCAAGCTCCAGAGTCTTTTCGTGAAGGTACGGTGGTTAGCTTTCTGAAGAAGGGGAAAGAATCAAATGATCCCAATTCATACAGACCCATAACATTATTAAATTCGGATTATAAAATCACTACAAAATTACTATCAATTTGTTTTAATACTATTGCTGCTGATTTGATTCATCCGGACCAAAACGGTTTTATTGCGGGTCGTCAATTAATTACAAACACACATTATTTGACTGAGGCGTTAGATTATTTTGCTACACGAGGTGTTTCTGCTTTAATTTTACTATTAGATGCAGAAAAAGCTTTTGATTTGGTGGTTTGGGCAACACTTTTTACTATTTTAGCGCACTTTAAAATACCGCGACAAATCATTAAATTAATTCAGAATTCATACACCGGAGCCAAAGCCAATGTGATCATTAATTCTGTTGTGGTGGGATCAGTTCTAGTTAAACGAGGCACACGGCAGGGATGCCCTCCGTCTCCTATTCTTTTTGCTTTTTTTATTGAGCCACTAGCCATTGCTATTCGGAATTGTGCGAATGTGGCTCCCCCGATTATTTTTATGGCCAAAATTAAATTATACGCGGACGACATCATGTTATTAATTAAACCAGATCTACAATCTCAAACTAATGCTTTACAGATTTTTGAAGAATATGAGGCTTTAAGGGGATATCGCATTAATAAAAAAAAGACTGACATTTTGGTCTGTGGGGGCGGAGAGCCAGAATTACATCCAGATTTAAGTGGCTGTATTAATTCAAGGCCCAAACGATATTTGGGGGTCCTGTTTTCTGCCTCAGAACTAGATTTATATATACTTAACTTTGACCCTCTTCTTCAGAAAAGTTCGCTCTATGTTTGCTGGGTGGAACCCATTGCCATTATCCATCTTAGGCTGTCCGTACTTCCGCTTTTTAATTTCTTATTTTCCACCATTCCCTGTTTTTTGCCCGGCATCTTTTTCTCAAAAGTAGAATCGTTGTTTTCAGGTTTTGTGTGGCGTAACAAAACTCCTCGTATCTCAATAGGTACACTTTATGCAGATACAGATCAGGGCGGTCTCTCGTTACCAAATCTTAAAGATTACTACAATGCATATTTTGCACAATATCTAGAAAGATTTAAAAATGGATCTCATAGGCAGGATATATTTATAAATTTTTTTTTTGATCGAATCAGTCATGAGGCTCAAATTCCTTCCCCCCTCCAGGTACCTAAATCACCTAAACTTGTTTGATTTAAGATTATGAACTGGTTGTTTAAAAGACGGGAAGCCATGCTCAATAGATATTCTCTCCCCCAGAATAATTTAACGACCCCTTTAATGAATGTTTTTGTCCTAACAGGGATTAAAATGGGATTAGAAATAATTCAAAATTGGGAACGCGCTGGGTTCAATATACTATTAGATTTTTTAAGGGATCGAATGTGGATATCTCAGGGAGAGATGGCAAGATTAATCCCGGAAATTTTTTTGTTAATAAATTCTTACAGTTTGATTTATAAAACCTTGACGCAATTGGACCCAAGATACATGAGCCTTCCTACTCAGCTATGGAACGATCTCTTCCTGACTATAAGAGCTAGAAAACCCGGGGAATGGAAACGGTGCTAAGCACAGAGTAGGGAGGAAGACTTGAGCATAAAAGTAATTAAAAAATGGCAGGAACAAGAGAACCATCTATTATCCATCTACACCTGGAAGACTATTAATAAACTCAACTTTAGTGTATTGAGAGGCGCAAATTGGCGTAGAATGTTATTTTCTAGCAAATGGTTATTATATCGTACTCCGGCTGTTATCGCCAAAATGTATATTAACACTTCAGCTAACTGTTTCAGATGTTTGCAAGCCGCTCCGGCCAATTGGTCTCATATAATTGTACACTGTTGTAAAATCAAGCCATTTTGGAATGAGGTTTTTTTCTTTCTTCAAACTTATTTTAAGATCACGATCGAATCCAATGTTAAATTAATTTTGTATGGCTTTGACCCTGACCTTAAATTAGTAGACCATCTTGTAAAATTGATATATATAGCAATGGCAGTGGCAAGATCATTGATATTACAGAATTGGCGCTCAACACAGGTCCCCTTGTTCCAGGAATGGCTGCAAAAGATGAAGAGAGTTAGGAAGAGTGAATTACTATATGCACAACGAATTGGAGGGGTGAGAAAGTCCGATAAAACTTGGAGATTTTATTTTGATTGATTTAGGACAATATGTGTAATCTTACAAAGAATTTGTAAATCCTGTTATGTGTCTATATCCTGCAGTATATGTTGGTATGTTTTGCTTTAATGACCCCAAGAACTTCAATGAAATTTTTTTTTTTTAAATGAAACTGCATTATAAAACAGGCAGGTTAAGGTGGGGCTAAAGTGATCCAAACAAAAGATGACTATCAGGAAACCTTTATGACCTTACTGAGAGATGAGCGTAATTACAACGTTTTAAGCTCTGACTGCACACCCGCTTTGCAAAAAGAGTTTAAAAGTCTAGTTGAAAACCAAGGAAAACAGGTAAATAACACAAAAAGAGAGTGATTTTCTGATGGTTCCCTACCCTAACACCCCATATTTTTACATATACAAACAACCAGTCCCGGGGAGACTATTTGTCTCAGGGATAGGTTCTATCCTAGAACCATTGGCAGAGTTTGTAGATTGGTTTGTTAGCCCATTAGCACCTCATGGGCCATCCTATATTGAAGATACTAAACACTTACCTAAAATCCTGGAAGGCACTGATTTTGACTCTTAGCAACAGCTACTTATAACTCTGGATGTGGAATCACTTTACACGAGTATATCCCAAGAGAAAAGTATATGCATGATTGAGGATTTACTCTCTGAGGGTGAGTGGCATTTCAAAGCTTGGTTGAATTGGATACTGAGCCTGATGCGGTTGGCATTGACAAAACATTTTTTTAAATATGAAGGTACCATCTACCTACAACAACATGGGACATAGATGTGCAGCATCTACACTCCCAGTGTAGCATGACTGTATGTTAATCAGTTTGAGAAAGAACATATTTGGTCTAGCAACCCATTTAAGGTGCATGTGATCATTTGGCGGAACTAAATTGATCAAACACAAGGAGATGATGGACGGAGTGCTGAAACTTTTCAGACACTCATCCCCAGTCACAGATCTGGGTTGGATCCATCATCGTTCTTTAGCTCACTTTACCACTTCAGTTCAGACTAAGGGTGGGCATAGTGTGCGTAGTGGGGCTACGGGGAGTGCCACGGAGGGAGACGCAATCTCCGCACATGCCGCACACTCCGCGTAGCCCCACTATGTGCCACCCGCCTTCCTCCCGCCCTAATAACAATTAAACATAAACCTTGAAAAACAATATAAAAGTAAGTAAAACTGCTTACCTTAGCTGCGGTGTCCCGGGGCTCCCTCTTCCTCCTTCATCGCGACTTCTTCAGCAAAACTGCGCATGCGCGGACCTGCGCATGTGCAGTTTTCATGAAGAATCTGCGATGGAGGAGGAAGAGGGTGCATCAAAACTGCGCATGGGCGGGCCCGCACATGCGCAGTTTTCATTTTGAAGTTGCGATGAAGGCGGAAGAGGGAGTCCCAGGACGCCGCAGTTAATGTAAGACTTTCCTTACTTTTATATTGTTTTTCAAGCTTCTTATTTAATTGTTACTAGGGCGGGAGGGAGGCGGGGGCTGGTGGCAACTCCACTCCGCCGTGGAGTGTGTGGGATGCTGCCTATTACGCGAAACGCGGAGTAGGCACCACTCCGCACATTCTGTGGGTGGAGTGGAACTCTCCGCCCACCCCTAGTTCACACCCAGCTATATGAAAATCAGTCTTTACCCTGTGCCTCATGAGAACAGTAACACGAGGGAACCATCTTAGGATCCACCAGGCTGCATAGCCACATGTCTGCCTGAATCCAATGAATTAAATTCATATGATTTCATCTGCTTTCTTCATTTTTTCACCATTAATTTTCAACCTTTGTTTTGCTTAGTGTTCAATTCATTTTATTCAATCCATATTTAACCTCTATGTTCAGAAAAGGCTCAGAAGCGTATAATGGGTTCCATGTCATGATTTATTTTAACAAACCCAATGCATTTCGGGAATAGATTCCCTTCGTCGGGGGCATCTGAAAATACAAGCAAATATATACTTTTAACCAGGTCTTTCAATAAAGCATTTCACTGAAATCTAAACTAGCAGATAAACATGATGTTAGCAATGAGCCTGTCAATAAAACACGGAAAATTCGTCTACCATATACACAAAAAATTGTCACTTTCAAACTGTACCCCATCCTTTCTAAACCCACATTATTCATATATATTCAGCATGACACGATGACATCATAGTTTTAAGTGCATCAACCCCTTATCAATGATGAAAGCAGTACCTACTTCTAAGAACACACAAAAACGTATTTAAACTTCTTGGCGCTTACCATGACATGCTGTTACATCCTAATATATAAAAACGTGGTTCCAAAGTAACCAAATCCAATTTAAAATCCGTAGCTTCATATTTCTGCTATCCAGCGCACCGAGGCACGCTTGTCTCGTTTCAAAATGAACTGAATCTGATGCTCAGGAAACCACTGTGAAGTGTTTCCGCCCTTCTTAACACCCTGCAGGTGATTAATTGTGTATGCTGTGTCACACCCCACTTAACATCAAACCATATGCACAGCACTTTTGACTTGGATCTCCGTGGTTCTATCAGTACTACTACAAATCCCACAATTCACTATACCCATACTCTTCCACCTCGTGTAGATCGCAAAACCCACTGTTGCCGATTTTCCCCCCAAATTCATGTTAATAAAAGTAAAGCCACTCCTTTCCAAACTGCTATATGTCCGTTTTTATATTGTCCTTGTGAGCCCTCCAGGAAATGCTTCTGTGCGAAATATTTCCAACGTTACTCTTTCCATGAAAATGCTTGTGCTCTTTGCTTGTTCATAATAATCCAACACAGCAGGGAACCCGGCCTCTGGGTCATTCGTCATCAACTTGTTTATCAAATTCTTAGCTTGTCCTGTTGTTCGTTACATTTTAAACTTTTTATGGGTGCAATCTCATTGGAGACGAAAAGAATTCATACAATGAGCTAAATTGAGATGAGATGCACACCTTTGATAAATTTAGCACCTCATGAGAACAGCCCAGCCCGAACTGCCAAGCCAGGTCTTCCCTGAACAGGAAACAAGCACCCCTCATCAGCCAGGCTAGCTTGAATCAAGTGGCAAAGTGAGCAAGGGACCACGTCTGGGCATACCCTGCCAACTTAGGGAGAACAAAGTAAACACAAGGAGATGATTGACGGAGCGCTGAAACTTTTCAGACGCTCCCCCCCTGTCACAGATCTGGGTTGAATCCATCATCGTTCTTTAGCTCATTTCGCCACCTCAGTTCAGACCCAGCAATATGCAAATCAGTCTTGACCTTATGCCTCATGGGAACAGTCCAGCCCGAACTGCCAAACCAGGTCTTCCCTGAACCGGAAACAAGCATCCCAGGACCGGTTTCGGGGTAACACCACTCATCAGCCAGGCTAGCTTGAATCCAGTTGCAAAGTGGGCAAGGGACCCACATCTTGGCGTACCCTGCCAACTCGGGGTGAACAAAGCAAACACAAGAAGATGATGGACGGAGCGCAGCAACTTTTCAGACACACACCCCCAGTCACAGATCTGGATTGAATCCATCATTGTGCTTTAGCTCACTTCGCCAACAGCACTGGGAGGGGTAAACGATAGTGCTCGTAAATATCTATATACCGCTAAAGCTACAAACAAATACACTGCAATATTTGGGTCACATACTCACATAACTGCCTCAGACTCTGACTATAATAGAAGGGGATTTTCACATGGCGCTGGACAAACACTTAGACAGAACCACTGTCAAATCCCTAGCGGGGAAATTGACTCTTTCATGGAAGCAAGGGGCATGGGGACATCAGGTGAACGTTACATAAGACACGCATGGGCTACTCCTACTATTCATGAACACAAAATATGCCCTCTCTTATAGATTACTTATTTACTACAACCTCAACTGTACACAGGTTCACGGCGGCAGAGTACAAAGGCAACGGGAATATCTGATCACTCATCACTAAGCATCCAATTAGAAACTCGGAAGCCATGGAGGAAGGCAGAATGGGAAATGGCTGCATGGTGCTTGACCAACAAGAAAGAAATGGAGCGTCTGCACAAGGCCACCAAACATTATTTCAAAGACAAAACTGATACAGTGCAGGGCGCGTCCACTCAATGGCAGGCCACAATCTTGGGGGTGTTAATACCGGCGGAAGTGAGATATAAATGAAAGAGAGAAAGGCAATGCACAGTGGTGAAAAGGGAACTCTTTAATTTAGAGGTGGAATATATTCAACAACCCTCAGCGATAACGAAAGCCCACATTACACTACAAAGGAGGAATGTCATTCAATAGCAACCAACAAGGTTAAATTGACCTGTGTTCGAGAACACCAGTATGATTAAACGTGATCCGTTTTAATGCTGGCTTTTTAACTGTGAACTGTTTTTTAATCTTGTATAACAGTTATTTGTTACCACATGTGTATTAATGGTACCTCGAGTTGTTTTATTTTTTACGTCTGAATACATTTTAAATCTTGTAATGTTTTTTAGGCCGCCCAATTTATTAGTGAATTATATTGAAAGAGGTTTTTATTGTGTTGTGTAATATGGTGTATGTGTTGTACTTTTATGGTTTTTATTAACCAAATAAAGTGGTTTGACTGACTGACCTGTGTTGCAAAACAAAAATGCATCTATGAAGCTGGGGATAAGGCAGGGAAAATCCTAGCATGGCTTAGTAGCAGGGAACAAGATAGGACTCACATCTGAGAAATAATAGTCCCAGACAGCTCGACAATTCAGGCCAGTGAAACCTTAGCGACTGCAATGACAGATCATATGCAGAAATTCTATACAGAGAGGCTGCACCTATCTGAAATAAACCTTTTGTCCATGACTGCTCCTGCAGGCGGTTGATCAGTCATAGTGTACTGGCCCTAGAAGATGACCTAACAAGGGAGGAAGTGCAGTTGACACTCACACAATTTTAATCGGGAAAAGCCCAGAGTCCCAGTGGCTTCCCAGGAGAATTCTTGAAAAGGATATCAAGTGAGAAAATTGCACCACCATACAAGTTGTACATCTAGGCATACCATAAACGAATGCTCCCTAGAGACCTTGAAACTACGGCAATCATATTCATACGCAAAATAGGGAAACTCAGGGACCGATAGGATTCCTAGCAGGCAATATCGCTCCTCAACTTAGACACCAAAATACTAGCAAAGTTTTTAGCAAACCAACTGAGACGCATAATCCTAAAACTGGAGCACCCAGATCTGAACGGATTCATGCCCCATAGATCCACAAAATGTAACCTCCGCTGCCAAAACCAAAAACAACATCACAGCTGTGACAGGACTGAGCGCGCCATTGGCCGTAGTATCGTTAGACGTGAAGAAGCACCTCAGTGGCAGGGCCCTTCTTATTTGAGACCCTGAACAAAATAGGATTCGGGACAAAATTCTTTAAATGAGTCAAACTGCTATAAATGAACCCCAGGCCATGACTCAAAGGAAATTGGAACCTTTCTCTTTCATTCCCGATAAAGAGGGGCACAAGACAGGGCTGCCCCCTATCTCTGATGTTGTCAGCCCTCGCCATAGGGGCCCTAGCAGAATAGATAAGGGGGGACGCCAAGATATGGGGATTGAGATGGGAAACCACTTGGTAGGAACAGATATTGCTATATGTGGACGATATCCTTCTGTGTCTGGTGGACCTAGAGATATCCCAGACAAGAGTAGGCGAGATTTGTGTGATATACGGGAGATACTTGGAACTGAGTACAAATTTGGAGAAATCCCTGGTATTCCCAATGGATAGTTAGACCCTGCCAGAGCACCTACCCATGTCACTAAAGATTGCAGTCCATCATTTTAAATACCTGGGACAGTGGACATCCAAAGATGAAAGAACATATTATAATGACAATCTGGCCCCTACTACTTAGCAGGCTAGAAAAGGATATAAAACACTGTAGAGCACTACCAATCTCGCCGATGGGCCGGTTGCGATTTTTTAAATGATTACATTACCCAAATTCATGTATTTACTACAGAACAGTCCATATGCACTACCAAATTCTTTCTTCCAAATTCTAAATAGGTTTATAAGATCCCTGATATGACTTGATGATTCATCACGAATAGTGTTCCCCACACTCCAACGCTCAGTATACGTAGGGAGTATAGCACTGCAGAATATTCGAAAATATTATGAGGCAGCCCAAAGTCAGTATAAAGAACAAATGGGCATATGCCCCACTGGGCGACCCTGTACTTAGATTAGAATGAGCAGCCCTAGTTGAGAAAGGTTACCTCCACATCCTCTATGGCGGTAAGCTGGTCACGGATGCACCGCCAATGACAGCAACAGTGATGTACATCTGGCATAAGCTACAGAGAGAAATGGGATGAGAAAAAAGATTGACACCGAAGACCCCCTTATGGTTAGGTACCAAATTGGGTCCAGTGAATAAACTACTGGGTTCCAGAAAGTGGGACATGATTGACCTCTCCACACTTGAGAATGTATGGGACGTAAACAGCATACTACCATTCAAACACCTCAGGGATAAATATTACATGGCACCCACACAAATATTTAAATATCTACAACTGCTAGCAAGTATTCTCCATGGGAGGAAACCAAAGAGGATTCCCCCGGATGAGGGTTACTGGATGGGCATATAATCACAAAGGCAGTTTCCCTAACATGCAGTACATTGATGAGAAACACACAGCGTGAACCGGATATATTGCAGTCACAATGGCCAAACATCTAGGGGGGCTAGATGATGATGACTGAAGATTCACTGCAATTCCCACGAGAATTGGCGATCCAGGTGTGTTTCTGTCTAATCCAATTAAAAATATTACACAGGGTGTACTATGAATGAACGACTGACTGAGTTATTTGATAATGCTCATGAATCACTGTAGGAAAGTGGCTCTATATATACTGGACCAAAGTAAGGTACAGTGTGTATAGAGCCCCCAGTCCCCAGAGGTTTGGCAGAGGCTAAAGTTAGATATAACCTTACTCTCTAAAGTGGTAGCTTGGTCGAGCAGTAAGGCAGTATCAGAGGACAGTGTAAAGCATTTGTTGTACACAATCAGTCAGCAAATAGTCTCACACACTCAAGAACTGAACTCTAAGCCAATTGTTTTGTATCAAAAGATAGAGTCGTTTTATTTTAGAACCAACAAGGTATCAAAATATACTTTCTCAGGATGAGTTACTTTAGTTAAATACTTTTCAAATAGGCAATAGACTTTTTGAATGCAATAGTTACAATTTGTTGCAATAGGCAACACAATGCAACATTGAGCTCAATGGGAATTTCTAGTTAAATGCAATTAGTTACTTTGTAGATTACTTTTCTAACCACAGGACTGGATCCTAGATTCAGTCCCGGGACAGGAGCTGTAAACAGTTAAGTAAAAGCGTTATGGTTACAGTAGTGATTTTTATGGAATATTATTGTATTTTAAAAGATGACACTTTTTGCAGGGAAAGTATGCTCACATTACTTTTGTAATCCAGTGCTGGACTCCTAGGTTCAGCACTGGGACGTCTATCTAAAACAGGCAAGTAATTACGTTTTTATCGTTGGCACGATTTTTTGAGAATATTTGTAAGTTTCAAAAAATCGATACTTAGAAACTTTTTCAGCAAAAAGCAGGCAATAATATCCTATGGAAGGAAATTCAAGTTACTGGTAAGTACGGTTAGAATTACTTTTCAGGGTCAGTACTGGGCTCAAAGATGCAGCACTGAGGTCTCTCCTGATAACAGGTGAGTAAATCGCAATTCGTAGTTCGGCTGATTTTAGATGAATATTTTAAAGTTCCAAAATTCCAGACTTAAAAGAATGTCCAAGTGAAACCAGTCAATGTTAGCCTATGGAAGAAAAGTGAGTTATTGTCCTTTAGGTAAGTACCCGACTAGCAGAGTTAAGGTTCTGGGCATAGACTGAGGGGTCTACCAGGGTCAGATAGGTACAGTTGGTACACCCTCAGCGGCACAGGGGCAGCCGGGTGCAGAAGTAGTTAGGCATAATGTTATCCAATGAGAGGCAGGGGGCCTTCGGTTGGTGGCTGCTGGCTAGCAGGCCATGTGGCTGTGGGAGCTGGGCTCCTGGTCACTTGTTCAGGGCAAATGGGGAAGTAGGATAGGACAAAGGTTGACTGCCAGGGGCACTCGGGCGGCTGGATGCAGGGTGCTTTTGAGCCGTCCTGCGCTTGGAAACAAAGGATGCAGGCTCGGGGACAGAGGATCTTCTGGAGCGACCAACACTTCGAGGGGTAAGTTGAGATCTTGGAGGATAGGTAGGCACCCCCGAGTTGGGCACAGGCGGCCGAGGGGCACCGGGTGCAGGGGTGTCTTTGGACGTCGGGAAATCTCACCCTCTGCTGGTCACGGGTGGAGGGGTCCCTGGTTCTGAGTCTGCAGGCGTCATCTGAGTCGTCGAGGAGGGTCCTTGGGCACTGGATTCCAGGGCAGAATCGCCGGGGGGACATCCTCAAGTACAGGCCAGACTCGGCGGGTGCAGAGTGGGCTGGATTTGCGGTTCCTGGCTGGCACCAGGGGTATTGCTGTCTGAGCAGAACCACTGCTCGTGGGAGTCCCAGTCTCTAAGAGGGTCAAGACAGGCAGGTCCTCCGGGGTTCTTGAGGTGGATGTCCGCAGGAGATGCCGGAATTCAGCAGGAGCAGGTTCAAGGATCAACAGCCCTTTAGGGCTGGGGCCAAGTCAGTTGGTGTTGTCCTCTTGTTAGCAGCTGCACCGCAGGTCTTCTTCTTCTTGGTCTTCTTTCTTATTTCAAAATTGGGATCCGAGGAAGGATGGTTCAGGGTGCCCCTAAATACTAAATTTAGGGGCATTACAGGTAGGGTGAGGACAGAGACCAATAGGTCCCTTTTCCTGGGGTGGGTACACCCCTAACCTGCTCCTCTTCTGTGGGAGGGGGGCAGGAGCCTAGCTGTGAGTGGGTAGGGCTCCCCATCCTCAAAATGGCAGTATCTTGGAGTCGTGCTTCACCTCGCCTCTCCAACCTGAGGGGTGGAGTTGGCATAGGCTAGCATACCCCCTTTCCTGACGTAGGGTTTCCCGCCAGTCTTCCTGCCAGGGTCAGAACTGGTGGGGGCCGGTTGCTCCGTACAGCAAGTGGCCTGGAGAAGCTCACAAAGGCGGCATGCCTTTGAAGCTTCCCCCTGCCCATCCTGGGGGAGGAGACCTAGCGCCTCACCCAGGATGTGCATTGTTGCAGGCCCAGGAGAGCGGGTGCTCTCCACCCAGGGGTCCAGCAACATGTCTGCTGTGTGGCAGTGATGGAGCGGTAATTTCTTCTGGTAATTTCTCAATGCAAAACCCTCATGCTACCTCTAATTTACCGCTCAAAAGGTGTTGGGCCCTTCACACCATGTATTACCTTCAGGAGACTTAAATAATCCTGAACAGTCAAAAATGCAATTATTATTGTAAGCCAATAAAGAGAGTTGTTGAGTATTTAAAGGGTTTTATTTTCTAATCAAAAGTTAGGTTTTTCTGACCCTTTATTCATCAGTAACATCAATCAGGTTACAGAATTTGGAAAACAGGTAAAATAGCATTAGTACAGAACTTATTACAGTCTGCATATAAGCATTACATGTAGGAAGGAAAAATGTGGCGTAGAATGTCATACAAAACTTTTAATGAGTCTCTAAGAAAATAGTTTTGTAAGGGTAATCAATAGTCTCCCTTTAAGAAAAAATAAATGCATAAGTTGGACAACTCTTTTAAACCTAATTCTATCTATTCACTGCTCTTCTGCATTCTGTCCGTTTCCAAAGAGCAAGCAGCACGCCCTTCGCAGAGAGGAATGTGGCCTATTGTGCCAAAATATGACGTGCCAGGATTTTGAAATAATCAACAGGGAAACCCTCTTATCTGACCCTCCTCGGAACGCCTAAAAAAAATACCCGCCACGATCTCGTGCCTAACCCACAGAGATGCCTGTTCTAATCTGCGTCTCCTGTCAAGGCTCACACGCCCCCTCCTCCCTAATGTGCCCAGTGCCAGCTGGGTTAAAAGGAGCCGGTGGGGGAAAAAAAATGACAAAGAGCTTTGTAGCACTTCTCCTTATCTGGGTGCTATACTTAGAAAATTTGGCAGAGTGCTCCGCAGCACTTAGGCTCAGAGACCTCGTCCCGGGTCCTCTGGCAGGGTGACAGAGTGCTTCGCAGCATCTATCTATGGGGCCTATTGTAGAGCGGTGGGTCAGTGTCTGGTCAGCTAGTCAGCCCAGACGGACAATTTCTTTAAGCTAAGCTAGGCTATTTATACTCTACTGGGACCCCTAGACCACCCACAAATGTTGCAAGTGACAAGGTCCCATCTTTTGATTGGTCAAGGGAGGTGGTTAAGTCATTGTCACCACCTATAATTCTTCGTTCCCATAGTACGTGTTCACGTGACAGTACCCTCCCCTTAGAGTTTGGGTTCCCAGGCATACGTGTGGGAAAGGACAATAGAGCATGCAAAAGAGTGCAACATTGTATCATTATTAGACGTAAAAACAGCATCTTTTCAGGGGCGAAGGTGAGCGTTCCAGGAGAGTCCCAGCTTCGGTAGCCAACTGGCTAGGTTCCAATGCTGCAAGGCCCAGTTCTTAGGTCACGTGGGTTGGTCATGTGATGTAAACACATAATAAAAATAAAAAGAGGACATACTCTAGATACAGCACTAATGTGTACAATGTATACCATTTAATACTATAATGTTTACCTAACCCAGCTACTAATTTTAAAGCAGCTTTTTCTATTATTTATAATAACATGCAAAATAAATGTGCAATGTATAATAAAGCATATTATGCTTTAGTGTAAAATTTAAAAGCCCATACAGTTAATGTAACACACACAGAAACATGTTATCAATGTTATAGATACTTTTTCATGTACAAAGCATTTTAGCACCATGTGTAGTGTTTGGTGCATTATTATTTTCACACATTATAAAAAGAGGTGTTTTAAACTAAACACGTTTATTAAATATGTAACAAGCTAAAGTCTTTTAAAACAGGAAATAGTGAATTCAGATTGCAATAGATGAGCTGGAAAGAGAGAGAAACACATTTTATTAATCTTTAAAGCTAAAAAAGCCACTTTTCTTTATACTGTAAAAACACATGTTAATTCAGCACAAGCATTTCAGAAAGACTAGGTGTCACTTTTATATTTTTCATGTGCCTTTGGTTTTAACTTGCACCAAAAGGTGCGTGGCAATTTAAATGCAGTTTGTCTGAAGCACAAAAATAAAACAATGCCTGACTGCAGATGAAATCTGCTCCATCAATCCACCCTTCTGATAATTCAAATCATAATAAAATGATTTATAATTCATCACACATTTCCGTATTTCATTTTCAAAAGTGACTTTAAATTGCAAAAGCTGAGCATATAACAATTTTACTTCTATTTCTAAGGCAAACACAAGTCTATCTGTAATCAGATCATATATAGCCAACCTCAAATGTTTTAGTGCAGAGTTCTGTAAGTAGCACCTTGGAACAGTTAGTCTTCTTTAAAATAAGTAACTAAAATAAAAAAAAAGGAATTCAACAGGACAGTTTCAGCATTTCTTTGCTCTTTGTCATCAGCTTGCCATCAGAATGGCTCATTGGCATTCTGTACCTTTTTCAATGCAAATTAGACTACTTAGGTGCTGAGAAACTCGGACAGAGCACCATCAATCCTTTGCACTTTTTCAACCAATGCCTTTCACTCTTATCTTCACTTTGATCAGATTCAGATGATTCACCACAGCATCTCTAAAATCAAACTGTTGCACCATCCATTATGCAGATCTTGTGTAGCAGCTGCAATCTGGTGAGAAACTGCACACTGTACATCAACCAGACCTACACAGCCATGGCTAGTGTTCTCCTCAGTGTTTTCCACAAGTGCATTTGCATATGCATTTTCAAGCCACTTTGGTGTTGGTGAGACACCGTCTTTTGCAAAAGGTAACTCAGTGCTGCCATTGTGTTGCTTTATCATGCTTGACACTTCAGGCAGATAGCTGCAATCCATTCCTTGTCCAATCTGTTGTTCTGCACTCATTATCTTTGTGACCACATTATGATCTGATTTCAGAGAAACTGGCAATCTATACCCGGGCATCAGTCTTTGCAATAACACTTTTGCCACTTTGCATTTGTCACTTTTCCCAAAAATAGTTCTGATACAACCCTGTTGTGCTGCTTCAAAAACATTTTCTTGAGCCTCTTTTAATTCACCTGTGAAGATTCCATAGAATGTACATGCTAACAGAACACACATGTGTGCAACTGAATAAGCATTTCTCTCTCCCATGACAACAGTGACTCTCATTTGAGCAGATATACTGCATGTTATGGTAAGGGCAATCAATTTCGAATTTTGGACTGGGGCAACTACTGAAAGCCATGAAGCTTTGACAACATAATGTACAAGGAGCACAGCATGTGCTGCTTTTGATGTGTCACCTTTCAAACATGGGCCATCTACAAAATGGACATTGTTGGGCTGACTCAGACATTCATCATTAAAGTCTGAATTTGGCTTTATGCATATTTTCATGATATTTAGACACTCATATTCAGTTTCATCACAAACCAAATCATTTGCTGACATTTCTGTGAAGTTAGGGTCAAAGGTCATTGGGCAATACATCACAGACCTTTGAACACATTCATCTTTTTGAATAGGCAATGAGAGAGTGCAGCCCTCCCTCTCACTGCAAATTGGTATATTTTCTTTTAAATAAACTTTCATTCCTAGTGCTGGGGCACAACATTCTTTCTTTTTCAACTCTAGGAATGTTTTTGTGCAATTGTTGTCCAATGGAAGCGGATCAGACACACCTTTGTGTGTCAGCCTCAGTAAAGGCTTAGCCACTAGGGAAAGGTTTAGTAACCACTCTCTACAGCAGCTAACCATTCCCAAAAATTTCCTGACTTCTTTCTGAATTTGAGGTGGATTTTTCTTGGAAACCATTTCCACCCTTTCTGGTGACACCTTTCTACCTCCCTTTCCAATTTTGTGTCCCAGATATTCATCTTCTTTTTGACAGTACTCCTGACTATTCTCATGCAATGGCACTGTTACATGGACTTTGCAAAAATCAATAAAAGTAAGCCATTCTTCAGCACATGGAATGTGAAAAAATATATTGGCTGGATTCGGTACCACAGGACAACATGAAAAAAATATGCTTTTAATCTCCTGCACTATTCTGTTCTTTTCATTTATTTTCTGTGAGCCTGTGATCAGAAAGTTATACAAACTTCCAATCAAATCCATCAAAAATCCTTTTATTGGTAAAATTCCTGCAACTGATGGTGTTCCTGAATACATGTCATTTAGTTCTAATTTTAATAAGACATGTTCTGCAAATTTTTTTTAATCTGACATCCTTCTCTGTGAACTCTCTTATTTCTGTGTTTATTTTTTCCAAAGCAGAAGGTAATTTTTCAACTGTCTTTTCTGAAGATAATGCTACAGCTGTTTCTTGTTGGGCCATTTTAAAATGTACATCGTCATCAGGAATCTGAAAAATAACACTATCTGATATACAGTAATCTGTGCTGTTTAATTTGCTAAATAATTGTTTTCCTGCTAGGCCAGAGTCACAGACAACAGTTTTGCAATCTTCCTTAAATGGGCCTAATTTTGGTGCAAATTTTTCTAAAACTGGGTTTGTAATTTCTTTGTTTAAAACTCCTGCATTTAAATCTGGACTTTCCACTGCCTTCACAATGGACTTGGTAAATTCAGAATTGTGAGGGTTAAAACTCTCATTTTCAAACACAGCAACCTGTTGGACTGGGTTCTGTTTTTGTCTCTGGAAATAATTCACATTTGCTTCGGACAACTTATTTAAATTAATGTTAGCATTTTCCATATTTTGTGGGACCATCTTTGCTTGGAAAAATCCTGCCATAGGTACCTGTTTCTGAACTGACATTTGCATTTGCTTAGCTTGCATATTTCGCATCTGCATTTCTCCATGTTTTTGTGCATCATGTTTAAATTTATATTTCCTCTTCCAATGCTCAAATCTGCTAGAAAGATGGCAAAATGACGCATTTTCCAGCAGTACAACATCCATACCTGAATTTGCACAAACCAAACCAACTTTACTTCCATCCTGTGTTCTTTTAATCTGTACCCAATCAACATCCTTTACTGGCACTCCACCCTTCAGGAAAATAATCACTGCTATATTTTCCTCCATATCAACAGAAAATGATGGTGCATTCATGCAAACCCTTTTCATTGTCTCCTCACCTGGCCCTTGAACAACTTTAGATTCAAACCACAATTCATTCTGCATGACAATGTAAAAGAACATTTCCAAATTAATGCACAGCTCTTTTGAAATCTCAACAAAGCCATCAACTTGTGGGTACCACAGCATAAATTTGTCTCTCAATTGTGGGATTATGTTCAGAAATGCTGCAAGTTCACTGGTATTCTGTGGCATAGGAACATGTACTTCTCCCACTATTTCTCCCAATGAGTAAGCAAAAGCTTCTCCCTCATTCTGCTTATTATTTTTCTCAACTAAATCTGGTGGCTTCTTTTCCTTATCCAGTTTCCTAGCTAGGTCTGGTGGTTTCTTTTTCTTCTCATGTTTTCTTGCCCATTTGTCTCCTAATTTCTCAAACCCATTGCATTTAAAAATATATTTTATTTCTGCAATGTGCAATTGCATTCCTAAAGAACACATTTTCTCAATTGCTTCATCATCCATATGTACCCTGACACTTTTCTGAAATGGGAAACTTCCTGAAACATCAAATTCATAATTTTGAGCCAAATCTGTCAGGCCATTATGGGTAGTTAATGCACATGCAACTGTTTCCTTACTCAGGGAAATTAGTTCTTTTTCCTGACACTTGTTCACATTTTCATTATTTAAACAGCATGGACTGTTATTTTCTCCATGTTCAAGTGCTGAATTTAAAACACTACGCTGTCTCTCTTTTTCAGGGCCTGTGTTAATATGTTCTCCCATGTTTTCTATCTTTTTAATCACTGCTGCTTCCTCTAAGCAGGTTTGAAAAATAACATTTTCAATTACATTTATTTTATTCTGAGCTGCAGATGTTGTAAATACCATTTTTCCCTCACCTTTCAGTGCTTGGGGTAATTTCTGTTCAATAATCTGTGAATTCTGAGTTTCTGAAATAAACTCTGCCATAATCACTCCTTCTGCAGCTCTTTGAACCTTTTCAGTAGGGACCATATTAATTGGGACAGTCATAATTTTTCTATGCATCATCTGTGCATCTGCAGTTAGCAATTCTTGGACTGAATCAGGCACATTTGAAGCAGTAACACCTGGAGGTATCACTGTAAGTGCTGAATCAACAGGTAATGGGTCAATCTGAAATGTTTGCACAGTTTCCTCAATCTGTGTTTTTCTCTGTTCAACAGAAGCAGTAGCCACTGTAGTGCTTACTGGTACACTATTTTCAGTATTTTTAATGGGAACCACATAAAGTGGTGGACACTCAGTTAACAATGCATCCATTATTTTATCCCCTGAATCATTACTTATTTGAAGCACTTTATCATCATTAATTCTCTTCTCCTGCATTTGGTGCTTTACCTTTTTATCCTCACTTACTTTCTCTCTTGCTGTCTTTTCCCACATGCTTAAGGCCTCACATTGTGCAGCTTTAGATGGTGTCTTTATTTCACATAACACTTCCCTTAATTTGTCAATAATTTGCAATTCAAAAGTACCATCTTTTGGAAACCTCAAAGCACCCTCTTTTTCAGTAATCTTGCACCATTGGTGAACCCACATACATGTATTTTGTCCCAAATTGTTAGACATAAAATGCACAGGTGTTCCTTCAGGAGCATCACCAATAAAAAACGAATTTTTCACTTTACCTCCTAACAGCTTCTTTAAGCCTTCAAACAATTTCATTTTTGCAATAGTTCAATGCAATTTCTTTTCTCCAAAGCTGTCAATCTCAATTTTAGTCAGTTTCACTCCTACTACTGAACCTCCACAAAATCTTACTGCAATATTTCTCTGAATCAATACCTCTGTTAGTAACAACATAAATACATTCGCTACTCTGTCTGTTGTGCTAAATAAAGGATAGATTTATATTCACTGCGAGTAACACATTCCGCTTACCCTTCACAAAGTAAGACCTTCCGTTTACTCTTCAAACACTACAGGTAAATCCCTTCCGCTTACCTGTCACACAAGCTCAGAAGAACCTGCTACTCCTTTGGACTTATCCTTCAGGATATATCTTAGTCCAAAGTTTCACCAGCGAACCCTTTTGCTGTCACTCAAGCTCAGAAGAACCTGCTACTCCTTTGGTGTGACCCTTTCTAGGTGATATCAGACCAAAGTTTCACCAGCGAACTCTTTGCTACAATCACTCACACAGAAAATAGTCCCTAATTTAACACTGCCAGCCCTACCTAGCTTCTCAGTGTTATTCCCACAGACAAGTAACCTCAGTGCAGTGTGGCTTCCATTTACCACCCGCTATTCCTTCCCGGGATTCCACAGGTGTGCATACCTGCGTGTTCAGACAACATAGAACAAGACACTAACTTAACATAAAGAGTTAAAACATGTAATCAATAACCAAAAATGATGTCCTATGAAATTACCAATATAATCAATAACACCATCAATTCAAAATGAGCAAAATGTCACCAACAGTAAAAAAAAATCCTTACTATTTTCAACACTTCAAAAATACATACATGCTAGCATATTAACAACATTTCACAACCCTATTGATACTCACACCACTTCTTGCATCACCTGCCAGTACTGCTTTGCCAGTCTTCAGGTTCTGAGCATTGGAGTCAGGAATCAGGACTTGGACATTTATCTAACTTGGGCAATTATTTTATTTCCCTTCTTAAGGTCAATGATCCATTAGTTGAGTAGTTGATGGTGAAATCAATAATCATTAATCACCAAACTAATCAATAATAACCATCCTCTGCTACCAAAAACTGATGGAGCGGTAATTTCTTCTGGTAATTTCTCAATGCAAAACCCTCATGCTACCTCTAATTTACCGCTCAAAAGGTGTTGGGCCCATCACACCATGTATTACCTTCAGGAGACTTAAATAATCCTGAACAGTCAAAAATACAATTATTATTGTAAGCCAATAAAGAGAGTTGTTGAGTATTTAAAGGGTTTTATTTTCTAATCAAAAGTTAGGTTTTTCTGACCCTTTATTCATCAGTAACATCAATCAGGTTACAGAATTTGGAAAACAGGTAAAATAGCATTAGTACAGAACTTATTACAGTCTGCATATAAGCATTACACGTAGGAAGGAAAAATGTGGCGTAGAATGTCATACAAAACTTTTAATGAGTCTCTAAGAAAATAGTTTTGTAAGGGTAATCAATAGTCTCCCTTTAAGAAAAAATAAATGCATAAGTTGGACAACTCTTTTAAACCTAATTCTATCTATTCACTGCTCTTCTGAATTCTGTCCGTTTCCAAAGAGCAAGCAGCCCGCCCTTCTCAGAGAGGAATGTGGCCTATTGTGCCAAAATATGACGTGCCAGGATTTTGAAATAATCAACAGGGAAACCCTCTTATCAGACCCTCCTCGGAACGCCCCAAAAAAATACCCGCCACGATCCCGTGCCTAACCCACAGAGATGCCTGTTCTAATCTGCGTCTCCTGTCAAGGCTCACACGCCCCCTCCTCCCTAATGTGCCCAGTGCCAGCTGGGTTAAAAAGAGCCGGTGGGGGAAAAAAAATGACAAAGAGCTTTGTAGCACTTCTCCTTATCTGGGTGCTATACTTAGAAAATTTGGCAGAGTGCTCCGCAGCACTTAGGCTCAGAGACCTCGTACCGGGTCCTCTGGCAGGGTGACAGAGTGCTTCGCAGCATCTATCTATGGGGCCTATTGTAGAGCGGTGGGTCAGTGTCTGGTCAGCTAGTCAGCCCAGACGGACAATTTCTTTAAGCTAAGCTAGGCTATTTATACTCTACTGGGACCCCTAGACCACCCACAAATGTTGCAAGTGACAAGGTCCCATCTTTTGATTGGTCAAGGGAGGTGGTTAAGTCATTGTCACCACCTATAATTCTTCGTTCCCATAGTACGTGTTCAAGTGACAGTACCCTCCCCTTAGAGTTTGGGTTCCCAGGCATACGTGTGGGAAAGGACAATAGAGCATGCAAAAGAGTGCAACATTGTATCATTATTAGACGTAAAAACAGCATCTTTTCAGGGGCGAAGGTGAGCGTTCCAGGAGAGTCCCAGCTTCGGTAGCCAACTGGCTAGGTTCCAATGCTGCAAGGCCCAGTTCTTAGGTCACGTGGGTTGGTCATGTGATGTAAACACATAATAAAAATAAAAAGAGGACATACTCTAGATACAGCACTAATGTGTACAATGTATACCATTTAATACTATAATGTTTACCTAACCCAGCTACTAATTTTAAAGCAGCTTTTTCTATTATTTATAATAACATGCAAAATAAATGTGCAATGTATAATAAAGCATATTATGCTTTAGTGTAAAATTTAAAAGCACATACAGTTAATGTAACACACACAGAAACATGTTATCAATGTTATAGATACTTTTTCATGTACAAAGCATTTTAGCACCATGTGTAGTGTTTGGTGCATTATTATTTTCACACATTATAAAAAGAGGTGTTTTAAACTAAACACGTTTATTAAATATGTAACAAGCTAAAGTCTTTTAAAACAGGAAATAGTGAATTCAGATTGCAATAGATGAGCTGGGAAGAGAGAGAAACACATTTTATTCATCTTTAAAGCTAAAAAAGCCACTTTTCTTTATACTGTAAAAACACATGTTAATTCAGCACAAGCATTTCAGAAAGACTAGGTGTCACTTTTATATTTTTCATGTGCCTTTGGTTTTAACTTGCACCAAAAGGTGCGTGGCAATTTAAATGCAGTTTGTCTGAAGCACAAAAATAAAACAATGCCTGACTGCAGATGAAATCTGCTCCATCAGCAGCCTAGGCAGCCTCTCAGACATGACGCGGATTGTAGGTTAGGTTTCAGGGGGCATCTCTAAGATGCCCTCAGTAGTGCATTTTACTTTAAATCTCACACTGGCATCGGTGTGGGTTTAATGTGCTGAGAAGTTTGATATCAAACTTGTCACTCTTCAGTGTAGCCATTATGGTGCTGTGGAGTTCGTAATGACAACCTCCCAGCACCATATACTCTTAATGGCATCACTGCACTTAACAGTGCCCAGGAATGGCCCTAGGTACTGTAGGTTCTGTTGGGTAAAACAAAATTGCTTTAGGAATGCTATAAAATGCACTGTAGGACAGATGCTCTCAGATACACATTATTTAAAATAAAAGTTTAACAAAATAAATCAAAAGATCATTTGCTTGGCTGTACTGTATTACTTTATCAGAATTAAGTCATTCAATGATATTTCAACAATACATGGGTAGACTATCAGCATATGTGACATAAGTGTAATTTAGTGACAGTTGTGTTTTAAGAGCTCAATATGGTGAAAGATATGTACAGTGTAGACAATGTCATATATGCAAGAATTTAAGCGGCCAGCTAGTAATTTTTGACCAAGGTTTCCTATTTTTCTTGTTGGAATCCTGCCTGTGCTGGACCCCAAGAAAAGCGTCGATGTTTCGACCCTATGGTGCCTCAGTCGGTGGTCACGGCAGATCTTTATCAAGACAGGAGTGGGAATGAATGTTTAGGAAT
The DNA here is from genome assembly GCF_964263255.1 of Lissotriton vulgaris. Classification (NCBI taxonomy): domain Eukaryota; kingdom Metazoa; phylum Chordata; class Amphibia; order Caudata; family Salamandridae; genus Lissotriton; species Lissotriton vulgaris. The sequence goes on from NC_141699.1 coordinate 731,516,689, forward strand.
CATGGCCGGAGTGTCTCAGCCTGATCCTTTATAAGCACAGGGGCTTGTGTACCCGAAATCAAGGATAAAGTCGGGACGGTGGTTCAGTGACACATCCGTCAGGAGCTTTACAAATTCTTGTATATATCTGTATATATGACATTGTCTACACTGTACATATCTTTCACCATATTGAGCGCTAAAAACACAACTGTCACTAAATTACACTTATGTCACATATGCTGATAGTCTACCCATGTATTGTTGAAATATCATTGAATTACTTAATTCTGATAAAGTAATACAGTACAGCCAAACAAACGTTTTTTTCATTTATTTTGTTAAACTTTTATTTTAAATAATGTGTATCTGAGATCATCCGTCCTACAGTGCATTTTATAGCAGTCCTAAAGCAATTTTGTTTTACCCAACAGAACCATTTTCTTGTTTAACCATATACTACCCAGGTTCTAAGGGACACAGGGTTACCCCTTTTTCTTTAATCCTGGGTACTGTAGGGGCACAGGGATCATGCACCAGTGACCACACCACTGGCATAGGGCACCCAGCTATAGGAGTGACTGATAGATGCCAGGGCAGTGGGTTTGTGGGCATGGCACACAGGGATGTGTGCCAGGTCGACTCTTTGTTTAGTTCTGCACCAGGGCACTCAGTCTGCAAACGCAGAGTGTGGGTGTCAGGGTGCAGGGCCCCTAAGGGTGGCACAATAAGTGCTGCAGCTTTTAGGGGTCTTCTCCGGTCACAATGCCCTGGGTACCTAGGGTACCATTTACCAGGGGCTGACACGTGGCCAGAGATGCCAATTAGATTTTAGCTTCAATACAGTTTTAGGGAAGGAACACAGGCCCTGGGTACCTGATTGGCAGGAGCCCAGGGCACACTCCGTCAAAGCACATCAGCAATTCAGCAAAAAGTGGGGGCATGCCATGCAAGAAAGATGGCACTTTCTCACAATCACCCCCACATGGGTATCTCAGCGCACTATCCCAGGGTACTCTTACACAAATAGGCAGGGCAAGAGTCTACACACCTGTGGTCTGAAGGGCTTTCATACACACGTTATGGGATTGCAGGAATCTCCAACCATTCTGGGAGGGGGTATGGAACAGACTAGAGGAAGCAGCGGGCACATGAATAGAGAGGCAGGCACCCTTAGTGCTGCTTGGAATATGAGGGAATTTAGTTTTAGCTTTGGACAAGAACCTCCTTATCAACCTGGGTTTTCTATTAGCGAAAAGAAGAATTGTACATAAAAGGGGCAGTGCAATGCATCCATGAATAGAGGTTTGGATGTATATATGCCATGCTAAAGAAAAACTGGTATAGAAGGGAAGAGGATGCCCCAAGAGATAGGGAAAATATGGATGGTTGGTCCAAAGAAGATTAGAGATGTGGATTTAAGGGGAGGGAATACCTGGACTGATGAAGGAATCTAGGACACCTGAACTAGGCCAAGGTTCAACAGGGACAGACTGCAGGCACTAGGCTGCATAGAACAGATAATCAGAGTTGACAAGACCTAACCCTAATGGGATAAATGTGCAGGTACCATACTCAATAAGTTGTTGCGGGGTGGAGAGAATGAAGGGGTTGGAATGCACAGGTATCATAATGTATGTTTTTTTCTGTTTTCTTTGTTGTATATAAAAACTCAATAAAATATTATGCAAACATAATAATAACCATGCCCTTACAGACCCTTTTACCATGGAAGACAATTTAAAAATAATTTCTGTAAAATGAGCAATAATATCTGGTGTCCCTCCTATGCCCAGTAGATCCATGAGAGCTTGAGCGAGGCTGAGAAAAAATGATTACATTAATTACAAATAATTATCATAGTCTACAGATGGCAAAGAGTCCAAAAGCACAGTAACAGAAATTTTAGTCCGATAAATGAGCTATAACATCTGGTCTCCTAAAAGGCCCTAATTTACAATGTTCCCAGTATGAGGGGTTTAAAGGGTCACACTCAGACATACTCACACAAGCTAACACACACACAGACACTTGTTTTTAAAACATGGTAGACAAACTCTAGGGTTGGAAAGGAAGGAGAAGGCACGGAGTACAAAAGGGAACTGTCTGCCTAGGAGGCACTCATATGCTAGCTTCACAAAAGGGCTCAAGAGCACATGGCATCGAAAAGGGAGGCATTACCGGGCTATCTGCCCTTGAGTGTCTCCCAACCACCACCAACAACAAACAAATTCAGCTTTGCAGGGAAGGTTTACCCATGTGTACATACCCAAAATGTAGTTAGGGTCATCCAAGTAACCCTCCATCAGCCAACAGAGCTGCAGTGAGAATGTGTAAAAACAACTACACTTTAGTCAATATTACAAGCCAATACAATACCACTGGGCCTTCTAAGGGAGGCAAAAGAACGTAGAAACTTGCAAGAAAACATTAGAATTATTAATGCCCTCAGCAATAACAGTGCTAGCCAATGCCCTCAGTCAAAGAAATTTCCAAGTTGCGGAAAATACTCCTTATTCAACCATTTTCATACACACCTCACACGTTTAACAAAATGGTGCATGTACACACTGCAAAAGAGAGGAAGGCTGAGAACAAAACAAAACTGCTGTGTGTCTGGGGCTGGAGCCCCTCCTTTCACCATCATGCACATGCAGACAAATATACCCCAAACTCGGCATGTATTTGAGACCATCCACAGGCCTAAAACATCTCTAATACAGAGCAGTGATGCTGTGAAAGGGTGATTAAAATAACTTAGAAAAACAAACATGTTATACAGCAGACTATCATACGACAGTACAAAAACAATACATTTGGGTAAAAGCTAAGGAAACAAGAAGAAATATGTCCTCAGGTCTCCACCACCCCACAGGGGCGGCTCTAGGGTCATAGCGGCCCTGGGCAGGGCCCCGGAAGAGGGGGTTCGGGCGGGGCGGAGCGCGGAGGCCAGTGAAAAGGGGGAGGGGGGAGGGTCAGGGTGTTTGGAAGTGGAACAGAGCCAGAGGCCGCCAAATCCCTGCCAGGGGCCGCCACGCAAATATGTATCATCCTCAGAGGATTAATATATTAAGGATATATATTGGCGTGGTGGCCCCTGGGGTTTGGTGGCCCTGTGCAGGTGCACAGCTTGCACATGCCTAAGGCCGCCCTTGCACCCCAAAATGATCACTCTAGTTCCACCCTATCTTTTTCACCCCGGTTGACCTGGCCTTCATTCCCTAGTCCAGAATACAGGTCCTTGGGACACAAACAAAAAGAGGGACACTTTGTGATGCCTGCCCTTCCTCAAACCAAAATAAATATTTTCTGAAGAGCTGAACTGAGTTTACTTGATTTTCCCCAAACATCCAAAGGTGGATTATGAAGCAGAGATTGCAGTCAGAGGATGAATGATGCTTGATTGCAGTATCCAGTTCCAAAATGATGGAAGATTCAACAAATAACAGGGCCTTCAGAGCAGAACGTAGGAGTCAGTACTATCTGTACAGAGGTCACTCTCTACCACACTTACACTGTCAAAAATATGAATATCACCCTAAAAAATGTTGCTGGAACGATGCTTTTAAGCACAAAACCCCAATTAAAATGCATTTGGCTCAATATTTGGTGCCTGGCGGTGATACAAAAATGCACTGTACTTATTGTCCCGAATGAACTCCCTGATCAAGCAGTGTGCTCTAATGGCATTACATTGAGGATTTCTCAGCAGGTCTTTTGCTACACAAGTCTACACCATCATAATAATAATTGAAGAAAAGCGACCAGCCTGAGGTTCATATTGAGCCCCTTGATGAAGCTAATATTAGATATTCTAAGAGAGCAGATATCCTCTCCACTGATGCCTTTTCGGTTGTGATATTTCATTACAATAGATTAGTGCACCTGACTGCCGGTTTTAAGAAGTCTCGATACACTGGGCTTAACAGAACCAACCTTTACTGTCTCTAATTACATCTGGATAGGACACATTAATTGATTTCAGTTCTTGGGTTTCTAAGTTGACATCAGCTGTTTGTGACATACATTGGACAACATGAAGGTACCCTCCAATGACCCCAAATGTTACTTCTCTGGACATCAAATAGATAATTGTTCTATGTAAGTGGCTGACTTTTTATATATGTCTGCAGTTACCAACTCCCTCATCTTGTACTTTATAGATGAATGACAATATTACTGATGTGCATTTTTCGTTATGAATGGGTAATATTGCATATCCTATTTAATACTCCTTAATTCACGTTCAGTTTCCCTTCGATGTTTGTTCAATATGGGCACACTGCCTCTTAGAGCTCATGGCTGCTTTGAATATAATCTCATAAATGATCACATTGCCTTTATATGTTAACAGGATGGTATATAAATGCCTATTGAGAAATTATAATTTGAGTCTTATAAATTGGAGTTAGGTTAATGGACTGAGTTTTTTATGACTCAAAGCATAACAGTGTGAAAAAAAACTAGCGGGAGTCATTTCATTTCATTTGTTTACTTTATTTTGGTAAAACACCATTAAAGTAATACACAAACAGATTTTCCATGCAAATAAATAAAACATTGTTAAAAAACATCATACAAATCTCTAATGACAACATTAAGATTAAATCATAATTGAAGCATAAAAAAACATACTAAATAAAAACAAAAATAACTAAAACACCCTACGAAGGGGCAACTATTTTTTCCTCTTGATTCAGGGACAACATAATTTTCCAATGTATAGGCCACATACTTTCAAGGAACTTTGCAAAAGAAAAAAACTATTGTGGATGACATACTAGATCTACAAATCCTCAGGACTACTTTATGTTGGCGAACACCCAACAGTCGACACAAGCGGCATAGCATTTTTGCTGTTTGAGGTAAATAGGACAAAAAAACAATAAATGGCTGTCCGTTTCTTCAACCCCACCAGAGGCTAAACAGCTCTTACTACCCCCCATTGCACCATTCCACTTGGCGGTAAACTCTGCAAGTGGGAGGGTACCCACGGTGAAACGGATATAAAGAGAAGTTGTAAAGGGAGGATCTATTTATCTAGGGAGGAAAATGGCTTAAACTCAAAAAAAATTTGGTCATATGACCTCAATCAGGCAGATTAAGTGGTCTTTCCTCACCCTGTTTCCAATAGGTCACCTTCAAATGTTTTGCTGCGATGGGTGTGATGGTGTTCACATCAAGCCAATATTCTTGAACGCCTAAAGACTTATGGGCCTAATTACAATGTTGCTCTGAAAGCCTTCGATCACTGGTCGAAGGCTTTCCAACCGACATTGTAGGTTTAAACTCCAACCGCTGCATTAGGATGACAGCGGTCGAGGTTTAAACTGGTGGGGGACTGCGACTCGGTTCCAACTGGCTCAAGGAGCCTGTCGGTCAATCAGAACTGCACTATAATCTCTTTTTGCCGTCAAGATTATGATGCTGGTTTCCGACAGCTAATCCAAGTAGGCCTTTGTGACATGGACTGGCTGTTGGAAACTGACTTTGAGGGTCCCCAGCAGGCCCCCCTACCCACTGGCCCTCTGAATTTGGGCCTGGGGGGCACCTATGGTGTCCCCAGAAACATCCCTGCATCATGTGGCAGGCACCTCATGCCTTGGGCGTTTTCAGCCCGCCACACAAGCTCCCATTGAAAATGGAAGTTTGCGACTGCACCATGTGCGGTCGCATCCTAATGGGGTCGGGCGGTCCCTTCCCTGAAAAGGTGTCGGTCGGAGGCAATTAGGCCTAAAGTGTTTGTTTCACACATTTCAACCACAGTACCATATCCCTGCTTTGCTGCCCTGCTAGAACGTCTTTCAGGCCTTCCCTGTAATGGGCTTGTTCGGGGATCCACCAAAGTCACAACCAGAATAAAAATCGGTTTAAGGAGAATTAAGGGAACTATTGATTGGAATCCCAAATCTTGCCTAAAAACCAATGGGGATCTTAAGGGAAGTTTGAGTGCTGATCTAATAAAGGTATTTTCTGCACTCTATAAGACATTAAATTCAGTGTGACCCAACTATTCAGCACTATACACAGCAGCAGCAACAGCTTTAGCCCTCCAGACTTTGAGTAGGGGACAAATAGGATGGAAAGAGGTCTTAGAGGCAAAGTTAAAGAAAGTAGCACCCTTTGGTTTAATATGAGAACACTTTTTGTACCCTGGTCAGACCAGGCATTAGACCAAGATAAACGTATACCAAGGTAGTCAAAGCTGGGCACTTTCTCCAACATCTCCCCATCAAAGGTAAAAAAATAATTAAATTCTCTATAGAGATGAATGACCATGCACTTTGTTTTACTTGCATTGATTTTCAGACTGTGATCAAGACAATTTTTGTAAAAAAAACTTCAAGAGGGTTTTAAGGCCTTTCGTGGTTTTTGATAATAGCACTGTGTCATTGGCGGATAATAAGACTGGGCTTAAAACCCCAAAGTACTGGACAGTCATTGTCACAATCAGCTAAATAATCTATGCACTTGTTAATAAACAACAAGAACAATGTTGGGGCAAGTACACAACCCTGCCTAACCCTCTTTCTGACTCTAATGGGGTCAGTAATTTCCCCATTAGGGACCCAGCGGACTTGGGCAAAAGAGTCACAATGAAGCCAAACCATGATGTCAAGTAGGGGGCCTGGAAGCCCTAGCTCGCTAAGGGTGCTCCAGAGTTTAATCCTAGGTACCATTTCAAAGGCTGATTTTAGGTCCACAAGGGTGGAGTAGAGGCTTTCCCTCTTAAGGTCAATTTCCTTCCACCTAATTAACTTGAATCTAAAAACCTGGTCTACGGAACTGACCTTTGCTCGAAATCCTGTTTGAAACTGGGTCAAAATCCTATTTTCACTAACCCAGGTCATGAAATGATCCAGTACCAATTGCTGAATATTTTTGGGCTACAATCTAGCAAGTAAATTGGCCGATAACTAACAGGATCAGCTTTAGAGCCTTTATGGATAAGAATTACTTCAGCACCCTTCCATGATGCAGGGATATCAGCTCCCACCTTTAGTGCATTTGCTACCTAAGTAAGAAATGAGTCGAAATGTCAGATTTCAAAGTAAAGCGATATGCCGGAATTCGATCCAGCTTTACCAGATTTCTGAGAAGTGATGGCAAGTTTAACTTTTGTTACAGCAAGAAAATAGCAAGATGGAAAACGGGCTCGGTAGAAATTGAATTAGAAATATCAACCAACTGAGAAGCATAGTTAGTAAGGGCTTCTGTGGGGGTTTAATAAGGGGGACCGCTAGATAGATTCTCAAAATGAGATGCCCATTCTTGTTTAGATATAATAGATTCTGGCTTTTTCCTGGACATGGAGGACCCATGAGAAATAACATGCCAAAAAGCTGACTGATTTTTGGAATGCACCGCTGCCAAAATATCACACCAGATAGCAGTATCCAAGATAGTTTTAGCTTAATTTTGTAATATTTTATAGGTGGCTCTGGCAGATTGAATATGCTAATAACATTTATTAGGCGCAACAGCTGCCCCAGCAAAGGGGCGTCCTGGCGCCAGATCATGTACACAACACAACAGATCAAAGCTGAAAAGAAGAGAGATCAGATAACAGGGGAAAACAAGTGGGTTTTGATGGCACGTCTAAAAAGAGTCAGGCTATTGAGGGCGCGAATGTGCACAGGAAGGGAATTCCACAAATCAGCCGCCAGAACACGGAAGGAACGTCCACCCATCCTACTCAGCCTGAACCTAGGCTTACTCGCCAGATGAAGTGATTCAGATCTGAGGGACCGATCAAATCGATGGCCACTCTTGAGAGCATTGTTAAGGTGATTCGTTGCTAACCTGCATCTCTGATTAAACCATGTAGGATCCGGTTTCAGGGCAGGGTTCTTTAGTGCAGGTGGCTTAGTAAAAAATTGCATTTTCATTTCATATATCTACTTAGAATGTATATACATAATTAATTTGGGATGCAGCTCCTGGTCAGCAATTTGTGGAAGAATGGAGCACAAACCATGATATAATTTTTGCATGAGCATCCCTGTCTTTCACCGCACTGTCCCATTTAACCTTCCTACGATTATTGCTAACCATAAATCACCACAGGGCAGCTGCTGCTGGTTGCCTGCATTGACAGCATTACTACATAAAGTTAAAAGCAAGGGGAAATGGTCACTCTAAAATCTGGGGAGTACTTTCATATCCATAATCTTTTCACTAGATTGAAGGTCCACCATGATATAATCAATACGACTTTGATACAAGTTCTTTCTAAAGGTAAATCCCCCTTCTAGGTCTGACTTAGTTCTACCAATGCAGGTTCTCAATTGGAGACTTAAGCAGAGGTCCATCACAAGGGCCAGAAATTTGTGGATTACCTTGATATGGATTGTTCTCACCTGCAATTTCCTTCATCATTGTGGAAGGTTTGAAGGATACATTAAAGTCCCCTGCCACAATTACAATTGCCTTCTTCCTGGGCATCGCTAAGATAAAATCTTTCAACATACTTAGGGCGGTGGACACTACTGATTTAGGGCTGCTCCTACAATATACATTACAAAGAAGAATATTTATATCTTCCCCTACAGATAGCTCAAGCCCTAAGATATCAGAGGAATCAATTAGAAGTTGTTTCGCAAGGCAGCCCATCAAGATTTTTACCCAAACAGTTAAGGCACCTGAGGGTCTACTAAGCGTTGCCTTAAAGGCTGGGACATAATATGCCTGAAACCCTTGCCTACGGGAAGGTTCAATCTCCCAAGTCTCCCGGAATAAAAGAATATCAAGTGTATTTATGAATGCCCCCCAGTCAGTTTGAACAAATTTACTTGCTAGTCCTGCTATATTCCCCGAACACAACAAGAGGTTATTCCTATTAATAAACGTGGGCTGGACTAGACTTACCCAGTGGTGGTATAAGGGCAGTATTCTGACATGTAGTTGGATAAACACTAGAAATGTTATTATGATACAGAACTCCAACGGAAGTCCACATAATTATACGACTGCAGATAATACATTGCTAATATATAACATAATTCTTAAAAGAATATACATTCTCAGTCCATTTCCTCCTTTATACAATACAAAAATAACTTTCCTTTGTAAAGTGCAGCCTACTTAACACTAACTACAAAAACTACTATACAAAATACTGAGAAAAATGAAAGCAATTTTGTAACAGAGCAAAGTGCAAAAAACAATGAGCAAAGTGCACAGAAAATTGAGACAGTCCTAAAAATTATACATCACATATGCGCCCGTTTGAAAGCTAAAAATAAGAAAACAGTAGGTAACAATAAAATTCCTAATAAATATCCCAAAAAGTTTTTCAAAATTGATAGATCCTATTGCAAACCATTTCATTTGGGGGGCAAAATAAATAAACGGGTCTCCAAAGTGGAGTGAATAATACATTTGATGAACATCGGTCATAAAAAATAATGTCTACCATTTTGCAGCGCCGAACACAGAAACACATGATTGATATCTTTAATATGTTGGTGACACCACTCACAGATTCTATACTTTTTCTGTATTTTGTCCCAATTGCCAGTAATTTCTTGTAAGGGCAACAGGTGCACTTTCAAGGAGAGGATCAACCTTCTGATCCAATTGGGTAAATTCCTAAGGAAATAACCCCCAGATTCACTAAAGTGCAGTTTTGCGAGTCCTTAATAGCGATTATTAAGGAATCGCTATTAAAGACTCGCAAAACGGGATGCATGTAGAAATCGCAATATTTTTTGCGATTTCTACTGCTTCCTTATTTGCGATTCGGTAATTGCTAATCTCAAATAAGGAATGGCTTTCCCATTCATTCCTATGGGGAGTCATTCCTTATTTGCGATTAGCAATTAGCGAATCGCAAATAAGGAAGCGATTTTAAGGGTGCCAGGGTGTCCAAAGGACACCCTGTAGCACCCCTGAAATGCAAATGTACACTGGTGTTGCGCACACACATGTCCAAAGGACATGTGTGTGTGTAACATACAACTTAGAAAAATGCACTAAAGTGCATTTTTCTAATTTTTCGCTCTTTACCACGAAGTTACACTTCGCGGTAAATAGCGGCCCCATATTGCAAATTCGCATTTTTATAAAGGTTCATGAATAGCATTTAAGGAATCTCTAATTGAGATTCCTTAAATGCGATTTTTCGCAATTTAGCGATTTCTATAATTGTGATTTTTGCATTTGGGATGATGAATCCCTAATGCAAAAATAGCGCTCGCAAAGGGCCAGATTCTCAGAATCTGGCCCTTTGCGAGCCGATTTCAGCTTGATGAATCTGGCTGTAAGGCTGCTGTTTGTTCCCCAAAGTACTTCCACAAACAAACTCACTACGCACCTTTGACTGACTTAAAACAATATCTCTGGCCAAGCTAATGGTGGACACAGGGCTCTTTCTGCACATCTTCAAATTAAACTTTGACATAAAGGAGTCAGTATTCAAACCACTCCCAAACACTTCATTTGCTCACTCAAAGGACCTAAAAAACAGCTGACCGTTCTTTCAACATAAAAAAGATTTCAGCTCTCAAGGCTGCCCTAAGTGTCCCCTCATCCCCTCTAAGGAGTGAGTTAAACACTAGAATGGGAATCACATGTTTCTGAGTAAGATAAAGGGATTGAATTACACTGTGCCACCACAGATCACAATAGATCATTACAGCTAGGGTCAGGGAAGGTGCTTGCAGATGTTTGGAAAGAGTAGAATGAGGCTCTAAGGAGCCCAGTCAATCCACATTGGAAAGGACCGATAAATCTTGAGTTTGCTCATCACTCTGGGTTGTTGGAACTCTAGTTTTCAACTGGTTCTGCGATTCTGAAGGAATAAGGGCTTGCACCATCAAAAATAACAGGCCATCGACAATCGCAGGTGAGAGAATTGAAGTCTAATAAAGTCAGCGCTCTCTGAATTGGATACACGAGCAGCCCCAACTAAATCTGAGTGAGTAACACTAAATCATTACCTCACATGCCGCAGTAGCGGCTCCTGATGGGGAGTGCTGCGGGGCGGTGAGGCAGGGTGGGGGAGGGGCAGGGTGGGGGGTAGTGAACGCTGACATATGGACGAACTGAGTAAGTAAATCTGGTTAGTATTTTTTGAGAATTGAGAGTAAAATACTAGTTCACTAGCGTTTCTTGTTTACAGGTACATCATGTTGGATAATATTGGCAGTAGAAAAATTCTGTTTTTATGTTCCTAAAGAATATTTGGAAGATATTGTGCTTGTGCTATTTTTCAATCAGAATATTTTGCTTCCTAACTTTGGTGCAAGTATATAGAATTTGGCCGAGGCTTATTAAGGATTCAGTAATCAGATTTCAGATTCAGTAATTTATCAACCATAACTGCAAATGCATACACTAAGAGGAATCCCCCCCACCCCGTTAGGTGATTGCCTGGTTTATGATGACTCAAGATCTGTATTTTATTACAGAAGAAAAGGTGTGAACCAGGTATATGTCCAAGATCCTTTCCTCCTACAAGGTAGTGCAGATTGGACATATTCTTTAATGTTGGAAGACTACTGTCCATGTTTACCACCAAATCCGAACCATTTTACCTTAACTCCAGAACAATCCAGATACGTTGCTAAGTTATGCTTGGCAGTATGCTGGTCTACCTACTAGAATAGTATCATCTTGGGATCCACACCTCAGAACTGTAGTAAGTCATCCTCATGGTTCAAGCAACACAGTTCAAGCAAAATGTCACCTTCACTCACTATCGCCACTTGTGGGATATAAGAGACCATGGTTGAGGATAATATTATACCATTAATCATTATCTTTAACACTAGAGCACAGTGTAGCTCGAAAGATGTTGCAACCACAGATGCAGTGCCATTCAAGTCATATGAACAACTGTTAGTGGGCACAGAAGAACCCTCTTCACCCAGCTCCACCATCTGTACACTTATGGGGCTGCAACAGAAGTAGAAGTTCTTTCACCATCCTTTCCTCCCACAGTACGATGTGGCTGTTCAAAACCATCATAGGTATGGACAATCCTCCCACCACTTTGAAAATGTAAATGCATCCTTCGAGATATACCCTCCCAATGCTATGACTGTATGTGTTGCGGTATAGGTGTCATGCCTAAATGGCATACAGTCATGTTACTATGACTTAACATATCACCACATATACTGCATGCAAAATCTTTCACCAGTCAGCGTTCAACACATATGCATGACGTAAAAATTGTCACTATTTTCAATCCAGTAGTATCTTGTTACTCAGCTTCCAGAAACAGAATTGAACTCTAAAAGCCCCTGGGGTACAATTGTCAGGAGGGCACCTGTTAAACATGAATTACATAGTTTGGTGATCTTGGACTTGAAGAGTATGGCTAAAGCCCAGAACAGCCTGGTCTGTTGCCTGTCTCCCCAGTGTGGAGTAACTCTAAGTTGGTAGTGGAACAATAACACTGTACAGAACTTTGAGGAAATGTCCCCTTGATGCTGAATCACTTTTTGCACGAAATGGGAAACATTGCTGAGGGCCAGTCGCCGAGTGCCCCTCCTGGGGAGTTTGGGGGGAGGAAGCTGGGTACACACAGATTGACCAGCACAGTTTGTGCTGCAGTCCATGGTCCAGGGTTTCCAAGTATATATATTTGTGGGGCTTTCCTGGGGGTTGAGTGATGGCTTGGTTACTGGTGGGCAGAACCATGCATTTTGAATGAAGAGATCCTACTGACCAAATACCTGTTAGAAGCCTAGTGTTGTGCCCATTTATTAAGAAAAGGAATCTTATGCACAAACCTTTTACAGAGATGGCATCAAAACAAAAAGAAGCTCCGTTGGCTTGAAGAATAAAAGTGGAATGGATCTAGCGAGGTGACGATAAAATCAGGGTTTTGTTTAATCCAATTAAACAATCTATGTAGGGTGTACTACCCTGGCGTACTGAGGCTGATGACTGGGAGAGTCAGTACTGCCGACTTCCTCAAAGAATGCGAACAGAGGGGCACATTCATACACACTCTATGGGAGTGCCCTGACATATCTTCCTACTTTTCGTGAAGTGGTGGGAACCCTGGCAGCTGTTATGAGGCAGTTGCTACTCAGTAGTGGTGAACTTTGCACACTTGATGTATACGGGGATCAGATTGGCACTAGATACCAGCACCTATTTACAACCTGGGTTTAGTTTTAGCTAGACGTAATATACACAATTGTGGAGGTCGCTTGAAATACCACGACTGGAGAACTGGACTTTTAATATGGATTGATGTATGGGAGCTAAACGATTTGTGTATGAGGTTGCCCGCATACGTTTTATGCCTGGCAAGAGGGTTTACATGGCAGGTCGACATGACAGTGTAAAACTTTACACACGGGCTCTGTAGTGGAGGGTCTGTACGTGGTTATGGGTCTACTTATGTAGGTGGCAAAGTCAGTGCTAGACCCACTGGCAGCATTTAATTTACACTCCTAGAACACATGTAGTGCACTTTACTAGGGCCATATCAGTAAATTAAATATGCCAATTGGGGATGAACCAATATTATCATGTTTAGGGGAGAGAGCACAGATACTGTAGCACTGTTTAGAAGTGGAAAAGTATACATAGTCCTAAAGGCAACAAAAACTAGATCAGAAAAATGAAGGGAAGCAGGCAAAAAGTTGGGAGAAGACCACCCTAATGCTGTCAGGTCTAACAAGGTGCATATATAGTGGTACTCCATAAACAAGGTAGGTTTGTGGCCTGCATCCTGTCCTACTTTTTCCTTACAGTATTGATTATTCATATCAAAATATATCTGAAAATTGTGTCCAGTAGATTAAAGCCGATACCCAAACCAAGGCAGACAGACCTTTGATAATACAAAAGAGTTTGGTCTAGCAGGAAATGTTTGCGAACATTGACACACAATTAGGAAAATGTTGGATTAAAATTGCATAATAAAGAAGTAAAGAAAATGGTAAGTCTTATAAGATTTTAGGGGCTAGTGGACAGATGTAAGTGGAGATGATTCATTGGCATGTCTGACAGCACTTTTCCATTTATCTAAAAAAGCAACATAACCAACATCAGTAAGATGTGAAACAGATTTGGGCTGTCTAGCTGATAGTGCCTTGATAAAGACTGTCTAAATAGCAATCAGCAAAATGTGGGGTCATGTTGTGCCAGGCTAGTCCCATCTTTGGGTTGAAGTCGGTAGTGGACAACCACTTTGGACAATGGACAATGTATGATAACATAAAGTGTGGTTTGGGAAATATGTTATACAAAGAGGCAAGATCTTCCTTCATTATAAAATAAAGCTGGAATATGTCCAAGATCATTCCCTCTTACATGAAAAATAATTACACTAGAATAGTGTGGACTTGTCATGTTATGTTACATTGGGACCTCTGCTCTCCATCCCATGCCATGAAATCCAAACCCCTTTAACTTAACTCCTGCCCAGCCCCAATCCATTATTAAGTTATGATCAACTGCATACTGCCCTGCCCCTTACCTTAAGGAATCTCCAAAGATGCGAACTTCATGACATCTGTGGACTGACCAGTTCAATCTCAATACGGTCCGATTGAAAATAGTCGACATTTCAACCCCTATGCGTTAGATGGGGTCTTCATCAGGACAAAGTGGATGCCTCCACTAGCTACGGAAAAATAATAATATGAAAGGGAATTTGCAAAGGAAGGGTGTCACATAAATGTAAATATTTGCATTCCCATACATAAGGACATACTTTAGGTAGAAGCTGCAAGGTGGTCTACAACAAAGAAAAGGTCTGCGGTCACACTAAAGAAGGTACTCAAAGAAAAAAAGTGCAGTGATGAAAGTGGCAAAAATTGCTTAGATTAAAAATTTTCACCATGCATCTAAGAGCACAAACGCTGTGTGGTAGTCTACTCCAGGGCAAAGGAGGCATTAATTTACAAAAAATACAATAGACAAAGATAAGGGCAGTGAAGCTAGCTCAGAAAAAACAATACAGATCATCACGCACATGCTAAATATACTCACTGCCTTTCCGGTAATATGCTGGTTTCCTTTCACAGACTTCAGTCAACAGATGGATCCCCATAGCTTTTCAAAAAGAAGTTAGATTTGTTCATAAAAGTAGTTGTTCACAATGGAACAGGACGTCGTGGCAAGACTTTGAGTGGCCCGTCGATGGCGTATGATATGATAATCAACTGTCAGTGAATTGCGTTACAGCCTATCTTTACAGAAAGAAATATTGTCGAGGCACAGTAGGTGTACAATGAGCCTGCATGTGATGCAGTACATCCTTCATAATTACAACAGGTAACCAAACATGTTTACATTTGGAAAAAAACAAAATGGGCTACTCCATTGTAATTTAGGATTGCCATGACATGACGTGGTAAATATTGATTTATTTGCATTTTTAAATAGCGCGGACATGGCCCGGAGGCATCAGAGCACTTTCAAACAGACAGGTTGCAGGGTTACAGCGGGTTACAGTAATAGTAGGTAAACTCGGACATTTACATCAGTGGACAGGTACAAAAGTTCCCACATGAGACAGTTACATCAGTTGGGCCGAGGACATACACAGTTACACAAAGTCAGATCAGGACACAGTGGGGAAAGTACTTAACCCCTTGGGCGCGGCTGCGATTCTGCGCCTGTGCGGCAGAATCGCGAGTGGGCGGGTTCATGACGTGATGCCCCGTGATGCATGACGGCTGGGGGACGTCATCAGCATCGAAGGGGTTAAGTCTGGTCAAGGGCGAATTAACCAAGATGTGTGTCATACAAGAGGAACTTGAGGTTCTTTTTTTTAAGGTTGCTAGGTAGGTGGTAAGATGAAGTGAGGGAGGAAGAATGTTACAGATTCTAGCGGGGCTAACATAGAAAGACTAGTTCATGTATCGTTTTCAACTAAGGGTAGAAGGTTCCAGGAGAGGTGATTGGGCATTTCCGGAAACTCTATCTGTTCCAGAGATTTTCAATTTCTCGTTTAGGTAGGGAGGTGAGAAAAAGTGTAGCGCTCTGTGGGTAATGCAAGCATATTTGAATTGGGCCCGCGCTTAAGTGGGAAGCCAGTGGAGGGTTAGGATGGCAAGGGAAATGTGGTCACATTTCTTTATACCTAAGACTGTACGAAATAGGGCTGGAACAAACATAAATTTAATAGAAAAGTAAAAGGATGGTAGGTCAAGAATGTCCAATCATACTTGGAAGCACATAGCTGGATTTCTAGCTTTATGCATTGATATGATGCCTCAAGCAACTAATAAGAAGCAAAAAATGCTGCAAAGAATGCTTACTGAGGATACTTGCTCCAATTCTACTGGGTAAACACTTGTCACTGTGGGGGTGCAGACTTAATGATGATGCAAACAGCGGGGTATTCTGTCAGCCAAACTTCTGTGTCGTAAATAAATAACGAAAACTGCAAGATCATTTTCACCTCAGTTCGGAGACTGGCAACGCTGATGATACAGCCCTTATCAAGAGAATACTTGATTTAAGAAGTGTTTTTTTAAGCCCGTCGTACACCAGGTCATGATAGAGTACAGGGGGCGGCTTGTGGCATAGTAAGTTGATAATGGTTGGCAGATCTCAGACATCTGGTTGCTCTGTGTCGAGAGAGGATGATGACAATGTATGGGGGAGGCTGCAGAAGTCTGAGGACACGGCCCCTACAAAAGAGTCAAAAAGTAAGTTCTTTATTTCATGTTAGGCCTTTTGGTTAAAGAAAGAGCAGGTAGGTCCTGTTAGGGCTCCACCCTCCCTCCATCTGTCTCTATCTCCTGGCTTTCCCTCCGGACCACAGAGCAACATTCTATAACTTCATTCACTCTCAGCATTCCAGACACCTCTCATCGGAGTGATATACAGGGAATGGGAACACACAGGTTACTACATACTTCCCTTTCTTACACCCAAAAAACACAAAGCACAGACGTCCACTTGCATATAAAGTACAGAAACAATTATTTACAATTACCTAATCTCCAACATAAATATCTTAACCCCTTCGGTGCTGATGATGGCCCCCAGCCGTCATGCATCACGGTGCTCGTGTGCTGATGACAGCTGGGGGCCGTCATGAACCCGCCCGCTCATTAGAAGTGCCGCACAGGCGCAGAATCGCGGCCGCGCCCAGGGAGTTAAACACCCAAGAACAACCTTTCAAACTCTCCAAAAGCCCAAAAAGATACACAATGACAACAAATAGCAGTAATAGAAACTCTGCAACAGGTCAAAACATGAGGCTACTCATACCTCCTGGCAAGCAAAGAAACGAGACAACAACTAGGTTGTGACTACCATTGCACAATGGTCCAAGACATGCAAGACATCATTCACTCTCAGCATTCCAGATACCAACTCAGACAACCAGAGAATGAAGACACACAGGATACTACAAGGGCATGCCACTGATTATATAAAAACAAGGGTAATCCCGTTCTGTGTCCATCTCCCAGACCATCCATCATGTCACCCAGCCACCTATTCATCATCCACCCATCATACTTCACTCTACCCCTCCATTCATACACCCATCCAAACCAGTGTACGGCTCTCCATTTCAGCATGCCTTCCTTCATCAATCCCTCTATGTATCCATTCATCCAAATATTCATCATCCTTCTGCCCAATTGTCTCTTCGTTCTTCACTTCATCTACCATCCAACCATGTTTGTCAGTGTTGATTTCTCATCAGTTGTGCCTTCCATCCAGGCGCACACACACACCTATCTCCCTGAAAGTAGTTCCATCATCCACAGTTATCTATTCACTCATTAATCATCTGCTTTGTTATTTATAGATCCATGCATCTAACTGTTCATTCTTCCAGCCATCCAAGAATCCATCCATCCTCCTATTAATCCTTTAAGTTCATGTGCATTGATGCATATATATAGGCAGCCATTCTTTTCTCCATTCATGTCCACCTACCCTTCATCATCCATCCGTCTCACTGCCTGTACATCCCTAAATCATCCCATACACTAATCCATCTTGCTGTCCACCTTCCACCCGTCCATCCATCTGTTTATCTCTCCATCCTCTTTTCCACCCACTCAACTTTCATTATCCTTCTCTACATTGGTCTGTCAATCCATCTGTTTAGTCATTCACATTCACCCACACATTCATTCTCTCACCTATCAATCCCACCCGTCCATTCATCTCTCCATCCACTCATCTGAATTCCATGTGTCCATCCATGCATTTCTCCATCCATCCATCCATTCATTTGGCCGCACCATCTGTCTACTCCCCCACTGATCCACTTAATCAACAGTCCATCCCTCATCTTACATCTAATCATTCAAGCAACTTTACATCCTTTCATCTGCCCATCCACTCAATCACCTATCTCCTTGTCAATCTACCTATCCATTCATCTTCTTACCCATCTACCTAACACTCCCCCATCACGACCTCCGGCCCCCTTCCATTCATCCATCCATATACTTTTCTGCCACCCTTCTCATCCCCTCAATGGTCTGTTTATTTGCAGCCCAGCCATCCATCCATACACTGATCTATCTTACTGTCTTGGTATGCACGTCCATCCATCCAATAATCCATCCATCAATCCATTCGTCCAACAACCCATCCATCCATCCGCTTATGTATCCTTTCATACATCTACTCATCAAACTTTTCACCATTCTTTTCTCCAGTTATGTCTCTATATAACACTTCATCTGCCCCTCCTTCCTCCCACCATCCTTTCATACATCTATCCATCCCTCCATCGAACAATCCATCCATTCAGCAAACCCTCTCTCTCTCTGTCATCTACATTCTCTCTATTGATCTCACCAGCAGCCTGTGCGTCTCTCTGCCGACTTTTCTACCTTTCCTCCCACCCATCTATATAACAATTGTTTTCTTCATTTCTTGCTCTCCATCCACCGCCTCTCAATCTAGCCATCTTTCTCCTCCCATCAGTCTTTCCACCCATCCGTCTCTCCATCCACCCATTTCTTCCATCCCCCTGTGCCTCTAAATGTGATTGTCTGTCGTCTGCAGATACCTTAGAACTGTTCATCAGAGGCTGAGAATTTAGTCCTCGCCTCTCTGCAAGACTCTCCAAACTCTCCACTTAAAATTACATTTCTTGGTCGGAATTACTTCAATTCTAACCAGTGCATTATCCTCTGAAGATAGTAAATACTGCATGTGGTACAGCTTTTATTCAGAAAAAAGATTCAGAAATGTGGCTGCACTCAATAAAGGACTCAAATATCAACTCTGTCGGTTTGTCTACCCATCTGTCGTGTCGGTCTGTCTGTCTCAGTAGCAACCTGGATGGATTCCGTCTATATATAGATATATGCCAGAGCGTCGGTGGGCCACTTTGAGATAAGTCACCAGGGAGCGGCGAGTGGGGAGTTCTATGAAAGGGTGGGGTGCTTACTTTCTTTCTGGGGTGCTTGTGATCTGTGTGTGAATTCGGGCCGCACAAAGGAAAGCTTGCTGGGCCGGTCGGTTCCCAGCAGTGGGATGAAAGGAGCCGCTCGAGTCCAGGCCTCCGCTGGGGTTCGGGCGGGCCCGCGAAGCCACAAGCCCTTTTATCAGTGGAATGGGGTCAGCCTGTATAGCTATCATAACTCCCGGGTGGTGGGAGGCATTCACCTCGACGCATATAAGAGCAGCCATCAGATCGGGCAGGTCAAACCTCTCAGGCATTCTCCAGCAACAGCAAGGTAAAGCCTCCTCTGTCTCTGCACGCGGAACAGCTGAACTAAGGCAGGGGGAACGTCTGGTGCACGAGACGGGGGCTCGTGGAAGCACGCGCTGACGTGTGAGGGAGCGGGGAGAAGCCTGCGTGGCCATGCGCGTTAGGAAGAAAATCATGCGCAGGCTTAATTCCGAGGTCAAAGGGGAAGCGTGCGGGTATGCGCGTCTCACAGGTGGTCTGTGTAAGGTTGTGGACTGATTTGTGTACACGGTACGGGTGTGAGGTTGAACTGAGCCCGCGCTCACATGCACAACACAAATATTGGTAAGAACTGTGGAGCAAGAATACCAACTACAGATGTTGGTTGGTGGGACGGACATGCTTTAAGTTACAAATTAGACCTTTTGGTAACACAATGGTGATGCTGGTTTTAAAATAGTTGTATGTTGGTTTTCTGATGTCAACAATATCGATATATAATAATATTACATCCGAGAAATAGCCTACCATTACATCACCAAGGTAAGTATATACTTACTATTCTTAAATCCACCAATTCTTATCTTTGGAGGCAAGTATAGGTGGGTTCTAAACTTCCCTTACATTTCCATTACACACAATCTAAGTATAGATGGAGTTAATAATATTAGTTATATACTTACTTGCAATGCAGCAGCAGTTAAGGCGATGTAATTATGCAATATTATTGTCAGGATTTTATAGCGCATTTTAGTGACCCAGCAACTTTAGAACAGAACATAGAACTCTGCCTGCTGTTTTTAGAGTTTGAGTTCTCCCATTGCATGCCGCCATCTTGGTTCTTCTCAACATGCTCCCTGCATTAAATATTGTGCGTCCTTGTATTGGAATCCTGCATTCGCTTCTTCCAACAGTTGATTGTCCTCGAGATTGTCTTTGGCTTGTTTTTTACCACACTTTCTTCAGTGTTTGCTGGTAGAGGTAGGGTGTATGTGGGCTGCTTGTTGTCCTTTAGTGGAATCAGATCCAGGTTTGTGACAGATCAGGTGAAGGTTGTTATGTTTTGGTAAGTGAGATCTTTATAGAGTCTGTAATGTTAGAGCTTGGGACTTGGATACAGCACTGGTCAAGGCTGCTCTGCACTGGTCCATCGGTGACAGCTTAATTAAAGTCTCACTATCCATTTGGAGGACTTTATCTCAGCTGAATAGCGGAAGGTCTGATTAAAGTAAGAGGTGGCTTGAAGTGCACATCGAGGTTCTACATCTGAGACAGATCCCAACTGTATAGATGGCATTGTGCCCGAGCAAATTTTGTCATAAACATTTTCACCTTGTGAGAAACACAAAATTGAAATGTGTACCTGCTGTCCAAGGGGAAAGTGACCCTTTGTACTAGTCACCAGTCCAGATGTTAAATTGTCACCAGTCCAGATGATAAAGTCTAGTTGTTAAAGTCACGATCCAGATGTAAAATCCAGATGTAAAAATTCACCAGCACTCCCGAAATGTATGTAATCCAGATAGTTAAGAGCCCCGAAACAGTTTTGACTGATGTGACTCACCTGTAGCACCCTGAAAATGGGATTGATTCTTTGGGATTGGACCAGAACATGCATTACATATAAGATTCTTTGGGACTGAACCCCATGCCAGGCTTTACATCTAAGATTCTTTCGAATTGAACCAAAACATGCATTACATTTAAGATTATTTGGGACTGAACCATGCCATGCATTACATTTAAGATTCTTTTGACTGAGATTCATTTTGGGATTGTTTAGGTTGAAGAATGAACTGGAGTTGTAAATTAAGTGATACATTAATGTATTATTTGTCTTGGGGGAGTTGAAAGCCACTATGTATAGTTGTCTTCACAATATCGTGGTAGTCGTTATTCTCGATATAATATTTTGTCTGGACAATATTTAAAATTCAGTATAGTGGTAGAATACCAGGGAAAATTCATAATGGTGTGGTAATCACACCTCCAGTAAGTGGTATACTAGCTGCTAGATAAGTATTTTTCACCCAGGATTGGCGGCCTATTTGAATGGCTAGGTCTCACTAGCTGTTTGGGCATTCATTTGTCTGGTGCTTTCTTTTATTCAGGTTGGGGTGTTCCATGTACTTTGTCGAACTGGCTTTAGGCATCTGTATTGGTGGAGCAATATTAAGAGATTTCTCTGTATTTGAGAAGTTTACTTTGTTCAGGTTCACTCCTTGCGGTAATCTTTGGTTTGAGCATCACAGATTGTAAATAATTTTGAAGAGGCCAGTTTGAAGTTCCTGATTGACCTAGCCCTCAGTGTGGTATTTAAAAAAAAAAGATGTATGCATTGTAACAAATGCCACTGAAATTGTGCGGGAATCGAGGACCAAATTGTATGGCTTGGCTGTCTAAGCTATGCAGAAAGAAAGCGAACTATGCAGAATAATGCACTAGATTCTGTGTTGGTATTATTTCACGATTTTCAAATTTTTAAACCTGTTGATACTATCTGGCGGAAGATTTCAACTCATAAAGATTAGTTCAATGACTCAATTCAGCAATCACTGTCTTACTGAAAGGTAACTAGTGAACCTTTACAAAGGGCCTGTCACAGCACTGCACCTCGAGTGTTCTTTTATTTTTTAGAAACGTCCCATCCGTTTGAGGTAGAATTTTTTTTTTATTCAAATCTTAAACTTATGCAGCTGATGGTTGATGATGTGGCAAGGCCACAAAAACTATAGGTATGCAGAAAACACAGCAGCTTCAAAATCGGAGTGACGTCTCCTTTGTTGTGGGTGATGTGATCTCTGAGACCCAGGATCCGTGTGTATATGTGATGCTACTAGTGAGCAGTTGAGGGACTGAGGGCGAGAGAACTTGATGTCACTGAATTCCAAAGACTCAGAGTGTTTGATATCACTTACTCTGCTTCTCGAATTTGCTGAAAATACATTTGTGGCTAGAACCCACTTAGAGCTGTATCAGAGTGCAGGTTTATCACTGGTGAGGCGTGTCCCAACACCGCCGAAATGCAGCTATCCAGCCGAATTAAGACATGCAGAAGTTGCAATTAAGTTATACAGAAAGTTCGTAACATATATTGTTTTAAAAGAAAATACACATGCGTGCATTTTTTTTCAGTAGAGCTATTAAATATATAGCGCCTTATAAGGTTATGATGTGGCACAGTATGGACCCACCCCATGCATATTTTTCCACTGTTAGTATATGTTACTTTTATTGTTGTGGTGGATTATGGGAGGTGTAGTATCAGAATATCGTGAACTAAATATCTTCCGACCAAAATATTATGTTCTAAAGATCACTTAATGACCGCAAAAGAGTAAGATCCTTTTGCATTTATCCAAGAAAAACATGTGTGTTGTTTCTCCCTTTTGTCTGCTCTTGCATTTCTCATCCAAATCCCTTCCCTTCATTTTGTTTTAAACCTCTTTATTGAAAGGGTTTCTCACTGCATATACCTAGACCGATATTCGGCACATTTACAGTAGAATTTAGTGGGTGCACGTGCGGAAATATGTACAATGTACTCTGTATAAAATGTACCTTGGCAAATGCAACATATTCATTCCTTTCCACAGGTAGATCACATGATGGATAGGTGGGTGTTTGGTGGTGTCCAGCTTCTCCTGGCCTTTGCCTGTGTTGGAAATGCTTTGCCAAGTACCCCCGTTAGTGTGCTGGACCAAGCAGCCATGTGCCAGGAAGTGCTAAGCAGCAGTCCGACCCCGATGTCTGTGCCCTGGAGCTGCCTGTGCTACTCCTGCAAGGGAACGCAGGGTATCCCAGGGTTAAAGGGAGCCCCAGGAGCTGCAGGTAAGGTGATGAAAGGCACAATAGCCTAACGCTATCTAAACACATTAAATCACGAAAAAAGCCCCAGAAATTCACTGAAAAAACAAACTCATAAAGATTACTAACAATTCCGTGAATACTAACAGGAAAACCCCCCGAAATTCGCAGGTTTTTGTGTGCAATGCACAGTGTACACTATTGGCATATTTATAAGCCCCTATCGCTACCAGAACGTCACTTTTTTGACGTTGTGGTGGCGATATGGCCTTTGCCTTATTTACAAGGTCGCTTTAAGCCACTTCAAGTGGTTTAATGCTGCCTTGTAAATAAGGCACCCTTTCACGCTATACTTAGAGTGAACGGGGTGGGCAAGGGGTGTTGAAGTGGGTGTTCTGCCGCAACACCCATTGATTCTGACGCTGCCCCATATTTTCAAGAGTGACATAAATATGGGACAGCGCCAAAATTAAGACCAGGGAAAACCTGGTCTTAACAGGGCGCAACGAGGCGTAATGCTTTATTTCTCCTCAATGTTTGCTCTTTTTATGTGTGCTGCATTGTGCAGCACACATGAAAACAGCAAAATGCCATGCATAATTGTTTATGTACAGGAAGGTGCCCCTTCCTGTACATAAACATAAAGAATGCCCGTGTTGGCGCTAGGCAGCTGAAATTATTGCCAATGTAGGGGGAAATGCAGGGCTGCACCGTATTGTTGTAAATATGGTGCAGCCCTGCCTTTCAGAAGTGACAGAGTATGGTGTTAAGCCAAGAAGGTTAACGCCGCGCTCCGTCACTTCTTTGTAAATATGCCCCTGTATCTCATGCCATGCTCAGTACACCACTTTGCCAATACTATATGAACACAAACCAGTTTTCCAAGAGCAGTATATGGCGGGTGGAGATGTTTACATTTCTGTTTTCTAACCATATCAAACCTTTAACAGTTTTTTGTCAGTGAATATATATAATGAAAAAAGCACTTAAAAGTTAATTATGGTTCACAAAGCATAAAAGAGTAATAGCCATAACATTCTCCAGATGTGTCATGCAGTGCAAAATATATCCATAACTCACACCACCTGCCAGGTAGCGCATTTTATAAATTAGCTTTTTTTCACATGACATCGATACAAAGGTGTACTGAGAATGGCAGAGGAAGTGAGCCATAGTGTGTGCTATGCATTGCATACTATAAATGGAGAATTTCTGTATTTTGGGGTTTGTCTTCACTGAGCCATACCAAACCTTTATTGAATCAATTGCACTTTTTAAATAATATCTACATGAAATACCAGTATTTGTAAAGCACACAGCTACCTCCGAAGTGGTGTCCCAGCCCTGGGGGCTCTAGGGAAGATTAGGCAAGCTATTGCCCAGGGTCACATGGTGCTGGGCCAACCTACCGCCGGCACCGGGGATTGAACCGTGAACCCCGTAGTCTGGAGTCAGGCACCATGGCCGCTGTGCCGCACCTCTTCCTCATTCACCTACTATATACCCATTCTGCTCTGCTTAAGTTTGTCAGCCACACCCCTTCAGCATGTGCAATGGGGGCCGGCCACATCACCTGCCTGGCCTTGCAGTGGGCTTAATTTGCTGTCTATCAAATGCCATGCACATTTGGTATACAACATCAAAGCTATTAGTGAATTCAACCTTTATTGCCCCTCATTTAGATTTGACTCCCCAACAGATCTCCTCAAAACTTGACATAACCAGCACAAAGCTAAACATCTGTCAAATTTTGAATGAATTAGTCAGTTGAAGACAAAATTGTGATTAATTGACCTCTTCTTTGACCACTGTTTTAAATCTGCCCTCCTTTACGGACCTGCATGAAACTGAGAAAGCGAAGACTAGGCTAAACATGCTAAGTCTCTGCCAAATTTTGTGAGGATATGTCAAATTGTGCCAAAGGTATTTAGGGGCATATTAGCAAGAACCTAGTTAAAATTATCGCCATTTTAGCGGCAGGAAACAGCCGCTAAAACGGCGATAATGGGCTTGCTAATATGCGTTATAGATTTCCAACAGAAGCCCAGGTTAGATGTCCTACACATCTAACCTG